>NC_137841.1:38265355-39465355 GCF_948465745.1 Chenopodium album | reverse complement strand
CCTTTTCTCTCTAATTTTGTGGTTTTATGCATTTTGATGGTTTTTCTAGTCTTTTCCCCTTATTTGTTCTCTTTTCATGGTTGTAGGTATTATACGAGGTTTAAGTCTTGATATGGATGAATTACTAAGGTGGAAGATGATTTTTGAGAAAGCACATGGCAATAGGAAAGCTCAAGATGCAAGGAAGTGGATTCTCCAAGTTCTAGCTCTTGCGCTCTCAAGCCGTGCTCTCATGAACGGGTGATATTGAACCCACTGTCAAGTGCTCTTGAAACTGCCACTCTTAGTGTTCATCATCATCATATTGCGCGCTGATTCAAAGCCCCTAGCGAACGCACGAAGCCTCGAGAAGAACCGAAGAAACCTAGAGGAGAGCGGGTGCGGGCGCGGTACCCAGCTCGCGCGGGCGTGCCTCCCTGGGTCCTTGTTTTTGCTCGGTTTCGTTTCGCGCCTCCTATAAATATCTACTTCTAACCTAATTTTTTTTAAGAAGAATTAGAATTAGAATTCATAATATTATCTTAGTTGAGAGCTTCTCTCTAGTTTTAGGGTTAGTTTAGGAGTAGATTTGGAGAGGGAAACTGAGGAATTTCAATGGTGATTAAGAGATTGAAGATTCAATGGTGACAATTTTGTTGAAGATCTTCTCTTTTATCAATGAGAATTTCTAACTCTTATCTCATTTTATTGCTTTGTTTTATATTCTTGTTGTTTGGATTGATTTTGATGTTTGATGCTTGTTTAGTGTAGTTGTTCATCATATATTGTTGATTCTTGATTTCTTTAGTTGTTAATTGATTAGATGATGATATTAGAGTAGTTGTTTGGTTGGGGATTAGGTAAAACTTGGATGATTGATTGATTTTGCTTTTTTTGGGAATTGTGTTGATTAATTGTTGAGATTAAAATGATTAACGGAAATTGTGCATGTGTGTAATTCGATTAGGACTTGGGAATTATGCTAGATTTCATTGTTAGTGTACATTATGTTGGGGTTTGGTGAGTCCGACTCACCGCGGAAACAAACCCAAAAACAAGAACGCACTCGCAATAAATAAAACCATAAACATAAATAAATTAATCACAAGATTAAGATAAAACGATTACTTTTTGGAGCGTGCTTCGCCAGACCAAATGGGCTCTTACTTGAAAGCAAGCTTCAAAAAAACGAAGCCTCCAACATTGATCCACTCGCACCAACGAATACCGACAAGGTCCAATGTCTTGGGGTTAGCAAGACCCGACCAATAAAACCCGAGTAATTGAGTTCAAAGGCATTCACTAAATGTGATACCTTTTCCAACTCTTGAGTTCAAGAGTTTTCACTTACGAGTGATGCCCTTTACAACTCTTACTCAAGCATCATTTCCAATGCCCTTACTTAGGTATTTATAAGAAATTATGAGAGTATGATTGTCTCTCCCACCAATGTGGGATAGTGGGTTTTTCACATTTTATTTTAGAAGCAAAATAAAATTATTTAAGCAAGCTAGTAATAAATTAACAAGTATCAACAATTTATGAGAGAGCAAGTCAGGACCACTTGGAGAGGGGCGGACCAAACTTGCTCCCCACTCTCTTCCTCTCCATGTGCCACATGTCCTCCCTAAGCTCCCACTTGCTTCTCCTTGCCCACGGCCCAGCTACTCGCATCATTACCCGCGGCATAGCCCAGCTAGCCCTACACCAAAATGCGAGCTGCTGCTGCTAGCTCTCTCTCGGCCAGCAAGCCCACGCACATGCGTGCGGGCTGCTGCTACCGAGAGCAGCTGCTAGCATGCCACGCACTAAGTGCGGGCTGCTAGCTGCTGCATGCTAGCATGCCACGCACTAGGTGCGGGCTGCTAGCCGCAGCTTGCTAGCAAGCCCCGCACTTGGTGCGGGCTGCTAGCTTTGCTATATAGCCTAGCATTCGGTTTTCCGATGCTAGGGGTATTTTGGGAATTATGTTGATTTATTACTATTTGCACTTCTCGTCTTTTATTATTTCCGACTCGACTTCCGGCGCTCGGTTTTGACGCTGTAAGCTCGAATTTCCGACGTCTAAATAAATATTACTCGATCGACTCATTAATTCCTTCCGAGTTAATTCGTTGCTTCGGTTCGTTGACTGCTTGGGTGTGACCCGAAGGGTTCAGTCAAGATTAAGTTGTAATATTAATTATGCAATTATATTACGGATCGGAAGCGGCCTTCACCCTGGAATTCCGATCACTTGACCTTACTGAATATATTAGTTTTCTAATAATTCTGAACCCACTATAAGAATATTACACTTGTTGGAAGGACACTATTCGTTTCAATCTCCCACTTGTCCTTCCTGACAAGTTTGCTTTTAGTGTATAGCCCTTTTCTAGTGTCGCTTAATGCCTCTTCATGCACTATAAGGTAAGATTTATTTGTCATCCATATTGCGTCGAGAAGTGTTTCTCGATTCCGAGTCCGATTGTCAATAAATAGATGATTTCTAAAATCCATACGAGCACGACCATGCATTTTTACAGTCTCGCTCTACAATAGGCCTTGTAAACAAAAAAAAGATCTTCCCTAATTTTAATATGGGGACATTTCCAGTCTTGTAATGTAGCTTCTCTTAGTAAGAGGACCTAGTTGTCTAAGTGGTGCCGTTATAATCCCCTGTTGCGGCAGACGTTTGACAATTATCAAAACGGACTAGTACTCAAACAAGAATGCTCACAATACTTATGGTCAAGGAAAAACGTTCCGATAGCAATAATGAGAAGTATACTTATGACGATTTTTAATCTCTGAAAGTATTCTCATAGGTCGATCCATTATGGTTCTAAACCAATACCTGTGCAAATGATTCATGACAATCATGTGCTTGTAGCACATGAAATAGTGCTATAAATCAAACTACACACTAATCTCAACTGGTCATTAATCGTACATTATTTAAAGGACCTTTATTAGGGACAATTTTTTATTGTAATATTCAACGTTCACTTAATAGGTGTTTCTGACGAGTCATATTTATATAGAGTTTATAGGCACGTTTATGCTAGTTTTATAGTTGCTTTTTGAGTCTCTTGTCGCTTTTTAGGTCGCAATTGCATAAGTTGTCCATTTTTTATTCTATTACGCTTCGTTTGTGTTTTCTTAATGTTTCAGGTAGTTTCTATAGCTATTTGAACGCTTTCGGAGTGGTTTTGGAAGAATCGGACAATGAAAGGATGAAAATTCGATGAATTGAGTTTATTAATCGTAGATCTCATGTTTGTGGATGTAGACTATGAGGATTTTATGCATGAGAAATGAAAATAGCATCCACAATGATCGTTATGCACATTTCGGAATTGAATTTGAGTTAGAAACGAAGTTAAACGATGTTTTACAAAGTGGTAAAACTGACTCTTATTCACTCTTTTGATCATAACTTGAGTTTTACAGATCGGATTGAGGTGATTCAAATTGAGTTAGAAACTAGACTTGAAGATATTTCCATTGATAGGTCACACTTCCCTATAAGGTTCCTAGAACGCGAGATACAGCCCTTTGAAGTCAAGCCTGCGAAGCTGCCAACCCATCGCCCAGTCATCGGGCGATGGACGTGATGTTAGCTCGAGCGTGAGCTGCTGGTTGGGGCGATGGTTTTCCATCGCCCGATGGTCGAGTGTCATTCCGACCATCGGCCACCCATCGCCCGATGGGTGGGGTGTGCGCGCAAGCCACAAGAAATCCTACATCGATTATAACTCTTTCAATCGACCAATCATATCACGACTATTGAAATTGCTATTTTTCTGATTTTATTTTATTTTAATTATCTTTAGATTAGTTTTAGAATATTATAAATACTCAAGGGATATTATAATTCCCTTATGCCTTTTTTATGCTTTTTATTATTTTACGTTCTTTTTAGTTTTCTCTCAAACCCTAGTTTCTCATGGCATCTCCATGGATTCTTCCATGGATGATTCTTGGGTTTATTATTTCAATTCATTGATGTATTTTATTTTTATTTCTTGTTTTTAATTATGTTTTATTCCTTAGATCTAGTTTTAATTATTTCTTCCATGTTTGAGTAGTTTATTTCTAGGGTTTGGGAATCCATGTTTATATGATGAATCTTGATTGATAATTTTAATATTTTGATAATTGATTTCTCTAATTGATAGTGTTTTGTTGTTAATCTTGCAACCTGATCAATTGTTTGATTAATTATTGTTAATAAGAGTATGAATCGAAAGATCTTACTTTTAGAGGCTTACCTACAATTACCAATTCTGATTATGTTAGCGACCGAACTACATATGTTGAATTGAGAGCATTAAGACCCGACCGTAGGCTTAGCAATTGCTCTAGATAATTGATTGATTGAATTGTTATTGATACTTGATAGATTTTGAACTATAAACATGGTGAACCATAACCCTAGATCTTTCTATTAATTGTTTTATTTCTTATTTCAATTAGAATATATATCTATCCCAATTTCGTGACATAGTTTAGTTTCTCCAATTTCTTAGAGGTTAGATTGAATACCATCTCCCTGTGGATTCGACCCTACTTACTCTACTACATTGTTAGTTGGTTTTGTTAGGAATTTATTTTTGACAGGTGTACGTCAATCTAACAGTTTCCTTACCAAGACTGGTCTTGATACCCTATTTTGAATATTAAAAAATCGAATGGACTCATTATTTAATTCTAAACTACAATCAAATAGTCAACGGAGTGATTTAAATTTCATGAAAAATTTAATTACTCCAAAAAATAAATGGTTCATCATAGTGCTTTACATCAAAATTGTCCAAAATTAATTAAAACACTTATCCTCGTCAAATCAAAGCCAATCTCCAATGTGCCTGATTCCCATTGCCTCAAAGTGCTTGTTGTGCTTCACTTGAGGAAAAGGTTTAGTCAGTGGATCGGCTACATTGTTATCCGTTCCGACTTTACAAATTCTGATTTCACCCTCTGATTTCCATTCTCGAATCATGTGAAACCGCCGCTTGACATGTTTGACCTTCTGATGTTCTCTTGGCTCTCTAGCCTGAGCAATAGCTCCATTGTTGTCACAATAGAGGTCTATTGGTCCCTCGATGGAGGGTACAACACGAAGTTCACCAATGAACTTGCGAATCTAAACTGCCTGCTTAGCTGCCTCAGATGCTGCCAAGTATTCGGCTTCAGTTGTAGAATCTGCAGTTGTGATTTGCTTAGCACTCTTCCAACTAAACGCTCCTCCATTGAGACAGAATATGTACCAGACTATGACTTGAAGTCGTCTCTGTCTGTCTGGAAGCTTGCGCCGGTATAACCCTCAACAACTAATTAATCTCTACCACCATAGACCAGGAATTTATTCTTGTTCCTTTTCAGGTACTTTAGGATATTTTTGGCCGTAGTCCAATGCGCCTCTCCTTGATCTGATAGGTATCGGCTCGTAGCGCTCAAGGTATACGAAACATCTAGCCTAATACATATCATGTCATACATGATCGATCCAATAAGCGAAGCATATGGAATCCGATTCATCCTTTCTCGCTCATCAGGTGTCTTTGGACACTGATTCTTGCTTAATTAGGGTTATGCCATGTGACATGGGTAGGTGGCCTCTCTTCATGCAAAATCGAGTTAGTACCTTATCAATATAAGTACTTTGACTCAATCCTATCATCCTTTTTAATCTATCCCTATAGATCTTAATGCCTAGTATGTACTGAGCCTCTCCCAAGTCTTTCATTGAAAAACAATTTCCAAGCCAAGCCTTTACAATTTCTAACAATGGAATGCTGTTTCGAATGAGCAAAATGTCATCGATATATAAGACTAGGAAGACGATTTCACTCCCACTGACCTTCTTGTAAACACAAGACTCATCTGGATTCTTGATAAAACCAAACTTACTAATGGTTTTATTAAATCGCAGATTCCAACTTCTGCTTGCTTGCTTTAATCCATAAATGGATTTCTTAATCTTGCATACCTTTCCAGCGTTGTTTTGGTCGACAAAACCTTCAGGCTGTGTCATAGACACAGTTTCTTCCAAAATACCATTTAGGAAGGCGATTTTAACGTCCATCTTCCATATTTCATAATTGTAATATGCAGCAATCGCTAGGAGGATCCAAACGGATTTAAGCATTGCGACTGGAGAAAAGGTTTCATCGTAATCAATTCCATGAACTTGTCTATAACCTTTTGTTACCAATCTAGCTTTGTAAATGAATACATTTCCATCTTTGTCGGTTTTTAACATGAAAATCCACTTACATCCGATAGGTATGTAGCCTTTGGGTAAGTCAACCAAGTCCCAGATTTGATTTTCAAACATGGAATCCATTTCAGATCTCATCGCCTCTTGCCATTTAGCAGAGTCGGTGCTTGCCATCGCTTGCTTGTAGGTTGCCGGTTCATCTCTATCCATGATTAGGATGTCTTGATTCTCGGTTAAAAACAATCCAAGATATCTATCAGGTTGAGATCTCGGCCTCTGAGACCTACGTAGGGTAATGGACTGAGCATTTGCATTGTCGATTCGACTTTGCATATTTTGACCTTCGTCAACAGATGCTACTTGAGCACTTTGACTGTCATTTTGATTTTGTTGCTCATCCTCACGAACATCGTCAAGTTCGATTTTCCTGCCACTTGTCATTTTGGAAAGGTGCTCCTTCTCCAAAAAGACACCATCGCGAGCAACAAACACTTTGTTCTCCGATTTGTTGTAGAAGTAATACCCTTCGGTTTCTTTTGGGTAGCCCACAAAGTAAACCTTATCAGATTTGGAATGAAGCTTGTCAGAAATCAATTTCTTGACATATGCTTCGCATCCCCATATCCTTAGAAAAGTTAACCTAGGAGGTTTGTTCGTCCATAATTCGTATGGAGTCTTTTCTACAGCTTTCGATGGAGCACGGTTCAGTGTTAGTGTCGCATTTAAAAGTGTGTGTCCCCAGAAAGAGATAGGAAGATCACTTAGACCCATGGTTGATCGTACTATGTCTAACAAGGTTCGATTTCTCCGTTCAGATACTCCATTCCATTGTGGAGTTCCTGGAGGTGTTAGTTTTGAAAGTATGCCATGATCTTTGAGATGGTCATCGAATTCTTGGCTCAAGTATTCACCACCTCAATCCGATCGAAGGGCTTTGATTTTCTTACCAAGCTGATTTTCCACTTCACTCTGAAATTCTTTGAACTTGTCAAACGATTCAGATTTGTGCGACATTAGGTAGACATAGCCATATCTACTATAGTCGTCTATAAAGGTGATGAAATATCGATGTCCGTTTCTTGTGGCGGAGCTCATTGGTCCACATTCATCGGTATGTATTAGACCCAATAAGTCACATGCTCTTTCTCCCAACTTGGAGAATAGCTGCTTTATCATCTTGCCTAATAAACATCCTTCGCAATTCTCAAAAGATTCTAAATCGAAAGATTCAAGAACGCCTTCTTGAAGAAGCTTCTTGATGCGTTTGATGTTAATGTGGCCAAGACGACAATGCCACAAGTAAGTTTGATTTGACTCCATGGTCTTAGATCTTTTGGTATCATTATAAACAATTTTGTCTAAACACACAAAAGTGCCATTTCCATAAATATAAACAAGACATGAAACAAAAGGTCTTGTGATCAAGGTTAAAATGACGTCTAACGTCGCAAGAGCAAAGTATGGTAGATATAACTTAGCAAGTTTTAGAATTTAGACAAAATAAATGAGATTACAAGCTTTCTTCGGATAGATTTTCTTCATCATCCACTTGTGTACTCATGTCCACTTGAAATGCGCTGTTCACTATGTTCCTTAAATAGGAGCATAAAGTGAGTCAATTTTCCGGTATATAATACCTTACAAGTTACTTATATTCAAGTGTCAAGATGATACCTGAGATTGAGGCTATCTTTCCTCTTGCTTCATCTTCCAAATACTCGCTACATTCTCTTTTGTAGCGGCCTTTCTTAATACAATAGAAGCAGCGCATCTTAGCCTTGTTTTTGAACTCCGTCTTCTTGGGCCACAGAGCAAACTTAGCCGCCTTGCAAGAATAGGTTTTCTGGAGCTCTTGGATAACTTCCTTGTAGGATAGTTTGTTCCAATTATTGGTAAGTTGCATCTTAATTGGAACGTACCCCTAGTGGAGTGAGCTTAAAATCATATGAGCTGCTTTCTCATCCTCCACCGGTCTACCAATCAATTCCAGATGGTTAAATAACCTTGTCATCTTTTGCACATGGGCTTGAAGTGGCCTCCCGGGTCTAAGCCTTGCACTATAGACCCTAGCCCATACTTCTTGCCTCTCTTTGTTGAGACACCCATCTTGCGGTGGCTTGATCCTCATGTTAGACAATGACCTAGTCACTTCTTCCACAAGTCCATCATAGTTGCCGTTATCGCTCTTTGTGACCCTCTGATTGACCACATCTTCTAGAGCCTTGAGAAGTACATCCGGAAGGTAGTTGGAGAATTTCTTCTTCCACTGTTCCGGAATGGAGTTTGCCATGAGTCGACAGACTCTCTTGCAATCATAACTCCACTCCTCATGAGCCTAATTGCTCATAACCCCTTTTGAGTAGAATCTCAGGATGGGTGTATCTAAGATATGCTCTAGGTAGCAATTGCGGAGGGTCAAACGGAGTTCAACTTCCCATTCCTTGAAGTTTTCCAAATTCAAGCTAAATGATAACTTCTCGGGAAGTTCTGGGAATATTAGATTGTTGTCAATAGTTGAAGACATGATTCTACAATTGAAAGAATTTAATTGAAAAACCATTCGTAATACTTAAATAAGTTTGAATTTAATTCATGCATATTTCAAACTTATTTAACGTCTTATTCACACTTAAAATTTGTCCCCTTGTTATGAAAATAAGTCGATTCCAAGATCCAAGGAAACAAAAATTGGCTAAGCATGCTTTGGCTTGTCTTAGCACTTAATCTCCTAAGGTAAGAAATTCTTTGCTAATGGCTCTAAGACACTCTTGGTTGAATAAATCGTTGCAACTAATGCTCTCTCAACAATTTATCCACTTTGCCACGAAAAGTTAGGACTCCATCACTCATATCATTGAGTACAACCAAAACCAACTTGCATATCCGGTATGCCTTACGAGTCTAGGGAGTAGTAGTGATGCCTCGCTTTGGCGTAACCCATCACTACTCTAAATAGGTCGATAAGTGTTGTTTTGGAATGGAAATTTTACTCAATATTTAGGGACCTAGGGTTTCTATGATTGTTTATTTAAGTGAACTTAATTAATTATCACAACATTTGATATGCTAAACATGCATCTAACATATAATTCATATATAAATAATCATGAATATGTAAAGCATAAGCATTTTGATGCATATTGGCAACTAGCATGACTCCTTGAATTCTTCAAGTTTCAAAAAGTCTTATTTTGCAACTTCATGGCTTTGTCTTCCAAGAACCTCCATCTTCAAGACTTGACCATAGTTATGCAATACTAGTATATACGATTAGGAAAAATCTAAATATTAAGGTACAAAAATACTCAACGGTACGCAAACCGTATTTATATTTACAAAAATACATCAGGGATTGCAGTCCGTATATTCTATCCTAATTGGGCCCCACTAGTTGCCAATTTTATAAAACCTGTGAGAGAATATACATTCCATTCATCCATTCACTATATGTGAATGGCTCATGCATTTTAAAACAATAAACAAGTAACAATGCATTAACACGCGATAACTAGTAACTAATCTAGGTGGTTAATCCAATTAACACGCCTAATTAAAACTAGTCAAAGTTGTTTTAAACGATTATGTAAATAAGCGCAATTAATATTTGAATCTCCCACTAAATTCCGCATCCATCTTAATTAATCCAATTAATTAAGACGGTAAAACCCAATTATTTGCCAAAATAAAATTTGCAAATGCCGCTGTTGAAAAACCGAGGCCTAGCCTCCAAAATTTATTAAAATAATTAAAACGACAAAATATGCAAACACGAAGCCAACAGTACTCAAGTGGTTCACGCACTACATACAGGCCATATGAAAGTCAAGGTTGTCTAACAACCCCGCACTATACGGCTTGGCGCACGTGCCTTCACCACCCCACGTAGCACTAGCTAGGTACACCCTAGTAGCGTTTGCTACGGGTTACAAGGTGCTAGACACAAGGCCACGACTGCTTGCCCCTTTACACAAAAACACCAAGCACATACACGCACTAAAACACTCGCACACCCCACGCACATGGCCACGCGCATCGAGCAGCCACATGCGGGCTACTATGCAGCCCGGCTAGCCAAGGGAGGCTTTGCCTCGATTTGCGTGCCATAACCTCTGGATTTTAATCACAAATTTTGCGTGACAATTTACTAATTCTAAATTAATTTTAGAACTAATTTTCATGAGTGAAATTGAAAATTTAAACAAGTCTAACTTAAATAAAAAATCATCCAAGTGCATGTAACCAAAATTATTTCCTAGAACCATTATTTAATAAAAATATGTTTAACTTGGTGCAACAAAAATAAGAGGGCAATTACTCACTATCAATTTAATTAATTTAAATTAATCTTGAGTTTTTGACAAAATAAAAGGGAGTTGAAAAAAATGAACATAAGTTCAATAAATATTCCAACTTTAATACTAGTGAATTCTTGAAAAATTATATCTTCCAAGGCGAAGATAAACAAATTTCTATCACAAGTTTTAAACTTTATGATTCCAATCAACTAAAAAATGATTAAATCAACAAAGTTTAACATAATTTCATGGAATTTAGTAACTCAAAGTTTCAATCACTTAACATAATTAATGATTGAATCTTTAGTGCTTAACACTTGATGCAATTAATTTGCAATTATGTGAAAAATAAAACCAATTTTCAAACACAAATTACCACCAAGTAATAATGCCTAAAGTGGTTTACAATTGCATATAAAATATTTATTGAACCAATTACATAACCACCATAATATGCAATTAATTTTCAAG
Source organism: Chenopodium album (assembly GCF_948465745.1). Classification (NCBI taxonomy): domain Eukaryota; kingdom Viridiplantae; phylum Streptophyta; class Magnoliopsida; order Caryophyllales; family Amaranthaceae; genus Chenopodium; species Chenopodium album. The sequence goes on along the minus strand of NC_137841.1, from coordinate 39,454,405 downwards.
GTTAGAAAGATTTAAAATTTTTTGTAAAAACGAAAAACCCCTCAAAAAATGCATTTCTGGTCGTTTTTTTGAATAAAAACTGAGTTCTGAAAGGGTAAAACCGTTTCCAGAATGTCTTTTCCACCCATAATACACTATTTTTGGGTTGAAATCTGGGTTCGGAAGCTGAAGTCAGCTCTAATACGAGGTTAAAATGGATAAAACGAGCTACTAATCTAATTAGCAACTAATAACAAGAAAAATTAAGCCATAAAAATACCTTGAAAAATATTATGATTTTAAAAAATAAACGAGCGAAGCTCTGATACCGCTGTTAGGGTTTGGTGAGTCCGACTCACCGCGGAAACAAACCCAAAAATAAGACCGCACTCGCAATAAATAAAACCATAAACATAATTAAATTAATCACAAAATTAAGATAAAACTATTACCTATTGGAGCGTGCTTCGCCCGACTAAATAGGCTCTTATTTGAAAGCAAGCTTCGAAAGCACAAAGCCTCCAACGTTGATCCACTCGCACCAACGAATACCGACAAGGTCCAATGTCTTGGGGTTAGCAAGACCCGACCAATAAAACCCAAATAATTGAGTTCAAAGGCTTTCAGTAAATGTTATACCTTTTCCAACTCTTGAGTTTAAGAGTTTTCATTTACTAGAGATGCCCTTTACAACTCTTACTCAAGCATCATTTCCAATGCCCTTACTTGGGTATTTATAAGAAATTATGAGAGTATGATAGTCTCTCCCACCTAGGGGTGAAAGTAATTCGGATTAAAACCGAACCGAACCGAAAACTAAACCGAATTACTAATTCGGTTTGGATTTTTTTTTTAATTCATATTGGATCGGATTGGAAAAATTAAAAAATATGGATTATGGATTGGATTCGATATGGGGTTTAAAAAAAACCACAAACCGAATTACAAACCGAATTTCGACCCAATTCTTTAAGCCCATTTTCTTTTTTAAAGTATCCAACCACTTTCCCCTTTCAAATATAAACTTAAAAAAAGAACCTAATTCTCAATTCTCCTTTCTCAATATCTTACTCTCTCACAAAGAATGTAGTTAACAAGAAATGATTGTAGGAATTTTAAGGGTAAAGTTCGAGTTTTGGATTTGAATGTTGCAAAAGAAGGGAATAAATTTCGGTTTGGATTGGATTCTAATTGATTGGATTAAATTGAATCTTAATTCGGGTTGGATTCGGATTGAGGTTTCCAAAACCAAATTAATTCGGATTGGATTCGGTTTTGGCTATAATCCAAACCGCAAACCGAACTTTCACCCCTACTCTCACCGATGTGGGATAGTGGATTTTTCACATTTTATTTTAAAAGGAAAATAAAATCATTTAAGCAAGCTAGTTATAAATCAACAAGTGTCAACAATTAATGAGAGATCAAGTGAGGACCACTTTGGAGAGGGGGGGGGGGACCAAAATTGCTCCCCACTCTCTTCTTCTCCATGTGCCACATGTCCTCCCTAAGCTCACACTTACTTCTCTTTGCCCACGACCCAACTACTCGCACCATTACCCGCGACATAGCCCAGCTAGCCCCGCACCAAAATGCGGGCTACTGCTGCTAGCTCTCTCGGCCAGCACGTCCACGCACATGCTTCCAACTCGACTTCTGACGCTCGTTTTCGATTTCCGACTCGACTTTCGACGCTCGGTTTTGACGCTCTAAGCTTGAATTTCCGACGTCTAAATAAATATTACTCGGTCGACTCATTAGTTCCTTCTGAATTAATTCGTCGCTTCGGTTCGTTGAGTGCTTGGGTGTGACCTGAAGGGTTCAGTCAAGATTAAGCTGTAATATTAATTAGGAAATTTTGATTTTTTCCACCTTCAAATAACAAATTTATTGAATTTACCACCTCTAAAAAAAAAGATTTACTTTACCACCACATAAAAAAAATAAAACATCAGTTTTACCACCTAAGCCTAATTCCGGCGTCAGAAACCGCCAGTGGGGCCCACCATAATAGCTAGTTTTTGAAATTATCCCCAAATTCTCTCGATTTCCCTTTGATTTAAACCTAACTTCTTCATTTATTCATATATTTCGTGAAGATTGAAGTATTTTTTTTTGCCATTTTCTTTTCAAATTCTTATTTTGGGTGATCCTTAACAATCACACATCCTGAAATTAACAAATTATTGAAGATTGTACTCGGCTCTGAATCAATTGAACTGTTTGACGACAAATAGCGAAAAGGTAAGTAATTTTCATGAATTCTGTTGTAATTTTTTGCAATTGTTTGCGTGATTATGTTGCAATTGCTAAGTATAATTGAAATTGCATGTTTTCTGTTATTAATTCAACCCCAATTTCATATTGTAAATAATTAGGGTCATGTAAGTGTAAATTAATTTGGGGGTTTTTTATATTTCAATTGGGCAGTAAAATTAAGGTTAGATTATGGTAATTGTGTTCAAATACAATTAGTTTCAATGAAAATATGGCAGTAGAAATGACAATACTATTGACGAGTGGAAAACTAGGTCGTTATCTAATCTTCCCTTGGTCAAACACAATTTATAAAATCCTAAACCAACCTAATACAAGTATAGGTAAGTATAGGGTTGAACCCAAAGGAGTTAGTTGGTGTAAACTTTAGCCTAAGTCAAGCTATTTTGGAGAGTGTAGTGAGAAAATGGTTGGTATTATGGTAGCAAAATTAGACTAATCAAGTAATTCAATAAGCTAAATACTAGGGATATAGGTTCCACATACTAGTTCAATAATCGTGCTAATCGATAATTTCTCCGTTCGATTCAAGCATTGCAAAGGACAAACAATAGTAGAAATCAAGAGAGTTCAAGAGCTATCTCCTAGAGGCCAAGCTAGGGGTCACTATGAATGGCTAATCGAGGAAATTCACAATCAAACTCAATCAATTAAAGCAATTTTCAAATTGTTGGGTCATGCCATTAAGAATTACAATGCAATCTAGATTAATCTTATAGGTTGATCATTCTTAATCTAATTAATCACATGCAAAACTATGTCAACCAATTTAATAGCAACAATTCAATCAATCAAAGATCATCAACTAGCACGAATTATCAATCAAACATGATTCCCCTTCTCCCTAGCAACTAATCTACTCACTAATCATGGTGTAACTCAAGAACAAATCACTAGAATTAGTTTTGATCATCATTCTAAATCAAAATCAAGAGAAAACAATATCAACTACAATATCCAATTCAAATCTCCAAGCAATTCAAACAATCAAAGATGAAAATAAATCAATCAAGTAAGGAGATGAACTAGAAGAAGAATTCTTACTAACAATAATGATTGAAAATGAAGAAATCCAAGCACAATTGATCCAATGTTGAAATATAAATCCAATACCAAGAACTTCTCTCTCTAAAACTAAGCTAATGAAAATTATCTAAAAGTTTTCTTCAAAAAGGATTTACAAGTGTATTTATAGGTAAAGAAGGAAAACGGGATCCCTGCGCCCTCTCTAACAAACCCCGTGCCCGCGGAAAAATGGGTACGGAACCCATAACAAATTCCGCGGGCTTTCTGGGCAACACCCGCGCCCGCGGATCTTCAAGCCCGCGCCCGCGGCAAAAGCCTCTACGCCCGCGGCAAAAGTGCGGCAAATTCCCTGCTCCCAAAGGGTGATCAGAGGGCCGCGGTCTCTCTGGTATGGAGCGGACTCTCCAGACTACCCGCGCCTGTGGAGAGACCGCGGCCAGACCGCGGTGAGTTCCTGGTCGAATTTTGCCAATTTGGTGCGTACGAGTGCGCGCTCGTGGCAAACTGGCAGGGCTTGATGCCCTCTCCAAGGCCTCTCCAAGCCCTCTCCATGCCCTCTCTGAGCCGATTACTTCCTCCTTGCTTAGTAAATATAGCCTATCTTGATCCCCTTGCAAAGACAAATCCTAGGTACCTACAAGAACAAACAACGGAAATGAATAAAAGGGAAAAAGAACCAAATAAAAGGAAAAAACGAAGAAAACACGAAAAACACAAGGAAAGAAAGAAAGGAATTAAAGGAAAAAGGACCAAAAATAAGATAAGAAAGCATAAAAAGGAGATGAAATCATCCTAAAAGACTAACCTATAAGTACCATAAATGACACCCATCAAATTCCCCCAAGCTAGACTTTTGCTCGTCCCGAGCAAAACAAAGGCTAAAAAGGAGAAACAAAGGTGTATTCAAAATAAGAAAAGAAAAAGAAAGAGGTGAGAATATACACTAACTCACTTTCGTAGGAATCACGGTCAATTTTAGCAACAAAAGATAAGCCATTTAAACCCTTAGATCGCTCTAGAGGATGAGTGATGCTCTCGTAAAGGTTTCCTAGAGATAACCTATAACTCTTATTAAACAAACAAAAGAAGGAAAAATGAGGCAAAATACAAGAATAAAGAGCAAATAATGAAAAACAACAATGATTTCTATAAAAATCTTTGTGAAATGGACTTTACAAAGTGACTATAGTTCAAATGAATAACAACCTTTCTATAGTAAATAATGGTATGCACGTTATAAGATACCTAAGGTTGATTGAAACATAAATATGCTAAGCATAGGAACTAGTTGTCACACTCCACTTTCATCCCAAACGATCTTACCGCGTTCCCCCTACTTATCTCATATCTCCCCTTAGTGAGCGTCTCATAAGTTCCACGAAGGAACCGGAAAAAGATCAAATTTATGGCTACTCGACGTCTTGACTACGCATCCCCTTTCTTTAGGCTATAACCCCTGATTCCCTCCACCGATGAATGACTCAACCCCTAGGTCAAAAGGTCTTCCCAAAGGTTGTAACGTAAGGCAAAAAGGGTTAAGGTAGGCTAAATTTAAAATTTGGTGGTTAACCTAAATTGTGAAGCAAAGATTGCGCATTTCCTTACACCATAACTAAGAAATCACCAAACAAAAATACCAACACCCCCAAGCATTTTCAAAGCTAAAATCACAAACATATACACCAAAAGCGTGAGAACGCTTCCCCCCCAAGCTTAAATAGAGCATTGTCCTCAATGCTCAAAAAGGAAGAATACTCACATCAAAAATATTTTTGCATTTTTTTTGAAAATTTTCACTTTTTTTTTTGAATTTTTTTTAATTAGTGCATTGTCCTCGCCTCTTATAACTTTGGACGGCTTTTTCTACTTTGCACTTGCTTTGTCCTTGCCTTTTTTACTTTGGACACCTTTTTTTTATTTTTCATTTATTCACTTGACAATATTCACAAAATTTACACAAAAACACTATCTTGCTTTCATTTTGAACCAAAAACCAAACTTATATACCACAATCTTCAAAATATGATCATTTGCTTCACAAAAACCCAAAGATGAAAACGAAAATGAAACAAAAGGCTCAAGATCTAAAAATGTGGCTTGAAAAGAAGGGAAAAAGGCTCAAAGGGCTAGCAAGATGGCAAATGTATCCCTAAACCCAAAAGTAAAACGAAGTACACTATCCTAAAAAAAGGAAAAATACCTCCCCGAAAAGATGCCTTTGTCCTCCCTTGGTGGTTCGGTCTCGGTCTTAGGAATCATACGTTAAGATGAAAGATTAGGTTTGCGAAAGTCAAGGATCCACGCCGCTCATACAAGAATATGTTGAAGGCTTGAAAAAGTATGAATCTCACATGGTTGTAGCAAAAACTCACTAAGGTTGTCAAATCAAAGATAGGGAGCAACTACCAACATGCCACAAACAAGTAGAATCCGGCTTCATGATCCTCCTAGTTCTAGACAACTACCTTAGCATGCTTTATCCTAGAATCAACCAAACGTATTCTCAAACCGTGCATACCATGACCACCTAATAAGGTTATTATTCAAAAGCAAGAGTCCATTGTTTACAAGTCCAAGTAAAAAAAAAAAAAAAAAAAAACGAAAGAGTGAAAAATAAAGCCTCAAAAAGCTATGTATAAAACCAAGAACAAAAATAAGAGAAAAGAAAAGAAAATATGGAAAACAAAGATAAAGGAAAAGTATGAGAACAAAGAAAAGGACAAAGATGCAATCATAACACATATTTCCCAATCGACAAACAAGCGGTCAAATGGCCACATCGCCGAAGACCCCACACACTAGGTGTTATAATCATACATCCTCGAACCGTTCAACTCTCCTAAAACTAATCCTAATCTAAGAAACCAAGAAAAGTAAAGGAAGAAAAGTAAAGAGATAAAACAAGAAAGGCCTCACCAAGCGTCCAAGCTATGCTGCAATAATAAAGGAGCAAGAACGACCTCCTCTAAGAAGCTTCGAAGACCAAAGCATTAGCTACGAGCAAGGTGAGAAAAAGAAAAGAAAAGGACTATATACAAAATGAAATTGTTAGTAACTTCCAAACAAAAGCAAACAAAAGAAAGCTTACGCGAAAAATATGTACAAAGTCCTAGAGAAACCATCATTATCATCATCAATAAAAGAGACCACAAAATATCATCATCAAAACCAAGACAACAAGACAAACAACATACCAACGAGACTACCAAGAGCGAAACAAGAGAAATCCATCAAAGCCTTTTCAAACACATCCCAAAGAATCCAAGGTGCCTCCCCCAAAACCTACCTTAAAACATCCTAATTGACTCCCCCCCGCACAAATAAGGGCATCGACCGCGATGCTTAAAAACATGCAAAGCTAAAAGGGAGGAAACAAAAAGGGAATCAAACAACCATGGGGGAAACTATTGGCCACTAGGGCTAACACCACCATCATCCACATCCTAACCACCGGTATAATCGGGAGGGAACCCATAGCGACCCTTAAAAAGTCAAGTTGAGATGTGGACAATTGGTCAAAAGGCTCCGGTTGCATACAGAGATCGGGGTGAGTGGGGTGAACATAGTAATAGTCTGGGTCACCCCGATAATCACTCCCCCCGAGACCCGGTAGTCATAATGACCGGACTCATCTGGGATGTCACGCCTTGGCTCATCGAGGTTTGTAACCCCGGGCCAATAAGGGTACGTGGGGAGGTTGTCACCACCCTAAGATGGCACCGGCCCTTGTTGGGGCGGCACATATGAATAGTTCATCGGAGGAGTAACCTCCCCCCTACGCACACTAGCGTCATATAGGGCGGTAGTTTGAGAAGACAAAGTTTGATGGTTTGAATACATACCTTGAATGCTCAATTGCATGCGCTCCACATGCTCACGCATAGCCTCCATCTCACGGAGATAGGCATCTCCTCGGTTGTCTTGTTGTTGATGTTGTTGTCTTCTCCTTCTTCTTTGCTGCAGTTGTTGTTGTTGTTCATACTGAAATTGCCATTGTTGTTGTTGTTGCTCTTGCTCTTCTTCTACTTCCTCTTCATCACCACCACCTTCTCCTTCTCCACCTTCACCATCATGCTCATCATCATCATCATCGTCCTCATCACCAACATCCTCCTCCATAACATTCTCAAATCTCCCATTATCTGTGGGAATCCTCCAAACAATCCTAGCCTCTCGAGTAATTGAGGTGACATCCGGGTTTGGGAGCAAACAATGGTGCACATTACGCAATAGCCAAGAGTAACCACCGTTTCCCTTAGTCATAGAAATAAAGCGCATTGTGGTAAGTTGCTTCATATCCAAATACATGTCTTCACTCTTTCCAATCGGAGTGAAAGACCTCAAGAAACGCTCTTGCTTGAAATAATGCACCAATCTAGTAATCATACCACCACAATGAATCTCACCCGTCTTCTTCCCATTGATGATCAATTGACAACAATTCATGAAAATATACCCAAAATTGAACCTCGGCCCCAAATCCGACCGTGTAGCCATCCAAAGCACCAAGATCTCCTCCTTCGAAAGCTTCCTAAGATCTTGCTTACTAAACACTGTATAACCAAGAATCCGATGGAGAATACGAAGAGTCGGGTGAATGATCTCGCTAGCAAGCGATTCCTTAGAGTCAAATACCTTCTTCTTAGATATGGCTCTCCACCAAGCAACCTCATTGTAATCAGACTTGTGAAGGGAAACCAAAGGCTCATAGATGTCGGTATTTGGGTTGAAGCCAAGGGCTTTGTTGAATTCCGCAAGGTTCATGGTATGCTTGGAATTGAAATGTTGAAAAGAGATGATATAGTCGGTATCCCCCGTCATATTAAACTCAAAGGTGGAGAAAAATTCAATGAATGGTTCCAAATAAGTTCGGGGGGATGACTTTACAAACTCATCCAAACCAAGATTATGGAGCAAAATGTTAAGATCGGCATCAACACCCAATTTTTCCATATCCTCGGGAAAATAGTTGCGGGTCAGTCTAAATTTTCGGGATTTCATTCTATTATAGATAGGGGAGTGCTTAGCCCGGTTATGAAATTTGAGAGCAGGTAAAAGAGGAGGTGGGGCATTATCTTGAGTAGTTTGGTTTTGAGGGGGTTCGGTGTTTGAAGGTTGGCAACGAGAGGATTGGCCGGGGGATTGGTTTGAACTTTTCTTGCTACTCTTAACTTTCCTCAACAAATCCATAGTCTCAAGCTCAACCAACACAATGAATCACAAAGACACCCAAATTCAACACTACCACCAAACTGAACAAACCTCCCTTCACAAGACCACCCAAAACCCCCACAAACTACAAAGTACCTGTTACAAGCAATAAACAACCAAAAATCCAACAACAACCAACAAGATTAACTATCTATCACAAAAAGAAGCACAAAAACACCCAAAATAATTCCAAAACTACCATACAAACTACCAAAAACATCATACTCAAGCTTAATCAAGGACACTCACAACAATTGTATAAAAATCAATTGAAATTGACAAAAATAAAACAAAGATTAGAAGTATACCAAGATAAAAGACTCAAAGCAAGCACAAAACCGTCTAGACTCAAAATTCCTGAAAAAGACCATGAGAAAAGAGAGTAAACTTGATGAAAATGGAGTATGAAGGAAGTTGGGATGGAAATTTAAGAGAAAACAAGGGTGATTTGAGTAAAATTGAGTGAAAGAGATGATTTGGGGGTTAGGGTTTGAGAGGAGGAAGAGAGAGAATGGGGAAAATTAAGAGTGAAAGGGAAAATAAGAGAGGAGAGAGAGGAACCGGGTATTCAAAAACCCAGATGCCCGCGCCCTCTCACGACAAAGCTGCGCCCGCTCCAATATTGCCGTGCCCGCGGAGAGACTGCGGAGCAACCGCGGATAGTTCCTGGAAAAATAGTAATTTTTATACCTGAACATGGGCCGCGCCCTCTCTAAGGAACCCGCGCCCGCTCCAATATTGCCGCGCCCGTGGAGAGCCCGCGGAGAGTTCCTGATTGAAATTTGAGAAAATGAGCCGCGCCCTCTCTGATTTTCCCCGCGCCCTCTCTAAGGTACCCGTACCCGCGGGGAGCCCGCGGAGAGACCGCGGAGAGCTACTGATCCGACTTCCACGTTTTGAAAGTAAGGGCACCCGAGGCCTCTCCAAGCCCGCGGGGTGCCCTTTCCCCTGCACTTTAAAACCTCCTATCACACTCATCAAACACATTTAGTCCATAGATGATGAATGAAGGCACCCTATAAAACAAACCAAAAACACAAGAAAAGGTAAGAGAAAAAATCAACAAAAAACCAAAAATAAAAGAAAGGAAGGAAAAGAAAGTAAAGGTGAGAATCCGGGTTGCCTCCCGTAAACGCTTTTGTTTAACGTCGTTAGCTCGACGTTTACCACCCCACTCAAGGTGGTTTGAAAAGAATCATTTTATGAATAAGACCAACAAACACTCCATCAAAATATTTCTTTAGCCGATGACCGTTAACCTTGAAACAAGATGAGGAATCCAAAGGAGAAATCTCCACGGTGCCATTAGAAAAAACATCTTTCACCAAGAAAGGGCCACCCCATTTTGACATGAGCTTTCCGGGAAATAACTTCATTCTTGAGTGGTAGAGGAGGACTTTATCACCCACACAAAACTCCTTTTTCTCAATAAGCTTATCATGAGCTTCTTTGGAACGAGCTTTGTAGGTGCTAGCACAGTCATAAGCATCAAGTCTAAGCTCCTCTAGCTCATGAGGATCCAACCACCTTTTCTCCCCCGCACTTTCTAAATAAAAGTTTATCTTTTTGATTTCCCATAAAGCACGGTGTTCAAGCTCCACCAAGAGATGGCAAGACTTTCCATAGACAAGGCGATATGGAGTGGTGCCATTAGGTGTCTTGAAAGCCGTCCTATAAGCCCAAAGAGCATCATCTAACTTGTTCGACCAATCCTTTCTATTCCTTGCAACCATCTTCTCAAGAATGAGCTTTATTTGACGATTGGAGACCTCGACTTGGCCACTCGATTGAGGATGATATGGAAGGCCGAACCGTTGATGCACTCCATGTTTTCTCAACATCTTTTGGAAGGCATTGTGAACAAAATGAGATCCGTTATCGTTTATCATAGCCTTAGGCACGCCAAACCTTGGGAAGATGATTTTGTTGAACAACTTCAACACTACTTTGTGGTCATTAGTAGGAGAGGCAATGGCCTCAACCCATTTAGGAACATAGTCCACAACCACAAGTATGAATTGATTTCCATATGAAGATGGGAATGGTCCCATGAAGTCAATCCCCCAAACATCGGACACCTCTAACTCAAGAATAGGCTGTTGAGGCATCTCATTCCTCTTGGAGATATTCCCAACCCTTTGACATCGGTCGTATGAATTTACAAAGCCCCATGAATCTTTGAAGAGATGCGGCCACCACAAACCACATTGAAGAACCTTAGTGGCGGTTTTGGAAACGCCCATATGACCCGCACTTGGATCCGAATTGCACATCTTTAGAATACTTGACACCTCTTCATTCGGGACACAACGCCGAAGCAAGTCATCCACCCCTCGTTTATACAAGATTGGTTCATCCCACAAGTAATGTCTTGCCTCCCTCTTGAGCTTCTTCTTTTGGTTCTTGGAGAAAGAAGGTGGAAACTCCCCACATGCTATAAAGTTCACCAAGTCGGCATACCATGGGAGATCCTTAACCTTAATGGCATACAAGACATCATCAAGCATTCTATCTTCAATTGGTAGACCATCATCATGAATTTGATCACCCTCAAGGCGAGAAAGATGGTCCGCCATAACATTTTCCGTACCCTTCTTATCCCTAATCTCTATTTCAAAAGTTTATAATTCAAGCACCCAACAAATCAACCTTGGCTTGGACTCTTTCTTGGCAAAGAGATACTTGAGAGCCGCATGATCCGTGAAGACAATGGTCTTGGAACCCAACAAATAACACCGGAATTTCTCGAAAGAGTGAACAATGGCCAAGAATTCTTTTTCCGTTGTTCTGTAATTCTTTTGGGCCCCATTTAGTGTCTTGGACATATAGTAAATCACATAAAGCTTCTTGTCCACACGTTGTCCTAAAACACCTCCAATTGCCCAATCACTAGCATCACACATCAATTCAAATGGTAAATCCCATCTTGGGGCTTGAACAATGGGGTAAAGATTAGGGCCTTCTTCAATCTATTAAATGCTTCCAAGCATTTATCATCAAAAACAAACTCAACATCTTTTTGAAGAAGATCATTAAGGGGCTTGGTAATGAGTGAGAAATCCTTGATGAATCTTCTATAGAAGCCCGCATGTCCCAAAAATGATCTCACTCCCTTGACATTCACCGGAGATGGAAGCTTCTCAATAACCTCAATCTTTGCCTTATCCACCTCTGTTCCTTTATGAGAGATCTTATGCCCAAGCACTATTCCTTCCTCGACCATGAAATGGCACTTCTCCCAATTCAAGACAAGATTAACCTTTACACACCGTGCCAAACATTTCTCAAGATTAACTAGGCACTCTTCAAATGAAACCCCACCTACGGAGAAGTCATCCATAAATACCTCCATTTTTTCCTCCAACATGTCTCCAAAAAAGCTCATCATGCACCTTTGGAAAGTTACGGGGGCGTTACAAAGGCCAAAGGGCATTCTCCTATAAGAAAAGGTCCCATAGGGGCATGTAAATGTTGTCTTCTCTTGATCTTCGGGGTGGATTGGAATTTGGAAATGAGGTCGTTATCTAATCTTCCCTCGGTCAAACACAATTTATAAAATCCTAAACCAACCTAATACAAGTACAGTTAAGTATAGGGTCGAACCCAAAGGAGTTAGTTGGTGTTAACTTTAGCCTAAGTTAAGCTATTTCGGAGAGTGTAGTGAGAAAATGGTAGGTATTATGGTAGCAAAATTAGACTAATCAAGTAATTCAATAAGCTAAATACTAGGGATATAGGTTCCACATGCAAGTTCAATAATCGTGCTAATCGATAATTTCTTCGTGGATTCAAGCATTGCAAAGGACAAACAATAGTAGCAATCAAGAGAGTTCAAGAGCTATCTCCTAGAGGCCAAGCTAGGGGTCACTACGAATGGCTAATCGAGTAATTTCACAATCAAACTCAATCAATTAAAACAATTCTCAAATTGATGGGTCACGTCAATAAGAATTACAATGCAATCTAGATTAATCTTATAGGTTGATCATTCCTAATCTAATTAATCACATGCAAAACTATGTCAACCAATTTAATTGCAACAATTCAATGAATCAAAGATCATCAACTAGCAAAAATTATCAATCAACCATGCTTCCCCTTCTCCCTATCAACTAATCTACTCACTAATCATGGTGCTCAAGAACAAATCAGCATTGATCATCACTCTAAATCAAAATCAAGAGAAAACAATATCAACTACAATATCCAATTCAAATCCAAGCAATTCAAACAATAAAAGATGAAACTAAATCAATCAGGTAAAGAGATGAACTAGAAGAAGAAATTCTTACTAACGTTAATGATTGAAAATGAAGAAATCCAAACACAATTGATCCAATGTTGAAATACAAATCCAATACTAAGAACTTCTCTCTAACTTCTCTCTCTAAAACTAAGCTAATGAAAATTATCTAAAAGTTTTCTTCAAAAAGGAATTACAAGTGTATTTCTAGGCAAAGAAGGAAAACGGGATCCCCGCGCCCTCTCTAATAAACCCCGCACCCGCGGAAAAATGGGTACGGAACCCATAACAAACTCCGCGGGCATTCAGGGCAACACCCGCGCCCGCGGCAAAAGCACGGCGAATCCCCTGCTCCCAAAGGGTGATCAGAGGGCGTGGTCTCTCTGGTATGGAGCGGACTCTCCAGACTACCCGCGCCCGCGGAGAGACCGTGGCCAGACCGCGGAGAGTTCCTGGTCGAATTTTGCTAATTTGGTGCATACGAGCTCGCGCCCGCGGCCTTCAGTACCTGCGCCCGCGGCAAACTGGCAGGGCTTGATGCCCTCTCTAAGGCCTCCCCAAGCCCTCTCCATGCCCTCTCTGAGCCGATTACTTCCTCCTTGCTTAGTCAATATAGCCCATCTTGATCCCCTTGCAAAGACCAATCCTAGGTACCTACAAGAACAAACAACGGAAGGGAATAAAAGGGAAAAAGAACCAAATGAAAGGACAACACGAAGAAAACACGAAAAACACAAGGAAAGAAAGAAAGAAAGGAATTAAAGGAAAAAGGACCAAAAATAAGATAAGAAAGCATAAAAAGGAGATGAAATCATCCTAAAAGACTACCCTATGAGTGCCATAAATTACACTCATCAACTACCTCTGAATTACGAGTACAAATTTTTTCCAGAAGTCAGATATATATTCTTCGTCGCCGTTTGCATTCTTAAACCTTTGTCATATAACATTCAGGTTTAGGAAACAGAAATTGAAGCAGCTCAGGTACGAGTAATTGTTGTTGCTCATCCACGGATTCAGTATTTATAAGATCAAGCACGTTTTTGTTTGCAATCCTTAAGCCATTAAGGATACAAATCAGACCAAAAACCAAGCTATAAGCAAATTATAACTTTATAAGATGAACTTTGGCTCATTTACAACCCAAATTAAGGATTTATGAAGAAAATCGCAAAAAAAAACTTCAATCTTCAACAATTTGATGTAGAAATGAAGAAGGTTGGTTCAAATAGAAAGGAAATCGAGAGAATTTGGGGATAATTTCAAAAACTAGCTGTTACGGTGGGCCCCATTGGCGGTTTTCGTCACCAGAGTTAGGCTTAGGTGTTAAAACTGATGTTTTATTTTTTTATGAGGTGGTAAAGTAAATCTTTTTTTTTTGGAGGCGGTAAATTCAATGAAGTCGTTATTTGAAGGTGGTAAAAATCAAAATTTCCTATTAATTATGCATTAATATTACTGATTAGAAGCGACCTCCACCCAGGCATTCTAATCACTTGACCTTACTGAATATATTAGCTTTCCAATAATTTTGAACCCACTATAAGAATAATACACTTGTTCGAAGGACACTATTCCTTTCACATTAATACGTACCATTGATTTGTAGCTCACAATTGTCGATTGAGCTTGGTTAGTGACGTTTCAAGTTAGTGTCTTTCGTAGTTGGCGCTAGTTAGACATCTAGGATATAGCTTGTCAAGCTCTTTTGATTGCTCTTACCATTGTCTTCGCAACCATTGATTTGCATGTTGTTCCAGAGTTGCTACAATTGTCATGATTACTTGTTGATCCCCATTCCTTGTGTTTTATTTGTTTGGTTTCTTTGTTTGTTAGTTGTTAGTGTTCTCTCTTTATCTTTGTCTTTGATCTTGCTTACGTGCATAATTAAGAGCGCTTAAACATTAGCGTTCTTTTGGGTTTTACCCTTGACTTGCCTCTATACTTGTATTTAGGTTTGTTAAGTGTTTTAAATTTAGTTTGACCGAGGGAGGATTAGTTAACGACCTATTTTCACCCTTTATCAGCTACCATATTACAAAAACCGATTGTAGTGGAGGTGTTTATACCTTTTTACGCTCCCTTCGCTTACCCATCCCTTTATGAGTTGTGCCTCTCCCTTATTTAAGCTTTAGTTTCTTCTTCGTTCACATTGAGGACAATGTGATGTTTAATTTGGGGGAGGATGATAGTCATTTTCCCTTTATGCATGTTAGATATGTTTTTGCTTAATTTTTATTGCTTTGTAGGTGTTGTATGGTTTGTACCATTCATTAGGAGTGCGAGTTTACGTACAACAAAAAAGAATGTATTGCTTTTATAGTTTTTTTTAGTTGTTTTGATAGTGCATACTTGTTGTATCTTTCATATTTTGACTTCGAACCGTGTGCGGATTTGATTTGACTCTCTTGAGCATCTTTTGATCTTTGTTATAATTCTAAAATTTGATTGATCTGTGCTATACATTTCTTACTTCTTGACATTGTGTGAATCAATTGAATGGTTTGTGGAAAGATTGGTTGTCCCATATCATGTATAGCTATCCAATTCTCTTGCTAGGTCACCTTACTTTGTGTTTGTGAGATTGATGCAATTTGTTATTTCAATGACTTTAGGTTAAGATTTAGTAGTAATTTGATTATGATTCACGCATGCCGCATATATATGATAAAGGCCATGTTCTTTAGGTAGCCTTTAGATGATATTTAGATACATTTGTTCCTATTTTGCTCACCCATTTTGTTGCCTTGCCCATTATTCATTGATATATAGCTACATTACAAGCCTCTTTAGCCCTATTGGTTACTATTCCCAAGTCTAGCTAGCTTGGGGAGCTTATTGATGTTGTGTTGTTATTTGTGTGTCAAGCTGCCATTTATACAAAACATGGTGGAATAAAGAAAAACAAAGTTGTATTTATAGTTGAGAAGTGTTACTTGAAGATCTGACGAAAAAAAAGGAAATGAAATAAATAAAAAGCTTGTTTTTATGAACTTCATTGAAAAAACCGAAGATGGTGATGTCGATTAAAAAAAAAGGAAACAAATAAATAAAAAGCTTATATAGTTGATTTAAATTTTTTTTTCTATATAATGTTTTGGAGAAGTTGGTGGTGTCAATTAGAGAATGAAGATTAGATCCTTATATGGTCGTGTTTATGTTATTGCTCCTTAAGTTAGTTTTTTCGCTCACATTTTTATAAATATTATCCTACCTCTTTAACTTAGCCCCATTACAAGCTAATAAAGTCCTTTCGATTGACATGTGTGCTTTTTGATTGAGTGAACATTATCTCTTATCATCGTCAAATTACCCTTTTGTTACATCAAATATTTATACTCTACAAGGTGTGTGACAACGACTAGCTTTTTTGGGAAATTGTTTGTGGCCAAGTTTGGTTTCAATTGTGGATCATGATGTTGAGTGGTTCTATTTGTATCCGAGCTAGATTTTAGTCTAAATAATTTTGGTTTGATTGTTTGCTCGAGAGTCGGATTGGTCTTATTCTGGTTCCCTAAAAGTTCTATTTGTCATGTTTTTTCGTTTTGAGTTTCGTGTTGCTTGGGGGAATTCGATGAATCATATATATATATAGGTTTTATAGTTACGTTTATGCTAGTTTGTAGTGTCTTTTTAGGTCTTTTGGTCTCTTTTTAGGTTGCGAATGCATAAGTTGTCTGTTTTGTACTCTATTACGCTTCGTTAGTGTTTTCATTGGTGGTGTCAATTGGAGAATGAAGTTTAGATCATTATTTGGTCATGTTTTTGTCATTGCTCCCCAAGTTGGTTTTTTTGCTCACATTATTCTAAATATTATCTTACCTCTTTACCTTAGCCCCATTAAAAGCTTATAGATTCATTTTGATCGGCATGTGTGCTTTGTGATTGAGTGAACTTTATCGCTTGTTATAGTCAAATTACCCTTTTGTTACATCAAATATTTATATTATAAAAGGTGTGTCACGACGACTAGCTTAATTGGGAAAATCTTTGTGGCCAAGTTTGGTTTCAATTGTGGGTCACGACGTTGAGTGGTTCTATTTGTTCTCGAGTTATATTATGCTCTTAATAAATTTGGTTTGAGTGTTTGCTCGAGAGTCGGATTGGTCTTATTCTGGTTCCCTCGAAGTTCTCTTTTATCATGTTTTTCTGTTTTGAGTTTATTGTTGCTTGGGGTAATTAGATGAATCACATTTATATAGTTTTTATAGGCACGTTTATGCTAGTTTTATAGTTGCTTTTTAGGTCTTTTGGTTTCTTTATAGGATGCAAATGCATAAGTTGTTTGTTTTGTACTCTATACGCTTTGTTTGTGTTTTCTTAATGTTTCAGGCAGTTTCAATATCTTTTGGATGCCTTCAGGGTGATTTTGTAAGAATAAGACAATGAAATAATGAAAAGTTGATTATTAGTGCCACTAAATGATGTATATGTGTTCTAGGTCTGGATCCAAGGGTTCTGCTGGCACGAACGGGGTCCCAACAACGACCTACGCAAGGCAACTCACGTAAACTTCCCTCAGGGGTGGCTCGAGGAATTCCCCTCCGATGCTTAAGTAAGAATGTGTTTAGAGAAATAAAGTGTGCTTAGAAAGATAAAGAGAGTGTAATAATTCGTGTGTCTAACCTCTTTTCCATTTTACTTTGCTCTCTATTTATAGGCATACGATCTCCTTTGTGGAAAGTCATACTTGGTCAGCCTACGAGATGACTCTATCGGGCTGAGGAGCCTCTTCGGCTTTCCTTCCGGCAATGAGTGTGCATCCCGAGGGCCAGTATGGGAGCCTGGTGATAGCTTAGCAGGAGCTATCCTATACAACTAGCCCCTTAAGAGGTGGTATGAAGTCACTCATACCGGCTCTTGGTTGCGCGGTGAATCCCTTTTTTAATGGTTCCAGCTGGAGGATATAGCTAAGTAGGAGCTATCCCCTACAACTAGCCCCTCAACGGGTGGTATGAGGTTACTAATGCCAGATATTCTAAGCGTATTGTCTTATCGACCGTTGCTCACCGGGTCGTCTGGCTAAACTTCCTCATATACCACTAGCCCCCCCAAGTCTCTGGATTTACTATGTGATCCGAGACTTGAGTGGTCATGCTGCAGCTTGGTTAAGATGTGTTGCGTTGGAACATTTCATTTATCTCTGCTGATGCTAGAGGAACATTTTATTATTAGACTTCAATTGTTTTGTCTGGAACTCGAGAAATGACAATCTTGCAGGGAGGAGTTTTGATACTTTGCTAAAGGCTGAGAAATGACGAGTTGCAAGTTGGAATTTTGATTACTTTGGCTGAAGTCTGAGAAATAACGTGCTTGCAGGGAGGAATTTCGATTACTCCCGCTGAAGTTTGAGAAATTCAAGCTTGTAGGGAGGAATTTCGATTACTCCCGCTGAAATGTGAGAAATGACGATCTCGTAGGGAGGAATTTTGGTGGGAACAATGTTTTGCATTAGTGGGACACGTGTCAGCCATATGAGTGGTCAGTGTATTTTTATTGAGGTGACATGGTAGTTCGCCATTATAGGGGGTTGGCGTGACTCTCGTCCTGCACCTAGGGAAGTTGCTTCAGGGTTAGAGGCGTTAGTGGCGCAGGGTGCTTTTCTTGAGAAGCTGCTTGTTGTGGCTTTCGGCCGGGTGGCACCTTAGACTTCTGTGGCAGATGAGCCACTCAATCAAGCTTTTTATGATTCTAAAAATAATGTTGACAACTTTGCTGACAGCGTTCTTAAGTTTCCCACTGAGGAGGTTGAGAATACTACTACGGTGGGTGAGAAACCCACAGCTTCTGATGAGCATGTTCTGCTCTATTCTCTCAACATTGGTACCACCGTTGCTGCTAAGGACGTTGCAAGTCCTTCTACTAAGGCTTTTGATTTTCAGCTCCCAAATGAGACTATTATGGAGCTACCAAGGATTCCACCTCGCCCTTCTGGGCTGCGAGGGCACCTACGAAGTGCTAATAGGGTAGAACATTTTTAGCATGGGGGCTCACAAAAGCAGGATCATCCGGTTATTAATTTGGAGGATTATCTTGTGGCGTCCCCTTCAGCTGATGCTAATCAGCCTGCTACCAAAAAGGCATGTACTTCTTCTACCATTGACCCTTTTGCTTCTCACTCTGCCAACACTAGGTTTCTTGGTGAGAATATTATTAGGAAGACTGACACTCAGAACTCTAGTGAACTTAATCGTTGTGTTCACTAGTTCATGGGTGATGCCTTTGAGAACCCACTCTCTGCTCCCTCGATTTCTGGTAGAAGCACTTTTCATCCTACTGGACATATACAGTTTTTGGAAGTTCCCATTAATGCTACTCTTCACCCTCTACTATGTCCTATTGGGGCAGAGAACGCTCCGTTCCGCCCTTTGATCAATGTTAGGGCTGATGAATCCTTGTTTGTGGATTACCCACAGAATGGTGGCACCTTGGGTTATCGTCTTACTCAGGGGGTTCGTCTCCCTGCTGATTCAATCAGTAGGTCAGTTAGTCTCCCAGCTGCCACCGCGTGCCATGATCTGCAGAGGTTCAGCTTTTGTTTCTAGCTTTTATTTTTGGCTTTAGCTTCCTTTTTATACTTGTTTTCTTATTTTTTCCTTAGTTTGTTTTTGTTGCATTGCTTATTTGTTCCAACTTATTTTTCTTTGCTTTTGCCTTGACTTGCTTTCATTAGCTTCTGCCTTAGCTAGCGTTTTCTATACTTTTTTTGCCCTAGCTTGCTTTTTCTTGCTCTTGCCTTGGCTTATTTTCATCACTTTGTTTGTTTCCACCTTACCAACTCTGTTAGCGATTAGATTAATGTCTTGCTTACATGAGAGAAGAAGTAGTACTTGGCCAGAACAAAGGCCTGGCCCTTACTCAAAAGGATAAGGAGATTCAGAAGGCTCCTTCTGAGAAAGATGCAATGGCTGGTGAGGTGACTCCCTTGAGAGAGAAGGCGGATGACCTACAACTTTAGCTAAGAGAATTTCAACTCACTAAGACAAAGCCGGCAGAACGCGAGGAATAGTAGGGAACTTCTCAAGACAGGGTGCAAGCGTTGGAGGCTGAGATGGCTGATCTGCGGGCTGGACGAGAGAATGAGCTTGAAGCTGCAAAAAAGGAAGCACTTAGGTCTTTTGTGCTTTCTCCTGCTTACGCTAAGTTGCTAGCTGATCGCCAAGATGTAGCTGGGAGGCCGTAGCTCATTGTAGTTCCAGGTGTGGATCCAAGGGTTCTGCTGGCACGAGTTGGGTCCCGTCGCCAACCTGCGTAAGGAAGCACACGTAAACTGCCCTCGAGGGTGGATCGACTAACCCCCTTCTGATGCTTAATTTAATATGTGTTTATAGAGACAAAGTGTATGTACTTAAAAAGATAGAGAGAGTGTAATAACTCTTTTGTCTAACCTCTTTTCCATTGTACTTTGCCCTCTATTTATAGGCATACGATCCCCTTTGTTGAGAGTCGTACTTGGTCAGCCTGCGGGCTGGCTTAATCGGGTTGAGGAGCCCCTTCGCCTATCCTTCCAGCAGTGAGTGCGCACCTCGGGGGCCAGTTTGGGAGCCTGGTGATAGCTCAACAGGAGCTATCCTATACAACTAGCACCCTTAAGAGGTGGTATGAGGTCAGTCATGCCGGCTCTTGCTTGCGTAATGAATCCCCTGTTTTAATGGTTCCAACTGGAGGAAATAGCTCAGAAGGATCTATCCCCTACAACTAGCCCCTTAAGAGGTGGTATGAGATTTCTCATATGAAATTGTAGAAAAGCAAAAGCTAGTAGTTGCCACACTAGGGCTAGAATAGCGATTCTCCTTTAAAGGGAACGTTTTTTTAGTACCCTCGCTCCGGAACTCATTTCTGGTTTATGTATACCGATTTGGGCATGGGTGAACGTACAATTTGTGCTAATTATCCCATGAACTCCACATGGAAGAAAGGCATGAAGAGGTTATGGGTTTTCCCAAAACTCATTGGCGACTCCTACTTGTTTCTTACAAAAAAGCGTGATGATAGAATCAATTCTAATTTAAGGTCCCCCAAACAGTTAGGAATTCAAATCCTAATACACCATAACAAGTGTAAATTCCTAGGCTTTTAAATGGACATGGGTGAACTTACGATTTGTGCTAAATATCCCATGAACTCCACATGGAAGAAAGGCAAGAACGAGGTTTATGGGTTTTCCCAAAACTCATTGGCGACTCCTACTTGTTTCTTACAAAAAAGCGTGACGATAGAATCAATTCTAATTTAAGGTTCCCCAAACAGTCAAGAATTCAAATCCTAATACACCATAACAAGTGTAAAGTCATAGGCTTTTAAATGGACATGGGCATCTAAGGAAGGATCCCTTATGATGGGAACACCCTCCTTACATAAACGTCATTGCCAGGAGCAATCGATTAGGTAGATGGAGCGTGAATCCCCAGAGGGTTATGACCATATGCAGAACACATATGGGTTCAAAAAAGAGGGAAAAACTCAATCAGGAGGTAAACTCGAGCAAACAGTATTAGAACTAGTCGAAACAAGAAGGTAGATTTTTGACTTGGTATTGGAAGAACTTGGCGCTAGACTACAGTGCCCGTCGCCAGACTATGACTCTGTTGCCAGACGAAAATTATTGTCGCCAAGGGGAAGAGCCATCGCATTACGATGGCACTGTTTTCTCAGTGCCAGTTCCTACATGCCTCAGCAGCTTTCTATTCTTGAACTTTCCAACTTTTCGCAGCGTTATATCGATTCTAGTTGTGAAAGATATTTCCCTAATTTCCTACGTGTAAAAACTCTATGTTATTTACACATTAAGGATGGTCTTTCCAGTGCGGACCTTTTTTAGGCTTATGCCAATAATGTCAATCAATATTACGCACATGAAATACTTAGAACTTTTCGAGTCTCATCGACTCATTCTAAATCATTGCCAAAATAAATTTTAGGAATTAAAATAGAAATCCTCCCCACTGGAGTCGCCAAAAGCTATAGGGAATATATCAAGCATCCCATACTTGAGCCCCACTGTGATCATACACTTAAGCATGGTGGCGTCCAAAGGGAAGGAAGCTACAGTAAAAGAGTCGCCAACAAGGTTTAGGAACTTGTAAACCGTTCACAGGGTGAAGGTTACAACCCTTCACGATCCATGAGATCGCTAACTCTATAGTGGTCCGGAACCATGACTAGATATTCGGGGATGAAGGTACAAATATAACCTACAAGAGATTAAACCTGCCCTAATCATAGGCCTCTACTTTATTCTTCTCATATTCACTACTACAAAAATAGGCAAAGAGACCCGTTAAAATATGCATAAGAGACCTCAATTGAACGGGTCTCTATCTCAGGGGTCTCTTTGATAAAGAAACCCATCATTAGAGGGGGTCTGTTTATTAGAACAACTAGACCCGTTGTTTAAGATAGGGAGTCTGTAAGGTAAGGTTTATGATTGATATTTTAGAAGGTAAAGAGACCCGTCATCTGAGATAGGGGGTCTCTTTAGTGGCATTATTAAGACCAGTTGTGTTAGACAACGGGTCTCTTTGATTTTTTTAATATAAAAAATAACATTTCATATGACGATTTGCATTTGAAATTTGTATTTTTTTTATGCTGAATTCAAATTGGCGTGGTAAGTACACTTCAAGAGTTCAAGACCAAACAAATTAGCATTGGAGTAAATAAAAGTCATGATATACTATCAACATCAGCAAAAATCAAACTAACCATTAATATAACTTTAGTGGAAATTACAAATATAATTACATAAATATGTAGCTTAAGTATTTCAATACTATTTCTGTGTGAGGAATCTGTGTTACATATGCAGATCTGCAAAAAAAAATACATCAATATAATTGAAAGTAAACACAACAATTAATAAATAAAATGAGTGATTGTAGACACCCATTTGTGTCTCCCCAAAACCAAACCCAGTGATGAGTACCTTTCACGTCGAATCATAATCGAATGAGGTGAAAGTGTGGAAAGTCAAGTGTTGCGGTTATTCTTATTTCTCTTCCTTTCTCTCTGTTTTTGAAAACCTATTTTGAGAAAACAGCCAATCCAGTTTTGTTTGTTCCATGGATTTATTCTTATTTCTCTTCCTTTCTCTCTGTTTTTGAAAACCTATTTTGAGAAAACAGCCCAATGATCTAGGGGAGGGCATAATATTGATTTATCATTCCTAATGCGATTAGGATTGATTATATTCTTCTAGAATTTTCTATAAGGTTCTTTTGAATCCTAATTTAATTAGCATTGATAAATTGACTTTAGTTGACTTTTAAGAGTTTTAATCAGAATAAAAGAAGTGTTTTTAAGGAAAATACAATTTTGCGCTCTCGTACGGTTAAATTTTATCAAAATAAGAAAACGCGTGGAAAATTATTTCTAGCGCCATACGACTGCTCTGTCGCCAGGCGACAGACCTGGCGTCTGGCGACATGCGCACCGTCTGGAGACAGGTCTGTCGTTTGGCGACAGGCGCGTGTTTGGCGCTGCGGTCGTGTTTTATTCTTTTCAAAACTCTGATTCGTTTTTTATCATATCCAGTTGATTTTTTTTTCTATAAATAGCATCCTAAAACCTTCGTTTTCAATCATCAATTCTCATAAATTCCTATTCTTTCTAATTCTTCTGACCAATTCTCATCAAGAATCTCTTAATTACTCTCTCTCTCTCTCTCTTTTCTAAACTAGCCTTTTGCACACCTAGCCAAGTTCGAAGTTGCCTTCGCCCTAGACGTGAAAGGTTTAAATTTCTAAGGGTTTGGTCCCAAATCTCTATTTCAATAATTTAATTTAATTGTTTGTTTATATTTTCCTTGAAGTTACTAATGCGTGTATATTGTAATTAGAAAGAGATACAAGGCATCCAAATAAGTACTTTAGTTGATTTATTGATATTATGATATAGAAATCATGTCTAGGGTGTTTTGATCTTCCTAGTATCATGTTTAGTTTAATAACTAAAATTTCTAATATCAAATGTGACAATTGTGATTCCTGCGATGCTTTCTATTCTCTTCCTAATATTCATGATTAGTATCATGTTAGGGTTAAAGCTTTGATTTTTATTGTTTAGTGACATGCTAGGGTTTGTTGTTAATCTTGTTAGTATCATGACTAGGATCTTGCTATTATTATGCTTTAGCGTGGATATGATTATGATTATTTTTATAATTGTTATAATTATTATTATGATTAATATAATTTTGACTATTATTTATGATGATTATGTTACTTGATTATATTTATTGTTGTTGCTTGATCACGCCTTTTATGCATGTTTAAAGGGAATTGGTACTTGTAATCACGCTTAATAAGATAATTAATAATCTTGTTTAGGGTTAATTTGATTATAATTCAAGTGATCACGAATAATAGATTTATTTGTTTATTAATATTCAACCAACATAGATTAAACAGGTTTAGGGCTAAACATGTTGATTGCATGTTAGTCAGAAAGCGCACATGAATAGGAGAAGAATAAAGTAGAGGCCTATTATTAGGGCAGGTTCAATCTCTTTTAGGTTGGATTTGTACCTTTATCCCTGAACTTCTAGTCTTGGTTCCAGACCTATTGGAGTTAATGATCTCCTGGATCGTTAAGGGGTGTAACCTTCACCCTGTGAACGGTTTACAAGTTCCTAAAACTTGTTGGCGAATCTTTTGCTCTAGCTTCCTTCCCTTTAGACGCCACCGTAATTTAGTGTATGATCACAGTGGGGTTCAAGTTTTGGGTAATGCTTGAAATATTCCCTACAGTTTTTGGCGACTCCACTGTGGAGGATTTCTATTTAAATTCCTAAAATTTATTTTTGAAATTATTTAGAATGAGTGGATGAGACTCGAAAAGTTCTAAGTATTTCATGTGCGTAATTTTGATTAACATTATTGTCATATTCATAAAAAAGATCTCATTTGAATGACCATCCGTTATGAGTTAAAAACATAGGATTTTTTGACGTAGGAAATTTGAGGAATATCTTTCACAACTAGGATCGAAATAATGCAGCTTGAAACTGGAAAATTTTATCGAGCACTGAAAGCTGCTAAGGCATGTAGGAACTTGCGTCAGAAAACATAGTCTATCGCCAACGATTTGACTCTGTCGCCAGGCGACAGAACCAAATTGCGGCGACGACCTCTGTTCGCTGGCGCCAAGTTCTTCCAATACCAAGCCAGAAATATGCGTTCTTATTTTGACCAGTTTTTAGCACTATTTGCTCGATCCTATTTCCTGAATGACTTTTTCTCACTTTTCTAAAACCCATATGTGTTCTACATGTGGACATAACCCTCTGGGAATTCATGCTCCATCTACCTGATTAAACGCTATGTGCAACAAAGGGTACATCCGAGAATGTTGAATTCATTAAACCATGGAAGAGAGTTTTTTTAATTCGCGGTGTCCCATCCACTCACGCCAACCCTTCAAAAGGTAAGGTTTCCGCGCGGTGCATCCAGACAATTAACCATGGACCCTCTTTGACTACCCCATATCCCGAACTTTAGAGAACTAGAGCCATGGTTAGGTTGCAAACTCATTGCATCATATTGTGCCTACTTGCCTAATTGTGCATTATTTGTTCTGCATACTTCGGTGGCTTGGGTTGTATTTTAAATATTAATAATTTATTTTTATTTTTTCTTTAAAAAAATTAATTTATTTGTTAAAAATAAATTTTATTTTATTACCAATCACAGGTCGCCACGTGTCAAGTAACCCGTTATAATAGGTTGTATGACCTATTGGGACCTGTAGACACCTAAAAATGTCTCCCCAGAACCAAACCCGATGATGAAAAACCTTTCACCGTCACTATTGGTCGGGTTCAGTATTTAATCCCGAGAGTGCTTAAAAAATCGTATTTGATTAAATTCATATTTTTGAACAGTCCATGGATTAGTCTTGATGTTTGGTAAAAGCATAATTTTGATTTCAGCCCAAACTTATTATTTAATTTTAGCCCAAACCTTTTTATTTTTTTTTATTATTATTTATATTTGGCCCAAAACTTTTTCCTTATTTCAACCCAAATAATAATAAATCAGAAAATGGCCCGAAATTATCAATCGACACTTAAAATGCTGAACGAAATTAGGGTTTAAAATGTATTTAGACGGAAAAGCAGGCTGGGAATTCCCGTGCCACGGCAGGTACCCACCGTGTCACGGGAATCCTTCCCGTATGACGGTGGGATTTCCCATGACACGGGAAGTCTTCTATGGCACGGGAATTTCCGTGTCTTTTCCGCGCAAACCCTTAACGTGCTTTCTTACCCGTTTGCTGAAAATTTCCCGCGTCACACCAAAATGCACCGTGTCACGGGAATGTTTTCCGTCTGACGGTGGGATTTCCCGTGTCACGGTACAGTTTTCCGTGACGCGGGATACTTTTTTTAGGGTTTTTATCATTTTAGGGTTCCGTGTGCTCCCTCAACACATTTTTTCTATAAATACCCCCTCATTTCTGATGAACGGGGCATCAATTAATTCTCTAGATTATTTTTCTCTCTTCTATGCTTTAGCCTAAACACTACCCTACCCTTCTCATTTCAAAATTCCTTCTTCAAGTGCTCAAAGGAGTCCATACTTTACTCGTGGTTCTGTCCTTAAGCCAAGGCATGAAAGGTAGAACTGTTTGTGGGTTTGGCCCCAAATCAACTCTACTTAATTTAATTTAATTTAATTATTGTTTTATTATTTTCTTAAAGTTACTAACTCGTTTATTATTTTGTAGTTGCAAACAAACAGAATCAAAGTAAGAATCATGTTCCTTTTATTTCTATTATTTTTCTAACTATTTTATATTGTTGGAATTATGGTTAAATTGCTTCCAATATTGATGTTATTCTATTATATTTTTGTTGATCACTGTATTGCATGTTTAAAGGGAATATGTAATTGAAAATCACGCCTAATAAGATAATTTGGACAACCGGTTTAGGATCCTTTTTAATCTTGTTATTAATTGAAGTGATCACCAATATTTTAGAATAATGTGTGCATTAATATTCAACCAATTTAGCTAAATAATAGTTTGGAGCAAATTGAATCTTTGTTTGTATGCCTTTGAGATCACAGGAATTACTTTTCACTATAAGAATCGAGTAGAGGCTAATACGGGCGAATGTGACTCCATGACTCACTTCGTACCATTATCCCCGATCCTCCTTTCGTGGTTCCGAACCATATGGAGTTAGTAATCTCATGGATTATGAATGGGGTGTAACCTTCACGGGTCAATCGTTGTTGCCTATCGTTGTCCCTTATTTGTGGTTGTCTTTTTATGATCCGTGAACGGTTTACAAGTTCCTTAAAAACTTGTTGGCGGCTCCCTACTTTATTTGTCCCTAATCGTTGTCCCTAATCGTATTATGTCGATTCCCACTTCCTAAGAGTTCCAAGCATATTCACCACATGCTTTAACGTAGGCGCACTTCGAGCGACGCCTACAATTTGGCGACTCCACTGGGGAGGATTCTTGGTTACTTATCGATTTGAGTGATCGGTATTTAATTAAGATGAGTGGATGAGACTTGAAAGATTCTTGAAAAAATATTCTTGTGATTAATTTGGCATTTTCGCATATGCATAGACGTTTTAACGTCACATTTAGGTCTGTCCCGTAGGAAAAATTGAATAACTTGGTTGCGCACGAAGGAAAACAGGGCACCAGTCAGATCTTCTGACTGCCGTGCCACGGCAAAATCTTCCGTGTCACGGTACAGTGCACCGTCTGACGGTGCACAGTACCGTGGCATGGGAGTTTTTGCCGTGTCACGGCAGTCCTAAAATCAGTCCGGTGGCTTATTTTCTCTTCTCATAGTCAACTACCTTTGATTTTTCTGAAAAAACGTATGTGTTCTACATACGTTTTAGCCCCGGGGGATTTAAGCTCTATCAACCTAAAAACGCTCATGGCAATAAGGGTTCATCCGAGTTATTAAATCCACCCAAACCATGGAGTCGAGTTCGATTTCATCACGAACTCGCGGAGCCGCCCTTTGGCATACACCCTCAAGGGAGGCTGCCTTGCTAACGCGTCCAAACTCTTAACCATGGTACCCTATTGACACCAAATAAACTTGATCATAGTCGAACATAGAACTTGACCTTAGGTTGCGAACTATTCTTTGCATCATTGTGCCTACGTGTTTTATGTTTGGTCGTTTTGATCCTAAACTTAACGATCTTTCTTTGTCTATGGTGGATTATTTTATGACTAACGATTGCCAATGGACCGTACTCACTTAGTAATTAGCAAAAAAAAAAAAAAAAAAAAAAAAAAAAAAAAAAATCTGCCGTGCCACGAGAAACTCTACCGTGTCACGGCAAATTTTCACCGTGACACGGTGGATTTCCAAAAAAAAAAAAAAGAAAAAAAAATTCCCGTGCCACGTCAGCATCCACCGTGGCACGGTGGAGTTTCCAGTGGCGCGGTAAACATTCCCGTGCCACGGCACAGTCCACCGTGGCGCGGTGGACCTGCAGCAAAAAAAAAAAAACCACCGCGTCACGGCAGCTTGTCACGTGACACGGTACAGTTTTCCGTGTCACGGTGCCCTTGAAATAAGTTCAGTCAGCTTTTTTAAGTCTTCCGTGTTAATTTGGTCCTCGTGTCAGTCATTTTGGTTATTGTTCACATGTCTAGCCATACGATCATACCACGAGTCTTATGACATCACTTAGTCACTCACGAGTCAAGTATAGTCCACACACTTTCTTTATGTTCCGACTCGAGTCGTGCACCAGACCGTTTATGATCGTAAATTAGGTTCATGCACCCTTTTTTTGTCATAATAAAAAAATGAGTGGAGTTTTCTCATCTATTTTCAAATGTCTATTTTTTCCATCCTTTCCTATCTTGAGCAATGAGTCAAACAATTAGGTGAATTATTTTATTTCACAGTACTTGGTCAAGGAACAGGGATAGATTAATACGGTTCGAGTCATTACCGCAACAATCTCTCAGATCTAATAGGCGTTCAAAGAGAACTTTTCCATCTCCATTACTCATCACCTTTCAATGGCCACTAAAGAAGATATTGAGAACATCAACAAATCCATCGAGGCACTGTCTGCCATGATGCAAACCCTTACCACTAGGGTCACTACCATGGAACAAAACAAGGTCACTGTTTCCACCCTTGACAAACTAAAGGAACAAATGAGTAAGATTTCTGAGGATTTCACTTATGTGGAACGACCTCCCACTCCTTTGGATGTGAAGGACAGACTCCCTGAAAAGTTCTCCACTATTGATATTCCAAAGTTCAAGCCTACTGACAATCCAATATTCCATTTGAAGGCGTTCTCTGCAACCATGGCTCTTAAGGGATTGGACGTAATACTCTTCCCTACGGTGTTCCCTCTCTCCTTAGAACATGCTTGCCAACAATGGTTTTATTCCTTAGATGCCAAGCATACTGCGACTTGGCAAGATGTCACCGACAGTTTCATGAATCGTTACAAATGTAACATTAAAACTAAAACTTCTGAACGTGAACTCTCCATTCTCAAACAGAAAGAGAATGAAGGCTTCACCGCTTACCTGAACAGGTGGAGGGAAACAGCTTCACTCTTGGTAGATCCCCCCAAAGAAAGAGAGATAGTTCGCCTCTTTATTCAAAATCTGACTCATAAATATAAGGAACATTTCAAATTTCTTCCACTGAACACTTTCGAAGCTGTATACGACATCGGCATCAATATCGAGGATGAGCTAATAAAGACTGCTAGTAGTAACAATAATAACACTTGGAAAAACAAGAAGAACGACCATCCTTCTTCTTCGTCTTCTAAGCATGAAAATACTACCAACAATATAAGCCAAGTTGATCTCAATGAAGTGTTAGCTCTTGATAGTCTATTGCCCAAGAAGAAAAGAACTTACACTCCTTTAGGAATGACTTATGATGCGGCCTTTGATCGCCTTTACAGTCAAGGCTTGATCCCACCTATTAGGCCATTTCCAGAGCAAAAACCTGAAGAAAGAAGCGCCAAATGGAATCCCAATGCCCATTGCAAGTACCATCAAGGAAGGGGCCACACTACGGAGCAATGTTGGAATTTGAAGGACGTCATTCAAGACTTGGGTGGATGCAAACAAACTTCCTGTCCCTCCAGGCGGCAAGAAGTAATGAACACAAGGCGCACAGCAGATCCTTCGTGCAAGATTTCATGATTTCTTTCTTTATCATTCATCTCCATTCCCCATTCATGTCTAGCATAGGTTTTCCATTTTTGAATTTTTATATGTTTCATGTGTTTCGTTCACCTTTTCCATTAATAAAATGAGCAATTTTCTTTTGCATCTTGATCATAGAATTTTTCATTCATTCATTCATTCTAAAAAAAAAATAAAAAATAAAAAATAAAATAAAAAATAAAATAAAAAATCAATTACCAAACTAAACCCAAGGTACACCAATGACTTGAGGCACCTTTGCAACCCTGTCATTCCCTGTTAACCGTTCAATCACATTCCATTTATTCATCAACCATTTTGAGCCTCGTCTAACGTTTGGCCTTCATTTCTTCAACCCACATTCACTTAACCCTGGGATTGGAAGATGTGTAATTGTATAACATTCAAAAAGCAAGTACAAAAAAAAAAAAAGCAGCAAAGCAACAATAAAACAATGTCTATAGGAAAATGTTCCAATGTCTTTGATATGAACATGTCTCAAATTGCGTCTCTCATCGAGTGCTTGGTACCGTGCCTGAGAAACATGAATGCTAAGTGAGTGATGGACCACATGATCTGAGATTGCCTACATTGATTCAAAAGAATGAAAAAAAAATAAAAATAAAATATATATATATTGAAAATAAACTTGCAAAATTCAAAATTTTCAAATTCAAAATTACACATCTTGGAGATTCTCTCAGGTCTTGAGCCTTTTATCTCTTTCTTCCTTAAACCATCAACTTAACCACATTACAACCCTGGAAAGACCTCTTTGAGCTGTACATACACTTGTGCAAAATTCGGTTAGAGCTACGTTCGGCCTGATTCCTAACGGATACGTAGGCAACCTCACATCGAGGTGCGACCACATTCATATTCATATCCATGCATGATCGAGTCAAAGAATATCCAACGATTACCCCTACCCATTTAGATCTACACTTGGGGGCTTGAACCCACACCATTTAGCCTACTTAGCCTAAAGAGTCATCATCTTTGACTCTTCTCACATCTCTTTCCATCGCCATAACCCTTGCAGCCAGCCTTAGTATCACATTCACACACTTCACTCACACATTCATATCCATATCATCCTTCCCTTTAGGAACCCTTTATCATGATATCTTATTTCCTTACTGCGCATGCTTCATCATCTTTCAAGATAACATTCATTAGAAGAAACGTTGTATACTTGCTTAGCTTCCTAACCTGAGCAATATTCATTGTTTCATGCATCCCATAATGTGCTGAGAAACATTTATATATTAATGATTTTTAGTCATATAAAGCATATCGTGCTTAGCTCCTTGACCTAAGCAACGTTCATTATGCAATAATCACTTCATCTGTATACGTGCTTAGCTTCTAGACCTAAGTGACGTTCAAGATCGTTTCTTTACACCATAAATGATGCTTAGCTCCAAGACCTAAGTTAATTCATCTATCGTGTCACATGATGTAATTTTCCTTAGACTCCTGGCCTAAGGACATGCATCATGCATACATTAATTTCAAGAAAAGCAATTCAATCCATGCGATTCATTTTGTCTTGCTCAACGAGGAAGCTCAAAACTTCTTTCCTTTTTTCGCGTCTTTTCTTTTGGAAGGAAGTTCGAAAATAAAAGTTCAGTTTTCACATCTTTCTTTTTTGGGAGAAAGTCGGTAACCTCCACTCATGACAAAAATTGACGGAAAATTTTTGCTTTTGCATCTTCGTTTGCTTATGTCTGCACACACACATATAAACACACACACTCACAAGTCATACACATGTCATGTCACATCAAGTCAAACTTGGTCAAGTCAGTGGTTAAGTCAATCACAATATATACGAGTCCATTGGCAAATTTTATTTTGCAAGTCTCAATTACAGCCCACGTCCGGGGACAAGCGGATCATTTACAGCCCACGTCCGGGGACAAACGGACCATTTACAACCAGCCCACGTCCGGGGACAAGCGGACCATTTACAGCCCACGTCCGGGGACAAGCGGACCATTTACAGCCCACGTCCGGGGACAAACGGACCATTTACAACCAGCCCACATTCGGGGACAAGCGAACCAACTACAGCCCACGTTCGGGGACAATCGAACCACCATCATTTCACGGCGCAAGGTTCTCGATACACAGAAACTTGCAATCTCATCATCTGTTGACTTTCTTCAAGCTTGGAAAGCGTTATCGGTGAATTTTTCTTCAAGTATAGAAAACCGCCAAGTCGGCTTTCCTCAAGCATGGGAAGCGTTATCGGTGGATTTTTCTTCAAGTATAGAAAATCGCCAAATTCCTTTGTCGGCTTTCCTCGAGCATGGAAGGCATTATGGGTGGATTTCTTTAAGCATAGAATGACACCAAATTCATTCGTCGACTTTCCTCAGGCATGGAAAGTATTATCCGGTAGGTTTCTTCAGGCTTAGAAAACTACCAAACTCTTCAGTTGGCTTTCCTCAGGCATGGAAAGCGTTTCAACAAACGTCATCCGGTGGATTCCTTCAAGCATAGGAAGCTACCAAGCTCATTTGCC
The DNA here is from genome assembly GCF_948465745.1 of Chenopodium album. NCBI lineage: Eukaryota > Viridiplantae > Streptophyta > Magnoliopsida > Caryophyllales > Amaranthaceae > Chenopodium > Chenopodium album. The sequence continues at coordinate 39,421,964 of NC_137841.1, read as the reverse complement.
ACCGATACACTGGTGTTAGATAAGCATTATATCCCTTTACTCTTTTATCTGTAGAACTAACATTTTTCTGTAGGTATCGGCGTATACAGAATGATTTAGGATCGCAGAACGTCTTAAATCACTCTCCGTCCCTATCGGATACTTTGACTATCGTTTTCGAAACTGACGTTTCTACAAACTCAGTCAAAGTAGGGGCTTCTGTAGACACCTAAAAATGTCTCCCCAAAACCAAACCCGATGATGAACAACCTTTCACCCCCACTATTGGTCGGGTTCAGTATTTAATCCCGAGATTGCTTAAAAAATCGTATTTGATTAAATTCATATTTTTGAATAGTCCATGGATTAGTCTTGATGTTTGGTAAAAGCATAATTTTGATTTCAGCCCAAACTTATTATTTAATTTTAGCCCAAACCTTTTTATTTTTTTTATTATTATTTATTTTTGGCCCAAACCTTTTTCCTTATTTCAGCCCAAATAATAATAAATCAGAAAATGGCCCGAAATTATCAATCGGCACTTAAAATGCTGAACGAAATTAGGGTTTAAAATGTATTTAGAAGGAAAAGCAGGCTGGGAATTCCCGTGCCACGGCAGGTACCCACCGTGTCACGGGAATCCTTCCCGTTTGACGGTGGGATTTCCCGTGACACGGGAAGTCTGCTGTGACACGGGAATTTCCGTGTCTTTTCCGCATAAACCCTTAACGCGTTTTCTTCCCCGTTTACTGAAAATTTCCCGCGTCACACCAAAATACACCGTGTCACGGGAATGTTTTCTGTCTGACGGTGGGATTTCCCGTGTCACGGTACTGTTTGCCGTGACGCGGGATACTTTATTTAGGGTTTTATCATTTTAGGGTTCCGTGTGCTCCCTCAGCACATTTTTTCTATAAATACCCCCTCATTTCTGATGAACGGGGCATCAATTAATTCTGTAGATTATTTTTCTCTCTTCTATGCTTTAGCCTAAACACTACCCTACCCTTCTCATTTCAAAATTCCTTCTTCAAGTGCTCAAAGGAGTCCATACTTTACTCGTGATTCTGTCCTTAAGCCAAGGCGTGAAAGGTAGAACTGTTTGAGGGTTTGGCCCCAAATCAACTCTACTTTATTTAATTTAATTTAATTATTGTTTTATTATTTTCTTAAAGTTACTAACTCGTTTATTATTTTGTAGTTGCAAACAAACAGAATCAAAGTAAGAATCATGTTCCTTTTATTTCTATTATTTTTCTAACGATTTTATATTGTTGGAATTATGGTTAAATTGCTTCCAATATTGATGTTATTCTATTATATTTTTGTTGATCACTATATTGCATGTTTAAAGGGAATATGTAATTGAAAATCACGCCTAATAAGATAATTTGGACAACCGGTTTAGGATCCTTTTTAATCTTGTTATTAATTGAAGTGATCACCAATATTTTAGAATAATGTGTGCATTAATATTCAACCAATTTAGCTAAATAATAGTTTGGAGCAAATTGAATCTTTGTCTGTATGCCTTTGAGATCACAGGAATCACTTTTCACTATAAGAATCGAGTAGAGGCCAATACGGGCGAATGTGACTCCATGACTCACTTCGTACCATCATCCCCGATCCTTTTTTCGTGGTTCCGAACCATATGGAGTTAGTAATCTCATGGATTATGAATGGGGTGTAAGCTTACCAGGTCAATCGTTGTTGCCTATCGTTGTCCCTTATTCGTGGTTGCCTTTTTATGATCTGTGAACGGTTTACAAGTTCCTTAAAAACTTGTTGGCGGCTCCCTACTTTATTTGTCCCTAATCGTATTATGTCAATTCCCACTTCCTAAGAGTGCCAAGCATATTCACCACATGCTTTAACGTAGGCGCACTTCGGGCGACGCCTATAGGACCATTTAAAGAAGATTGGGTATAAAGGTCGGATTATTTAAAAATAATCCAAAGGTGGGATTATTTTCAGCGAACGGCCCAAAGGTGGGATTATTCTGGGCAATTTTTCCTTAAAGTTATGATAAGGACCTTTGAATATCATTTCGATTCTTATTGTATCTTATGCCGTTATTGTGATGAATATAAGTTCAGTGTGAATGATTAATGTGATTTGTTTTTCATAGTGTTGTAGAATTTGTCACCATGAAAAGAAAAGAGCGTTGGTGGATGTATGATAGGTACGATGGCCGTAATGCCCATAAACTTAGGCAAGAGTTTGTGGATGGTGTTGAACAATTCATAAGTTTTTGTGAAGCTCATCTTAAGAGCCTGGGCATAGATGAAGTAAGATGCCCTTGTCTGTTATGTAAGAATAAACGTCTTTATGATGCCAACACAGTAAGACACCATTTGTACAAAAAAGGGGTTTATACCTGATTACTGTGAGTGGGTTCCTCATGGTGAAGGGTTCCCTACACCAAGTGTAGAGCAACTAGATACTTACTGTGAAATGATTCTTTATGCTCTTGGGAGTAATCATGAACCATCGGGTGACGATAGTACTAGTGGTTCAGAAGAAGAGCCAAATGCTCAAGCAAAAGCATTTCAAGAGCTTTTAAAGGCCGCCGAGCAACCACTGTATGAAGGTAGCTCAATGTCTTTACTAGAAATGGCTTCTAAAATTGTATCTTTGAAGTCGGAATGCAATTTTCCCCATAGGTATGTGTTGATGGGTTTGCTTCATTACTGAACGAAGCGATTCCCGACAATAATAAGATGGGGAAAACATTCTATGATACAAAGAAGATTCTTAACTAACTTGAGCTTCCGCACGAGAAGATCCACGTATGCCCAAAGGGTTGTATGTTATTTTAGAAAGATGATGTTGAGTTGGATAAGTTTAGAGTGTGCAAAAGGGACAAGTACAAGAGGAATTCAAAGGGGTCATTGGTTCAAATAAAAGAACTCATTTTTTTTCCCATCACTCCAAGGCTACAACGATTGTTCGCAACAAAGAACGTTGCGGAGGAAATGGCTTTGCATTCCAAAAATCCATGAGTCCAAGGCACAATGGCGTATCCTGGTGATAGTGAAGCTTGGAAGCACTTGGATATATCCTTCCCCGATTTCGTATCTGAACCTAGAAATGTGAGATTTGATATGTGCACCGATGAGTGATTTTCCATCCTATGGTATGATTTATAGATGGGCAACAGTTGGTATAAAAGCATGTCCATATTGATTAGACAAATCAAAAGCTTTTTGGCTGGAACATGGTGGTAAAATTTCATGGTTTGATTGTCACTGCCAATTTCTTCTTCCCGAACATCCTTTTCGAAAAAGCAAAAATGCTTTTTGTAAGAATAAGGTTGAAAAGGGGACACCGCCTCACATAATGTCCGGGGAAGAGCTATGGCAACAAGTTCAACACTTGGCTAAAGAAATGGATGGACCTAAAGCACTTGCAAGCTTGAAAAAGAAGAACCTAGGGTGGTTTGAGCAAAGCAATCTTTGGGAGCTACCATACTGGAAGACTCTTCTCCTCCCCCACAACCTCGATGTAATGCATATTAAAAAGAATTTCTTTGACCAACTAATTCACACAGTGAAGGATGTGAAAAAACATACTTCAGACACATTTGCATCTAGAAATGACATTGCCAAATATTGCAAACGATCACATGCAGCTACATGTGACGGAGGATGCAAGAGGGAAAAACACTTTGCCAAAAGCCCCATTATCACTAGACAAGGTTTAAAGAAAGTGTTATGCGAGGGGTAAGGAACTTGAAAGTTCCCAATGGTTATGCTTCTAATTTGAGTAGATGTGTAGATTTAAAAACATGTAAGCTTCATGGTTTAAAGAGTCACGACTGTCATGTCTTCATGTAGAGATTGTTGCCAGTTGATTTGAAGGAATTGCTCCCGGTCCATGTTTGGAAAGCTATTACTGAGATTAGTCTTTTATTTCGTGACCTTTGTTGTTCCACCATTAAATTGAGTGATATAGAAAGATTGGATTACAATAGTGCAAAAATTCTTTGTAAGCTCCAGAAGATATTTCCACCAGCATTCTTCAACTCTATGGATCACTTACTAGTTCACCTGCCTTATGAAGCTAGGTTATGTGGTCCTGTCCAATATCGTTGGATATCAGTTTGAAAGGTTTTAGCTCCTACAAACTCATAAGTGATATTTTCGTTTATACACTTATAGTTGTTTGCATAACATATAACTTATTAAATATTTGTAATTATAGGTTCTTTAATCATTTGTAACATAAATTGGCAAAAAGGCTCGTGTTGAAGGTTGAATTAGCAATGCATATCTAACGAAAGAGATAGGGTACTTTTTCTCTAACTACTTCCAACAAGGAGTAGATACTAAAACACGTGACTTTGGTCGTAATATTCATGATGATGTTAAAAGCAGTTTGGATGTTAGTGTTCCGGAACTGTTTAGGGTTGATCATGGACATGCTTCTACTGGTGGAGTGCGCCGTTTTTGTGATGAGAAAGAACTACAACGTGCTCATTTATATGTTTTGGGAAATAGCGGCATTCTGGAATTATATGAGAGGTGTTATATTTGTCTTTATCACTCTTACTATGATTTCATTGAAGTTTTCACGTATCCAATATTGAGCACATTGTTCTAATGCGACCCACTATTTGCAAAGAAGATTTGTGGATTAAACATGAAGCTGAATTCCTCGAGTTGCTTAGGTTGAAAGTGAGTGTGTTACGCATTTGACATCAACACGTTTTCTTACTTTGTTGCTATAACTTCACGACATATATCAATTTAATATAATTATTCCATATGAGCAGGTGATTGAAGACAAGCCTAATGATGAAATATTGTTTGCTTTTGCAATGGGCCCATGTAAGCGAGTGCGTACTTGGATCCAATTCTTTGTGAACGGATACAAATTCAAAACTTATGGCCATGGAAAACAAAAGTCAACCATGAATTATGGAGTAAGAGTATCCAATAAAGATGGTGGAGATTATTTTGGTATTTTAGAGGATATCATCGAGTTAGAGTTCATTGCTGCCCTACGGACTTATATGACTGTTCTCTTCAAGTGCAGTTGGATGGATTCCACTAGGGGTATAAACTTTGATCAATAAAATCTTGTAGAAGTCAATCATACAAAAAAATACCCCAAGTATGATCTATTTGTGCTTTCTTACCAAGCTAACCAAGTCTACTACGCTCCTTACCCAAGTCTGAAAAGAGATAAGGCTTAATGGTGGGTAGTGTTCAATAAAAACGCGAGGTATGTTGTTGATGCACCAGTTGATGAAGACTTTTGACAAGAAACCACTGCTGACATTCAAACTCTTTATGCTCTGGATGACATCCAAGACTATGAAGGTGATGAAGATGGATTTAGAGATTCGGATACCGAAAATAAAGTGCTGCCCAATGCCCCTCTAGATGAGTCAATTTTCGAATCTACTGATAGTGAGGACGAGAATGAGGATGACGGATTTTGGGATGACGATACTGATGATGATCTTAGTGATGATGGGGAGGGGTGATTCAACTAAGATTTAGGAAATTGATTGTAATCTTGTTTTAACTTTTAAATTATGTAATCTTAATGGATTTCAATTTATTTTAAAAGACCATCCTAGTTCAAGTTGATATACTTGTGTATTATTGATATGTTATTAATGATAATTTGCAAAGCCAAGGTTATGTTTGACATTAGCTTATAGATCGCGATAACATGACTTTATGATTTATATTGATGTTTATAATGTTTTTCTTATTGTAGGTTTTCATGGCCAGTGGTGGTCGTCGGATTCTGGGACATGCCACCCCGAGAGAATTGTTTTCGTCGAGAAAATGGGCAAGTTAGAAGGTTATTTAAGCCATTTTAGCCTAATTATGACCCTATAGTCTTGTATATGCATGAAAATGTGTATGATTAAGCCATTTTAAATATAAACATGTTTGATATGCTAAATATGAATAGTTTGAATGATAAAATTTTAGAATATAGCAAAAACAAATAAAATGGGTAAGTTAGAAGGTTATTTAAGCCATTTTATCCTAGTTATGATTCTATAGCCTTGTATATGCATGAAAATGTGTATGATTGATGAGTGCCATCACTCATTTTTTCTCTTTTAGGATGATTTTAGATTGCTTTTATAGCTCTTTTCTTTCCTTTTTCTTTAGTTTTGCTCTTTATTTCTTTAGTTTGCTCTTTACTTAATTGATTTTCCTTTTTCATGCATTTCTTAGTTTTTCTTGTCTTTTTCCGTTTTATTTGTTTGTTTTCTTTCATTTGTCAGGTTAAGGTCGTTATTCGAAGATTCTTAAGGCCCCTTCCCAAGTTTGGCATTGATTAGGATTCCTAATGTTCTCCATTTGAAGCTCAAGCATGGAGAAGCACAAGTTCCTTTAGACCTTAGGCCGTGCATTCAAGTAGTTGGGGCACGAATTCTCGTGTTGAACCCACAATCATAGAGTTTTGAAACTTCCATGACCCGTATTTATCAAGAGCATCGAGTGGAATGCACGAGAAGCATCGAAATGATGGTGAAGGGGCTGCCTTGTTCAAAGGCGTGGGCGCGCGAGGCCATGTTACCTGGGCGCGCCTCTCTGGGTCTTTGTTACGTACACAGTTTTGCACGGCCGTGCTCCCCCTTGAAGTTGGCCGCGCCTGTGTGATAGAGGAATAAACGAATCGTTAATTGTCTATCCCAAAATCAAACTCATATTATAGTATCATAAACAAACCTAATACAAGTATAAGGCAAGTATAGGGTCGAACCCAAAGGAGTGAGTCGGTATTAACTATAGCCTAAGTCAAGCTACTTCGAAGATTGTAGTGAGAAAATGGTGGTACTATGGTAACAAAGCTAGACTAATTAAGTAATTCAAGAAACTAAACACTAGGGATATAGGTTCCACATGTAAGTTCAATAAACATGCTAATTGATAGTTCATTCACTTGATTAAAGCATTGTAAAGGAAAAACAATAGTAGCAATCAAGAGAATTCAAGAGCTATCTCCTAGAGGCAGGGCTAGGGGTCACTATGAATGGCTAATCAAGGAAATTCACAATCAAAATCAATCAATTAAAGCGATTCTCAAATTGATGGGTCATGTCATTAAGAATTGCAATGCAATCTAGATTAATCTTATAGGTTGATCACTCCTAATCTAATTAATCACATGCAAAACTATGTTAACCAATTTAATTGCAACAATTCAATCAATCAATGATCATCAACTAGCACAAATTATCAATCAAGCATGCTTCCCTTCTCCCTAGCAAATAATCTACTCACTAACCATGGTGTAGCTCAAGAACAAATCATTAGAAATAGCATTGATCATCATTCTAAATCAAAATCAAGAGAAATCAATATCAACTTCAATATTAAATTCAAATCCAAGCAAATCAAACAATCAAACATGAAACTAAAACATAAAAGTAAATAGATGAACTAAAAGAAGATATTCTCACTAATATTAATGATTGAAGATGAAGAAATCCAAGCACAATTTATCTAATGTTGAAATACAAATCCAAAACCAAGGACTTCTCTCTAACTTCTTTCTCTAAAACTAAGCTAATGAAAATTATCTAAAAGTTGGGTTTCAAAAAGGAATTACAAATGTATTTATAAAAAAAGAAGGAAAACGGAATCCCCTCGCCCTCTCTAGTAAACCCCACGCCCTCGGGGAAATGGGTACGGAACCCATAAAAAACTCCGTGGGCTGTCTGGGCAACACCCGCGCTCGCGGGTCTTCTAGCCCGCGCCCGCGGAAAAGGCCTCCGCGCCCGCGGAAAATTCGCGGCGAATCCCCCACTCCCAAAGGTTGATTAGAGGGCCGCGGTCTCTCCAATCTCCCCGCGCCCGCAGGGAGCCCGCGGCCAGACCGCGGAGAGTTGCTGGTCGAGATTGGCCAATTTGGTGCAAACAAGCCTGCGCCCGCGGCCTTCAAGACCTGCGCCCGCGGCAACCTTGCAGGGCTTGATGCTCTCTCCAAGGCCTCTCCAAGCCCTCTCTGAGCCCTCTCCAAGCAGATTGCTTCCTCCTTTCTTACTCAATATAGCTCATCTTGATCCCCTTGCAAAGATAACTCCTAGGTACCTACAAGAACAAACAAAGGAAAGGAATAAAAGGGAAAAAGGACCAAATAAAAGGAAAACACGAAGAAAACACGAAAAATACAAGGAAAGAAAGAAAGAAAGGAACTAAAGGAAAAAGAACCAAAAACAAGATAAGAAAGCATGAAAAGGAGATGAAATCATCCTAAAAGACTACCCTATGAGTGCCATAAATGACCCTCATAAAATTCCCCCAAGCTAGACTTTTGCTCGTCCCGAGCAAATTAAAACAAAGGCTAAAAGGGAAAAAGAAGGGCTTATTCAAAATAAAAAGAAAAAGAAAGAGGTGAGAATATACACTAACTCACTTTCGTAGGAATCACGTTCAATTTTAGCAACAAAAGACAAGCCATTTAAACCCGTAGATCGCTCTAGAGGACGAGTGTGCTCTCGTAAAGGTTTCCTAGAGATAACCTATAACTCTTATTAAACAAAACAAAAGAAGCAAAATTGAGGCAAAATACAAGAATAAAGAGCAAATTTTGAAAAACAATTATTTCAAAAATCTTTGTGAAATGGGCTTTACAAAGTGACTATAATTCAAATGAATACCAACCTTTCTAAAGTAAATCATGATATGCACATTATAAGATACCTAAGGTTGATTGAAACATAAATATGCTAAGCATAGGAACTAGTTGTCACACTCCACTTTCATCCCAAACGATCTTACCGCGTTCCCCCTACTAATATCATATCTACCCTTAGTGAGCGTCTCATAGATTCCGCGAGGGAACCAGAAAAAGATCAAATTTTTGGCTACTCGACATCTTGACTTTGCATCCCCTTTCCTTAGGCTATAACCCATGATTCCCTCCACCAATGAATGACTCAACCCCTAGGTCAAAAGGTCTTCCCAAAGGTTGTAACGTAAGGCAAAAAGGGTTAAGGTAGGCTAAATTTAAAAATTGGTGGTTAACCTAAATTGTGAAGCAAAGATTGCGCATTTCTTTACACCATAACAAAGCAATCACCAAACAAAAATACCAACACCCCCAAGCTTATTCAAAGCTAAGATTGCAAACATATACACAAAAAGCGTGAGAACGCATCCCGCTTAAACTTAAATGGAGCATTGTCCTCAATGCTCAAAAAGGGAGAATACTCACATCAAAATATTTTTGCATTTTTCACTTTTTCACAGTTGTTTTTTTTTTTTTCATTTTTCATTATAAGTGCTTTGTCCTCGCCTCTTTTAACTTTGGACGGCTATTTCAACTTGCACTTGCATTGTCCTTGCCTTTTTTACTTTGGACGGCTTTTTCATTTATTCACTTGCCATTATTCACAAAATATACACAAAACACGATCTTGCGTTCATTTTGAACCAATAACCAAACTTATATACCACAATCTCCAAAATATGACCATTTGCTTCACAAAAACCAAAGATGAAAACGAAAATGAAACAAAAGGCACAAGATCTAAAGATGTGGCTTGAAAAGAAGGGAAAATAGGCTTAAAGGGCTAGCAAGTAGGCAAATGTATCACTAAACCCAAAAGGAAAAAAAAATACTATCATAGAAAAAGGAAAAATACCTCCCCGAAAAGATGCCTTTGTCCTTCCTAGGTGGTTCGATCTCGGTCTTAGGAATCATACGTTAAGATTCTAGATTTGGTTCGTGAAAGTCAAGGATCTAAGCCGCTCATGCAAGAATATGTTGAAAGCTTGAAAAAGTATGAATATCACATGGTTGTAGCAAAAAATTCACTAAGGTTGTCAAATATAGCTCATCTTGATCCCCTGAGTCCTCTCTGAGTCCTCTCTAAGAAGATTGTTTCCTCCTTGCTTAGTCAATATAGCTCATCTTGATCCCCTTGCATAGACAACTCCTAGGTACCTACAAGAACAAACAAAGGAAAGGAATAAAAGGGAAAAAGGACCAAATAAAAGGAAAACACGAAGAAAACATGAAAAACACAAGTAAAGAAAGAAAGAAAGGAACTAAAGGAAAAAGTACCAAAAATAAGATAAGAAAGCATGAAAAGGAGATTAAATCATCCTAAAAGACTACGCTATGAGTGCCATAAATGACACTCCTCACTGTGCGGGTCTATTTTGGTTAATCTAACTAATTTCTCGTTGTTAGTTTTACTATATTTAGATTATCCCTCTATTCTTAGAGGAAGAGAGTTCTTTTTAGAATTAGAATAGAATTAGGTTAGATTTTGGAGAAAGAGAAACTCTAGTTTGTAGAGAGAAATTCTTGGTTGATGATTGAATATTGATGATTATTAGTGTTTTCTCCATTGATTTGAAGCAAGTTTGTAAGGATTTTTTTTTTTACTTTAATGCAATCTTTAGTTTTTGATTTCAATTACTTTGTTAATTGTTCAAGTTGATTAATTTTTTATTGATTTTTACGATGATGATGAATTTGTTGTTTAGCTTAGTTTTGATATTGATTTCCATGAATTGTGAGTAGTTTTCTTGCTAGGGGAATGGTGAAGCATATATGTGTAATGAATTTATGCTAATTTGGGGAAATTGATGGAGTTGATGTTGTGATTAAATTGGTTGATTGAGTATGTGCATGTGTGTTGTTTAGGGTAAAAATACCGTAGACGCGTAGACCAATGAGAGAGGCCCACGTGTCAAGCTCTGGCAGGCCACCATAGGCCATTCACCAGCTGACACGTGTCAACCTCAGAGAATAATCAAAATTGCGGCCATTAAGGGCCCAATTCCCGAGGAATTCGCACTTTGCGGCGAAGTTCATAAAATCTAGGTTAGGGTGACCTAGGGAGGGGCACATTTCTCAACGACCCTATAAATAGGGAGATATTCCCCCAATTTGGGGACACATTCAATCATTTATTACATCCATATTTTCTCCCATTAGAGAAATCTCCAGATCTCGAAATTCGAGAAGATCTCACCTTTATCTTGTTTTCCGCGTTTTTTATTTACTCCAACACGTTCTAACTTGCTCGTCGGAGGCGGAGCTCTAACAACCCAGAGTCTCCGTTGTATTTGCAGGTAAAACTCTGCTGGACTAATCTTTATGACGTAACTATCCCGAGGGACAAAAACACCCAAAAAAATTTGGCGCCGTCTGTGGGGAGAGTACCTCAAGGATGGTTTAAGAGTCTGTACCACACCTAGACCAGCCGGTTGATCAGCCGTAGGTCTTTACTAACCAAGAGGACGATAATCCTCAATTCAAAACCTATATAGCAAAGGATGGCTCTCTGATAACCAAGCGCATCCATCCCAGAGACACTCTAGAAAAGGGTGCAAGCCAGGCGGGTACAAACCGACCACCTGGTAGCCGGAAGGGGAAACCCAAACGGCAGGTGGATCCGCCCAAGTCACCCAGGACGAACTCATGAAATTCATGACTAATTTCAAGGGTGAAATCAAGCATCTGATTACCAAGAGCCAGGCTGGCCTAAGTAAGGGTCAGTCGGCAAGAAAGACTCCTCCAGAAAAGATGAAGCAGTCAGGGACAGGTAGCCAACTCTACATCCAAAGGACAAGGCAGCTGGAACCCTTGATTGGTCCAAGATTCTTCTGCCCAAGAGAATACCAAAAGTACCCGCCGGAGTGAACAGCCGGTGGAAAACAAAAAATCAACTCTTGACGCCCGGGAGATCATCACCCGCTAGAGGAATCAATAGTTGTCTGAGTCAGCTTCCACTTCAAGCTTTCTAGACAGCCTTAAGAATATATCTACAAGGAATGCACAATCCTTGCATGAGAGCCATACAGGCTGTAATACTATCCACTCTAGCCCTCAGAAGATTGGGAATGCACCGTACGTACCGCCTATGGTCTATGGGCTGTATTCTGCTCACTTCATGCAGCCGGCTATCTTCGGAGGTTAGGCGGCATACAACAATGTACAATCACCGGACTGGCAGCTTCGTCTGCTTCGCCTGGGTGAACAACCTTCTGCATTCACCCGGGAAATAACCAAGGCAGCACAACCGACCAAGGTTAAAAATGGATTGGTAGGTACTTGTGATGGTACCTCCAACCCGGAAGACCACCTCATGGCATACACCAACCTCATGTATTTACAGAGTTTGGACGATGCAACTTGGTGTCGATGCTTCCCGGCTACATTGAAGGGCATTGCCCAAAAATGGGTTGGCAACTTGCCAGCAGGTTCTTGTAGAAATCTACTTTTGGCCTCCTATCGCGACAGGAAGTGCAATGACGATAAATAAAACCATCTTTGGGTTGGATCAAAGTGAAGAATACTTATGGAAAACTAGTTAAGCCACAAAACACAAAAGACTAGCCCAAATTAAAGATAAAAACCAAAACCAAGGTCCAATTAACAAAACCCGACCATAATTAAGCTTAAGCCTATGCTTAAAATCCAATAATGACGGATTTAGGAGCGCCTAGGTTAAATTTTAATGCTGGAGCTGAAAAATCCGCGCGCATCTCAAATAGTCGCGCTGGGCTGCCACGCGCAACTAATTAAGTTACGCGTGACACCCAACGCAACCTCCAGAGTTGCGCTGCGGAAGTTTTAGAATTATACGAAAAATATGAAATCGAATCTTACCATAAAGCCACGCGCAAGATAACTAATCACTTGCGTTGGGATGCCGCGCGCAACTCATCCAGTAGCGCGCGATACCTGATGTGGCAGAATGCTCGTAACCCTAAACCTAATCATACCTTATAAATAAGAGCTTAAAACGAGGCTTAGACAGACAGAAAAATAACCTAAAACTCTGGCGAAATACTTGTGAACTTGTGCAACCTAGCCCCTCTTGTCCAAAATACTCACCCCTTTTGATATTTTGTTACTACAGTGGAAATTCCACAATAAGAAGGAGTCCATAGGTATTCTAAATGGAGATCTAGCAAAGAGAAGTGGTAAATTCCCGAGCACTTAGTTAAATCACATTTATTTTCTTGTTTAAAAGAACCTTTACTAATTAATTAGTGTTGTTTGATCCACTTTAAATTAATTAATTAATCAATTCCACATAGTACATTGCGTTAAATAAAGATTTGAATTGAATTAAATAATTGTTGGTTGATCACTTAAGCCAAGGCAAATATTGGTTATTTTCTTGTCCTTTTTACGAATTTGATTAAATAAGAATAACGACCTTACGATGTAATTCCTACGTGAATTGATATGTGTAAATAAAATCAACTAACATAGTTTTAGGTATCGGGTTGCATGTATTATTTGGTGATGTAATTATAAAAAAGGAAGAGCTAGTAGAGGTCGCACTAGGGCTAGGATAATGATTCCCCTCTAAAGGGAACGTTATTTTAGTACCCTCGCTCCTGAACTAATTTTGTATTTATAGACCAATTTGGGCATAGGTTAACTTATGATTCGTGCTAATTATTCCATGAACTCCACATGGAAGAAAGGCATGAATGAGGTTTATGAGTTTTCCTAAAACTCATTGGCGACTCCCTACTTGTTTCTTACAAAAAAGCGTAATGATAGAATCAATTCTAATTCAAGGTCCCCCAAACAGTCAGGAATTCAAATCCTATACTACACCCTAACAAGTGTAGAGTCCTAGGATTCTAAAGGGCCATGGGCATTTGAGGAGAGGACCCCTTACGATGGGAACCCGCTCCTTACAGTGGCGACTCCACTGGGGACTTAGAGGTTACAAGATTAGTTTGTAGTTATGGTTCTAGGTTTCCAACACTAGGTTGCCTATGGATTGTAACGAGAAGTAACTTGGATAATCTTTAGTTAGAAAGCGAGACCCGAACGCATAAGATCTTCATTTTTCACAAAAGTAAAAATCAAACAAGAAACATTGCATCATGCATAATCATAGCACATTTTAACCATTGGGGATTGACTCATTAACTAGGGGTTGCCAACACTAAGCTTCTATCCCAAAATAAATAACAATCATCCCACCCATATTGCCAACAAAATGTTTGGAGGGCTATGTCGTGGGTCAACACGTTAAGTGATTGATTCATTCATCGTCTCTTAAGATATGGTACCTTTGGACACCCAAGCCTTGACCTTAGATAGACATTTGTATGCTTTGACGGTTCCTTTTATGTGCTTATGTGACTACATGAATATGTGCTTCGTGTCTAATCTAACTAATTCCAACTTATTACCTAGAGATATAATAAAAAAAAAAATTCGCAATAATTATGGTTCCACAAAAAAAAAAATGTCTAACCTACCAGGTGGCGCGCGCAACTGTCAAAGTTGTGCGCGCCCTCATAGCGCAAGTTCAGAATTTGCGCGCGGCACTTCTGCGCAACACTGTGTCTTGCGCGCGCCCACTGTTCAATGTTGACTTTGACTCGTTACGAGCAATATCATACGGAGAAAACGATACTACCGCATCAAGATTAATCGTTAAGTAGGTGCTAAAAATATCTCTTTGGCTAACAACGTTGTGTAACTTTTACTATAACAACATGTTTTATTATCGTTCTTTTTGCGTTTTCGAAAAAAAAAAAAAAAAATTTAAAAAAATTATCGTTCTTTTTGCGTTTTCCCAAAAAAAAATAAAATAAAATAAAACCTTGCATGTGGTAGATGCTCTTCTTGAAGATGCACTTTCCACCTTAGAACAAGACGGTAAATTACGCGCGATACTATTTTTTATTATGATGATTTGTTTACGTACTTGATAACCGAGCTAATGACATTATTTCTTATGAGGTTCGTCATTATAAGTTCGCATCTCTTAATAGGACGTCATCAATATGTTTATTCTTAAACGTGCCTATTTTCGTGTTCATCATTTTTTTTCAGTTGTAATTGGTCAACCTTGATTTAAGAGTATAATTTATATACCTCTTCTATGGTTTAAAAATAAAATCCTGAGAACTTTTCTTGGAATGATTGCCTCACAAAATAAAAAAAAGAGAAAAATAGAACGAAAAAAAATGTCGTTCTTAAAAAAATAATAAAAAAAATATAAAAAAGAGAGTATGATACAAAAAAAATATATATAATGAATGATAAAACCGAGAAAATGATTTAATTATTTCTTGGATTTTACATTTGGAGGCCATCAATCTTTTTAAACAAATAGTAATATATTATCCTTTAAAGATAAGCAATATGAGAATCATAATTAAAGAAAAACGATATTGATCTCTATTGTAATCTAAATGATCAACAAATACTATAATATATTTGATCATTTTAAGGAGTATGTTGGGGTTGATTAATATTCCTAAAATTTGATGAGCATTTTCAATTCAACTTTCTTGACTTTCTCTTCTACCTTTTTCGAAAACAATTCATTTAAATTACAATCCTTAGATGATTACCTTGTTGAAGTTAACAGAAATCATAACATTCCATTAATGATTGTTCGTGAATTTTTTTACATTCTTCATCAGCAAACTTGCTTAAAGTGAATTTGTATTACAAGGATTGAAAATAATAAAAAAAAAGAAATAAAACAATCATTTTGACTTTGGTTCTTTGTTTGAATGCTTGGCAAAAAAGGTTTAAGTGAACGCGCTCAATTTCTCGTCATACGCATTACTAGATCATCTTCCACATTCGCATACTAGTCCAATCATGGGTGACAAAGCAGCATTGGAGAAACTTAGAGAGGAACTCCAAAAACTAAAGGCCCTACGAGAAGAAGAAGCCCAAATGAAGGCTCATAAAAAAGCAGAAAAGGCTAAAATAAAAGCAGAAAAAGAAAAAGAAAACATTTTGCAAGAAAAAGCAAGAGTCGAAAGAGTAGAGGCCTTGGAGAAACTTGTCCTTCGAGCTAACTAAGGGAATAAGTACTTCAAATATTATCTTGCACCACAACCTAGTGGCAAGACTCTCCCAGAAAAGTTCTTCACTACGGAATTACCAACCTTTAAGGTTACAGACAATCCTAGAACTCACTTAATGAGCTTTATTGGAATTATGGCATTGAAAGGGGTTGAGCAAAGCCTATATGCATGTACTTTTCTTCTTTCATTGGACCCAACTGCTAGATAATGGTTTTATAACCTCGATGCAAAACAAACTTCCACTTGGACTGACGTTGTAAAAGAGTTTTTAACCCAATATGGAGATAACATTGAGCTCACAACTCCCTTGCGCGATCTCAAATTGCTTAAGCAAGGGGAACAAGACGGCTTCATTGACTTCTTTTCAAGGTGGCGATCAAAGGTTGCTCTTATTCCACAAAGACCTCCGGATCATGAACTTGTCCCAAAGTTCATAGATTATATGTCTCCACCATACAAGTGCCATTTACAATACCTTGGTTTAGACACATTTCAAAAAGTCTATATTGCGGGAACATTAATTGAAAGGGACTTGATAAATGAAACCATAAATCATATAGATGGACTTGATTTTTAGAGGATTTTACCTACGTTAGAAACGGACAAAGCTCGAAGATGCAATCTCAAGAAGTTGTCAACAATTCAAGATGTAGCACCCTAGGTCTTGTTTTGTTTCTTTCCTTTGTTTTTTTATGATAGACTAAGAGATTCATGCTGTCGAATCTACTTATTTTGTACTCTCATTAATTAATAAAAAATATATATTTTCAAGTACGTCTATCTTTTTCTCTTTTCAATCTCTTTATTGTTATGGACTTGAATTAAATAAAACATATACATATAAATAGGCAATATCAAAAGGCATACATACTTAATACTTTAAGAATCTTGATGAGCTTAGGCTTACAAGATGTATTGAATGAAAAGAGGCCCATCTTAGGCCCACAAAGAAAGGATATGATGATTTCACTAACACATGAGGCAACTTGAAACTCCATAAATAAAATCCAATGTTCTTAACCTTAGAGAAAATCCATCTTTTTAGCAGCCCTTTTGAGCTTCGTCAATTGAGCCTTAGTTATTCAACCTACATTATTCCATACCTTGGGATGGGAATAGTGCAAAGATACAAATAGGAAATTGGGGGAACAAAACATAAGAGGGGGACACAAAGTTAGTCTAAACACAAAAATAAAGAAATCATTCTAAACCCAAAACAAAACTTGTCGAAAAAAAGAGAGAAAAAAAAAGAGAGAGAGAGGACAAGGAAAAGGCACCTAATTTAGGACGTTGCCAACCAAAGCAGAAAGGTTTTAGTTTAAGAAGCACCAAAAGTAAGGGATTTTGGGAGTATACTTGAGCCTATCCATTCTTCATAACCCCAAGCCTAGCCACGTTACAACCTTGGAAAGGCCCTCCTTGAGGTAGACCATAACCATGTACCAAAATCATCATTCCATGAAAATATGGCCAACCTTAGGCCTTTGCACATATGGACCAACTATTGAGTAGTCATGACCGTATATAAAATGCATGAAGTGTTGAGTTATGATTTCAAAATCATAAAAAAAAGATCAAATTATTTTGATGATTTGATAGTCATTGGCTTGATGACACCAATTTATTAAAGCAATCGAATTAAGCTAAATTCACTAGTACATAATTAACCTTAAGTAACACCCTAAAAGTGTTACATAAAATGGTATAAGTGTTATTATAGACAATAGGTAACACTTTAGTGGGTGATACATCCGCCCATGTTACCTAAGGTCTTATGTAACACTTTGGATAATATATGGTAACACTTTTAAAAGTGTTACTATAAAACATCTTATGTAACACTTTTTATATTATTAGTATCATTTTTAAAGTGTTACTTTTTAATTCTTATGTAACACTTAATTATCTCTACTAACATTTTCCAATCATATAGTAACACTTTATCATACTTTATGTATCACTTTTGCAAATTAATATAACACCTTGTTGATTATTAGGTAACATTTTACAATCATCTTTTGACATTAAGTATCACTATATTTGACATTATGTATCACTTGTAAATTAAAATGTACAACCATGACACAAACGTGTAATTAACATATATGATAAACAATAATTTGAATTGATTAGACTTCATATATCCTTCCAAAAAAAAAAAAAAAAAACCACAAACACCAATTTTTTATCTCGCTAAACAATCTAATAATAAAAAAAAAAATATATCAACTTCGCCACCAAATTCCAAACAGAATAGGCAAAATCACAATCAGCGTAGTTGCAAACAAACATCATTAATAATTGAAGACAGCAGCATCTTGTAGCTAGCTCAGTAGTAGTAGCAGACATCAATTACAACACCAGATCACCGTAACAGCAGTAGTCAGCAGTAAGAATGACAACAACAACAACATACACCTCTTTGCTTTAGACAAGGCATCATGAAAAGAAAGACAGGATTTCATCCAACAATGCAATCTCATATAAGGAGTTGCACATGTTCTATCTTTAGCCATGTTGAGTTCCTGCACACACAACCAAAAGAAAATGAACAATCCACTTATCTAAAAAAAAACCAACTTGTTACAACTAATTTATGCTAGAAAAGGATGCTGCACCAACTGCTTACATTCTTACATGATCTAATGGCGACACTGAACCAACTGCTTACATTCTTACATGATCCATTAGCGACACTGAACCCTCTATAACCTGGTTATTCAGGATAATGATTGTCTACATATAATGTGATAGCCATTAATGCTTCATTTGCACGAGAGGTCAATGAACATATACATAAATTAATGAGCTAAGTAATTGAGACCTTAACTAACATATTGATCCTGGACACAAAATAATGTAGAGTTATTATGCTAGAGAAAACCCAGAACATAAAATTTATGCATCAATTCAAACAAAATATAGAATAGAAAAATTTTCATAATCGTTTTTTTTCTATTCACGACTGTCTAAAAATAACATTCCAATTATAGAATTATTCATGTTAGTATATACTTATCTATCATTAACCAAGACTTGTAACTTTTAAAAATCCAAAATATCCTAATCTATACAACCAGATCAAAATAACCAAATCAATAATAGAGTCTAATAAGTATATGAAATTTTGACTCTAAATTTAATATAAATGAGAGTATGTATGAAAAGAAAGCATACCCATAAACACTCAAATTAAGTAGCAGCAACTCAGCAACTACCATTATCTAACAACACCACAATTTCATTTTCTTCTCCCACTTTCTCTTACTCCACTTTAGCAATATCCACACATAAATAAAGAAAGAAAATTTTTATTTATCTAACAAAATCAGACGAGGAGACCCATTGTTATTTTACCAGCCAATATTCCTTTCCCTCTTTCTTGCCATAGAACCCTTGCTTAAACCCAGCTACTTTTCACACTTTACTTTGTCATACCATTCAATCTCCTTAGAACAAGAAATAATTGTTTTAAGAAAATAGTACAAAGAAAATAAATGTTACTACATTAAATTTCTAAATGGCAGGAAAGAGAGTATTAAAAATACTGATATCACAGCCCAAATGGTAAAAAATTATACAATGAAAGTTAGAACTAAGAGTATAAGAGTAGACTTTATATATACTTTCAACAAGTCACATGCATTTAGGAAGTTCTCATGGCAATATGGCATCATAAGAGCCATGATTAATGTCGGAAATAGCCCTGGCATCCGACCTGTACCTAATATCAGATTGTCAGACTACAAATAACAAACTATGTGATCCTAATCATCTGTGGGAATTTGAAGAATTAATAAATGGGAAAATTATTTCCAGAAAATATAAGCATCAAAACTGCAGCATCAAATTTACAGAATTAATATAAGCCAAAAGTGGAAATTTTTTTTAGAAGATATAAGCATCAAAACTGAAAAAATGGAAAGAAATAAAATAAGAAATTAGTTTCAAAAAATATAATCAATTTCTTTTCCTCACCGTATCAAACATTCCCACTAGTCCATAGTCCGCCCAAACCTTGACCAAAAGAAAATAGGCAAAGAGATAACGGAAAAGTCTAGAATGAAATGCATGATTCATAAAGATAAAAAATATAAGACAGTTTAGGTTTGAAAGAAAAACGAGAGCTATATAAAGAACAAGTACAATGATTCATGATATGTATGCAGCCACTATACAATCAATTTGGAGTTATAAGGTAAAATATCCCTTACACCAAGACTAGCATTGAACTACAAAAGAGGCTATAAAATTCACAATTTCTAGAAGTACTTACTTGTCCATAGAAAATATAAGGTTATGTTACATCCCAAGAAATGCGTCTTTGGTGTCGAGTCTGGGATGTTGCTTGGAATCCTGATTGATCAAAGGGGGATATAGGCTAACCCTGAGAAGATACGGGCGGTAATTGACATGAAGTTAGCCCTTTGGCCAAAGTGACATTATACATGTACATAGTCGTCTCAGACCATGCTCTCAGTGTTGTTCTCCTTGCTGAGAGAGATGACATCCAGCTCCGGTCTATTTCATTAGCCATGTGCTAAAAAATGCTGAACTCCAGTACTCCATGGTTGAAAATTTTGGCCTTGCTCTATATATGGCATTCAAGAAGCTAATGCCTTATTTTTTGGCACATCCGGTTGTAAACTATACCAATCAGCCCCTCAAGCGGCCAATGTCCACCACGGAGTAAGCCGGCAGGATGTTGAAATAGGCTATTAAAATGAAAAGTCTTGAAATCACTTACGAACCAAGAAAGGCAGTGAAAGGTCAGGCGTTTGCCGAATTCATTGTCAAAATGACACGACCGGTTCCTCCGGATAACATTGATCAGGTTTGGAAAGTGTATGTAGACGGGAGCTTGACAAAAAACGGTTGTGGTGCAGGAATTATAAATGAGTCTCTAGAGGGGGAAAAATTTGAATATGCACTATGGTTTAAGTTTCAGGCCTCGAATAACAAGGCTGAATACGAAGCCTTGTTAGCCGAAATTCGCATGTGTAAGGCGGAAGGGGCAACAAAGATTGACGCCTATTCTGATTTACATTTGGTCGTAAGAAAGTATGAGGGAAAATATGAAGCAACTCATCCGGCTATGATCAAATACGTTCAGGCAGTCAAAGAAGAGGGTGGGGCACTTAAAGAATTCCGTCTGAGTCAGGTGCCCAGGCCAGATAACAACCAGGCGGATCCATTCTCCAAATTGGCATCTTTCGCTTACTGTGATACGCCTCGGTCAGTCTTTTGGGAAGTTCTAGAAAAAAGAAGTATATATGAAGATCCTATTGGAATCCTAGACCAAAGCTTTACCTGGAGGGATGACATCCGGTCATATTTAACAGACGATACGCTCCCTGATTCACAATAAGAGGCAGCCGTCATGAAGAAACGAGCAACAATCTTCGAGAAGAGAAACAGATAGCTCTTCAAGGCTGGTTTCCTTAAACCTTTATTGAAGTGTGTTACCGTAGAAGAGGGGAACGAAGTTCTCAAAGAGCTGCATGCGGGATACTGCGCCTCCTACATAGGCAGCAGATCTCTAGTCGTTTGAGCCAGGTGGCATTACTTTTGGCCTACCCTTGAGGCAGACGCCAAAGAGATGGTAAAGAAATGTGACAAATGTCAGAGGTTTGGAAAACTCATTCATCGCCTGGCAGCTGATCTGACGGCAATCCACAGCCCAGTCCCGTTTGCTAAATGGGGCATGGACATTCTAGGTCCTTATACGCCTACACCAGGCAAAAAATGCTATATTCTAGTTGCTGTGGATTACTTCACCAAGTGGGTGGAGGCAGAGGCAGTCAAGAACATCAAGACAAAGGATGTCATCTCTTTCATACGGAAGAACATCATCACCCGATTTGGGGTACCTATGTCTATGATGTTTGATAATGGCCCTCGGTTTGAAACGCCTCACCTCAAGACATGGTTGGGAGATAAAGGGATCTTACACTATTTTGCATGAGTCGGTCGACCCCAAGCAAACGACCAATTTGAAGCCTTCAACAAACTCATCTAAGATGGCATCAAGAAGAAAATTGAAAGAGCCGATGACTTATGGGTAGAGGAATTAATTCATGTCCTGTGGGCCATCCGGACAACTGCCAAAGGGGAAACCGGTAAAACCCCATTTATCATGGTATACAGTGCTGAAGCCGTCTTGCCCATTGAACATTACGAGCCAACTCTCAGAATCATTCTTTATGATGAAGAGGCTAATTAGGAGGCCATGCGGCTGGCATTGGACACCCTCCAGAAACTCAGGGGCAATGCTACCCTGCGTCATGAGATATACTGTATGAGAATGACGAGAGCCTACAATAAGAAAGTGCATAAGCGCCCTTTGAAAGTTGGCGACTTTGTGTGACAAAAAATGGAGGCAACTGGTAGGGCTAATGAGCTTGGAAAGCTAATTCCTAATTAGGAAGGCCCTTACGGATCTATGAAAAATTTAGGGATGGTACCTACCGCCTTGGAACCCAGACGGCAAACGCCTGCCTAGAGCTTGGAATGTAGAAAACTTAAAAAAAATACTACTTCTGAGGGTTGTAAATTTTTGTAAACAAAAAGTCTATAAATGAAAAGTTGCTTTTTGTTTCAATTACATTATTATTTGTCTTTATGTAGACTTTTAGTGTTTACTTTGAAAACTTGAGTTTGAAACTTGACACCATAACAAACTAAGCACAAAAAGGCTTAGTGGCTACGCAACCGGTCTTGATTCATACGAGAGGCCTACGACCGGATGGTTGCTCTTTTTACAAAATTGCCATTTTCCCGAGGGCGCGGGGTTTACTAGAGACGGCGCGGGGATTCCGTTTTATACACTTGTAATTCCTTTCTGAAAACCAACTTTTAGATAATTTTCATTAGCTTAGTTTTAGAGAGAGAAGTTAGAGAGAAGTTCTAGGTTTTGGATTTGTATTTCAAAATTGGATCAATTGTGCTTGGATTTCTTCATCTTCAATCATTAATATTAGTGAGAATCTCTTCTTTTAGTTCATCTCTTTACTTGTTTGTTTTAGTTTCATGTTTGATTTGCATGGATTTGAATTTGATATTGAAGTTGATATTGATTTCTCTTGATTTTGATTTAGAATGATGATCAATGCTATTTCTAGTGATTTGTTCTTGAGCTACACCATGATTAGTGAGTAGATTAGTTGCTAGGGAGAAGGGGAAGCATGCTTGATTGATAATTTGTGCTAGTTGATGATCATTGATTGATTGAATTGTTGCAATTAATTTAGTTAACATAGTTTTGCATGTGATTAATTAGATTAGGAGTGATCAACCTATAAGATTAATCTAGATTGCATTGCAATTCTTAATGACATGAACCATCAATTTGAGAATCACTTTAATTGATTGATTTTGATTGTGAATTTCCTTGATTAGCCATTCATAGTGACCCCTAGCTTGGCCTCTAGGAGATAGCTCTTGAATTCTCTTGATTGCTACTATTATTTGTCCTTTCCAATGCTTGAATCAAGTGAATGAGCTATCAATTAGCATGTTTATTGAACTTGCATGTGGAACCTATATCCCTAGTGTTTAAATTCTTGAATTACTTAATTATTCTAGCTTTGTTACCATAGTACCAACCATTTTCTCACTACAATCTTCGAAGTAGCTTGACTTAGGCTATAGTTAATACCGACTCACTCCTTTGGGTTCGACCCTATACTGGCCTTATACTTGTATTACGTTTGTTTAGGATATTATAAATTGAGTTTGATTTTGGGATAGACAATTAACAACTCGTTTATTCCTCTATCAAGACTATGTATACAGATGGAACAAGAATGTATTCTGATGAAAAATAAGTAAAAGTTGAAAAAGGGTACAGGCGGTTACCTTACTTTGATTCTGAATTTTCTAAAAACTGCAACAGATGGTGACCAGGTGTTGTAAGTGAGCACTAGAAAATCTTGAACAATCTGACGCGGACGGAATCAAAGTATCTCTCTATCTCTTTCTCTCTTTAAAAGTTAAAATGATTGAAATAGTGAGAGGAGGAAGGGGGGGGGGGTAAACCTCTATTTATAGAGGGGTGAAATGGTGGTATCCCCGTCACACCCCAGAAGCTGAATCGCCGTAATTACTATTCACCACTCACAAGGGGACGCGTGTCACAGGCGTCACGTGGCCCACCACGTCACCCCTGTGAGGGGAAAATGTTTAAGGTAAAAATACCTTAGACGTGTGGACTACTGAGAGAGGCCCACATGTCAAGCTCTGGCAGGCCACCATAGGCCACTCACCAGCTGACACGTGGCAACCTCAGAGAATAATCATAATTGTGGCCTTCAAGAGCCCAATTCCCAAGGAATTCGCACTTTGCGGCGTAGCCCATAAAATCTAGGTCAGGGTGACCTAGGGAGGGGCACTTTTTCAACGACCCTATAAATAGGGATATGTTCCCCTAATTTGGAGACACATTCAATCATTTATTACATCCATATTTTCTCACATCATAGAAATCTATTGATCTTGGAATTCGAGAAGATCTCACTTTTATCTTGCTTTCCGCACTTTTCATATACTCTAACACGTTCTAACTTGATCGTCGGAGGCGGAGCTCCAACCACCCAAAGTCTCCGTTGTTTTTCAGGTACAACTCATCCGGACCAGTCTTTGTGACGTAACTCTTTCGAGGGACAAAAACACCCAAAACATGTGTGTTTAATTTAGGAGTGATCAACCTAGTTACTCACACTAGATTGTATTGTAAGTTCACATTGATACGGACAATTTATTTGTGGATTGCCTTTTTTTATTGAGTTGGTTTGTGAAAGTCCGTGCTAGAGTCTCTCGTAGTTGGCACTAGTTTGACCTCTAGGAGATTAGCCTACCATATTCTCTTAATTGCATAATTGATTTTCCCTCGCAACACTCGACTTAGTCATCTCCAATCCCAATTAGTTAAATTCATTGCAAGTATATGTGGATCCTAAACCTTAGTGTTAGATATATTTGATTTCATTTCGATCGCTTGATTGATTTAGAATATACACACCTTACTTCACTACTTCGAAATAGCTTAACATTAGCGTTAGCATTCACCTCCCATTCCTAGTGGTTCGACCCTCGACTCACTCCTATGCTTGTTATAAGGGTGTGTTGAGTGATTACAAATTTTGGTTGGCCAAGGGAAGATTAGTCCAAAAACCTAATCTCAACCCTTGGTCAAAATGGCGTCGTTGTAGGGGAGTGGCGTAGTTGTTTGCTATTGTTGTTGAGTCTATTTCACTAAAAATTCGTAAATACAAAATGATTTTTCTCTTTTGGCTACATTTGTAGCCGTGTTACTAACATTTTCCTTTGAGTTTGTGTGTGCAAGTTAACATGGGATAATTCCTAAGAGTTACGTTGAAGGAATTGGGTACTCCGGGTGCATACAAGTATGAGAGCGGGATTGCTCTATTATTGATCCCGAATAGTTATTTTGAAATCAAGCTGGTAATGATAACTTTGATTAAAAGGCGGCAATATAGTGGATGATTAAATGAGAGTCCCCTAAATCATCTTAAGGAATTCGAGAAATATGTCAACAAAATTAAAGTGAACAGGGTTGCTCAAGTATTCATAAGGCTCAAACTATTTCTTTTCTCTCTAATTGGAAGAGCTCAAGAGTGGCTAGACAAGGAAGTGAAGCCTAATTCTTTTAGAACTAGGGATAAAGTCACAAAAGAATTCCTTTACCGTTTCTTCCATCAAAAGAAAACGGAGGAGGCAAGAGCTTTTATTCAAGGTTTCAAGTAAAGGTCTAGTGAAAGCCTTTGTGAAGCATGGGAGAGATACAAAGAGTATCAAATCGAGTGTCCTCATAATGGAATTCCCACTTACCTCATCATTCAAATTTTTTTATGGCAGTTTGAGTCCTCAAGGGAGGTCAAGTCTTGATTCCAGAGCCGGAGGCCCAATCATGAACATGACCAAGGAAGAGGTTGTAGATATCTTTAAGGATGTAGTTAGA
The DNA here is from genome assembly GCF_948465745.1 of Chenopodium album. NCBI lineage: Eukaryota > Viridiplantae > Streptophyta > Magnoliopsida > Caryophyllales > Amaranthaceae > Chenopodium > Chenopodium album. The sequence continues at coordinate 39,396,206 of NC_137841.1, read as the reverse complement.
CACTACATGGAATGGCAAGATGGTAAGAAAGAGCCGATAAACAAGAGCAGTACTATGGGATGCTCAATTGAAGAACTCAATGCTATCAACAAATTGTCAACTCAAATTTCGGTCTTAGGGAAGGAGGTTGTTTCTATTAAGTTTAAGCTCTAGAGTGCAACCTCACAAGCATCGATTCTTCCCTTTCAAATTAAGGGGAGAGGTACATCTTTTTCCCCTAACTCTCTTCCTTCTTCTTGTTGCATGATTAGAGAATGTTGGTCTTTTGATTTGTGTGGAATGAATGACTATGATGCTTCTATTTGATCTAATGTTCCTTATGATGAATGTGTTGGGAATGAGAATGAACATGTGAATTTTGTTGCTAATAACAGTGTTGGACCTAGATTTGATGCTCAAAGGAATGTTGGAATTAGGAATTATAACAACCAAGGGAACTATGATAATTATAACCAAAATAGTGGTTATAGAAACCATGGAATCTAAGGGATTTGTTGTAGCTATAACAACCACGGTTATAGTGGTTAAAGTTATGGCCAAGGATATGGGTAATATAACCAAGGTTATAGTAACCATAATCACGATTGTGGCTAAAATCAATGTAGAGGTAATTGGAGCAATCAATGCAGGGGAAATATTCAATAGAATGTTCAAAGAGTTACCCCACTTGGATTTATTCCAAATACCCAAGGGCAAAGTGATAATTTTTATGATCAACCATTTTCCTTTAGGAGTTTCTAAGAGGATGTAATAAAGAAGCAAGCCAAATTGTTGAACACCTACATGACCCTAAGTAATGAGAAATTCAATGACATGTTAACTTACCATAAGGGGTTGGGGACTCAAATTTCTCAATTGTCTAGTAAGTTTAAGGAATTTACAAATCTTTCTTCTATGACATCACCAAGCTTAGATCCTAAGAACCCTATAAATGCGATTATGACTAGGAGTGGTAGGGTCCTTGAGAGTGAGGTTTCTAAGAAGCGTGATGCTAAAGAGAGTCCTAGCAAGAGTCAAATTGAGAATGAGGGAGATGAGAACCCTTTTGTTGAGGAAGTCAATAAGGAACAAGTTGAGAAGGTGAAAGAGGGAGAAAGAGAAGTCTACAAGCCTAAGCTCCCTTACCCCCAAAATTTTAAGAGGCACAAATTAGACGAGCAATTGGGGAAATATATAAAGATTCTTATACAACTACATCTTACTCTTCCTTTCACCGATGTGATATAACAAATGCCAAATTATGTAAAGTTCCTAAAGGAGATCTTAAATGGAAAGAGGACATGTGATGTAGCGAAAACGATTAACTTGACCGAGAATTGTAGTGCAATCATAATGAACAAAATCCCACCCAAGTTGAAGGATTCCGGAAACTTTTCTACCCCTTATGCTATTTATATAATGAAAATTAATAATCCCTTGTGTTACTTAGGATCTAGTTTTAGCATTATGCCATACCCGGTTTATCAAAGACTAGAGAAGGAAGAACTTTTACCTACAAACATTACCTTGAAATTAGCCAATAGATCAATTAGGATTCCAAGGGGCAATGTAGAGGATGTTCGCTTAAGGGTAGGAAAGTTCATCATTCCGGTAGATTTTGTGTTCCTTGAAGTAGATGAGGATTCTACAATTCCTATTATTCTTGGTAGAACATTTCTTGCTACATCGGGCGCTTTGATTGATGTCAAAAGTACTAAGATTTCAGTTGAAATTTGAGATGAGGAAGTTGAATTTGATTTGAATGAAAGTATAAAATATCCTACTTCATCTCTTGAGAATTGCATGAGAGTTGAAAATTTAGACAATCTTGTACATTCAATGCATGAGCACTTGCAAACAACTAATGATCCTCTTGAGTGCGTTTTGTTGAACAAGGAAAAGATAGGTTCTCTGAGCAAGGAAATGACTTTGTATGAGAATTTGTTAGATTGGAGTGTTGAAGTAAGTGATGAGCAAATATGCATGAAAATCTCAAGCTAAGAGGCTTTGCAAGCGGCTTCTACCAAGGAAGGTAAAGGTGTTCCCATGGTAGAGCTCAAACCTCTACAATCACACCTTAGGTATGAGTTCTTAGGCCCAAATTCTACTTACCCCATGATTGTTAGTACATCTTTGAGTGAAAGCCAAGCTTAAGCGTTATAGGGTGTTTTGAGAAGGCAACAAGGTGCTTTGGGTTATACCATTGATGACCGCAAGGGTATAAGCCCCTTCTTTATGTACACACCACATAACCCTTGAGGAGCGTGCTCTTCTATCTATTGAACGATAACAGAAATTACATCCTGAAATGGGGGAGGTAGTGAAGAAAGAGATTACTAAGCTTTTAGATGCGGGAATCATGTTCCCCATCTCAAGCTCTGGGTGGGTCTCACTCATTCATGTCAATCTAAAGAAGGGAGGCATGACAGTCGTCAAGAATGAAAAAGGTGAGCTTAATGCGACGAGGACGGTCACCGGTTGGGGAATGTGTATAGACAATAGACGTCTAAACAAATCCACCATGAAAGATCACTTCCCCCTTCCTTTCATTGATCAAATGCTTGAAAGACTAACGAGGCACAAGTACTATTTTGTCCTTGATTGTTTCTCGGGATTTTTCCAAATTCGTATTCATCCCGACGATCAAGAGAAAACTACTTTTACTTTTCCCTATGGTACCTTTGCTTATAGGAGAATGCCATTCGGCCTTTGCAATGCTCCCACCACTTTTCAACGGTGTATGATGAGTATCTTTGGAGACATGTTGGAGGAGGAGACGGAGGTGTATATGGATGACTTTTCCATAGGTAGAGTTTCATTAGAGGCGTGCCTTGAAAATCTTGAAAATGCTTGGCAAGGTGTGATAAAGTGAACTTGGTGTTGAATTGGGAAAAATGTCATTTTACGGTTGAAGAAGGCATAGTCCTTGGGCACAAAATTTCTCACAAGGGCATAGAGGTGGAGAAGTACAAGATTGAGGTTATTGAAAAGTTTCCACCTTCGGTTAATGTGAAGGGTGTGAGATCATTTTTAGGCCATGCCGGGTTCTATAGAAGATTCATCAAGGATTTTTCTTTCATTGCAAGGCCTCTCAATGATCTTCTTTAAAAGGATGTGAAGTTTGTGTTTGATGATAAGTGTTTGGAAGCTTTGAACAAATTGAAGAAAGCTTTGATTTCTACTCTCATTGTCCAAGGCCCTAGATGGGATTTACCCTTTGAGTTGATGTGCGATGCAAGTGACACGGCCATTGGAGGTGTTTTAGGTCAAAGAGTTGATAAAAAGCTTCATGTCATTATGATATGTAAAAAACTCTTAATGGCACTCGACGAAATTATACTACAACGAAGAAAGAGTTCTTGGCTATTGTTAATTCCTTTGAAAAATTTTGTTGTTATTTGTTAGGGTCCAAAACAATTGTGTTCACTGATCATGCAGCCCTAAAATATCTTTTTGGGAAGAATGAATCAAAGCCAAGGCTAATTCGTTGGGTGTTAGATCTTCAAACTTTTGACCTTGAGATTAGAGATAAGAAAGGAGCGGAGAATGTTGTAGCGGATCATATATCTAGACCTGAGGATTTTCAAGTTCAAGATGATGGGTCTCCCATTGAAGATAGAATGTTAGATGATTCTTGGTATGCTATAGATGTGAAGGAACTCTCATGGTTTGCCGATTTGGTGACTTATCTTGCTTGTGGGGAGTTTCCTCCTTCATTTTCCAAGAATCGAAGAAAAATGCTCAAGAGGGAGGCTAGGCATTATGTATCGGTTGAACTAATTTTGTATAAAAGGGGTGTTGATGGGTTATTGAGGTGATGTGTTCCAAATGAGGAGTTACCTAGTGTATAGAAGATGTGCCACTCGGATACGAGAGGTGGTCACATGGGTGTCTCAAAAACGGCTTCAAAGGTGCTCTATTAAGAATTATGGTGGCCAAATCTCTTTAAGAATGTTTGGGAGATTGTCAAGAGTTGTGACCAATGCCAAAGGACAGGAAACATTTCAAAGAGGAACGAGATGCCCCAACAACCTATAGTAGAGTTGGAAATTTTTGATGTATAGGGAATATACTTCATGGGTCATTTTCCTACTTCATATGGGAACCAATATATTTTTGTTGCCGTTGATTATGTGTCAAAGTGGGTGGAAGCTATTGCTTCACCAACAAACGACCATAAGGTAGCAATGAAGATGTTTAAGAAGATAATTTTCCCATGATTTGGCATTCCAAAGGCGGTTATTAGTAATAATGGATCTCATTTTGTGCATAGCGCTTTCCGCAAGATGTTATAGAAGCATGGAGTTAATCAACGTTTCGGACTCCCCTATCAGCCTTAAACTAGTGAGAAAATCGAGGTGTCTAACCGTCAAATCAAATTTATTCTTGAGAAGACGGTTGCAAGAAATAGGAAGGATTGGTTGGATAAGCTAGATAATGCTTTGTGGGCATATAGAACGACCTTCAAGACTCCTATTGGCACTACTCCCTATCTCTTGGTTTATGGGAAGTCTTGTCATCTTCTGGTTGAACTTGAGCATCGTACTCATTAGGATATTATGAAAATTAATTTCGAGTTGGCAAGTGCGGGTGAGCAACGTTGGCTGGATCTCCATGAGTTGGAAGAACTTCGATTAGATGCATATGATTGTGCAAGCATGTATAAGACTCGCACCAAGGAAGTGCATGATAAGCTTATTAAGAAGAAGGATTTCAATGTTGGTGATAAGGTTCTCCTTTACAATTCTAGGATGAGATTATTTCCCGAGAAGCTAATGTCTCGTTGGAGTGGTGCTTTTGTTGTTCAAGAAGTTTTTCCTAATGGTGTTGTTGAAATATCTCCTTTGGATTTCTCAAGAACTTTCAAAGTCAATGGTCATAGGCTCAAGCGTTACTATGATGGAGTTTTTGTGAGAGTCGTTCATGATATGACTCTATATGATCCCCCTTGAAGGGTGGAGAACGTCAAGCTAATGACGTTATACAAGCGGTTTTCAGGAGGCAACCCGAATTTCTAACCATTTTCTCAAATTTCAAATGGTGTGTTCATGAAAATCTAGTAGCGAACCCATAATCATGGAGTTTAGGGACTGCCTACTACAATGTTCATCAGGATCATCCCCCTTGTACTCACCGATGTGCGCACAAAAGGAGATTCAGAAGATCGCGTACCTAAAAGGGTGCGGGCGCGCGGCCTGATGGCACGGCGCACCCCCTTGCTGATCGTCCCTTACACGCACCGACCTTCTTTCTTTTTCTCTCTCTTCCTCTCATTTTATTTTCTTTTGGTTTTTGTTCAAGCATCATCACCATCTTCATCATTATTTTACTACTGCAATTTCACCAATTCTCACTTCATCTAGTTGACTATTACTCTAAGTCCCCATTTTAACACTTTCATTGTGGTTTTATCTTCCCTAAAGTTGCGATTTTTGGGTACTCTTTGGATTGGGGTTTTGAAATTTGGATTGTTTGTGTATGATAGTGCTATTTATTCCACTTCTTTGTGATTTCTCATCAGTTCAAGGTATGATTTCTTCATTTTTATTGATTCTCATGATAAATTTTCTATCTTGGTTGTCCATGAGTTCTTAAATTGATTTGGTACTAGCCTTATTATTGTATCCATTTTGCTTACTACCTACCTCATTTGTTGTGTTAATGATGAATTTTTGATGATTGTATGAACTTGTGATTGGAAATTTTGTTTGAACATAGTATGATTTTTGCACCAACATTGTTGTATTTGATGTTTAATTATGATGACTTGGAAGTGTTGATGTGCATAGTTGATTTTAGATCATGTTTTGGAGTGTTGTTGCTCATGATGCATAATTGTGGTTCATGATTCTTACTAACTAGTGCATTTTTCAATTGAATGTGTAGATGGCTCTTCTCTGTCGAGCTAAAAGGGCAAGATGCTCAAATTATAGGGAGGTGGTTCTTCCTCCTCCCAACATCACGGAGACTTTTGGAATTGAGTTCACTAAAGAAGAGCATTGGGACAATTTTGCCAAGCATTCATCTCGAAAACTTTTGTCTACTAGATTCTATGATTCATTGGCAACTACTTTGTTTGGTATTGATTATGATGTGCAATTTTTTGCCCGAAATTTGGGGCTAGAAGAGTTCTTAAGCCTAAATGATCATACCTACACTCGGATAACTTTTGAATTCCTCTCTTAAGCATCTATGCCTTGATAAATCAACGATTTCTAAAGCGCAATAATAAAGACAACTTGTACATTTGGAAAGTTACAAAGACAACGGATTGGTGCCCATCCCTCATCCCGAGGCTATGGCTAGATGTGTAGACACCCCTCTCCCATGGAGACCTAACCAATGGTCGATCAATCAAGCCCTTAAGAAAGCTCTGTTGCCTAATCTCCGCCATAATCCATATCTCCCTCTTGCTTCCTCTTCATCCCGGGGAGGTACATCTTCCCGGGAAGGTACATCCTTGATTCCTCCCTCTTCTTCTTCTATTTCTACTAGTGACTTGTCTATTTTGCATGCAAAGATCGATTCCATTGCAAATGTTTTAAATTTTTCACCTTTGGGGAATGACTTTGTTTTAGGCTATGATTATCATGCTAGGAAAGTTTATGATATGCATGTCATGAGGGGGGATATCAAGCCTTATGTTAACTACCCGTACCTCCCGGTCCAACAAGGACCCGTGCCTCAATGGGAGCCATTTAATGAGTCCATTGGCCCTAGGTTGGGCTATCCCTATTAGGAGGGGCCCAATGTACCTCCCCATGCAATTAAGGTGACCTCCCCGACCTTCTACGATTATAAGAGGCCGGGAGGATGCGATTTTGCATATGATCCGGCTAACCCTAACCCTTTTCCCGAACCTGAGACTTTTGGCCGATGGGGGCTATCGGGCAAGCCAGTTCTTAATGATTGGTCCAACTGTTTTGCTAGGGATAGAGCCAAGAGGGCAAGAAGGTTGTAGGGTAAGGTCCCTATGCATATGGATGATGTCGTTAGCCAGGTTTCTTCTGAGGTTTGTGAGGGGAGTACTCATTTTATCCCTTACCACAGTGTCTAGTGATGCCATTTTAGCTACCCTCCCTTTTATGCTTGTTTGCTTTTCTTTTGTTTCATTACCATCTTGTAGCTTGGCTTTAGCTTAGGGGTTAGCTCATTTTAAGACTGGGGGAATATTCTTATGTCTGATGTGCTTCTTTTGCTTCCCCCTTGCTTTTATGGTTCACTATGGCTTTGTCTTAAACTTGGTGTCTTTCTGTGCTGATGATTTATGATGATGTATGTTCCTTGCGATTGTTTTCTGCTGATGTTGCATGATAATGTTCTCTGTCTGATGATTGATGATGATGATATGTTGTCGGTCTAGTTCTTTACATATATTTTCATGATGATTGATTGTTTCTTGATTGGATAATATTTCTCTCTGCTATATGATTCTCTTTCTCTGCTTCTCTCATCATTTCTGCCACCTCTAATACTGTTTGATTTTGTTTGGAAGTTACTAAGATTTTCCTTTTTGTATATAGCTTTATTTTTTCTCTCTTGGTATGTTATCCTTGCTTTTGCTTTTGGAACATCCTAACGGTTTGCGTTTCCTTTCTTCTATACTCATTAGCATTACTTGGAGTACCTAGTGAGATCTTTCTTTTTCTTTTCTACCTTTATCTTTCTTGATTGCATAGAATAGGTTTATATTAGGATGAGTTGATTGTTCGAGGATGGTTGCCTTGTAACACCTAGCGTGTTTTGGGTCATTGGCGTTGTTGCCGAATGACCGCTTGTTTGATGATTGGGTATTACTTGAGATTTCTCTCATTCTTGTTTTACTCTCTAAATTTCCTTTTCTTTCTTTGATGAAAAAATATAAAAAATAAAATAAAATAAATAAATAATATATATATATATATAATATTATAATAATAATAATAATAATAATAATAATAATAATAATAATAATAATAATAATGCATTTTTTGAGGCTATATTTTTCTTTTTGCTCGTTTAGCTCTAATCTTTGGACATTCAAAAATTCGGAATTTTTCCTTTGAATGTGTGCTTTCCTATGTTTTATCGATGTGCATGCCTTGAGAATATTCACGGTTGACTCTAGGATAGGGTATGCTAAGGTAGCGGTTTAGACCTTTTGGGGCCTTGAAGCCGGATTCTTTTGGTTTGTGGTAAGACAGAGTTGCTTCCTTTGGTGGATTTGACAACTTTCGTAAGTTTTTGCTAGAACCGTGTGAGGATTCTTCTTTTTCAAGCCTTCATCATATTTTGATTGTGCAGCGTGGATCCTTAACCTATGCATACCTAGTCTTGAATCTTGACTCATAATTCTCAAACACGAGACAGAACCAACTAGGAAGGACAAAGGCAACTTTTTGGGGTGGTAATTTTTCATTTCTAAGATTTTCTTCTTTCTTTTTAGTTCATTGGGTTTACATTTGCCTTATTGCTAACCATTTCAGCCTTTCCCTTTCTTTTTAAGCCACATCTTTAGAACTTTAAGCCTTTCGTTTCTTTGTGTTCCATTTTTTGTTTTTGTGAAGCAAATGGTCATGTTTTTGGAGCTTGTGGTATATATTGGTCCTATTTGTAACTGAGCTTGTCTTTTGTATATATTGTGAATAATAGCAAATGAATAATGAAAAAAGGGCCGTCCAAAATTAAATAAGACAAGGACATTATAAATGCAAAATTGAAAAAGCCGTCCAAAGTTAAAAGAGGCAGGACATTTGCTTTGAAATATATGAAAAAAATAATAAAAATAAGAATGGTGAAAATGTGAAAATTCAAAATTATTTTGATGTGATTCTTTTCCCCTTTTCAAGCATTGAGGAAATTGCTTCCTTTAAGCTTGGGGGAGAAGCGGTTACGCTTTTTTGTATATATGCTAGTGGATATAGCTTTGAATAATTTCAGCTTGGGGGTATTAGTTTGTTTTTGTTTGGTGAATTCTTGATTTTAGTGTCGAGATTTGGCCAATCTTTACTTCATAACCTAGGTGTACCACAAAATTCTAAATTTTAGGCCTACCCCTAACCTTCTGCCCTTACGTTACAACCTTTGAGAAAGTCCTTTCGACCTAGTGGTTGAGTCACATATCGAGGGAGGGCATTATGAGTTAATGTCTAAGGAGAACGGATGCAAGGTCATGATTTCGAGAACCCTAAAACTTTATTCTTTTCCGGTTCCTTCGAGGAACCATATAGACGCTTACTAAGGGAAGATTTAAAGCCATTGGGAGAACATGGTTAGATTGGTTGGGATGAAAGTGGATTGCGCCTCATAAGTTCTCTTCGCTTAGCATACCTTATGTTTCAATCAACCGTGGATATCTTGAAGCATGCATACCCTATCATATAGAAATATGTTCATTCACTTGCATTTAATCGTTTGTGTAGATCCTTATCAAGAGCTATTTTTTTGAATTTTTTATTTACCTTCTTTTCTTTTAATGATTTTGCCTCGTTTTATTTCAAAGAGTTATGGGTTAAGCTCTTAGGAAACCTTTACGAGACCTCACTCGTGCTCATAGGCAACTTTGGGGTTTAAAGGGCTTGTTGTAGCTAAAAACAATCGTGATTCCTACGATAGTGACTCTTAGTGTATATTCCCGTCTAATGTCTTTCTTTTTCTTTTTGAATAAGTCTTTCATCCTTATTCTTTCTTGCTTTGTTTTGCTCGAGGACGACCAAAAGTTTAGCTTGAGAGAGTTTTATGAGTGCCATTTATGTCACTCATTTGTTCTTTTTTTGGATGATTTTAGATTGCTTTTATAGCTCTTTTCTATCCTTTTTCTTTAGTTTTGCTCTTTATTTCTTTAGTTTGCTATTTACTTAGTTTTTTCATGCATTTCTTAGTTTTTCTTGTCTTTTTCCCTTTTTGTTTGTTTTCTATCATTTTTCAGGTTAAAGTCATTATCTAAAGATTCCTGAGGCCCCTTCCCAAGTTTGGCATTGATTAGGATGCCTAATGTTCTCCATTTGAAGCTCAAGCATGGAGAATTGCAAGTTCCTTAAGGCCTTATTAGGCCGTGCATTCAAGCCGTGTGGGCACAAAATCTCGTGTTGAGCCCACAATCATGGAGTTTTGAGACTGCCATGTTCCGTGTTTATCAAGAGCATTGAGTGGAATGCACGAGTAGCATTGAAATGATGGTGAAGCGGGGTGCCCTGCTCCCAGGCGCAGGCACGCGAGACTATGGTGCGGCCGCGCGGCCTGGTGGCGCGTCCGCGCCTCTCTAGATCTCTGTTCTGTACCAAGTTTTGCGTGGCCGTGCTCCCCCCTTGTAGTTGGTCGCGCCTTTACTGGTCTATTTTTGATGATCTAACTAATTTCTCTTTGTTAATTTTACTATATTTAGATTTTCCCTCTATTCTTAGAGGGAGAGAGTTATTTTTAAAATTAGAATAGAATTGGGTTAGATTTTGCAGAGAGCGAAACTCTAGTTTGTACAGCAAAGTTCTTGATTGATGATTGAAGATTGAAGATTGATGATTCTAAGTGTTTTCTCAATTGATTTGAAGCAAGTTTGTAAGGATTTCTTTTAATTTAGTGCAATCTTTAGTTTTTTATTTCAATTACTTTTTTAATTGTTCAATTTGATTGATTTTTATTTATTTTATCTTGATTAATATGATGATGATGAATTTGTTGTTTAGCTCAGTTTTGATATTGATTTTCATGAATTATGAGTAGTTTTCTTGCTAGGGGAATGGTGAAGCATATATGAATAATGGATTTATGCTAATTGAGGGAAATTGATGGAGTTGATGTTGTGATTAAATTGGTTGATTGATCATGTGCACGTGTGTGTTTAATTTAGGAGTGATCAACCTAGTTACTCGCACTAGATTGCATTGTAAGTTCACATTGATACGGACAATTGATTTATGGCTTGCATTTGTCGATTGAGTTGGTTTGTGAAATTCCTAGCTAGAGTTACTCGTAGTTGAAGCAAGTTTGACCTCTAGGAGATTAGCCTACCATAATCTCTTGATTGCATAATTGATTTTCCCCCACAACACTCGACTTAGTCATTTCCAATCCCAATTTGTTGAATTAATTGCAAGTATATGTGGATCCTAAACCCTAGTGTTTGATATATTTGATTTCATTTCGATTGCTTGATTGATTTATAACATACACACCTTACTTCTCTACTTCAAAATAGCTTAACTTTAGCATTAGCATTCACCTCCCATTCCAAGTTGTTCAACCCTCGACTTACTCCTATGCTAGTTATAAGGGTGTGTTGAGTGATTACAAATTTTGTTTGGCCGAGAGAAGATTAGTCCAATGATCTAGTCTCAACCCTTGATCAATGATCAAGCCATTTGAACCTATAAACATGTTTTATATGCTAAATATGAGTTGTTTTATTGATAAAATCTTATAATATAGCAAAAAAAAAAAAAGGGTATGTCAAAAGGTCATTTAAGCCATTTTAGCCTAATTATGACCTTATAACCTTTTATATGCATTAAAATGTGTATGAATCAGCACATTGAGCCTATAAACATGTTTGATATGATAAATATGAGTTGTTTGAATAATAAAATTTTAGAATATAACAAAAACAAAGGAAATGGGCAAGTTAGAAGATTATTTAAGCCATTTTAGCCTAGTCATGACCCTATAACCTTGTATATGCATGAAAATGTGTATGATTAAACCATTTGAACGTATAAACATGTTTAATATGCTAATTATGAATATTTTGATTGATAAAATCTTAGAATATAGTAAGAATAAACAAAATGGGTAAGTTAGAAGGTCATTAAAGCCATTTTAGCCTAATTATGACCCTATAGCCCTGTATATGCATGAAAATCTGTATGATTAAGCCATTTGAACCTAAAAACATTTATAATACGCTAAATAGAGTTGTTTGAATGATAAAATCTTAGCATATAACAATAAAAAGGGTAAGTTAGAAGGTCATTTAAGCTATTTTAGCCTAAGTATGACCCTATAGCCTTGTATGAGCATGAAAAAGTGTATGATTAAGCCATTTGAACCTATAAACATGTTTGATAAGCTAAATATGAGTTTTTGGAATTTAAAATTTTAAAATATAACAAAAACAAAGAAAATGGGTTTTGATGTGATTCTTTTCCCCTTTTCAAGCATTAAGGAAATTGCTTCCTTTAAGCTTGGGGGAGAAGCGGTTACGCTTTTTTATATATATGCTAGTGGAAATAGCTTTGAATAATTTAAGCTTGGGGGTATTAGTTTGTTTTTGTTTGGTGACTTCTTGGTTTTGGTGTCGAGATTTGGCCAATCTTTACTTCATAACCTAGGTGTACCACCAAATTCTAAATTTTAGGCCTACCCCTAACCTTTTGCCCTTAGGTTACAACCTTTGGGAAAGTCCTTTCGACCTAGTGGTTGAGTCACATATCGAGGGAGGGCATTATGAGTTAAAGCCTAAGGAGAAGGGATGCAAGGTCATGATTTCGAGAACCCTCAAACTTTATTCTTTTACGGTTCCTTCGAGGAACCATATAGACGCTTACTAGGGGAATATTTAAAGCTATTGGGAGAACGTGGTTAGATTGGTTGGGATGAAAGTGGATTGCGCCTCATTAGTTCTCTTCACTTAGCATACCTTATGTTTCAATCAACCGTGGATATCTTGAAGCATGGATACCCTATCATATAGAAATGTGTTCATTCACTTGCATTTAACCATTTATGTAGATCCTTATCAAGAGCTATTTGCTTGAATTTTTTATTTACCTTCTTTCCTTGTAATGATTTTGCCTCGTTTTCTTTCAAAGAGTTATAGGTTAAGCTCTTTGGAAACCTTTACGAGACCTCACTCGTCCTCATTGGCAACTTTGGGGTTTAAAGGGCTTGTTGTAGCTAAAAACATTCGTGATTCCTACGTTAGTGAGTCTTAGTGTATATTCCCGTCTCATGTCTTTCTTTTTCTTTTTGAATAAGTCTTTCATCCTTATTCTTTCTTGCTTTGTTTGTCTCGAGGACGACCAAAAGTTTAGCTTGGCGGAGTTTGATGAGTCCCATTTATGGCACTCATTTTTCTCTTTTAGGATGATTTTAGATTGCTTTTATAGCTCTTTTCTATCCTTTTTCTTTAGTTTTGCTCTTTATTTCTTTAGTTTGCTTTTTACATAGTTTTTTCATGCATTTCTTAGTTTTTCTTGTCTTTTTCCTTTTTATTTGTTTGTTTTCTTTCATTTTCAGGTTAAAGTCATTATCTAAAGATTCCCGAGGCCCCTTCCCAAGTTTGGCATTAATTAGGATGCCTTATGTTCTCCATTTGAAGCTTAAGCATGGGGAAGTGCAAGTTTCTTAAGACCTTAGGCCGTGCGTTCAAGCCGTGGGGTATGAATTCTCGTGTTGAACCCACAAGAATGGAGTTTTGAAATTGTCATGTCCCGTGTTTATCAAGAGCATTGAGTGGAACGCACGAGGAGCATTGAAATGATTGTGAAATGGGGTGCCCTGTTCCCAAGTGCGAGCGCGCGGCCTGGTGGCGCGAGAGCACCTCTCTAGGTCTCTGTTCCGTATCAAGTTTTGTGTGGCCGCGCTCCCCCTTGTAGTTGGCCGCGCCTTTACTTGTCTATTTTTGATGATCTAACTAATTTCTCTTTGTAAGTTTACTATATTTAGATTTTCCCTCTATACTTAGAGGGAGAGAGTTCTTTTTAAAATTAGAATAGAATTGGGTTAGATTTTGCAGAGAGAGAAACTCTAGTTTGTACAGAGAAGTTCTTGATTGATGATTGAAGATTGATGATTCTAAGTGTTTTCTCCATTGATTTGAAGCAAGTTTGTAAGGATTTCTTTTAATTTTATGCAATCTTTAGTTTTTTTATTTCAATTACTTTGTTAATTGTTCAAGTTGATTTATTTTTGTTTTATTTTATCTTGATTAATATGATGATGATGAATTGTTGTTTAGCTTAGTTTTGATATTGATTTCCATGAATTGTGAGCAGTTTTCTTGCTAGGGGAATGGTGAAGCATATATTAGTATTGAATTTATGCTAATTGGGGGAAATTGATGGAGTTGATGTTGTGATTAAATTAGTTGATTGATCATGTGCATGTGTGTGTGTAGACACCCATTTATGTCTCCCCAAAACCAAACCCATTGATGAGTACCTTTCACGTCGAATCATAATTGAATGAAGTGAAAGTGTCGAAAGTTTAGTGTTGCGGATAGTTTTAATTTCTTTTCTATTCTCTCTGTTTTTGAAAACCTATTTTAAGAAAACATCCAATCCAGTTTATATGGTCCATGGCAAGGGTCCAATAATGGTGTAGTCGGATGGGGTTGAAAAGAGCTTTCCAACGATATATTATAAGCCCAATTCCGATGAATAATGAGGAAGTTATGATTAAATTACTAAACTGGGTCCGGTTTGAGCCTTATATGCAGCCCAATGATCTTGAGGAGGGCCTAATATGGATTTATCATTCCTAATGCAATTAGGAATGGTTTTAGTCTTCTAGATTCTTCTAGAAAGTTTTTTTCATTCCTAACTCAATTAGCATTGATAAATTGACTTTTGTTGACTTTTTAGAGTTTTAAAGAGTGTTTTTGAGGAAAATACGATTTTATCGTCCTGTACGGTTAAATTTTATATTAATTTAGAAAACGCGTAAAAAAAATGATTAGCGCCTAACGCTAGTCATTAGCGCCAGGAGCAAAGCCTGGCGCCTGGTGCTAGCGTTAGCGCCTGACACTAATGTTAGCGTCTGGCACTAACATCGTTTTTTCACGTCGAAACTCTGATTTGTTTTTCTATCTTTTTGGCTGATTTTCTCTGTAAATAGCCTCCTAAAATTTCCGTTTTCAATCACTAATAATCATCTACAATCATCAATTCTCATCTACAATCACCAATTCTCTAATTCTCTTTTCTCTCGAAGCTAAAGCTTTCTCTCTTTCCCCTTTCTAAACAAACCTTTATACAAAATTCCGCATTCACGAGACCTAGAAACACCTAGCATTGTTCGAAGTTGCCTTCGCCCTACACGTGAAAGGTTTTAATTTCTGAGGGTTTGGTCCTAAATATATCTTTCAATTATTTAATTTAATTGTTTCTTTATTATTTTCCTTGAAGTTACTAACGTGTGTATTTTAATGGTTTTTTATTGATATTATGATGTAGAAATCATGCTTAGGTTGTTATTATGATTCCTAGCGTCATGTTAGGGTATTTTGATCTTTCTAGTATCATGTTTAGGGTAACAACTAAAAAATGCTAATATCAAGTATGGTTAAAAGTATTATGCCTTTTATTTTCTTCCTAATATTTATAATTGTTAGTATCATGTTAGGGTTATTAATATTATGCTTTAACATGATTATTTTAATAATGATTATTATTATGATGATTATTATTTTTATTATTATGTTGCTTGATATTTTATTGTTATTGCTTGATCACACCTTTTATGCATGTTTAAAGGGAATTTGTACTTGTAATCACTCTTAATAAGATAACTAATAATCTTTTTTAGGGTTAATTTGATTATAATTCAAGTGATAGCCAATAATAGTTTATTTGTGCATTAATATTCAACCAACATAGATAAGCAGGTTTAGGGTTAATCTTATTGATTGCATGTTAGTCAGAAAGCGCACATGAATACGATTACAATCTCTTTTAGGTTGGATTTGTACCTTCATCCTCGAACTACCAGTCATGGTTCCAGACCTTTTGGAGTTAACGATCTCTTGGATCGTTAAGGGGTGTAACCTTCACCTCGTGAACGGTTTACAAGTTCCTAAAACTTTTTGGCGACTCTTTTGCTCTATCTTCTTTCCCTTAGGACGCCACCGTACTTTAGTGTATGATCACAGTGGGGTTCAAACTAGGGATAATGCTTGAAATATTCCCTACATTTTTTTGCGACTCCACTGGGGAGGATTTCTATTTTAATTCCTGAAATTTATTTCGGCAATGATTTAGAATGAGTGGATGAGACTCGAAAAGTTCTAAGTATTTCATGTGCGTAATTTTGATTAATATTATTGTCATATCCATAAAAAAGATCTCATTGGAAAGACCATCCGTAATGAGTTAAAACATAGGATTTTTACACGTAGGAAATTTGAGGAATATCTTTCACAACTAGGATCGAAATAATGCTGCGCGAAACTGGAAAATTTTATCGAGCACAGAAAGCTGCTGAGGCATGTAGGAACTAGCATTAGCGAACAAAGACTAGCGCCACATTTTGACGTTAGCGCCAGGCGACAGCATCTGTCGCCAGTCGCTAAAGACAAAAGATGGCGCTGGACTCTGTTTGCTGGCGCCAAGTTCTTCCAATACCGAGAACGAAATATGCGTTCTAACACTAGTAGAAAAATACAAAAAGGCACCGAGCCATGGCCACCGATTTTTAAAAACCGGTGGGAAAAAAATGGGCGAGACTAGGCTTTTTATAATTTCCACCGATTCAAACTGAACCGATGGCATATGTTTTTAAGGCCACCGGTTCAAAACCCGTGGCAATAATAAAAAAAAAATTCGCCCCTCTATTTTCTTTCTCTTTCCGCGTTCTCAGCTCTTTCTCTTTCCTCTATCTCGCGTTCTCTCTCTCTCTTCTTCCTCCTCTCTCCTCAACTAGATCTCCCTATTCTCTCTCTCTTTCCTCTCTCCACCGTGCCGTCGTCCATTCCTCCCGCTTCCCTCTATTCATGTCCTAGCAACGGCGGCAGTGGCGCTAGGAGCTGATACAAACCCACCTCTCGTCGTTTCCCCCTCGCGAAATGATTTTCCCTAAAGGTTCGTGCGTTTTTCTTCTTTTCTCTGTAAAAAATTTTTTTATTTCGTGTTTTTTGAGTTTTCATTTTTGTCAAATTTACAATTTCATGTTTTCGGAAACCAAGGGTTTTATGGATTTCGATTTAATTCAATATTACTCCATAGAAATTGTTCAATTCCTTTCTCAATTACATGCAGCTTCGCAATTACTGAATTTTGACAACATTTCATTGTCAGATTTCTTAACACCATATAGATCTGTGTTTTTGTGCTTTCAAATTACTGATGTGCAGTGGAGCGAACCTGGTTACGGGATTTAACTCGGGTATTGAGGCCATGTGAAGGTTGGGTATGGTAATGAGTTTGATGACGATGAGGTAAAGGATGTTTCTTAATAATTTTTCTGCATTTTTGTGATAATCTGACCCTAATTACAGAAAAAATTGAACTTGATATGGGGCTTATCGATTTTGTCTTTGATCATGTATATTTATATAGGTTTGTTATCGTGAGATTTGATTTATAGATGTGATCAATGTTGAATTTTGGTTTGTCTATTGACAACAGGAAAATGTATGTCGTTATCTACCCTTCCCCCAAGTCAAACAAAATTTGTAAACACCTAACCAACCTTATATGAATATAGGGCAAGTTAAGGGTCGATCCCTAGGGAATGCAATGATGAAAACTAGAGTCTAAGTCAAGCTACCTCGAAGATGGAGTTGATATTATGGTTGGCACTATGGTAAAATAAAGCAAGTCTAATCAAGTAAAACAAAGGTCTATACACTAGGGATATGGGTTCCACATGCAAGTTCAATGATAATGCTAGTTTAGAGCTCAATCAATTAATTCAAGTATTGCAATGGACAAACAATAGTAGCAATCAAGAGAGTTTAAATGCTATCTCCTATAGGCCAATCTAGGTGTCACTATGAAAGGCAAATCAAGAAGAATCACAAGCAAACCCAATCAATTAGAGCAACTTTCAATTCAATTGTTCATGTCCTTAAGAGTTGCAATGCAATCTAGATTAATCTTATAGGTTGATCACTCCTAGTCTAATCAATCTCATGCAAAACTATGTCAACCAATTTAATTGCAAGAAATCAATCAATCAAAGAGCATCAACTAGCAATTTCATTAATCAAACATGCTTCCCCCTTTCCCTAGCAACTAATCTACTCACTAATCATGGTGAAATTCAAGAACAAATAACTAGAAAGTGCTTTAATCTTCATTTCTATATCAAAATCTAAGAGAAATAAAAAATAATCAACAATATCAAATTCAAATCCACAGAAGAACAAGCAACAAGAAAAAATCAAATAGCGAGTAAGTAAAGGATGAAAGAAGGAAGAGATTCTCACTAATATTGATGATTGAAAATGAAGAAATCCAAACTTGATTGATCAAATGTTGAGTTACAAATCCAAAATCAAGAACTTCTCTCTAACTTCTCTCTAGATTCTCTCTCTAAAACTAAGCTAATGAAAATTATCAAAAAAGTTGGTTTTTAAAAAAGGAAATACAATTCTATTTATAAGTAAAGAAGAAATCGGCAGCTCCCGCGCCCTCTCTCGATAGACCCGCGCCCGCGGAGAAATGGGTACGGAACCCTCCGCGGGCTATCTGGGCAGACCCCGCGCCCGCGGCAACAGAGACCCTCACCCGCGGCAGTGAAACCCGCGCCCGCGGCTAATCCCCTGCTCCCAAAACCTGATCAGGGGGCCGCGGTCTCTCTGAATGGAGCGGCCTTTCCATTTTACCCGCGCCCGCGGAGAGCCCGCGGGGCAACCGCGGCAAGTTCCTGCCAAGTTTTGGCAATTTTGAGTAACATAGGCCCGCGCCCGCGACAAGATGACCCGCGCCCGCGGCCTGCTGGATTTGCCTTGGAAACCTCTCCGAGGCCTCTCCAAGGCCTCTCTAAGCCCTCTCTAGCCAAATGCTTCTTCCTTGCTTGATCATTAAGGTCCCAAATTGAATCCTTTGCCAAAGTGATTCTCACAATACCTACACAAGTAAATAAAGAAAGGAAATAAAAGGGAAAAAGAGCCAAATAAAGGAAAACACGATAAAAACACAAGAATCATAAAGAAAAGAGGAAAAAGAGAAACTAAAGGAAAAAGGACCAAAAATAAAAGAAGAAAGCATGAAAAGGGGAAAGAAATAACCCTAAAAGACTACCCTATGAGTGCCATAAATGACACTCATCAAATTCTCCCAAGCTAGACTTTTGCTCGACCCGAGCAAAACAAAGGCTAAAAAGGAATAAGGAGGGCTTATTCGAAGCAAAAAGAAAAAGAGGGGCGAGAATTTACACTAAGACTCAATGTCGTAGGAATCACGGTTGTTTTTAGCTACAACAAGCCATTTAAACCCCTAGATCGCTCTAGAGGACGAGTGATGCTCTCGTAAGGGTATCCTAAGAGTTTACCCATAACTCTCCACCAAACCCCCAAGAGGCAAACAGTGAAGTAAAAAAAAGAGGAAAAAGGAAACAAAATCTTTACGAAATGGACTTTACAAAGAGACTATAATTCAAATGAATAACAACCTTTCTAAAGAGAATTATGGTATGCACGTTATAAGATACTTAAGGTTGATTGAAACATAAACATGCTAAGCATAGGAACTAGTTATCACATTCCACTTTCATCCCAAACGGTCTTACCGCGTTCCCCTACTAATCTCATGTCTCCCCTTAGTGAGCATCTCATAGATTCCGCGAAGGAACTTGAAAAGGATCAAATTTTTGGGCTACTCGACATCTTGATTTCACATCCCCTTTCCTTAGCCTACAACCTATGATTCCCTCCACCGATGAAAGACTCAACTCCTAGGTCCAAAGGTCTTCCCCAAGGTTGTAACGTAAGGCAAGAAGGGTTAAGGTAGGCTTAAAATTTAAAATTTGGTGGTTATCCTAAATTGTGAAGCAAAGACCAGCCAAATCTCAACACCAAACTTAAGTAATCACCAAACAAAAACGTATTAACACCCCCAAGCTTATTCAAAGCAACAATCTACAAACATTAGAACAAAAAGCGCAAGCGCTTTCCCCCCAAGCTAAAAGAAACATTGTCCTCAATGCATAGAGAGGAGAAAGACACTTCAAAATATATATATATATATATATATATTTTCGAATTTTCTCATTAATAAAATTGTTTTAATATCCTTGAACTCCTTAAAAGCATTAGTCCTTGCCCTTTTTTTTTATTTTTTTACTAAGGACGGGTTTTACATAAGCATTTTCCATTATGTACCAAATATAAACAACTCAATTATGTGTACCAATTCGAACCAAACCCCAACTTCATAGACCACAATCACTAAACATTGACCCTTGCTTCACAAAAACCAAAAAGAAGGAGAACGAAACAAAAGGCTCAAGATATCTAATTATGCGGCTTAAAAAGAGGGAAAAGGGTTCAAAGGGGTAACAAGTAGGCAAATGTATCCCAAACCAAAAAGGGACTATCCTAGAAAGAGAAAAATACCTCCCCGAAAAATTTGCCTTTGTCCTCCCTAGGTAGTTCGGTCACGGTCTTAGGAATCATACGCTAAGATTCTAGATTAGGTTTGTGAAAATCAAGGATCCATGTCGCTCATGCAATAGTATGATGAAAGCTTGAACAAATATAAATCTCACATGGTTGTAGCAAAGACTCACTAAGGGTGTCAAATCAAAGATAGGGAGCAACTACCAACATGCCACAAATGAGTAGAATCCGGTTTCATGATCCCCCTAGTTCTAGACAACTATCTTAGCATGCTTTATCCTAGAATCAACCAAACGTAATCTCAAACCGTGCATACCATTATTACCTAAGAAGACCATTATTCAAAAGCAAAAGTCCAGTGCATACAAGTCCAATTTTCAAAAAGAGAAAGAGTGAAAATAAAGCCTCAAAAAAATTATGCACACAAACAAGATTAAAAGAAAAGGAAAGAAAAGAAAAGAAAAGAATGGAAAACTTAGACAAGGACAAGAAAGGGAAAGAGGAAAAGAGCAAAGATGCAATCATAACACTTTTATCCTAATCGACATACAAGCGGTCTAATGGCCACATCGCCAAAGACCCCAAACACACTAGGTGTTAAAATCATACATCCTCGAACCGTTCAACTTCTCCTAAATCTAATCTTAATCTAAGCAACCAAGAAAATGAAGAAATGAAAATAAAAAGGTAAAATAAGAAAGGCCTCACCAAGCATCCGCTCTAAATTAAACTACCCAAGGAGTAGGAATGTGCATCTCCAAAAGGTTCCGCAATCCAAAGCATAGGCTACGAGCAAGGTGAGTTAAAGAAAAAGGCTATATATACAAAATGAAATTGTTAGTAACTTCCAAACAAAAGCAACCAATAAAACACTTAGATACAAATTATATACAAAGACCTAGAGAAACCATCATCATCTAAATTTCTATTTATTTGTTTTTTTTTTTCTCAAGAAACTCCCAAAAAGATCAAGAAATGAACCAAAACAACAAGCAACAGACCAACGAGACCATTAGCAAAAATCAACCAAAAGCCTTATCAAAGACTTCCCACCGAGCTCCAGGTGCTTCCCCAAACCAACATAAAACATCCTTTTTGACCCCCCCCCTCACAAAAAGAAGGCATCGACCGCGATGCCGATAATCATGCAAAATAGGGAAAGAGGAGAACAAAAAGGGGAACAAACATGCATAAAGGGACTATTGGCCACTAGGGTCGGCACCATCATCACCCGTATCCCAACCTCCGGTGTAACCGGGAGGAAAACCATAGTGACCCTCGAATAGGTCAAGTTGGGATCGGGTTAATTGGTCATAGGGCTCAGGCTGAACAAGGGGCTCGGGGTGATGGGGGTGAACATAGTAATATGCGGGATCACCCCGATAATCACTCCCCCCCCCCGAGACCCTATAATCATAAGGTGGGAAATCGCGCCTTGGCACATCGGGGTCCTCCACCCCGGGCCAATATGGCCTCCATCTCTCGGAGATAAGCATCCGCTTGGTAACCTTGCTGTTGTTGTTGTTGTTGTTGTCGTCTTCTTTCTCTTCTTCTTCCTTGAGCATCATCATGAAAATGCTCATGTTGTTGTTGTAGTGGCGGATGTTGCTGCTCTTCATCATATTCATCTCCTTCTCCTTCCTCCTCTTCCTCATCATTCTCATCATCCTCATCAATCTCATCACCCTCCTCCATCTCATCCTCAATCCTCCCATTGTCCCTAGGGACCATCCAAATGTTCCTAGCCTCACGAAGGATGGAGGTGGCGGTCGGGTTAGGGAGAAGGCAATGGTGGGTATTTCTCACTAGCCAAGAGTAGGTGCCGGTTCTCTTAGTGCTAGTTATGAAACGTAAAGTGTTAACTTGCTTCAAACTAATCCACACGTCTTCACTCCTTCCAACCGGAGTGCAAGACTTCAAGAACCCCTCTTGCTTAAAATACGACACAAGACGTGTCACCATGCCCCCACAATGAATTTCCCCCGTTTTGACCCCATGCATTATATCCTTGCAACAATTCATGAAGATATAGCCAAAATTAATCCTTGACCCTAACTCCGGCTTGGTAGCCATCCATAACACCATAATCTCCTCCCTAGACAACTTCCCCAAATCTTGCTTATTAAAAACCGAATACCCAAGAATTCTATGAAGGATCCTAAGGGCTGGATGGATAATCTCACTAGCAAGAGACTTTTTCGAATCAAACTCCCTCTTGTTGGCTATAGTTCTCCACCAAGAAACCTCATTATACTCAGATTGGACAAGGGAGATAAGGGGCTCGAAGATATCACCATTGGGGTTGAAACCAAGGGCTACATTGAACTCGGCTAGGTTCATGGTGTGTTTGACATTGAAGAGTTGGAAGGAAATAATAAAATCGGTTTCCCCCACCTTATTGAACTCAAATGTGGAGAAAAATTCAATGGAAGGCTCCAAATAGGTTCTAGGAGCTGATTTTAGAAACTCACCCAAGCTAAGGTTATCTAGGAGGATGTCAAGGTCATTTTCAATTCCTAACTTGGCCATATCCTCACGAAAGTAATGTCGGGAGGGTCTAAACTTCCGGTCTTTCATTTTGTTATAGATGGGGGTTTGTTTAGACCGGTTCCAAAATTTGAGAGGGGGTAAAGGAGGAGGAGGAGCATCATCTTGAGTTGTGGAATGCGGTTGGGGTTGAGGGTTTGAGAATGCGCTTCTTGCTACTTTTGACTCTTCTTATCAAATCAATTTTAACAAAATTCACACAAGTTACAAGAACACAACAAACTCCCTTAAACAAACCAACTTCCTCCAAAAATTACTCACAAACCTCTTTACAAATCCAACCAAACCACCACAAACTACAAGGTACCTGTTCCAATCAACACAACAACCAAAATCCAACAACAAACAACAATATCAACAATCATTCAACAATATAATCATGAATCAACAAGAAAAAGTAACAATCACCCAAATATACCAATTTTCCCATAAATCAACCATAAAACACAAAAATCATGCTCAAATTCAAGGTAAACAAACCAATGTAAAGAAATCAATTGAAATTGACAAAAATATTACAAAGGTTAGAAGTATACCAAGATTGGAGACTCAAATTAAACTCAAAGCACTTCAAAGACCCGAAATTTCCCGAAGAAGCACGAGAAAGAAGAGGAGGAGTGTTGAAAATGGAGGAAAATGGAAGAAATTGTGAAAAATTTGGGCAAAAGGTGAAGAAAATTGTGGGAAATTGATGTTTTGGGGTTAGGGTTTGAGAGGAGGTAGAGAGAGAAAGGGGAAAAATAAGGAGAAGAGGAGAAAATAAGAGAGGAGAGAGGGAGAAGAGAGGCGTGCCCCAGGTTAAAACCCAGTTCGCCGCGCCCTCTCCCGAAAATGCCGCGCCCGCGGAAAATCTCCCGCGCCCGCGGAGAGACTGCGGGGCAACCGCGGGGACTTCCTGGAATTTCAGAATTTTAGTACCTGATGGGGGGCCGCGCCCTTTCCTGATTTGCCGCGCCCTCTCCAAAACATCCCGCGCCCGCAGAGAGACCGCGGGGCAACCGCGAGGACTTCCTGGAATGAAGCTTCAAATTTGGTCGAATGGAGGCCCGCGCCCTCTCCAACAGGGGGCGCCCTCTCCAGAACCTCCCGCGGGGCAACCGCGGGAAGTCCCTGAAAATGACATTATAAATTTGCCTCAAGAGGAGAAATTGCCCCCGAGGTCTCTCCTTGCCCTCGGGGAGCCCTCTCCCCAGCACTCTTAACTTTTCTTTAAACCCCTTTTTTTTTCCAAAAAGCGATGATAATGCCCGACCTACAAGACAAACACAAAACTAACTCAAAAATAAAATCAAAAACCAATCAAGGAAAAATAAAAGAAAAGAAAGGAAAAAGAAATGAGATGAGAATCCGGGTTGCCTCCCATAAGCGCTTTTGGTTAACGTCGTTAGCTCGACGTGCATCACCATCTCAAGGTGGCTTGAAAAGAATCATTTTGTGAACAAGTCCAACAAACACTCCCTCATAGTACTTCTTGAGCCGATGACCATTAACTTTGAATGAAGATGAGGAGTTTAAAGGAGAAATCTCCACGGCACCATTATTAAAAACATCTTTCACCAAGAATGGTCCACTCCATCTTGACATGAGCTTTCCGGGAAACAACTTCATCCTTGAATTGTAGAGGAGGACTTTGTCACCTACACAAAACTCCTTTTTCTCAATCAACTTGTTATGAACCTCTTTGGAGCGAGCCTTGTAGGTGCTAGCACAATCGTAAGCATCAAGTCGAAGTTTCTCTAGCTCATTAAGATCCAACCACCTCTTCTCCCCCGCACTAGCTAAGTCAAAATTTATCTTCTTGATAGCCCATAAGGCACGATGTTCAAGCTCTACCGGGAGATGGCACGATTTTCCATAGACAAGGCGATATGGAGTGGTACCAATAGGCGTCTTAAAAGCCGTTCTATAAGCCCAAAGAGCATCATCTAACTTGTTCGACCAATCCTTTCTATTCCTTGCAACCATCTTCTCAAGAATGAGCTTTATTTGACGATTGGAGACCTCGACTTGGCCACTCGATTGAGGATGATATGGAAGGCCGAACCGTTGATGCACTCCATGTTTCCTCAACATCTTTTGGAAAGCATTGTGAACAAAATGAGATCCGTTATCAATTATCACAGCCTTAGGCACGCCAAACCTTGGGAAGATGATTTTGTTGAAAAACTTTAACACTACTTTGTGGTCATTAGTAGGGGAGGCAATGGCCTCAACCCATTTAGAAACATAGTCCACAGCCATAAGTATAAATTGATTACCATATGAAGATGGGAACGGTCCCATGAAGTCAATCCCCCAAACATCGAACACCTCTAACTCAAGAATGGGCTGTTGAGGCATCTCATTCCTCTTGGAGATATTCCCAACCCTTTGACATCGGTCACATGACCTCACAAAGCCCCATGATTCCTTGAAGAGATGCGGCCACCACTAACCACATTGAAGAACCTTGGTAGCGGTCTTGGAAACACCCATATGCCCACCACTAGGGTTCGAGTGGCACATCCTTAAAACACTAGGCACCTCTTCATTTGGGACACAACGCCTAAGTAAGCCATCAACCCCTCTTTTGTATAGGATGGGATCATCCCACAAGTAATGTCTTGCCTCCCTTTTGATTTTCTTCCTTTGGTTCTTTGAGAAAGAGGGTGGAAACTCCCCACATGCTAGAAAATTCACCAAGTCGGCATACCACGGGAGTTCCTTCACCTCCATGGCATATAAGAAGTCATCAAGCATTCTATCCTCAATTGGTGAACCATCATCATGAATGTGATCACCCTCAAGGCGAGAAAGATGGTCCGCCACAACATTCTCCGCACCCTTCTTATCCCTAATCTCAATCTCAAAAGTTTGCAATTCAAGCACCCATCGACTCAACCTAGGCTTGGACTCTTTCTTGGCAAAGAGATATTTGAGGGCCGCGTGATCCGTGAAGACTATGGTCTTGGAACCCAACAAGTAACAACGGAATTTCTCAAAAGAGTGCACAATTGCTAAAAATTCTTTTCCCGTTGTTGTGTAGTTCTTTTGAGCCCCATTGAGTGTCTTGGACATATAATAGATCACATGAAGCTTCTTTTCTACACGTTGTCCCAAAACACCTCCAATAGCCCAATCACTTGCATCACACATCAATTCAAAAGGAAGATCCCACCTTGGGGCTTGAACAATAGGAGTGGAGATAAGGACCTTCTTCAATTTACCAAAATCCTTCAAGCATTTGTCATCAAAAATGAACTCAACATCCTTTTGAAGAAGGTCATTTAGGGGTTTTGCAATAAGTGAAAAATCCTTGATGAATCTTCTATAGAAACCTGCATGACCAAGGAACGATCTCACACCTTTGACATTCACCGGAGGTGGAAGTTTCTCAAAAACTTCTATTTTCGCCTATCCACCTCAATGCCTCTATTTGAAATCTTGTGCCCAAGCACTATACCTTCTTCCACCATGAAGTGGCATTTCTCCCAATTCAAAACAAGATTGACCTTAACACATCTTTCCAAACACTTCTCAAGATTCACAAGGCAATCCTCAAATGAGACACCCCCCACCGAAAAGTCATCCATGAAGACCTCCATTTCCTCCTCCAACATATCCCCAAAGATACTCATCATGCACCTTTGGAATGTAGCGGGTGCATTGCATAATCCAAAGGGCATTCTTCGATAGGCAAAGGTCCCATAAGGACATGTGAAGGTAGTTTTCTCTTGATCATCGGGGTGAATGGGGATTTGGAAGAATCCCGAATATCCATCGAGGAAACAATAGAACTTGTGCCTTGTTAGTCTTTCAAGCATTTGATCAATAAATGGAAGAGGGAAGTGATCCTTCTTGGTGGATTTGTTTAGACGTCTATAGTCTATACACATCCGCCAACCCGTGACCGTCCTAGTTGGAATGAGCTCACCCTTCTCATTCTCAACCACGGTCATGCCCCCCTTCTTTGGAACGACATGCACGGGGGAGACCCACCTTGAGCTAGAGATGGGGAATATGATTCCCGCATTCAATAGCTTGGTGATCTCCTTCTTAACTACCTCTCCCATTTGGGGATGTAGTTTTCTTTGTCGTTTGATAGAAGGAAGGGCGCCTTCCTCAAGTGTTATATGGTGTTGGCACAAGGCTGGGCTTATACCTTTAAGATCATCAATTGTGTACCCCAAAGCACCTTGGTGCTTTCTCAAAACACCACATAACGCTTGAGCTTGGCTCACGCTCAAGGATGCACTAACTATCACGGGATAAGTGGAATGAGGGCCCAAGAACTCATACCTAAGGTGTGATGGTAGAGGTTTGAGCTCTACCATAGGCACACCATTACCTTCCTTTGATGTGGCCTCTTGCAAAGCCTCTTGGCTTGAGATTTTCAAGCACATTTGCTCATCCCCTTCTTCCATGCTTCCATTCAGCAATTCTTCATAGAATGCCACTTCCTTGCATGGTGTACCTACTTTGTCCTTGTTCAACAAAACATTCTCAAGAGCATCGTTAGAGGTGAGCAAGTGCTCATGCATGGAAGACACAACATGGTCAAGTTAATCAATCATCATGCAATTTTCTAGAGAAGAAGATGGATATTTCAAGCTTTCATTCCAATCAAATTCAATGACCTCATCTCCTACCTTAAGGGAAATCTTTGCACTCCTCACATCAATCATAGCACCTGAGGTAGCAAGAAAGGGTCTACCTAAAATGATTGGAATGGTAGCATCTTCATCCATTTCAAGCACAATAAAATCAACCGGGAACACAAACTTCCCAACCCTCAATGGAACATCTTCTACCTTACCTTTTGGAAACTTGATTGACCTATCGGCTAATTGCAAGGTAATGTTAGAAGGTAAGAGTTCCCCTAGTTCAAGCCTTTGATAAACCGAATATGGCATTATGCTAACACTAGCTCCCAAGTCACATAAGGCATTATCAATTTGCATCTTGTTAATAGCACAAGGGATGGAGAAGTTTCTGGGGTCTTTCAATTTGGGTGACATTTTGTTCATGATGATAGCACTACAATTTTTGGTCAAATTGATAGTTTCCACAACATCACAAGTCCTTTTCCCACTCAAAATGTCCTTGAGGAATTTGGCATAATTTGGCATTTGGTTGATCACATCGGTAAAAGGTAGAGAAAGATGAAGTTGTTTTAGCATATCAATGAATCTCCCAAATTGCTCATCCAATTTGTGTCTCATGAATTTTTGTGGGTAAGGGAGCTTGGGTTTCACAATTTCTTTCTCTACTCTCACCTCTCTAGGTGTCTCAACCACAACCTCATCCAATGATGCCCTATCCCCCTCATTCTCAACCAAGGCTTCCTTAGGAATCTTTTTATCCTCACCATTCCTACGCAATCTCTCCTCAAGAACCTTACCACTCCTAGTAACAATAGCATTCACGTGTTTCTTGGGATAAAGACCTTGGGAAAGTAAAGAAGAAGGGATTGCATGATCTTTCAAAGCATTAACAAGTTGAGAAATTTTATTTTCAAGCATTTTATTGTGGGTCATCATTTCATTGAACTTCTTATCACTAACGGCCATGTATGTGTTCAACAACTTGGTTTGATTCTCAATTATTTCTTCCAAATTGGTCCTAGGTGAAGAAGGTTGGGAATAGTAATTTTCTCCTTGAGTCCTTGGAACAAATCCGGGTGGGGGACCTCTTTGAGCATTATTTTGAAAATTGCCCTTCCCTTGATTGTTCCAAGTACCCCTATTTTGATTTTGTCCATAACCTTGATTATGGTTACCACCACCTTGATTATGGTT
The DNA here is from genome assembly GCF_948465745.1 of Chenopodium album. Taxonomy (NCBI): domain Eukaryota; kingdom Viridiplantae; phylum Streptophyta; class Magnoliopsida; order Caryophyllales; family Amaranthaceae; genus Chenopodium; species Chenopodium album. The sequence goes on along the minus strand of NC_137841.1, from coordinate 39,367,652 downwards.
ACCACTACCTTGGTTGTGATTTCCATAACCTTGGTTTTGATTTCCATAATTTTGGCTTTGATTTTGGCCACTATAACCTTGATTATTATAGCTACCACGAAAACCTTGGTTCCCTTGGTTTCTATAACCACCACCTTGATTATAGTTGTCAAAATTGCCTTGGTTTTTGTAATTCCTATTCCATTGACCTCTTTGATTATCAAACCTTTGAGCATTATTATTTGACACATAATTCCGATGCCCACTCTCATTGTTATCAAACTCATCAACACATTCATTAGGATAATTACTAGAGTCATGATCATACGATCCACATGCATTACAAAACAAACAACCCATAGGCATATTATGTGAAGAGGGAGGGGGTTGAGAGTTAGAAGGAGTACCTCTCCCCTTAAATTGGGAGGGAATATTCGAAGCTTGGGATGAAGTAGAAGTGCTCTCCAACTTGGCTTTGATTGCGGTCATCTCCTTTCCCAAGTTTGTCATTTGGGAGGAAAGGTTGTTGATCGCATTTAGATGGTCTACCGAGTACAATGAAGATTGCTTGCTTGAAGAGTCTCTCTCCCCATCTTGCCAATCTCTATAGTACGTCACCACGTCCTCAATGATGTCCATCACTTCTTCTTTGGTCTTGTTCATGATAGGACCCCCGGCCCCCCCATCAAGGCATGACTTGCCTTGGGGACTTAAACCGCCATAGAAGATTTGGACCACTTGGTATGTTTGGATTCCGTGGTGAGGGCACTCCCTTTGATACTCTTTGTATCTCTCCCATGCTTCGTAAAGGCTTTCATTTGGCCTTTGCTTGAACCCTTGAATCAAGGCTCTTGCCTCCGCCGTCTTCTTTTGAGGGTAAAAACGGGACAAGAAGGCCTTTGTAACATCATCCCATGTTCTCAAGGAATTAGGCTTCACCTCTTTATCTAGCCACTCTAAGGATCTTCCTATGAGAGAGAAGGGGAACAACTTGAGGCGTATGAACTCTTGAGAAACTTCGTTGACTTTGATGGTGTTGCAATATTTTTCAAATTCTTTAAGATGGTTCAACGGGCTCTCATTCTTAGCCCCACTATATTGCCTCCTCTCAATTAAGGTGATCATGGCCGGCCGAATCTCGAAATCATTTGCCGGTGTGGAAGGCGGAGCTATGCCGCTCTCAAACCTATAAGCACCGGGTATTCCTAGCTCCTTCAAGGCCACTCTCGGATTTTCTCCCATGCCTTGCTCTTATTCAATCTCTTCTTCACTTGAAGAACTATACCCCAAGGAGAATCGATTAGCTTTTCTTCTTCTTGAGAGAGTCCTCTCAATTTCCGGGTCAAAAGGCACAATGGATCGATCACGAGCTCTATGCATGCAAAACTTCAAAGAAAATATTAGTAGCACGGCTACAAGTGTAGCCTAAAGAAACAAAATCTTTTTGTATTTTTTTTTCAATTAAAATGAAGTAGACTCAACAACAAAAGCTAAGCACCAATAGCATTCCCCGGCAACGGCGCCATTTTGACAACAGGAAAATGTATGTCGTTATCTACCCTTCCCCCAAGTCAAACAAAATTTGTAAACACCTAACCAACCTTATATGAATATAGGGCAAGTTAAGGGTCGATCCCTAGGGAATGCAATGATGAAAACTAGAGTCTAAGTCAAGCTACCTCGAAGATGGAGTTGATATTATGGTTGGCACTATGGTAAAATAAAGCAAGTCTAATAAAGTAAAACAAAGGTCTAAACACTAGGGATATGGGTTCCACATGCAAGTTCAATGATAATGCTAGTTTAGAGCTCAATCAATTAATTCAAGTATTGCAATGGACAAACAATAGTAGCAATCAAGAGAGTTCAAATGCTATCTCCTATAGGCCAATCTAGGTGTCACTATGAAAGGAAAATCAAGAAGAATCACAAGCAAACCCAATCAATTAGAGCAACTTTCATTTCAATTGTTCATGTCATTAAGAGTTGCAATGCAATATAGATTAATCTTATAGGTTGATCACTCCTAGTCTAATCAATCTCATGCAAAACTATGTCAACCAATTTAATTGCAAGAAACCAATCAATCAAAGAGCATCAACTAGCAATTTCATTAATCAAACATGCTTCCCCCTTTCCCTAGCAACTAATCTACTCACTAATCATGGTGAAATTCAAGAACAAATAACTAGAAAGTGCTTTAATCTTCATTTCTATATCAAAATCTAAGAGAAATAAAAAATAATCAACAATATCAAATTCAAATCCAAAGAAGAACAAGCAACAAGAAAAAATCAAATAGCGAGTAAGTAAAGGATGAAAGAAGGAAGAGATTCTCACTAATATTGATGATTGAAAATGAAGAAATCCAAACTTGATTGATCAAATGTTGAGTTACAAATCCAAAATTAAGAACTTCTCTCTAACTTCTCTCTAGATTCTCTCTCTAAAACTAAGCTAATGAAAATTATCAAAAAAGTTGGTTTTTAAAAAAGGAAATACAATTCGATAAGTAAAGAAGAAATCGGCAGCTCCCGCGCCCTCTCTCGATAGACCCGCGCCCGCGGAGAAATGGGTACGGAACCCTCCGCGGGCTATCTGGGCAGACCCCGCGCCCGCGGCAACAGAGACCCTCGCCCGCGGCAGTGAAACCCGCGCCCGCGGCTAATCCCCTGCTCCCAAAGCCTGTCAGGGGGCCGCGGTCTCTCTGAATGGAGCGGCCTCTCCATTTTACCCGCGCCCGCGGAGAGCCCGCGGGGCAACCGCGGCAAGTTCCTGCCAAGTTTTGGCAATTTTAAGTAACATAGGCCCGCGCCCGCGGCCTGCTAGATTTGCCTTGGAAACCTCTCCGAGGCCTCTCCAAGGCCTCTCTAAGCCTTCTCTAGCCAAATGCTTCTTCCTTGCTTGATCATTAAGGTCCCAAATTGAATCCTTTGCCAAGTGATTCTCACAATACCTACACAAGTAAACAAAGAAAGGAAATAAAAGGGAAAAAGAGCCAAATAAAGGAAAACACGATAAAAACACAAGAATCATAATGAAAAGAGGAAAAAGAGAAACTAAAGGAAAAAGGACCAAAAATAAAAGAAGAAAGCATGAAAAGGGGAAAGAAATAACCCTAAAAGACTACCCTATGAGTGCCATAAATGACACTCATCATCTATAAATCACTGAATTCTTAAGAAATAAATATGTAGGAACTCAATTTTGGTCGAACAATTTAATTTTGAAGTACTGTTTTTTGCTCGTGAGATCTGTCAATATTTTGTGTGTATTGTATTCGTTTGATTGTTATCTAATGGATTCATCCGAAACTCGAAATTATTAGGTGTTGAGCTTTTGTCTGACTTATACCCCTACAAGGAACTCTTCAATGGATGCCTTTGGGACGTAGATGGAAAGGTATGAATCTGTACAAATCTTTTCATTTCTTGCAAGTTTGTGAATTATGGTTTTCTGGGCTTGCAACTAATTGATGTGGTATTATGTGTTTATCTACTTGCAGTGGACTGTTAAAGGTGGTGTTGATGTCAACATTAGTGCCAACCCTTATGCTAAAAAATGGGTAAATGTCTCAAGGAATAAATAGTAATGTCTAAGGGGGTTGTATGAAGATATGTTGAATTCACTCAGATGTTACCAAGCTAAGGATTCTGTTCTGAATTTTAAATCTGTTGTTAATGTTCCTTTGTTGTCTTTGAATGAGGCTTTGTTTTGTTTGAAATCCTAAATCTGATGCAAGGTCTAAGGGGGTTGTTTTGTTTGAAATAATGATGATGATTTTGCTACTTGGATTTGAAAAAGATCTCGAAAAGATGCAATGTTTTATTGTTTTGGTTGTAATGATGATTTTGCAGCTCGAATTAGATAATATATTAATAGTTGTTGTCGTTAGCTACTTTTTTTCGGGAGCTATATATAGAGTGAGAGGGTGGGAGGTGGAGGTTTGGCTTCTGCTTGAATTTTTTTCAAACTGATGAATATTGCACTTGTACATTTATATGGAATGAAGTGCTCAAATGTGTTATGAGTCTCTTTCAACGTTCTGTCAATCTGGGCCCTGTGATGTCTCTTGAATCTTTATTGCTCATAATTTGCAGTGGACATGTTTAGGTCTGCTTTGAAAAATTTAGTCTGCATGTCTAGCACCAGGTCTCCTTGTTTATTGGCTATTTAAAGATGTGTAGTGGCTGTCCCTTCCAGCCTTCCTGCTTTTTACATAAGAAATCATGAAATTTCTTTTGCCTTTTGTTTAGTTGTTTGTGCATGGATGGAGTTGCTAGTTACTTTCAATATCTAATCTCTTTGAAAGTGCACACCTGTCTTCTGCCCTTTTAATGCATAAATCCTAATGATCTGATATACAGAATTTATCTTATGCATTATGCATATTTTATTTTTAATTATTTTACCCTCAGCTTGTAGATCCTAATGTTTTTAATTACTTTTACAAAATGCATATCCTTGACCTCTTTGAATTTTGATTAATAATTTACTTATCTTATGTTGAAGTTCCTGAGATTTGGTCACATTTCCTTTTCTTTGTATATATCTTAGACATGGCTAAATTAGACCTTTCTTGACTACCTTTGAGATGATTTCAATCATATTTTAGAACAAAGTTAATGATAGGTAAACTTAGAGAAGTTAAGTCCATTGAAATAGATTTTTAAAATCAAAAGTTAACATATATGCCTAGATGTATGCTTAGAGTATACAAATAGATCTTCCAGTTTCTTTCTTTTTTTTTTTTTTTTTTGAATAATGATTTTCCAGTTTCTAATTTCATGTTTTTGATAATTTCTTAGGCTTTTTGTTTGTTGCTCTGATACTCCGTATCTTGCTTAGGGAAGTATCAAGTATTGACAAGTATACTTTTCACACAGGTCAGAAAAAGACTTGGATTTTATGCTTGCTTCATTTAGCGATCACCAGATTTAATATCACTTCTGAAGGTACCTTAGTGGCTGTATATGTGTCATATTAGTGGTTTTGTATGGATTTATTTCGTGAAATTAATCAGTTTGAACCTTTATAATTATTGATTGTTGCCTCTTTGATTGTTTAAGTTGTTATTATTATGATATTTGGATGAAAAATCTCGATATTTGATGTTGTTTTGTCAATTTGTTGATATAATTTATGTGGGAAAATTTGTCCAGAGCTTATTATTAAATTTTGTATCTTTGATTGTTTTAGTTGCTATTAATTGATATTTGGATGAATTAGGAGTCGATTTTAGGAGACGATAAAGTTGGAGTGTTAGGTAATGAAATGCTTAATATGGAAAGTATTTTCTTGTCATTTTTCTCCATAATTCACGATTTGATGAATTCTCATTTATATTCTATGTTTTAGAAATATGGGATTTTAAAACTTTTTGTTTGAGTTTGCAAGCATAGCTGCTGTTTGGGACTGAAGTTATGTTGTTGATCGACTTGGTCCCCTGCAACCGACTTGAGTTCATTCGGGTTGTGGTGTTTTTTTGTGTGTTTGGTCTTGAGGATATAGATATTTTCTTCTCTTCCCATTCATGTACTCCTGCCATTCAATGTGTCAGGTTTATAGTTCTGTATATTTAGGTGTTTGCGATTGCTTGTTTGATCAGTGGTTTTGGTGCGCGTTGCTTCATGATTGTAGCTTTTCAATCATTCTACAAAAAAGTAGATTTCATTAGCATGTGTCGTTGTAGCATGTTATTAAATTTGTATCTTTGATTGTTATAGTTGCTATTAAATTTGTATCTTTGATTTTTGTAGGTTCTATTAATTGAAATTTCACAATTAATCCTGCTTTTTTTTTCGTATTCTATATCTTGATGCAAGTTTTTGGTGTTTTGATTATAAAATTTGTGGATGAAAGGATTTGGGTGTTACATATTCTGTCGAATTTAGCTGGTTTTGTTTTATTTTAGGCTTAAAGATTGTTGCTTTTTAATATGATCTGGATCATGTTTATTTTGCCTTACTTCGAGTATTTGATTGGTTATATATGGTTGAATTTGCTTTTTATTGGAAATATTCTGTGGTGCTAATTGTAAGGGGTCAAAATCAAATTAGTTTTCTGATAATTTTGACATTTGATGATGATATTTTTGTATTCTGCTGTTGTGATTGATTCTTTGTTATTATGCATTATTATTGATGCTGCTGCGATATGCCTATGTGGTGTGATTGTGAGATTAGATTATTTCTAAATACAATGCTGATGTGATGTGCCTATGTGGTGCCGATGTGTCTTATGTTTCTTAATTTTGAGTTTTGGTGAAAGAAGGGATCCTTAAGTATGATATGCATTTCTCTTGGTGCACTTGTGTGAATTGCTAATTTAAGCTACTTGCTTTTACTGCCCTTGCTGCCTGGTTTTGATATTATGATATATATATATGTTTAATTATGTGCTACAAATACTTGGCACTTTAAAAGAGATAGAGCACTCCCTCATGAGCATGTTTGAATTTGAGGTGCCAGCTTTTTATTCCCTTTCCTTTATTTTTTTTTTGGTTTTTGTGTTGACTAGACAGTCATGTAAGTTCATAATAATGGAGTTTCCCAATCTAGGACAAGAAAAGGAGGGTGAGGTGAACCATATGAATGTAGAGAGTGAAATTTCAGTTTGTGTGTGTAAATTCTACTTAGCTGTGTTTATTGCAATATGCATGCATTCTGTATCATGCTACCTTTATTGTGAGTGTGGTGTAGTAAGGAATGTATACGAAGTATATATTAAGATATGTTGCTTGAACAAGCTTGCAGGTCCACAAAGAGGGACAATTGCATTTATCGCTTGATTGGAGTGGTGGAGCATTCTAGATCAATGCCAGAGGAGGTGACAAAAGAGAAAATATACGAAGACTATTGGAAGATTTTATCTATACGCAAGGTTGCTGCTGCCTCGTAAGGCTGCTGCAGCTGCTGCCTCGCCAAGGCTGTTTCATTGGTGTGACTTTGCTTGTAATTTAACAGTGACTAGTATTTTTTTTAAGTGTTTTGGACCAAAATTGTAATATTATAGCCATTTTTAATGAAAATATGTAAGTATATATATATGTTAGTGTTTATATATCATTTTATGTGAAAAAAAAGCAAAAAAAATAAAATTTTTTTTTTTATTTTTTTGGGCCATTTTTGCCACTGGTTTTGAACAGAACCGGTGCCAAAAACCCCTTTAAAAAAAGCGGGAATGGGTATTTGCCACCGGTTAACCGGTGGCAATAATAAATATTACCACCGGTTAACCGGTGGCAATAATCATTTTTGCCACCGGTTTTGAACCGGTGGCCTTTCTTGGGGTTATTGCCACCCCCAAATGACCACCGGTTCAAAACCGGTGGCTTAGGGAGGTTTTGAACCGGTGGCTAAGTGGTTTTTTTTCCTAGTGTAATTTTGACCAGTTTTAAGCACTGTTTGCTCGATCCTACTACCTGATTGAGTTTTTCTCACTTTTCTGAAATCTATATGTGTTCTACATATGGACATAACCCCCTGGGAATTCATGCTCCATCTACCTAATTGAACGCTCTGAGCAACAAAGGGTACATCCGAGAATGTTGAATTCACCAAACCATGGAAGCGAGTTTTTGTTTAAACTCGCGGTGTCCCATCCACTCGCGCCAACCCTTTACGGTTAGGCTTCCGCACGGTGCATCCGGTCAGTTAACCATGGACCCTCTATTGACTAACCCATATCCCAAACTTTAGAGAACTAGAGCCATGGTTAGGTTGCAAACTTATTGCATTATGTTGTGCCTACTTGACTAATTGTGCATTATTGGTTGTGCATACTCTATGTGTTTTTTCCCAACCGTTTGTTTGACTTGTGTTAAGATTAAATAAATTGATTAATGACTAAAAGAACTTTGCCTAATTAATTAATTAATTAATTTGAGTAAATAAAGTTTAATAATTTAATTAGAGTTGACTTAGTACGACTTTAGGCATACCTTGTAGTGTAATAATACCGAAAGCAGTTTCAGATCGACGTTCCAGCAATGGCGCCAAAATTTGAACTGCAGCGCCACTCTGTGGAGTGTAGCGCCTGTCGAGAATCCTGTCGTCTAGCGTTACACTGCAAAGTGAGGCACTAGTCCTGTCGTTTTGACGACAGTTCGGTTTATTGCTTGAGTCATCACCTTATGTCTAATTGAGTAGTTTTCATGTCGATTCAATTGATTTCTACTGGTATTAATACCTCGTTAAGTCATTAATCGAGTCTAAGCACTAAGTCCCATGGTCTTACACAAGAGTCAAAGCATGTCACTTACACTCACCATATAAAGCACGCACTAATGTACACTTTGACCATGTCTAAGGGAGTCTTGTATGCGCGTACTTTTCGTCATTTTCTTAGGGGGGGTAAGTCGAATATTAATCCTCCAAATAAATCAACTTGTTTGAACCCTATACTTAACTCCCAAAAATATATACCTTATTTTTGCCAAAAATACGCACCTATTTTTTCTTTTTCTCTTTTAAACCATAAAGTCAAGGTCAATTTGAGTCAAGTAATTAAAACAAAAATGGTTTAATTTATAGCACGTGGTCAAGAAAGGAAGGGCGTTTGATCAAAGACAACCTTTTTATCCAAGTCCAAATTTTCGACAAACCCATTGCTTGTAAGAGGAAAGCTAAGACAATGATGGCAACTCAAGAGGAAGTCAATGAGCTCAGGAACCAACTGATTACTGTAACTGAGGCGTTAAAGGTTCTAAACCTCAAGATTGATGATCCTGTAAAACAACAACAGATGGACCTCATGCAAGAGAGTCTGAGCAAACTGTCTAGTGACTATAAGTTTCAAGGAATTAGCTCACAAGGGGTCTCGGTGGACAAGGATCTTCTTCCGCAGAAGTTCAGTGCCAACGACATCCCGAAACTCAAAGAAACTGACAACCCTTACTTTCATTTAAGAGCCTTCAAAACAATAATGAGTATTAAGGGTATTGACAAAAAAGTGTTTCCCTCCTTGTTCTCACTGTCTCTCGAAACCGTTTGCCAACAATGGTTCTTTTCTCTTGAGAAAGAAAGAACCTCTACTTGGGAGTCCATAGTAAATTCTTTCATTGATATATACAAGTGCAATATTCAAGTTGAGACTGACTATAGGGAAATTGAAATCCTCAAGCAGAAAGAAAATGAAGGTTTCACCTCTTTCTTCAACAAATGGAGAGAAACCTCAGCTAAGATGATCGAGGTGCCAAGTGAAAAAGAGTCCGTAAGGTTATTCATCAAAAACCTTCAAGAGAAGTACTCCAAGCATCTCAAATACCAGAATAATCTCCATACCTTCAAGGCCGTCTACGACATTGGAATCAATATTGAAGACGACCTGGCTAAGCTGAAAGCTGCTAACAATAATTCCAACAGTAGCTGGAAAGGCAAGAAGAACGACAATCCTTCTTCTTCCAAAACCACCCACTCGAACAATGTTGGCATCTTTAACTTAAGTGAAGTCCTTGCTATGAATAATCAAGGACAAAAGAAACCATTTAGGAGGAACTTTACTCCGATCGGTATGAGTTATGACACCGCATTTGACTGATTAAACGCAAAAGGTCTTATAACTCCTATTGGACCATTTGGGGACCCACCAGTTAAGAAGAGGCAGCTAATTGGAACCCCAATGCACATTGCAAGTGTCACCAAGGTAGGGGCCATCTTAACGAGAATTGTTGGAAGCTTAAGGAACCTATCCACGACTTAATCGACAATAACAAGCTACCATTGCCTCCTGCCAGTAAGAAGCCAAGTATTGATAATACGCCTCTCGCTCACTCCTTGGCTATCTCTAATGAGGAAAACGAGGTTGATCCCTCATCTCTCATCAAACCTGTCGAAGAAATCCATGTCATCGAAGAAGAGGAGGAGATCTTTTTCGATGCCATGGATAACCTTCCAGAATTAGCAAGTAAAGAGGACATACAATTGCTTACATTATCCATGTTAGAGGGATCAAACTTGCTACATGAAGTTCTCGAAGTTGCGAAGAAACTTTAGAAAAAGTGTGACGAGGTTCCACCCTCGAAAAAACCCAGGAGAGAGTTTAATTCCATGGGAATGACCTATGATGCTATCTTTGATCGTCTCTATGATCAAGGATTAATCAAACCTATTGGCCCCCACTGAGGATCCAACACCAGAAAAGCGACCTTCAAGATGGTATTCCAAGTCCTACTGCAAGTACCATCGAGGGAACGGTCATACCACAAATGAATGTTACAGGTTGTGAAACCTCATTCAAGATATCATGGAAGCGAATAAGATCCCATTGCCTCTAGCTAGCGAGGAAACGAAGAAACGCTTTTCTTTGCAAGTAATCGATAAACCCAAAAAGAGTAATAGACTCTATACTCCAATTGGGATTCCATATGCTCAAATGTTCAAAATGCTCTCCGAGAATGGCGAGGGCAAACCTCTCGAACCGAGACCATTTGAATCGTTAAAAAGGACAGACATATTTTATTGTCAATATCATCAATCAGGGGATCACACTATTGAAAACTGTTTTAAATTTAAGGATTTAATTCAGAAAATGGTTGATGACAAAAGACTAGTCCAAGTTCCACAAGAAGAAGACGTAAATATTAATGAAGTTTGGGACAGCGATGAAAAAGACGTTTACTTGAAAGACATGGTAGGACCTCCACCTTCGGTGTCATATGCCATTGATGACTTCTCGGTAGAAGAAGATTCATCAATAAACGTCCTCACAAGATCCGGGAGAATACAACCTCCTGTTTTGACACAACCTATGCCAACCACGCAGCAAGTTCCCATACCTATCATAGAAGACAATGACATTGTCAAACAACTCAAGAAAACTAAGTTTGAAATGAACGTATGCAAACTTCCGGCAACATCTCGAGAGCATAGATTGGCAGTAATGAATGCCTTGAATAAGACAGGGATAGATTCTCACACCACTCCTGAGGGGTTGGCTAACTTCCTTACAAGTGATCTCCCTAGTTCTATCAACTTGATCACCTTCTCCAACAAAGACTTACCTCCGGAAGGTGATAAGCATTACAAGGCGTTAAACCTCACAGTGGTTTACAAGAGAATGAACGTCCCTATGACTCCTGTAGACAATGGATCAGCCATTAATGTCGGTCCACTTAGAATTGCGAGAATGCTAGGCATAAGGGATGAAGACCTAACCCCGTCAAAGCAAGGAATAAGAGCTTATGATAACACTCGTCGTCAAGCTCTTGGTAAAATTACTATGAATATTAGAACACGCTACTACATTCCATGTAGTAGACATTAAGGCTTCGTTTAATCTATTGTTGGGACGCCCTTGGCTTCATGACCTAAAGGCCGTCACTTCATCTCTCCACCAACAGGTAAAGGCCATAGTTGGAGGAATTCCCATTACAATTGATGCTTCACCCATGAGGATTAAAGCTATAGAGAATCCAATAATTAATGTGGAGCACGATGAAGACGATGAAGATTTGTGGGGCTTTAATGAAGAGGTCTCCTTAATCGAGGAGGATGAAAGGACCCCTCTCTGCCACGACCCCCACTCCAATATGGTAGTGAACGCTATTCTGAAGAAGCAAGGACATTTTCCTGGGATGACCCAGGAAAAAAGAAAGGAATGGCAAAACCGCTCGAATCACCTGGCCTCCCTAAATTAGACACTTTCGGACTTGATTTCGAACCGACTTGAGAATATCTCAAGCGAGCCCAAGAAAAGTCAAAAGCACGTAGGGACGCTCGCATCCAAAAGAAAGCAATCCCAATGGATCAGTATCCTCTTACCATCAATAGACAATTCATAAAAGAAGGAGAGAATTATCCATGCTACGAATTTTCCGAACCGTTTGTTGTAAATGGCATAAGACAACTGGGATTCGAGATTTTCCTAGATTGCTACTTCATAGACGGGATCCCAGCTCCTGTCCACAAGGAGAAAGCACCCCCATGCTTTGACTTTAATGTCATGGTATTACTATTTGGGAGAGAAAAAGATGAGCCAACATACAAAGAGGATAACTCCTCGCTCATCCAAACAGTCCTACAAAGCGAAATCGTTGATCCCTCAAAGCTCATCACTCCAGCAGAAGGATCATTACAAGGGTGGCGCAAGACCGTCAAGATGACTACTCCAAGCGGAAGGAAAATCTCTATCACAACGGGGCAAGGACCGATGTTCGAAGAGTCGTATGAGTCAGAGTCAGAGTCTCTCCCTATAGAGTCATCTAAGTCTTTAGTTGTAGCACCCCTTCCTTTTATATCTTCCCCTAAGATAGTTAAAGATCGAGTCCCTGTGGACATATCCCTCTTTGATGTAATGATCTCAGAATTTAATAATATGTCTTCTTCTCCTTACTCTTTGTGTTCTTCTTTAACCCAAGATGACGAGCATTGCTTAACTAACAATGAAAATAACAAAGAACTTATCAAAGCAATGGAAACACTTGAAAAGAAAACACCGATAATTGAGGAAACTTAGACGGTTGATATCTCAAATGATTCAACCAATAAAAGAGAAGTTAAAATCGGGTTAACACTTACCGAACAAGAAAGAACCGATTTAATTAACTTGCTTAAAGAATTTATCGATGTATTCGCTTGGTCATATGAAGATATTCCACACATTAATAGAGAAATAGATCAACAAACCATACCGCTAATTCCAAGATTGAAACCTATAAAACAAAAGTTACGTCGAATGAAACCCGACGTAGCTCTTAAAATAAAAGAAGAAGTTCAAAAACAAATAACTGCAGGTTTTATCAAGGTATCCAAATACCCTGAATAGGTCGCCAACGTTGTCCCAGTTCCTAAAAAGGATGGAAGGGTAAGAATGTGTGTTGACTATCGAGATCTAAATAAGGCAAGTCAAAAGGACGACTTCCCTTTACCACAAATCGATGTTGTGGGGGATAACACAACAAATCATGCACTTCTCTCGTTCATGGATGGATACGCGGTCTATAATAAGATTCTCATGGCGGAAGAAGATATGAAATAAACAACCTTCATAACACCATGGGGTACTTACTGCTGGTAATGCCATTCTGGTTGAAAAACGCGGGTGCTACTTACCAACGAGCAGCAATTGCCTTGCTCCATGACATGATGCATAAAAAAGTTGAAGTATATGTGGATGATATGATTGTGAAATCAAAAGATCACCCAGGACATCAAATAGCCTTGAGAAAATTCTTCGAAAGGCTGAGAAAATACAACATGAAGCTGAATCCATCTAAGTTCGCTTTTGGAGTCACCTCAGGCAAACTTTTGGGTTATGTCATAAGCTCTAGAGGAATAGAAATAGACCCAACCAAGATCAAGGCAATAATGTCAATGCCACCGCCCAAAACCGAGTAGCAAATTCGAGGATTTATTGGCCGGTTGCAATACATAAGAAGGTTCATATAAAAATTGACAACAATATGTGAACTAATCTTCAAAAAGCTTAAAAAGAATGTACCAGTAATATGGGATGGCGAGTGTCAAAAGCCTTTGAAAAGATCAAAGCCTATCTCGCAAATCCTCCCGTATTAGCACCTGCACTTCCGAGAATACCTCTTATTTTGTAATCAACAGTCACCAAAGAGACAATGGGAGCTATATTAGCACAAGAAGTAGAAGGCAAAGAAAATGCGATCTACTATCTAAGCAAAAAGATGCTCGAGTATGAAGCACGCTATACACCACTTGAGAAATTGTGCCTCGCTTTGGTGTGGGCCACAACCAAGTTAAGACATTACATGCTCGTGCATACAGTCTTTGTAGTTTCCCGATTAGATCCACTCAAGTATTTATTCGAGAAATCTACACTTAATGGGCGCATATCAAGATGGATAGTCAACTTTTCCCATTTCGATGTAAGGTTCATGCCACAAAAAGCTATCAAAGGATCTGTGGTTTCGGATTGTCTAGTAGACTTTCCAATAGAAGACTCGACGCCAATACACGATAATGAATTTCCAAACGAAGACCTAATGGTCACCGAGGACGATACTTGGACCTTATACTTCGACGGAGCCTCAAACCAAAAGGGATGTGGAGTTGGAGTATTACTAGTATCACCCAAAAAAGAGCATGTTCCAATCTCCATAAAGCTTGATTTCGACGTTACCAACAACGCTGCAGAATATGAAGCATGCGTGGTAGGCCTCGAAATAGCTTTTGGCATTGGGAGTGAAAAAATTACGGATATTCGGAGACTCTTCATTGATCATCAATCAAATCTCTAAAAGATGGAAAGTAAGGAGCGAAAGCTTAGCCCCTTACCAAACTTATTTGGAAACCCTCACTAATCAGTTAGAAAAGGTGTAATACACATATCTACCTAGAAAAGAAAATCAATTTGCTGATGCCTTGGCAAGACTAGCCTCAATGGTTAGGATTCCTATGGAAAATCAAGCAAATGCCTCTAACTATAGAAAAAAGGCATAAGCCGGCTTATATTCAAGCTATAGAAGATGATGAAGTGATCCAAGAAGAACCGTGGTATACTGATATACTCAACTTTGTCACCAAAGGAGAATACCCTCACCATGCTGACAAAAGAGCAAAACGAGCATTAAGACTCTTGGCTTCCCAATACGTACTCATAGATAACGAGTTACATAAAAGTATACCTAAGGGTTGAGCTCTCTTATGTGTAGGAAAAAAGGATAATGAAAGAGCAATGAGGATAGTCCACAAAGGAATTTGTAGAACTAACGTAAATGGCAAAATGCTAGTCCAAAAGATAATGCGAGAAGGGTACTATTGGACTACAATGAATAGGGATTTCCATCAATACGTAAAAAGATGCCCTAAGTGCCAAATCTACATAATTTACAACATGTTCCTGCATCTTTACTCTACACCTACACTTCGCCATGGCCATTCTCTACATGGGGATTTGACATCATCGGCAAAATCACTCCCCCAGAAACAGGAGGTCAAGAATACATTTTAGTGGCAATTGATTACTTAACAAAGTGGGTCGAAGCACAATCATACGCTAAACTCACTGCAAAACATGTAGCACTCTTTATCGAAAGAAATATTGTTTGTCGATATGGAGTCCCACATGAAATGATAAGTGATAATGGAACTCATTTTCAAGCCGAGTGTGAAGAATTGTTACAAAAATATGGTATTCAATATCATCTTCTTCTCCTTATAGACCTTAGGCAAATGGAGCAGTCGAAGCAGCTAAAAAAAATTTAAAGACTATCATCGAGAAAAAGACGGAAAATTACAAGGATTGGCCTGACAAACTCCACTTTGCACGTCAATAGGAAATACACCATTTTCTTTGGTTTATGGGATGGATGTCGTACAACCTGTAGAGCTAGAGATTCCATCTCTACGCATCGCATTAGAAAGCAAAATGGATGAAGTTGAATGGACTAGGGCGAGATATGAGGAGCTAAACCTACTTGATGAAAAACGACTAGAAGCTTTATATCATACTCAATGCTATCAAACTCGTATGGCTAGACATTTCAATAAGAAGGTCAAGACAAAAAAATCAAAGTAAGAGATTTGGTGTTAAAAGCATTAAAGAGGAATGTTTTAGATCCAAGGGGAAAATTCAGACCTAATTGGTCTGGACCCTACATTGTCAAAACGATCCTGTCAGGAGGTGCAGTAAAATAAACTGACATGGATGGCAATGAGTTCTCGAACATGACAAACCTTGACCAACTTAAAAAATACTACCCATAATCACTTGAGTAGGACACTAAAGAGAGCTATTTTTGGCCTGATTCCTTAAGAAAGGATACGTAGGCAACCCTTTACGAGTGCTGCCACTTTTTTTTTTCAAACCCCGCATCCCAGACTTAATAAAAAATTCAACAGAAGATCGAAGAAACGTCGGCGTCATTGAAAAAATTCTGGCGCCAGCCGATGAACCTTAGCGCTAGACGACAACCCCTGTCGCCTGACGCTAGACTGTCGCAGCTGGCGCTAGTCGCAAAATCGCAGCGCCAATTTTCTGTACAGTATTTGGGAATACTTCGGTGTTTTTCGGAAAATTTTCGACTTCCGTACTCGAAAAAATTTCTGGAAAATTAAATTTTTGGCTTTCATTGCTTTAATAAATTAAATTTAAAGGAGATAATTTAATTTAAAAAGCAGAAATTTCATTTATAAAATAAACTAACAATTACATTATTAATGGAATTTAAATAAAGCTTAAATAAATTAAACTTTGAATTTAAAACTAAGTCTAATAATTGATAGTTAAGCAATGCTTTTAATCTTTTTTCTCTTTCTTTTCCCTCTTCCAATTTTATCTGCGTCTTCTTCCTCATCCATAACTTTAGCTAGTTGGCATCCTTTAGAATACCTACATTCAATTTTAGAGTAAATAGTCTCCCCCTTATCTAGGACCCCATATTTCTTTTCTACCCAAGCCTTCTTCTCTATAGTGTCAGCTTTCCTTTTTCCTTTATCCTTCGCAGAGCTTTTCTTCTTAGGCATTGTAGGTGTTTTGAACTCAACTCTTTCACCCAAGCGTTCCTTAACAGGAATCACTTTATCACCTAGACGACTCTTCACATTAGTTTTACTCTGATTTTTCTTCATGTCCTTTGAAGGTTTTTCAGAAGCCACTTCTTCACATCATTGGGCAAGGAGGGAGGAACCTTTTGGCTAATCACTTCCCATAAAGGTCTAGCGCTCCAATAAGTATCAAATTTGTCTACTTCTTGAGAGACAAGAAATTCATAGGGACGACGAAGATACCCAGAAGGAATTGTTTGAAGTAGGCCGTACTGTCTTTTTACCCTACAGGGATAATAAAAAGTCATTCAGGACAAGCTTGAAAGATGGCAGAAAGGTTTCTTGTTGACACCAACCATCTTTTCTATTTTCCAACAAGGGATGACCCATTTGATGGCAAAATTGCAAGACCCAAAGACCTTCATCCATTCGTGGCGCCCCATCTTAGAGAAGCGTTTCTTCCTTCTCACAAAGCAGTTTGGAGTGTACTTCTCAATATTGTCTCGAGGACTAATTAATTCTAGTCTTTCCATTAGCCACATCTGTAAAGAAATTCAATGCAAATAAATTAATATTACTATACAAAAATATGTTTTTGATATCTGTAATCAAAAATATTATTTTTCTACCTATAATGAAATTGGAGAGCCCCGAAAAGGCGCTTTTGGATTCTTCTTTAATTCGTCAAGACTAAGCATAGTCTCTCCAACTATTAATGGCATTGGATTTCTCCTAGATTCAATCTGCTCCAAAAAAGTTGATATAATCGCTTGACCCTCATTAGTTTTACCACTAGTGAGAAGATATTGATTAAGCATGCAAATAAGAATCGCCCGTCTTCTATAAACATTAAAGGACTCAGAATAAGGTCTATCAAAATAATGGCAAGCACATTCTTTCAAATTAACTATGCTACCATCTACTATTTTCGTTAGATCTTTGTCTTTTAAATTAAAGAAGCGCTCAAAATCCTTATAATAATATTCATTTACTCTAGGGATTACTACAAGATCTAATGCAGGGAAACCTAAGATAGCACCGAATTCTTCCGGCAAAGGGCTAATTTCATCATACCCTAATCTAAAACAATGTGTGTCCACATCCCAATATTCTAGGGCGGTATAAATAAAGTCTACATCAAGATCTACCCCTTTGACACCATAAATACCCCCCCCCCATATGAAAAACATCTAACTCTTTTCTCTCCTTAGCAGTAAGAGACTGACACCATTCATGAGTGATGTTGGTAAAACTTTTAGAGACTAGAGACATGATTATTATTTTTTCAAAATCTAAGAATATATTTAATCTCCTTAAATTATGAAGAAAATGGGCGGGGCAAGGGGCTATTTATACACAAAATCGGCGCAGTTTTAATTCGGAAAGAATTCTGAGTCAGCGCTCAGTAGCGCCAGACGCCAAACATTGGCGCCTGGCGCTAAACAAAAACGCGTGGCGCTAGGTGGCGCTAACGTGTCTTATTATACGAGCTTTCCAAAAACCGCGTTTTTTGGCCTGATTCGAGTCTGACCAATGACTTTACGATCTTTTATTCCTTTTTTATACTTTTTTTCTAAATTAATATAACTATTATATTAATTTATTTTTGTTCTATTTAGACTTAACTTTATGTTTTTATAAATCCAATTTTTACTTTTATTTTTTCATTTTTTATTTTGGGGGATAAAGTCGGATACCCTCCATCAATAATAAAAATGACGGAATTTTTGCGCAAAATTAATTTTCACAATTCTTTGCACACACAAACATGCACATAAAAAAATGATAAAATGATAAATAATAAATAAATACTAAATAAAGTCATAGTAGCATGTATATACAAGCATGTCTAAATAAAGAGTCCAAATAAAGGCAAAGTTCTATACAATGTCAAAATAAATAAAAAAAGCATAGGAATAAACTACGGCGCCAGGGGACGTACACCCATCATCTCATAAAACTGCACCGTACGAGGAGTAACCTCTCCACTAGCTCCAGCTCCGGTCTTCTCAGGAGGCGAAAACTCTGCACAGGACCCGTCCAACCAAGATCAGCCTGAGGCTGAGGCTGCGGGGGCTGCTGCGATGAAGAGCCGACCTCGTACATCCCACCACCTCTAAGAGCCGAGGTAGCCTCTCCCTGGCCTATTGGCGCAGCATGTGCACCCAACGATGAAGAGCCTGATCCCTCCACCGCCTCGGTGCGGGCAGCCTCCGAACGACCACCCCGACCGCTAGAACCAGTACCGCGACATCTCGAGCTAGACCTCGCCGGCTCCCTACGCACCTCAGGTCTCGTACGGGTACGAGAAGGAATGGGTTGACCCTGCAAAAGAAACTAAAATCAGTAACAAGCAAAATAGAAGCAGTAATGTAAAAATAAGAAAGGAAACTACCTCCCGAACGGCGTCGTCGTGACGACATGTAGCCACGTTCCTCATTCGAACGAGCTGGCTCCAGAAGGCATCTATAAACCGTGTCATCGTCGTGACCACCTCGCGCGATAACTATCAAGAAAATAAAGTTAGTAAATATGCATAACATATATGGACAAAAGTTGCAAATAATTAAGCTTACCCGAGTCTGGTAGCGAGGAATCGACCACTCCACGAAGAGATCACCCTCAGGAGCTGGAAGAATCATCTCCTCTATCGACCCGTATGTCCCCTGATAATAAATGGACATACGAGGTGGCACGAACTCAGTAGGACCAGCCTGACAAAAGCAAATCAATGTCAATAAAATGTTACTTGGGGGCTACTTAACGAAAGGTAAAAACTGAAAATCATACCGCCACCTCCTCCACCACTACAGAGACCGGAGGTAACAACGGTAGTATCTCCTCCTTATAGCACTGCCCAGGGATCGTATAAGATCGCCAAGGAGTACCAGCCTCTCTTACATGCTCACTAACCTTGCGGAGTTGAATATGTGACGCGGTGGAGGAGTAGGAATGACAAAGGTGTCTGAGGAATGCTGAATAGCAACCCTCTCTTTAAGATACGCGATCGCTCCATATGTCCCCAAGAAATAGGGTCGCTCAGCAGTATACTGCGTGGCTAGCGCAGGGACAACCAAGCCGACCAACGGCCGGTACAACACGTTAGGCTCCTGCAAAGAACGCCTATTAGATAAGAATCTATCGAGGTAATGCAAAGTATCCAAATATGTAAAGAACCATACCGAGATGATCCATTCTCGGACGTAAGAAGTTGACATCCCAGCACGGCGACTTCCCCAGGAAGCACTCACTGGAAACCTGCGCGGAGACGGTCTCGTCGGCCAACCGAGGGAAAGTACTCGTAGAACCAGATCTACAAAAGGCAAAAATTATCAACAAGTGCTAATCAAATCTTAGAGCTAAACTTTAATGGGAAATAAAGTATACCTCTACGACCCTCCAAAAGCCAGAAAAAGCGACGTTCCCCGTGAAGGACTGGTGTCGACACGAGTCTCGTAACGCTCGGATGAAGTCAGCATAGGCCAAGCTGGCCCAGTCATAAGTCCAGATCAAGTGTAGATCACGGACTGCAGGAAGGTAGTAAAGCAGTACTCTACTACCCTTGTCAGGGGAGAACGTCCCTGATAGCAAGATAAGTACAAAGATGCACACCCGCTGCTCTCGGGTGGTCGCATCATCATCAAAATCCGCTGCTAGAGTCGAACGGTGAATCCCCTTTGAACTGAACTAGGTCGACTCTACCTCAGCACGAGCCCGAACAGCGATCGAACCCAAAAACTCCTTGAGCTCGGGAGAAAACACGTTGGTCTCGTTGTCAAACAACAGCGCAACAGAGCTAAACTCCAGTCCCATAATGAGAATGAAGTCGGTCGGGGTGACCATCATCTCACCCTAAGGAAAGTGGAAAGTGTTGGCGGTGTCCCAAAAGAACTCCACTAAAGCACGAACCACATGGTGACCCCCGCTAGAGGAAATCATGGCCTCTGAGGTCTTGCAAAGCGCAGCCAGTCCGCAAGACTCCTAGAGAAGTCTCGCCTCTCCGTCATTGTCAATGTACATCTTGTACAGGTCGCCCAAAGTATCGCAACCTGAACCATGGCAACGAATCCTACCAACCGTGATCCCCCGTCGCACCCTCTCAGAAATGTGGTGAATGGGAGAGAAGTACAGAGTCCGCTCATCCCACTCAGGGAGTCGGCCGAGAGAAGTAGACGGGTCGGTGTCGTCCTCTACAGGTTCGTGCTCCCGTTGAACGTCTCGGGACCGTGAACCCGAACCTCGCTGTCTAGCCATGCTACATTTTGCGAAATTATCATAAATTAAGGTTCTATAGTATCTAAGGTTCGCCTAGCCGCATGATACTATGTTCGCTAAAAATAGAGTACGTAGTACTAAAACAGAGCATAAATTCAAATTGAGCATATACGACATTTTTCAAGCATTCAAACAATTTCTTGCAATACTATAGTAATTATTGTGACAAATTGGACAAGAATTGCTAGCAAAAACGTCAAGAACAAGCCACATTGTCTTCCTGACCTTAAGAGGTCCAACAATGGTGATTCGTTAGTTTCTTTACCAAATTGAGTCAAACAAGTCTCAAATTACTTCCAAGGCAATATATAAACATAATCAAGAAATTTCCAGCCATAAAATTTGATAAACAAAGATAATTAAGCAATTGAAGTTTCGAATTTTTAAGAAATTTGTGAACAAACATGTGCGAAATTGATTAAAACTAGGGTGAGTTTGAAGAAAACTTACATAGATCGGGAAAATGGATGGAATAAGATTTAATTTACAACAAATTTGAGCAAATTCGGTTGAGAAATGAGCAAGAACGAGCCAATTAAAGTTCTGAGCGAATTCTCGAGCAAAGGACGAGCAGCAGCAGCGGAAATGAAGAAGAGAAGGGTATTTATGGAAAACCTGACTCTAGCGCTAATCGACAAGCCTTGGCGCCAGTAAATAAGGGTTAGCGCTTGGCGCAAGTGCCAGCGTCTGGCGCTACAGCCAAATATGCGGCGCTATCATTATATCAGCGGCGACAGATTGTCTAGCCACTCAGTGCGATTGTTCCAACCTCTTGCAATATATTTTGGGTTCCTGGGTACGCCAGTTAGCCCCTCTAAGCAATTTGACATGATTTTCGTAATTGGCAAAGTGATCGACCTGATGAATGATCGTTTCACTTAGCTTAAAGCACCTAAGCATTGGTTCATCGCAAGGCACCGAAATACAGGTTCAAAATTCAGCAAAAGGCACCGACATACAGGTTCAAAATTTAGCAAAAGGCACCGAGATACAGGTTTAAAAGCAGCAAAAGCACTGATGAGTGGCATTTATGCCACTCTTTTATCCTTTTTCTCTAAGGATTCTCCTCTAATTTCCACTTGTTTGACCCTTTTTCTAAGCATTTTTACTTAGTTTTTCTTCCTCTTTTCTTTTCTCCATTATCTTCCATTTTCTTAGTCTTCTCTTTTTGTTTTTATTGTGATTTCCATGCTTATGCTTTGTAGGAACCATCGGGGTTTTCAAGCGGAGGAAGCTAAGCTCAAGGGAAGCTGAAGGAAGCAAGATTCAGAAGAGGTTCGGCCGAACCTCCTGAAGGTGTGGCCGAACCTGCTTAGTGGTTCGGCCGAACGTCGAGGAAGGGACAAGAAGCAATTTGGCAATTTTGCAGGAGTGGTCGAACCACAGAAGTTCGACCAGACCAGGATCAGGGAGGTTCGATCGAACCTACCCATGGTTCGGCCTAACTTGCCCTGTAGTCCGGCCGAACCTTCCCATTGTTCGGTCAGACCTTTCCTTTTTTCAGGTGGCTCTGTACGGACTATATAAGTCACATCTTAGAACGTTTTGAAGTAATTTTGGATTACCATAGTTTTAATTTGGAGAACATTAGCCTAATATAGAGAGAGAAAATAGATTGTTATTCAAGCTTCCTTTATTGTATTCAACTTTGCTAAGGTTTTAATCTTCCTTCAATCAAGCAAGAATCCAAGTTTGAATCTTTCATTAATCCCTTCTTTAGTAATCTCTTCTCCTTTCCTTTAGTATTATTTTATTTTTTTTATTGTTACTTATTCTTGTTAATCTTACTAGCTTATCTAGTTGTTATTGATTTCATTGATTTTAATCATGTTTTATTTTGAGTTTCTTGAGTTTATTTCTAGTTTTGATATTATGTTTAATCTCCCTTCACTAGGCTAAACTTTTATCTAGGGGAAGGGGGTGGAAGATATGATTTGATATTGGATGAATGATGATAGTTGGATTGAACTTATGCCATACATTGATGAAAGACATGATTTTTATTAGCTTGGAAGTATTGTTGCATGCTATTTGATGTTTTCTAGTTTAAATGCATGAAAGTGATTTGAACTAGACTAGGATCACCTCTATTTTAATGATTGCATGAGAATGAGTTATTAAAGTGGAGTTTTTATGGATTGTGCTTTTTTATTTTCTTGATTTGATTGTAACTAATAGGATGCATGAGAATGATCCTTACTAGTGTAGACCTCTTTCATTGATTTGCCTATACTATTGCATGAGAATGAATTGTTTAGGTAGAATCTCGTGTTCTTTGGCATATGTTTCATGATAATCACCATTATTCTCCTCTTTCTAATCATATTGGACACCCCCTGTAACCCTAGCGTCATTTTCTATTGATTTTAATCATCATTTTCTTGCTTACTTGTAGTGTTAGTGTTCTACTCAACAAAACCAACAAAAACAATCCCCTTTTCACTCTTGCATTTGTGATATTTGATGTTGAATTAGCGTGCTTCCCTAGTGGTTCGACCCTTTACTTGCCACTAACTAGTTTAGTGTAGGTTTAGGTATTATAAATGATTAATTTGGTTAGGGTAGTAGCTTAACGACCTATCTATCCGCGATCAAATTTTGGCGCCGTTGCCGGGGAAGCAGCTTGTTTAGCGTCTATTATTGCTTTTGTTAGAGTCATTTTGCTTTCTTTTCTTTTTGTTTTTTTTTTGTTTAATCATCCGTGTCATTGCTAATTGTTTGATTAGCTTTGGTGAATGCTTAGGAGGTCTCAAGGAGCACCCTCACATCAAATTGACCACGAAATCAACCGAACCTTGAGACAAGTCCCTAGGCTTTATCAAGACGAGGGAAGAGGTTTTGGTGATATAGTTGATAGTGAGAGTGATACTTACTCTTCAAGTTCACCACGCGAATCAATGGCGGGACAAGAGAATGATGTTTTGTTTCGTGAGTTCGGAAAGGAGGATTATGAGCTCACGGGAGGGATTTTGCTACCCATCATGGAAACCAACTTCTCAATCCATCCACAATATTGTCAAATGGTCCAATCGGAGCAATTTTTCGGAAGTGCAAGTGAGGACCCTATTGAACATTTGGACAGATTCCTTGAATTTTGCGCAATAATGCAAACCAATGAAGTGAGTCAAGACTACATTCGTATGCACCTTTTCCGGCAATCTCTAACCGGACGAGAAAAGAAATGGCTAAAGCAAGTAAAGCCTGACACTCTCACAACATGGAGGGAGGTGATAAAGGCGTTCTTGAAGCGCTTTATCTCC
Organism: Chenopodium album; assembly: GCF_948465745.1. NCBI lineage: Eukaryota > Viridiplantae > Streptophyta > Magnoliopsida > Caryophyllales > Amaranthaceae > Chenopodium > Chenopodium album. The sequence goes on along the minus strand of NC_137841.1, from coordinate 39,343,681 downwards.
GAAGAGAAGACCGCCGAAATGAGAAGGAAAATTGCATCATTTGAGCAAGAGGCCGATGAAAGTCTTGGTGAAGCATGGGAGAGATGCAAAGAGTTGGTGCAAGCATGTCCCCACCGTGAGTACAATCAAGGGTTGCTCATGCGGTTTTTCTACGACGGATTGGAGCCCATGTCAAGAGCCAATTTGGATGCGGGGGCGGGTGGTCAATTAATCAAGATCCCTCAAAATCAAGTTGAAGCCACAATAGAAGAGGTAGCAAAGAATTACTCTTGGGGGGGGGGGGCGAAGAAGAAACGCTCCAAAGAGAGGTGGTGTAGACACCCATTTGTGTCTCCCCAAAACCAAACCCAGTAATGAGTACCTTTCACGTCGAATCATAATCGAATGAAACGAAAGTGTGGAAAGGTCTAGTGTTGCGGAAAGTTTTATTTCTTTTCTTTTCTTTCCTCTCTATTTTTGAAAACTTTATTTTGAGAAAACAGCCAATCCAGTTTGGTTGGTCCATGATATTGGTCCAATATTGGTGTAGTTGGATGGGGTTTTCAAAGACCTTTCCAACGATATATTATAAGCCCAATTCCGATGAATATTGAGGAATTTATGGCCAATTTACTAAACTGGGCCCGGTTTGAGTTTTAAGTACGGCCCAATGATCTAGGGGAGGGCCTAATATGATTTATCATCCTAATGCAATTAGGAATGGTTTTGGTCTTCTAGAACATTCTAGAAGGTTTTATCATTCTTAATTTAATTAGGACTCTTCGGAGTTTTAATTAGATCAAATAGCATTTTCGACTGAAATTATATTATTTTATCTTCCAGTACGGTAAAATTATCAGAATTTCGAAAACGCGTTGAAATCCGAATTGGCGTCCAACCCCAGACCTTGGCTCCTGGAACCAGGATTGGCGCCAGACGCCAGCATTGGCGCCTGGCGCTAGCCACTAGTCTTGGCGCCAATGAGCCAGGGCTGGCGCCAAGTTAGTTTTGTGGTTTTCAGACTCTGTTTTGATAAATTAACTTTTTTGGATGATTTTCTCTATAAATATCGTATCGAAAACTCCGTTTTCAATCATCAAGAGTCACCAATTCTCTTTATTCTTAAGTTTTCATCAACTCTCTTCATTCACAAAATTATTAAATTCTTTTCATCATCTTCATCTCTTTCATCAATAATTCTTAACATTTATGCATTCTTTCTTCTTTGCTTTTTAATACAAAATTCCGCATTCACAAGATCTTGAAACACCTAGCCATATTCGAAGTTGCCTTCGCCCTAGACGTGAAAGGTTTTAATTTCTGAGGGTTTGGTCCCAAATCTCTCTTTCAATTATGTAATTTAATTGTTTGATTATTATTTTCCTTGAAGTTACTAACGTGTGTATTTTGTTATTAGAAAGAGGTACGAGGCATCCAAGTAAGTACTTTAATGGTTTAATTGATATTATGATGTAGAAATCATGCTTAGATTGTTATTATGATATTCCTAGTATCATGTCTAGGGTAACTCTAATATCAAGTATGCTTAAAAGTATGATGCCTTTAATTCTCTTCCTAATACTTATGATTGTTAGTATCATGTTAGGGTTAAAGCTTTGATTTTTATTGCTTAGTGACATGCTAGGGTTTGTTATTAATCTTGTTAGTATCATGCCTAGGATCTTGCTATGCTTTAACATGATTATGATTATTATGATTATGATTGATATTATTATTATTAATGATATTGATTATTTATTTATTATGTTGCTTGATGCATATTATTTATTGCTTGATCACCTTTATTGCATGTTAAAGGGAATTGGTATTTGCAATCACGCTTAATAAGATAATTAATATTCTTGTTTAGGGTTAATTGTGATTATAAATTCAAGTGATCGCCAATAATAGTTTATTTGTGCATTAATGTTCAACCAACATAGATTAAACAGGTTTAGGGTTAATCCTATTGATTGTATGTTAGTCAGAAAGCGCACATGAATACGAGCAGAATAAAGTAGAGGCCTATTATTAGGGCAGGTTCAATCTCTTTTAGGTTGGATTTGTACCATCATCCCCGAACCCTTTTTTGGTTCATGACCTTATGGAGTTGACGATCTCTTGGATCGTTAAGGGGTGTAACCTTCACCTCGTGATGGTTTACAAGTTCCTTAAAAACTTGTTGGCGACTCTTTTGCTCTATCTTCTTCCCTTTTGGACGCAACCGTACTCTAGTGTATGATCACAGTGGGGTTCAAGCTAGTGGGATTTTTAAGGCTTGAAACTATTCCCCACAGTTTTTGGCGACTACACTGGGGAGGATTTCTATTTTAATTCCTGAATTTGTTTCGGCAATGATTTAGAATGAGTGGATGAGACTCGAAAAGTTCTAAGTATTTCATATGCGTAATTTTGATTAACATTGTGGCATATGCATAAAAAGGTTCTCATTGGAAAGACCATCCTTAATTAGTCAAAAACATAGGATTTTTACACGTAGGAAATTTGAGAAATGTCTTTCACAACTAGGACTGAAATAACACCGCGCGAAACTGGATGATTTTATTGAGCACAGAAAGCTGCTGAGGCATGTGGGAAGTAGCGTCAGGGGCCAGAGCTTGGCGCCACACTTTTTGCCGTAGCGCCAGACGCCAGTATTGGCGCCAGGCGCTACAGTTAAAAGTTGGCCCCAGTCTCTGTTTGCTGGCGCCAATTTCCCCCAATACCGAGCAAGAAATATGCGTTCTAATTTCGACCGGTTTTTCGTATTGTTTGCTCGATCCTGCTTCCTGATTGAATTTTTTTCTCACTTTTCTGAAACCCATATGTGTTCTACATATGGACATAACCCTCTAGGAATTCATGCTCTATCTACCCGATTGAACGCTCCTGACAACAAAGGGTACATCTGAGAGGTTGAATTCACCAAACCATGGAAGTGAGTTTTTTCTAAAAAACTCGCGGTGTTCTATCCACACGCGTTAACCCTTCACGGTTAGGCTTCTACGCGGTGCATCTGGACAATTAACCATAGACCCTATTTGACTAAACCATATTCCGAACTTTAGAGAACTAGAGCCATGGTTAGGTTGCGAACTCATTGCATCATATTGTGCCTACTTGCCTAATTGTGCATTATTTGTTGTGCATATATATTCTATGCTCCTCCTAACCGTTTGTTGATCTGTGTTGAGATTATAATTAATGACTTAAAGAACTTTGCCTAATTAATTAATTAATTAATTAATTCGAGTCAATAAAATTTTTTTTCTTCTTTCAATCGGAATTGACCTAGTACGACTTTAGGCATACCCCAGTTAACTAATAATACTGAAAACAGTCCCAGACCGAGGCTCCAATATTGGTGCCAAAATTTGGGCTGTAGCGCCACTGTATGGTGTGTAGCGCCAGACATTTACTAAAAATTCTGGCGCCAAGCACCATATTGTGACGCCAGTCCTGTCGCTTGGCCGACAGTTCGGATTATTTGTCGAGTCATCACCTAATGTCTAATTAATCAGTTTCCTGTTTAATTCGGTTAATTTTGCTGGCAATAATGTTTACTTGAATCAATATTCGAGTTTAGGCACTAAGTCTCGTGGTCTTACACAAGAGTCCAAGCATGTCACTTATACCCAATACACACACCATACACATGTCTTGACCATGATTAAGGGAGTCTTGTGTGCGCGCGTCATTTTTCGTCATTTTTTTTAGGGGGGAAAGTCGGATATTAATCCTCCAATAAATAATAATACTTAAGTTCCCTAAACACATGTACATTATTGCTCCCTAAAAATATGCATACCTTTTTTTTTCTATAAAAGCCATAAAGTCAAACTGATTCGAGTCAATTAAAACGCAAACTGGCTTAATTTACAGCGCGTAGTCAAGAAAGGAAGGACGATTAATCAAAGATAACCTCTTCATACAAGTCCAACTTTTCGACAAACCTATAGCTCGCAAGAGGAAAGCAAGAGTTATAATGGCAACTCAGGAAGAAGTTAATGATCTCAAGAACCAACTGGCTACTGTAACTGAAACACTAAAGCTTCTCGCACTTATGATCAAGGATCCCGCGAAGCAACAAAAAATGGACCTCATGCAAGAAAGCCTAAGCAAGTTGTCCAGCGATTACAAGTTTCAAGAACTCACATCCCAAGGGGTCTCGGTGGATAAGGATCTTCTTCCGCAGAAGTTCAGTGCCAACGACATCCCAAAGTTTAGAGCAATCGACAACCCCTACTTCCATCTAAGGGCATTTGAAACAATAATGAGTATCAAGGGTATTGATAAGAAAGTTTTCCCTTCTCTGTTCTCGTTATCTCTCGAGACCGTTTGCCAACAATGGTTCTTTTCTCTTGAAAAAGAAAAGACCTCTACCTGGGAATCCATAGCAAACGCTTTCGTCGATAGGTACAAGTGCAACGTTCAAGTCGAAACTGACCATAGAGAACTTGAAATCCTCAAACATAAGGAGAATGAAGGCTTCACATCTTTCTTTAACAAGTGGAGAGAAACCTCAGCTAAAATGATTGAGGTACCAAGCGAAAAAGAGTCCGTGAGATTGTTCATTAAAAATCTCCAAGAAAAATATTCAAAACATCTTAAATATCAAAATAACCTTCATACCTTTAAGGCTGTTTATGATATTGGGATTAATATTGAAGATGACTTAGCTAAATCTAAAGCTGCCAACAATAACTCCAACAGTGGCTGGAAAGGAAAGAAGAACGACAATCCTTCTTCTTCCAAAACCGCCCACTCAAATAATGTTAGCGCCTTTAATCTGGGAGAAGTCCTCACCATGAACAACCAAGGACAAAAGAAACCGTTTAGGAGAAACTTCACTCCTATTGGCATGAGTTATGACACCGCGTTTGATCGGCTAAATGCAAAAGGTCTTATAACTCCCATTGGACCATTTGGAGATCCACCGGTCGAGAAGAGGTCGCCTAATTGGAACCCCAATGCGCATTGCAAATATCATCAAGGTAGGGGCCATTCTACTGAAAGCTGTTGGAAGCTTAAGGAAGCTATTCAAGACTTAATTGACAGTAACAAGCTGCCGTTGCCTCCTGCCGGTAAGAAACCGAGTATTGACAATGAACCTCTAGCTCACACATTGGCTATCTCCGACGAAGAAAGCGAAGTTGACCCCTCATCTCTCATTAAGCCTGTCAAAGAAACCAACGTCGAAGAGGAAGAAGAAGAGACCTTTTTCGATGTCGAAGATAATCTTCCAGAACCAGCAAATGAGGTAGAGATACGAATACTCACACTGTATCTGAGGGAGACATCGCAACTGTTACATGAAAATCTCAAAATTTTGAATGAACTTCACAAGGAATATGATGAAGAACCTAAGAAAGAATTCACACTAGTAAAAACGACTTATGAGGCAAAATACTTTCCCTTACAAGTCACCGAAAGACCCAAGAAGAGCAATAAAGTTTATACTCCAATTGGGATCCCGTATGCACAAATGTTTAAAATGCTCTCCGAGAGTGGCAAGGTCAAACCTCTCGAATCGAGACCATTTGAATAATTAAAAAGGACAGATAGATATTACTGTCAATACCATCAGTCAGGAGGACACACCCTAGAAAACCGCTTCAAGTTCAAGGATTTGGTGCAGAAAATGATTGATAGAAAAGAATTAGTCCAAGTTCAACAAGAAGACGATATAGATGTTAATGGAATATGGGACAGTGACGAAGAAGATGTCTATCTAAAAGACATATTAGGACATTCACCTTCTGTATCATACACCACGGACAACATTTGGGCTGAAGAAGATTCATCGATAGACGTCCTCACAAGATCCGGGAGAATACAACCTCCTGTTTCAACGCAACCTATGCCTACTGTACAACAAGTTCCCATACCTATCATCGAAGACAATGACATCGTTAAACAATTCAAGAAAACAAAAGTGGAGATGAATGTATGGAAGCTTCTGGCAACATCTCGAGAACATAGGTTGGCTGTGATGAATGCCTTGGACAAAATCGGGATAGATTCTGACACCACTCCTGAGGGACTAGCTAACTTCCTCACGAGTGATCTCCCTAGTCCAATTAATCTAATCACCTTCTCTGATAAAGATTTACCCCCGGAAGGTGACAAACACTACAAGGCATTAAACCTCACGGTAGTCTGCAAAAGAATGAACGTTCCCATGACTCTTGTGGATAATGGATCGGCTATTAATGTATGTCCACTTAGGACTGCGAGGATGCTCGGCATAAAGGATGAGGATTTAACTCCGTCCACACAAGGAATAAGAGCTTACGATAATACTCGACGTCAAGCTCTTGGCAAAATAACCCTAAATGTGACGGCAGGAACAATAGAACATGCTACTACTTTTCAAGTGGTAGACATCAAAGCCTCATTCAATCTGTGACTAGGACGCTCTTGGCTCCATGATCTAAAGGCCGTCCCTTCATCTCTCCACCAACAAGTGAAAGCCATAGTTGGAGGAATACCCATCACCATTGATGCTTCGCCAATGAGGATCAAATCAATAGAGAATCCAATCATCAACGTGGAGCATGACGAAGATGATGAAGACCTATGGGGCTTTAACGAAGAAGTCTCCTTAATCCAAGAGGATGAAAGGACATCTCTTTGCCACGACCCCCATTCCAACATGATTATCAACACTATACTAAAGAAACAAGGACACTTCCCTGGGATGACCTTAGGAAAGAAGAAGGGGATAGAAAAATCAATAGAGTCACCTGGCCTCCCTAAACTAGATACTTTCGAACTTGGTTTCGAACCGACTCGGAAAGATCTCAAGCGAGCCCAGGACAAATTGAAAGCACGTAGGAACGCTCGCATTCAAAAGAAAGCAATTCCGATGGATCAGTACCCTCTTACGCTTAATGGTCAGTTTATAAAAGAAGGAGAGGACTATCCATGCCATGAATTTCCCGAACCATTTGTTGTAAATGGCATACGACAACTAGAATTCGAGAGTTTCTTGGATTGCTATTTCACTGACGAAATCCCAACTCCCGTCCATAAGGAGAAAACACCTCCATGCTTTGACTTTAACGTCATGGGATTACTGTTTGGGTGAGAAAAGATTGAGCCAGTTTATGACGAAGATAACTCCTCACTCATTCAAACGGTCCTACAAAGTGAAAACTTCGACCCCTCAAAGCTAATTAATCCAGCTGAAGGATTACTGCAAGGGTGGCGCAAGACTATCAAGGTGACCACTCCGAGTGGGAGGAAGATATCAATCACGACAGGACAAGGGCCAATGTTTGAAGAATCGTCAGAGTCAGAGTCAGAGTCTGTGTCAGAGTCTTTCCCCATAGAATCTTCTGGGTCTTTAGCTATAACGCCTCCCCTTCCTATTTCTTCTCCTAGGATAGTTAGTGATCCAGTCCTTGAGGACATATCGCTCTTTGATGTAATGATCTCAGAGTATAATAATATCGCTCATTCTCCTTACTTCTCGTGTTCTTCTCTAACCCAAGACGATGAACATTGCTTAGCCAACGATGAAAAAGATAAAGAATTTATTTAAGCAATGGAAACACTTGAAAAGAAAACACCAGTAATTGAAGAGACTGAAACAGTTGACATCTTAAATGATTCAACTCATAAAAGAGAAGTTAAAATCGGACTAGCATTGAATAAACAAGAAAGAACCGATTTAATTAACTTGCTTAAAGAATTTATCGATGTGTTTGCTTGGTCATACGAAGATATGCCAGGCATTAACAGAGAAATAGCTCAACACACTATACCATTAATCCCAGGAATGAAACCGGTAAAACAAAAGTTGCGTCGAATGAAACCCGACGTAGCACTTAAAATAAAAGAAGAAGTTCAAAAACAAATAACTGCAGGTTTCATCAAGGTATCCAAATACCCCGAATGGGTCGCCAACGTCGTCCCAGTTCCAAAGAAAGACGGAAGGGTAAGGATGTGTGTCGACTATCGAGATCTAAATAAGGCAAGTCCAAAGGAAGACTTCCCTTTGCCACACATCGATATTATGGTAGACAACACGGAAAATCACGCGCTTCTCTCATTCATGGACGGATACGCAGGGTACAATCAGATTCTCATGGCGGAAGAAGACATGGAGAAGACAACTTTCATCACACCATGGGGCACTTACTGTTACACGGTAATGCCATTTGGGTTGAAAAACGCAGGTGCTACTTACCAACGTGCAGCAACTACCTTACTCCATGACATGATGCACAAAGAAGTTGAAGTATATGTCGACAACATGATTGTGAAATCAAAGGACCGTCCAGGCCATCAAGTAGCCTTAAGGAAATTTTTCGAAAGGCTAAGAAAATACAATATGAGGTTGAATCCATCAAAATGTGCTTTTGGAGTCACCTCAGGCAAACTCTTAGGGTACGTCATAAGCTCTAGAGGAATAGAGATAGATCCAACTAAGATTAAAGCAATCATATCAATGCCACCGCCCAAGACCAAGAAACAGATTCGAGGATTCATTGGCCGGTTGCAATACATAAGTAGGTTCATATCAAAACTAACGACGATATGCGAACCAATCTTCAAAAAGCTCAAGAAGAATGTACCAGTAATATGGGATGACGAGTGTCAAAAAGCCTTTGACCGGATCAAAGCCTATCTCGCAAATCCTCCCGTATTAGCGCCAGCGCTTCCCGGAATACCTCTTAGGTTATATTTGACGGTTACCAAAGAGACAATGGGAGCCATGCTAGCACAAGAGGTAGAAAACAAAGAGAATGCAATCTATTACTTAAGAAAAAGATGCTCGAATACGAAACACGCTATACACCACTCGAGAAATTGTGCCTCGCTTTGGTGTGGGCCACAACTAAGTTAAGACATTACATGTTGGTGCATACCGTTTTCGTAGTATCTCGATTAGATCCACTCAAATACTTGTTTGAGAAATCAACACTCAATGGACGTATTTCAAGATGGATAGTCAACTTAGCCCAGTTCGATGTGCGGTTTATGCCACAAAAAGCTATTAAAGGATCCGTGGTGTAAGACTTTCTGGCAGATTTTCCAATAGAAGACTCGACACCAATACAAGACAATGAATTTCCAGATGAAGATTTGATGGTCACCGAAGATGATACTTGCACCTTGTTTTTCGACGGAGCCTCAAACCAAAAGGGATGTGGTGTCGGAGTGCTACTAGTATCACCTAAGGAAGAACACGTCCCAATCTCAATAAAGCTTGATTTCGACGTTACTAACAATGCTGCTGAATATGAAGCATGTGTGGTAGGCCTTGAAACAGCTCTGGCATTGGGAGTAAAGAAGTTAAGGATATTCGGAGATTCCTCTCTAATCATCAATCAAATATCTAAAAGGTGGAAAGTAAGGAGTGAAAGCCTAGCCCCTTACCAAACTTATCTGGAAACTCTTACCGATCAGTTAGAGAAGGTAGAATACACATATCTACCTAGAGAAGAAAATCAATTTGCAGATGCCTTGGCAAGATTAGCCTCAATGGTTAGGATTCCCACGGATATCGAGCAAATGCCTCTAACTATCGAAAAAAGGCACAAACCGGCATATATACAGGCTATAGAAGACGACAACCCAGTCCATGACGAAGATGAAGAACAAGAAGAAGAACCATGGTACACAGACATTCTCAACTATGTGTACCTAAAGAGAAAAACGAGCCTTGAGACTTTTGGCTTCTCAATATGTACTCATAGACAACGAGCTACATAAAAGGGTACCTAAAGGTCGAGCTCTCCTATGTGTAGGGAAGGTGGATGCACAAAGAATAATGAGAATGGTGCACGAAGGAATCTGTGGAACTCATATAAATGGCAAAATGTTAGTCAAGAAAATAATGCGAGAAGGGTATTATTGGACTACCATGAATAGAGACTGCCATCAATATGTGAAAAGATGCCCTAAGTGTCAAATTTATGTCAATTTACAGCACGTTCCTCCATCTTTGCTCTACACCTACACATCACCATGGCCATTCTCTACATGGGGAATTGACATAATTGGCAAGATCGCTCCTCCAGGGACAGGAGGCCATGAATTTATTCTAGTAGCAATTGATTACTTTACGAAGTGGGTTGAAGCACAATCATATGCTAAACTCATCGCAAAACATGTAGCACTCTTTATCGAGAGAAATATCATTTGTCGATATGGAGTCCCACATGAAATGATAAGTGACAATGGAACTCACTTTCAAGCCGAATGTGAAGAATTGCTACATAAATATGGTATCCAACATCATCATTCGTCCCCTTATAGACCTCAAGCAAACGGAGCAGTCGAGGCAGCTAATAAGAATTTAAAGACTATCATCGAGAAAATGACAGAAAATTATAAGGATTGGCCTGACAAGCTTCACTTTGCATTGTGGGGTTATCGCACGTCAATCCGTACGTAACCAGGAAATACACCATTTTCTTTGGTATATGGAATGGATGCCGTACAACCTGTCGAACTAGAAATACCATCTCTACATATTGCGCTAGAGAGTAAACTCGATGAAGTTGAATGGACTAGGGCACGATATGAAGAATTGATCCTACTCGACGAAAAACGACTAGAAGCTCTACATCACACTCAGTGCTATCAAACTCGTATGGCTAGATATTTTAATAAGAAGGTCAAGACAAGAAATATCAAAGTAGGAGATTTGGTATTAAAAGCGCTAAGGAAAAATGTTTTAGATCCAAGGGGAAAGTTTAGACCTAATTGGTCTGGCCCCTACATTGTCAAAACAATCCTGTCAGGTGGTGCAGCAAAATTAACTGACATGGATGGCAATGAATTCTCAAACATGACCAATCTTGACCAACTTAAAAAATACTACCCATAATTACTTGAGTAGGACACTCAAGAGAGCTACGTTCGGCCTGATTCCTTAGGAAAGGATACGTAGGCAACCCATTACGGGTGCGGCCACTTTATTTTTCGACATCTCCGCGTTCCAGAATCAACAAAAAAGTTAACAAAAGTCGGAAAAGCAACTGGCGTCACAGAACAGAGTCTGGCGGCAGCAAAAAGCCATTAGCGTCAGACGATGGAATTGGCGCCTGGCGCCAGACATCAATAGCTGGCGCCAATCTGCAATTACTGACGCCAATTCAGTCATAAAATCTGGGCGAATTTCAGTGTTTTTGGGAAAATTTTCGACTTCCGTACTCGAAAGGTTTCCGAAAATTAATTTTTTTCGGTTTTTCATTGCTTTAATAAAATAAATTTAAAGTAACAATTTAATTGAAAACTGAAATTTCATTAATAAAATAAATAGCATTGTTAATGGAATTTAAATAAGGCTGAAATAAATTAACTTTAAATAAAAATTAAGAATCTAATAAATATAAAGCTAAGCAATGTTCTAGTCTTTCTTCTCCTTCTTTGCCCTTTTCCAATTCTTTTCCGTTTCCTCCTCTTTATCCATTACTTTAACTAGTAGGCATCCTTTAGAGGACCTACATTCAATCTTAGAATAGATTTCTTCTCCTTCAGCTAGCACCCCATGCTTCTTTTCCACCCAAGCCTTCTTGTCTATAGCTTTCCTTTTCCCCTTGTCTTTAGTAGTATTCTTCTTCTTAGGCATTGTAGGTGTCTTGAACTCAATTCTTGCACCTAAGCGTTCTTTGGCCGGTGTCACCCTGTCACCTAGACGATTCTTCACATCGGTTCTACCCTGATCAATTGAAGACTTCTTCAGCAACCACTTCTTTACATCATTAGGTAAAGAAGGAGGAACCTTTTGGGTAATCACCTCCCATAAAGGTCTAGCGCTCCAGTAAGTGTCAAATTTATCTACTTCTTGAGATATGGGATACTCATAGGGAGGACGAAGATCCCCGGAAGAAATATTTTGAAGCAAGCCATATTGTCTCTTTACTCTGCAGGGGTAATAATATGTCATGCGAGACAAGCCTGGAAGACGGCAGAAAGGTTGCTTGTTAACACCAACCATCCTTTTTATTTTCCACCATGGGATGACCCACTTGATAGCGAAATCATGTGATTCAAAGACTTTCTTCCACCCATGGCGCCCAATTTTAGGGATGCGCTTCTTTCTTCTCACAAAGCAAGTGGGCGTATAACTTTCAATGTCGTCCGGAGGGCTAATTAATCCTAGCCTCTCCATTAGTCTATGTCTAAAGCGGTATGTATGAAGTCTATTTCTAGACCTCGCCGGCTCTCTCCGCCCCTCAGGCCTCGTACGGGTGTGAGAAGCCCCCCCAAGTGAAATAAATCCAATTCTTTTCTTTCTCTAGCATTAAGAGATCGACACCATTCATGAGAATATTGGGTGAAGGTTTTAGTGGCTAAAAACATGATTATTATTTTTTCTAAAGAGAAGAATAATTTTTTTCGCTGGAATTATGTGAAGAATCGGCTGAGCAGGGGGCTATTTATTCACAAATTGCGAGGAATTTCAATCTGACTGAAATACGGAGTCAGCGTCAATTGGCGTCACACACCCGAAATTGGCATCACCCATCAGCTTTTGGCGCCACACGCTAGAAATAGCGCCTGGCGCCACGCGCCATAGGCTGGCGCCAGCTGGCGCCAAGTCAGCAGGACAGCCGCGCGTGCTCAGTTTGCGTTTTGATATTAAATTGGAGTTGGTTAATGACTTTATGGCCCCGTTTTAATTTCTTCTAAATATTTTTCTATCCTTTTATTAATTAATTAAATATAGCAATTATTTTTAGTTAATTTTTATTTTCTTTTGGATTTTATGTTAAAATTCAAAATTCAGCCTTTCTCTCCATTTTATTTTTCCTTTTTATTCTTCCTTTTGGGGGAGAGAGTCGGATAATACCCTCCATCAATAATGAAAATGACGGAATTTTTGCGCAAAATTGTTATCACATTTGCACACACTAACATACACTAACATAATAATAGATAAATTTACAATAAAGTACAAGTATCTAAATAACAAGTCAAAGGCAAAGTTTTATAAAAAGTCAAAATAAAATGCATATACAGAAATAAACTACGGCGCCAGAGGAAGTAGGCCCATCATGCCAACCTCGTACATCCCACCACCTCTGAAAGCCGAGGTAGCCTCTCCTACCGGTGCAGCAGGAGCACCCTCAGAAGAAGACCCTGAGCCCTCAGCAACATCGGCTCGAGCAGCCTTAGAACGACCACCTCTACCTCCTGACGAAGTGCGACGACGTCTCGAGCTAGACCTCGCCGGCTCTCTCCGCCCCTTAGGCCTTGTACGGGTGTGAGAAGCAATCGGCTGACCCTGCAAAAAGAATTAAATCAGAAACAAGGTGAAAACTGAAGCCATAATGCAGATATAATGAGTAAAGAAAAGTTACCTCTCGGACAGCGTCGTCTCGACGACAGGTAGCCGCATTCCTCATCCGGACGAGTTGGCTCCGGAAGGCATCTATGCATCGTGCCATAGCCGAAACCACCTCGCGTGAGAACTGTCAAGGAAAGTTAAATCAGTAAGTCCAACTCGCTGTAACCAGAGGAATTTAAAAATTCGCTCTCGGTTACCGGACTGAAGCCGTAAAACCTAGCAAAGTGCATGATAACTGAATACAAGACTCTGAAGTAAAACTAGGCTTACCCTAGTCTGGTGACGAGGAATCGACCGCTCCACGAAGCGCTCGCCCTCAGGAGCCGAAGAAATCATCTCCTTGATCGGCCCGTACATCCCCTGGTAGTGGATGGACATACGGGGTGGCACAAACTCAGTGGGACCATCCTGCTAAGACAGAAAGAAATCAGCAAGGTATCACTTGGGGGCTACTCAGCGAAAAACAAAAGTTAAGGATCTTACCCTCACATCCTCGGCCGGTACAGGGGCTGGAGCTAACAAAGGAAGTAGCTCCTCAGCATAACTCCGCCCAAGGATCACATGGGACCGCCAAGGGAACCAGACTCCTCAGCCATGCTCGACAACTCTCTCTCGTCGAACATGTGACGTGGTGGAGGAGCAGGAACGACAAAAATATCGGAAGAGTGCTGTCTAGCAACTCTCTCTCCTAAGTACGCAACCGCTCAATAGGTCCCCAAAAAGTAGCGACGCTCAGCAGAGTACTGTACGGCTAATCCAGGGACTATCCAACCACCCCATGGTCGGTATACTACCTCAGGTCCCTATAAGAATACCAATCAGATAAGAACATGTCCAATACATCACAGAGGAGCAAGATAAACACTAAAAGTCGTACCGAGATGATCCGACTCTAGACACGTGCAGTAGACAGGTCCACATGGTGGCCGCCCCAAGAGGCGCTCACCAGATACCCCCTCGGCGATGGTCTCGCCGGCGCAATGGAAGGAAAGTACTCGTAGAACCAGATCTACAAGGAGTTCAAAGCATGAATAAATGCTGCCTAACATGTAGGGTTAAACTTTATAGGGAATAATGTTTACCTCTACGACTTTCCAGAAAGCGGACAGAGGAACATTCGTCCTAAAGGACCGGTGGCGACACGAGTCCCTCAGCGCGCGAACGAAGTCAGTATAGGCCAAGCTGGCCCAGTCATAAGTCCCGATCCGCCGGAGATCGCAAACAACAGGGAAGTAATAAAGCAACGCCCTACTACCCCTATCAGGGGAGAATGTCCCTGACAACAACATCAGCACAAAGATGCGCACCCGCTGCTCTCGGGTGGTCGCATCGTCATCAAGAGCCGCTGCCAGCGTCGAGCGGCGAATCCCTCTAGCGCTGAACTGAGTCGTCTCGACCTCAGCTCGGGCCCGAACAGCAATCGGCCCCAACAGTTCCTCGACCTCGGGAGAAAAGACGTCGATACCGCCGTCGAATGGCAGTGGCACAGAAGAGAACTCCAGTCCTGTGATGAGACTGAAGTCTGTAGGAGTGACCATCATCTCACCCCATGGAAAATGAAAGGTGTTGGTGGTGTCCTAGAAGAACTCCACCAGAGCGCGTACTACGTGGTGACCCCCGCTGGAGGCAACCATAGCCTCGGAGGTCTCAAACAGGGCAACCAGTCCGCAAGACTCCCATAGGAGTCTCGTCTCTCGATCTCTGGCGATATGCATCCTATACAAATCGCCTAGACCATCACAGCCAGAGCCGTGGTGCCGTGTCCTCCCAGGCTCGGTTCCCCGTCTCACCCTCTTAGAAATGTGGTGGACAGGGGCAAAGAACAAGGTCTGCTCATCCCACTCTGGGAATTGACCAAGCGAAGTGGACGGTGTAGTGTCGTCCTCCACGGGCTCATGCTCCCGTCTAGTGTTTCGGGACCGTGAACCTGAGCCTCTTTGTCTAGCCATGCTACATTGTGCAGAATCATCATAAATTAAGGTTCTATAGTATCTAAAGGTTCGCCTAGCCGCATGATACTATGTTCGCAAAAACAGAGTACGTAGTACTAAAACAGAGCACAAATTCAAATTGAGCATGACAACATTTTTTCAAGCAATCAAACAATTTCTTGTAATACTATAGTGATTATTGTGACAAATTGAACAAGAATTGCTAGCAAAAACATCAAGAACGGGTCGCATTGTTCTTCACGACCTTAAGAGGTTCAACAATGGCGGATTGCTCATTTCTTCATCAAATTGAGTCAGACAAGTCTCAAATTACTCCCAAGGCAATATACAAACATAAACAAGCAATTTCATGGCATAAATCTTGATAAACAAAGCAAATTGAGCATTATAAGTTTCGAATTTTCATGAAATTCGTGAATGAACATGCCAAAAATTCATAAAAACCGGTGTGAGTTGGAGGAAAACTTACATAGATCGGGAATATAGATGAAAAGAGCTTTGATTTGCAACAAATTTGAGCGAATTCGGTTGAGAAACGAATGAGCAATGATCAATTGAAGTTTCGACTTCTTTCGAGCAGCGTTCGCAACAAACCAGAGCACGAAATGAACTGAAAACTGGAATTTAAAGTGATTCCCGTGCCGGCGCCAGTCCCTAGGCATTGGCGTCACATTCTGTGCTTGGCGCCAGACGCCAATATCAGCGCATGGCGCTAATGCCATAAGTCTGGCGCTGATTGATTTTCAGCGACGCCAAAGCAGCCAGCCACCTGTTGGGGTTGTGCTAGCCTTCTGCAATATATTTTGGGTTCCTTGGTACGCCAGTTAGCCCCTCTAAGGAATTTGTCATGATTAGGTAATCGGCTTGATTACATAAAGTGATCGACCTGATAAAAAGATCGTCTCACTTAGCTTAAAGCGCCTAAGCATTGACTCATTAGCAAAAATCACCGACATACAGGTTCAAGAGCATAGAGCACCGACATACAGGTTCAAGAGCAAAGAGCGCCGACGTACAGGCATAGCAAAAGCAAGGTTCAGGCGAAATTTTAAAGATCGACGGGCGTGGGTCTTCGGTATTTTCCTTTGGGAGATTCTCGCATCAAATGAGGATGACTTCAAGAGAAGATATCTTCGGCGGAAAGTTGTCATGAACAACTGAAGGTAATTTCGGGCGGAATTGTCTTCGATCATAATTCCTGAGGCATGGAAGATGATCATAATGCGGATGAGAATTATTTCAAGAGAAATAATTTTCGATGATATTCCCTTGGACGTGGAATATTATCATAGCGGAGAGGATAGTTTCAGGCGAAGCAATCTTCTAATTTGGAAGCAGTTACAAGGCGTAGCGGTTTTCAAGCGGGATGGCATTCTCTAGCTTGCAGGAGGTCATCAAAATACAAACAACAACAGCAGCAATCGGTTACTTTCAGAGACGTGTGCTCGACGGTGCAAGATACGCGTTTCTTAACTCTTTTATCTGTTTAACTAATGCTAGTTTTGCAGGTATCGGCGTTATAAGATTGATTTAGGATCGCAGAACGTTCTGAATCATTCTCCGTCCCTATCGATACTTTGACTTTCGTTTTCGAAACTCGCGTTTCTCCAAACTCAGTCAAAGTGGGGGCTTCTGTAGACACCCATTTGTGTCTCCCCAAAACCAAACCCAGTGATGAGTACCTTTCACGTCGAATCATAATCGAATGAAACGAAAGTGTGGAAAGGTCTAGTGTTGCGGAAAGTTTTATTTCTTTTCTTTTCTTTCCTCTCTGTTTTTGAAAACTTTATTTTGAGAAAACAGACAATCCAGTTTGTTTGGTCCATGATATGGGTCCAATAGTGGTGTAGTTGGATGGGGTTTGCAAAGACCTTTCCAACGATATATTATAAGCCCAATTCCGATGAATATTGAGGAATATATGGCCAATTTACTAAACTGGGCCCGGTTTGAGTTTTAAGTACGGCCCAATGATCTAGGGGAGGGCCTAATATGATTTATCATTCCTAATGCAATTAGGAATGATTTTGGTCTTCTAGAACATTCTAGAAGGTTTTATCATTCTTAATTTAATTAGGACTCTTCAGAGTTTTAATTAGATCAAATAGCATTTTCGACTGAAATTATATTATTTTATCTTCCAGTACGGTAAAATTATCAGAATTTCGAAAACGCGTTGAAATCCGAATTGGCGTCCAACCCCAGGCCTTGGCGCCTGGAACCAGGATTGGCGCCAGACGCCAGCATTGGCGTCTGACGCTAGCCACTGGTCCTGGCGCCAATGAGCCAGGGCTGGCGCCGGGCTGGCGCCAAGTTAGTTTTGTGGTCTTCAGACTCTGTTTTGATAAATTATCTTTTTTGGATGATTTTCTCTATAAATATCGTATCGAAAACTCCGTTTTCAATCATCAAGAGTCACCAATTCTCTTTATTCTTAAGTTTTCATCAACTCTCTTCATTCACAAAATTATTCAATTCTTTTCATCATCATCTCTTTCATCAATAATTCTTAACATTTATGCATTCTTTCTTCTTTGCTTTTTAATACAAAATTCCGCATTCACAAGATCTTGAAACACCTAGCCATATTCGAAGTTGCCTTAGCCCTAGACGTGAAAGGTTTTAATTTCTGAGGGTTTGGTCCCAAATCTCTCTTTCAATTATTTAATTTAATCGTTTAATTATTATTTTCCTTGAAGTTACTAACGTGTGTATTTTGTTATTAGAAAGAGGTACGAGGCATCCAAGTAAGTACTTTAATGGTTTAATTGATATTATGATGTAGAAATCATGCTTAGATTGTTATTATGATATTCCTAGTATCATGTCTAGGGTAACTCTAATATCAAGTATGATTAAAAGTATGTTGCCTTTTATTCTCTTCCTAATACTTATGATTGTTAGTATCATGTTAGGGTTAAAGCTTTGATTTTTATTGCTTAGTGACATGCTAGGGTTTGTTATTAATCTTGTTAGTATCATGCCTAAGATCTTGCTATGCTTTAACATGATTATGATTATTCTGATTATGATTGACACTATTATTATTAATGATATTGATTATTTATTTATTATGTTTCTTGATGCATATTATTTATTGCTTGATCACCTTTATTGCATGTTAAAGGGAATTGGTATTTGCAATCACGCTTAATAAGATAATTAATAATCTTGTTTAGGGTTAATTGTGATTATAAATTCAAGTGATCGTCAATAATAGTTTATTTGTGCATTAATGTTCAACCAACATAGATTAAACAGGTTTAGGGTTAATCCTATTGATTGTATGTTAGTCAGAAAGCGCACATGAATACGAACAGAATAAAGTAGAGGCCTATTATTAGGGCAGGTTCAATCTCTTTTAGGTTGGATTTGTACCATCATCCCCGAACCCTTATTTGGTTCATGACCTTATGGAGTTGACGATCTCTTGGATCGTTAAGGGGTGTAACCTTCACCTCGTGATGGTTTACAAGTTCCTTAAAAACTTGTTGGCGACTCTTTTGCTCTATCTTCTTCCCTTTTGGACGCCACCGTACTCTAGTGTATGATCACAGTGGGGTTAAAGCTAGTGGGATTTTTAAGGCTTAAAACTATTCCCCACAGGTGGTATTTACAAATTGGAGAAAGTTGATCAATTACAACATCAAATTGATCAACTAACAAAAGGGCTTTCCAAATTGAACACGAGTGTGAATGCAAGTTTAAGTGGTGGAGCAAGCTCTTCTCAATTTAACTCTTTCTCTTGTCAAAATTTTTGAGGAATAAACCATGATACATCCTATTGTGGAGGTTTAAGTCTCGAACATGTAGCGGCATACAACACAAGGCAAGAGGGATTTAGAGGAATCGGCGGTGGAGTAGCTTGGAGACAACCACCACCCGGGTTTGTACCTCAACCTCAACAATGGAACCAACAAGCTCAACCTTCCTATAACTCCAACCCTCAATATCAAAATCCAACTCCATCTCAACCCCAAAACCCAAGAGGAAGCTATCCAAGGAACAACCAATACAACAATCAAACCCAAGCACCTCAAAGAAATCATCAAGAACAAGCACCTCAAGCGGAGCTAACTCAAACTCAACTCCTCCAAGCCATGCATGCGCAAATGCAATCTTTTGGGAAACAAATGCAAGAGATAAGAGCTCACAACAAGATGGTTGATTCACAACTAGCTCAATTGGCCGAGAGAACTCCTTTCAATTCACCATCCACTCTACATGGACAACCACAACCTAACCCATCTCACAATCCAAAGCCCGATACATGCAAGGCGATCACATTGAGGTCGGGAACTTCCTATGAAGGGCCAAATGAAGGGGATAGTTAGGAAAATAAGGGAGGAGAGGAGAGTGTGAATGAAAACAAAGGAGGTGAGAAAGAAAAGGGTAATGAGATAGAAGGAGGTTCAGAGAAGAAGAAGCTTGACAATGAGAAGACAACTTCAATTCCTAGTGAGGCTAGGAATCTTAATGGGCCGGTTCCTTTTCCCAGTCGGCTTGCAGAGAGGAAGTTGAATGACAAGTTCACAAAATTTCTTAGTGTCATGAAGAATTTGCATATCAACCTCCCTTTTCTTGAAGTTGTGACACAAATGCAATCTTACTCCAAGTTCCTCAAGGATTTTCTCACCAACAAAAGGAAGCTCAATGATGAGCTTATCACCCTTCCACATCAAGTGAGTGTTCTTGTCCAACATAAGATGCCCAAGAAGGAAAAAGACCCGGGAAGTTTCACTTTGCCGGTAAAAATTGGGAACATGGAAGCTAGGGGAGCCTTAGCCGATCTTGGAGCAAGTGTTAGTTTAATCCCTCTATCCATTGTTCAAAAACTCAATATTGAGATGATCCCTAGAAGGAAGACAATTCAATTTGCCGATCGATTGGTGAAATTACCTTGTGGAGAGCTTGAGGATGTTCCAATTCAAGTGGGACATATCTACGTGCCTTGTGACATTGTAGTGATGGATATGCAGGAAAATGTTAACACTCCTTTGATTTTGGGACGTAAAGCTCTTAAAACTTTGGGGGCGATCATCAATTGCAAGAACAACACCATCACATGTGAAGTGGCTGATGAAAAGATTGTCTTTGAATTTTCTAAGTTGCTCACGACCCCCATGGTTGAAAAATACTATAGAGTTGATGTTGTGAATGAAGAGCTAGATCGTTTGGGGAGGGTCATGATGAGGCCTCATAATCTAATGATAGAAGCCCTTACATGCAAAGAAGAGTTCCACTCTCAAGAGGCTAAAGAATTTGTCATGGCAATGGAGGAATCCTCAAAGGAGGATGTTGAGATCGAGCTTGAGTGCAAGAAGGAGAAATTGGAGGAGAGTTTTAAGCCTCCTCCCAAGGTAGAACTCAAGTCCCTTCCCCCTTCTTTGAAATATGCTTTTCTTGATAAGGAGGTAAAATACCCTATTATTGTCAATGCTACTCTAGATGGTGTTAATTTGGAAAACTTCTTGATGTTTTAAGAAAATATAGGGATGTGATAGGGTATATCATTGATGATATCAAAGGTATTAGCCCTTCTTTATGCATGCATCGTATTCATCTTGAAGATGATCATTCCACCTCTATTGAACCTCAAAGAAGGTTGAACCCCAACCTTCAAGAGGTTGTGAAGAAAGAAATTTTAAAACTACGTGAGGCGGGCATCATCTATGCTATCTCCGATAGCAAATGGGTTAGCCCGGTTCATGTAGTTTCAAAGAAGGGTGGGATGACCATAATCAAAGATGAAAAGGAGAGGAAATCTCCACCCGAACGGTGACCGGGTGGATAATGTGCATTGATTACAGGAGATTGAACAAAAACACCAAGAAAGATCATTTTCCCCTCCCTTTCTTGGACCAAATGCTTGAAAGGCTTTGTAACCATGCTTTCTTTTGTTTCTTGGATGGGTATTACAGATTTTTCCAAATCCCTATCCATCCAAATGTTCAAGAGAAAACTACTTTCACATGTCCATATGGAACATTTGCATACCGAAGAATGCCATTCGGATTATGCAATGCTCCCTCTACTTTTTAAAGATGCATGACTTCCATTTTCTTTGAGATTCTTGAAAAAGAAATTGAGGTTTTCATGGATGATTTTAGTGATGGTGGCTCGTCTTTTGACACTTGTCTTTTTAACCTTGAAAAAGTTTTGAAAAGGTGTCAAGAGACGAGTTTGGTTTTAAATTGGGAAAAGTGCCATTTTATGGTCGAGGAGGGCATTGTCCTCGGCCAAAAGTTTCAAAAAATGGCATTGAGGTTGATCCGGCCAAGCTTTCGGTGATTGAAAAGCTGCCCCCTCCTACTTCCATCACGGGGGTACGGGCTTTTCTTGGGCATGCCAGTTTTTACCGGAGGTTTATCAAAGATTTTTCATCAATCGCCAAACATTTGACCGAATTGCTCAAAAAAGAGGTTGTTTTTACTTCAATGAGGCTTGCCTTGAGGCATTTCGTAAGCTCAAGGAAGCTCTCATTTCTTCTCCCGTTGTGCAAGCTCCGGATTGGAGTTTGCCTTTTGAGCTAACCTGCGATGCTAGTGACTTTTCAGTAGGTGTCGTTTTTGGTCAAAAGAAACAAGGAAAATCATGTGTCATCTACTACGCAAGTAGGACTCTCGATTAGGCTCAAAAGAATTACATAACAACGGAGAAAGAGATGTTAGCGGTAGTGTTTGCATTCGATAAGTTTCTGTCTTATCTCATATGCTTAAAAGTTATTGTGTACACGGATCACATCGCGGTGCAGTATCTCATGACCAAGAAAGAAGCAAAGCCTCGCTTGATCCGTTGGGTTCTCTCTCTCCAAGACTTTCACATGGAAATGAGGGACAAAAAGGGAGCGGAGAACTTTGTAGCGATCATTTGTCTAGGCTACCATTTGAGAACAAGGAGGATGTACCGATTAATGATGAGATAGGATTCGAGGCTCTCATGGCTTTGGTGTCAACTTCTACCCCTTTGTACGCGGATATAGCCAACTATCTTGCGTGTGGAGTCGTTCCTCAGAGTACTCTTCTCAACAAAAGAAGAAGTTTTTCAAGGAAGTGAGAAGATACTTTTGGAATGACCCATACCTATTCAAGCAATGTGGAGATGGCCTTTATCGGAAGTGTGTTCCAGATCACGAAATTGAAGGAGTTCTTGAGCATTGCCACTCACTACCATGTGGAGGGCATGGTGGTGTTGACAAAACAGTGGCAAAAATCTCTCAATCTTTATTGTGGTGGCCGACAATGCATAGAGACGCCCACCAATTCGTTGTGCAATGTGATAGATGTCAATGGAGCGGAAGCATTACAAAGAGGGACGAAATGCCCCAATAAAGTGTTTTAGAAGTTGAACCCTTCGATGTTTGGGGGGTGGATTTTATGGGGCCTTTTGTTTCTTCTTGTGGGAATCTATATATCTTGGTAGCGGTCGATTATGTGAAGAAATGGATTGAAGCCATACCCTCACCTACCAATGATCACAAGGTTGTGCTTAAGCTTCTAAAGAAGATCACTTTTCCTAGGTTTGGAGTTCCGAGGGTGCTAATTAGTGATGGAGGCTCCCATTTCGCCAAAAATCAATTTGAAGCTCTTCTCAAGAGGTACGACGTTCATCACAAGGTTGGATTACCTTACCACCCTCAAACTCAAGGACAAGTGGAGGTCTCAAATCGTGAAATCAAAAATCTTCTTGAAAGGATGGTGAACAAATCAAGGAAAGATTGGTCTCTCAAACAAGATAACACATTATGGGCTCTTAGGACGGCGTACAAGACTCCAATCGGCACAACCCCCTATAGGTTGGTCTATGGAAAGGCTTGTCACTTGCCGGTTGAGTTAGAATACAAGGCTTGGTGGGCCATCAAAGAGCTCAATATGGATTTATCGTTTCCCGATGAGAAGAGATTGCTTAAGCTCAATGAACTTGAAGAGCTTAGAGATGATGCTTATGAGAGCTCAAGGTTATATAAGGAGAAGACCAAAAAGTGGCATGACCAACATATTCGAAACAAGAACTTTAAGGTTGGAGACAAGGTTTTGCTTTTCAACTCAATGCTTCGTTTGTTTCCGGGTTAACTCAAATCAAAGTGGTCGGGTCCTTTTGTGATATCAAAGACTACTCCTTATGGCTCCTTTGAGTTAGATGCGGATGGTAACAAGTTTATGGTTAATGGTCATCGTTTAAAGCATTACTTTTGCAAGGAAGAAGTTGGTATCATCGAATGTATAATGCTTGATCCTTTGGATCCCAAGCCTCCCACTTGAAGAATTTTCCTCATGGTCAAGCTAGTGACCACATAAAGAAGCGCTTCTCGGGAGGCAACCCGAGTCTCTAACCCTTTTCTTTTCCCCCCTTTCTTGATGCTTTGTTTTTTTCCTATCTACAATGTTGGATTGTTGGATTTTTGAATTTGTATTGTGTTGGAATTTTTGGTATGATTTGCCTTAGCATGATGGTATGGTGTTTAGTGTGTTTTGAAGAGGGGTGTTTGTGCATATTGTGTTGCAAAATGGCATTGTTTGAAAAAGTCGGTGGTTCGACCGAACTCCCTGAAGGTTTGGTCGAACCTTTTGAAAGGTTTGCCCTAACCTTCTTGAGTTCGGTCGCACCTCCTCTGGAACCTCAAGTTGAAAACTTTCTGCCAGAATTGCAGAAATTAAGATTCTAGAGTAGGTTCGACCGAACCTTGGAGAGGTTCGACCGAACCTTGGAGAGGTTTGACCGAACCTTAGTTTGCCCAAACATAGCTGTGTTCGGTCGCACCTGCTCTGGAATCACAACTTGAAAACTTTCTGCCATTTTTGTAAAATTCAAGTTAGAGAGAAGGTTCGACCGAACTTACCCATGGTTTGGCCGAACCTTTTTCGATTTTTTATAAAAAAAACAGGGCTCTACAATCTCCATTTCATTTCATTCGACCCCCCTCTCTCTCTATTCTCCACCTTCTCACTCTAACCTCAATTGCAACCCCCTCCTACAACCTCAAACCTCTATCAAAATCACTCCAATCTTCTCTTTTTCTCACTTATTTTCCATCCTCTTCTCCATTTCTACAATCTCCACCAAAAATCCCATCTTTTCATTTCCCCCAATTTCTATGGTTTAAATGTTTTGGTGTTTTTGGGTTTCTACTTACTTACAATCAATTGTGGTATGTTTTTCTTAACTTTTGCAAGTTCATGTCTTCAATTTCTCATAGTTATACCATGTTTTTCATGTTTAAATATGAATTGTGGTATTCTTGAAATTGTTAGTAATAACTTGCTTGATTCTTGTTGTTCTTTGGATTTACATGTTGCAATTGATTGGTAATTGATAGTAGAACATGTTGTTATCATGATTATGCATGTATACCTTGGTTTTATTTGATCTCAATATCTTTGCTTAAAAATGTTGATTTCATGCTAGGGTGTTCATGCTACTATTTGATGAATAAGGAATTCATGAATTGGATGTTGTTGGAGAATGATTCTTGTTGTATTTGGTTTGATTTTGATGGTTTGGTGAATGATTATCACGTAATTAGGAGACATCATGCCAAAATTCACCTAGACTTTGTTAGGACTTTTATATGAATGTCATAGGATTTCTTGCCCATGCCTTGGTTTAAGTGTGTCCATTTATGCCTTGAATTGTATTGTTGTCATCCTTTATATCTATTTCACAACACAAGGCAACTACTTTCACGCATACACTTTTCCCGTGGCTAGCTTCTTATGACATCTCTTATCAAATTTTCCTAATAATAGCTCTTAGTAATTTTGTAGAATCATGGTTTTCGGCAAGAGCAAGTCAAAGAGGAAAGAGTGGGTGAATCTTCTTCAACGAGTTTCCCGCCTCCTTACGTCATAAATTATCATAGCATAATTGCTCCGAATGAGCATTTTTGGGACGTCTACAAAGCCCTCATCAATCGTCCCATCCGTTCAACACGGTTCTTTTGTCCTACCACTTTGCCAAAAGCTCGGTATCTTGGATGAGTTAGTCCGGTTAGCACAGAATTTTTGATGGGGCGACTTCATCTATCTTCACGCTCACACCTATGAGCGAGTAACTTTGGAATTCCTTGCCTCTCTCCGCAAGGAAGTCATTGAGCCGTAATTTAATGATGAGGAGCCTCAACTTGTGATACATTTTCGCATGTTCAATGAGGATCACTCCCTCACCAAGAATGATCTAAACGAGATTTTCCATTGGCATGCGACCGGGCTAGATCATCAATGCGAGATGACATCCACTCATCGCATCCCCTACAACGAACAAGAATGGTGGAGGAGCATATCCACCAGGGATAGTTGTCGGACCAACACATCTAAGGTAAACAACATCATCCACATAGCTTTGAGATATTTTGCTCGACTCCTCCAATATGTCGTGTTCTTCAAAGAAAACCTCGGCTCAATGGTTAAGGATGAGATAGCTTGTCTATTCTTGGCCGACAACCCTCAGCGCCTCAAGTTCCAATGCTCTTCCACCTTCATCCAAAGGCTTTTGGATACTAGGGACAACCGTCTTGGTGACGACATTTTTATGGGGGGCATGATCACTATCATTTCCCTCTCCTTGAAAGATGGAGCATACAAGGAGCAAATAGAAATGCTCCCCTTTGTGCACCAAACCCGAGAGGAAGTCACCGACGAGTTCCCTTCCTATTCTCTCTCCCATAGTGTTCTCGGTTACAATCGCTTCATCAACTACTCAACAAGCAAGCGCAAATTCATCCTCTTAGTGGACAAAGAGGTTGAATGGTGTGTCCTTCCGGACCCATCCCTCACTACGGTGGACCACACTTCTCCTCTCAAATGGAAGATCCCCCGGCAGCACATCTCCGATGAATTAAGAAGAACAAGAGCCTGGGGTGCAATTCCTCATCCTCCACCGGTCCACTGCCAGGAGCAAACCGTTCCCCCCCTTAGCGGGGGAGGTGAGGCATCTTCATCTTCCTCCTTTCCTCCTTTTGATATTAATGCCCTTCGTAGTACCCTCGAGGATATCCGACGGGATAACCAAGCTTCCATTGAACAATAGGGGTACTACGGGAGGATGAATTATGATAACCTTGTACAAGCGGGCATCCAGGCGCCCTATGTTAACTACCCCTACCACCCCCCTCAAGAGGGTTCGGTTCCACATTGAGACCCCTATGACCCCAAAAACCCTACCCCCAACGTCTACCCCTATTGGGAAGGTCCCATCGACCCCTCTCAACACATTGGCACCCCACCTTATGATCCCTATCGCCCGGGTGGGTGTGATCCGGCTTATGATCCGGATCGCACATCCACCCCAAACCCTTTTGATGGTGGTTGGGGTGACCAGGGGTGGCCCTATGAGCACTTTAACCAACCCTTCCACCCATTTATGGACACTCCCAAGTTCGATTTTGAGAACCCCCCTCAACCTAGAGGGCAAGGAGACAGGACCCCATGCTGGGGGTTCCCTTCCTTCCCCCCGGAACATCTAACTTTTAACTTTTGCTCAGGACGTGCAAAAGACTAGTGTGGGGGAGGATGTTCCTTTTGGGTTGGTTGAAGTGTACATAGGAGGGGAGAGTAGTGTGGGAGGGTAGTGGCTTGTACATGAGGAGGACTATTGAGGATTTTGGCCTTGTTGTAGTTGATGATGTTGTGATGATGTTGTCATGGTGATGTGATGATGTGATGATGATGATGTGATGGTGATGATGGTGATGTTTTGATGATGTTTTTATGATGATTTTTGCTGATTTATGATGATTCTTGAGCTTTGTTTAAGCGATGATGCTCCCAAGAAAAAATCCAAAATTCCCGACAATCCAAATTCCCTTAATCCAAACTTTGTATATAACTTTTTATTTATTTTTCTTTATATCTATAACTTTAGTCTTTTTCTTTGGATACTAACTTTTTTTCTCTTTTTCTTGTTTTGTCATAGTTTCTTTTGTTTTGGCTCACCTTTCTTGAAGCTTGAAAGCGGGAACGAAGGAAGTTAAGGAGCAACACAAGCTCCCTTGGTGAGATTGTATGAATTATCTTGTCTTCCATTTCAAGCGGCATTTGGTGAGACCTATCCTCTCTTTTATTTGCTCTTTCTTTGTGTGTTTAGTCTGGGTTAGCTTAGGAAGAAGTTGAAAGGTTCAAGGATGTTTACTTTTGGTTCTATGGAACCTGGGATCGTTGATGTTGTTATCGAACGATCACTTGTATGACGATTGGGATTTAATTGAATTATATGCCTCGGATGTGAACCTTTTTTATTTCTTCCTCTTTCTTTTGTTTTGTTTTCCCCTTTTTGTGTTACAAGCATAATATGACAATTTGAAATGATTTTTGATGTGTAATTTGCTCACTCTTTTGGATTAGTTTGCCTCGATGTTTCTTTGAATGCTTATCTTCCTAGTTGATGAGGGTTTGCAAGGTTTGAGAATGCTTTGGGTTGAGTTAGACACATTGTAAGCTAAGGTAGCCCGGTTTAGAACTTTTAAGGGCGTTTAAACCCCTAGTTCACGGGAAAGTGGTAAGATGGTGTTGCTTTCTATGGTGGATAGGATTCCCTTGGTTAGTATTTGCTATATTTCTCATCCCGTGTGAGCGTCATTTGTTCTAGCCTTCATCATTCTTGTGAGCGGCATTTAGGATCCTTAACTATGCATGTCTTAATCTTTATGTTGGTGTATAGCTCCCAAGATCGTGACCATATAACTCTAGAGGAGGAAGAGGGCATTTCTTCTCATTTTTCTTTGTTTTCTTTGT
Organism: Chenopodium album; assembly: GCF_948465745.1. NCBI lineage: Eukaryota > Viridiplantae > Streptophyta > Magnoliopsida > Caryophyllales > Amaranthaceae > Chenopodium > Chenopodium album. The sequence continues at coordinate 39,315,713 of NC_137841.1, read as the reverse complement.
GTTTTGTTACAAATTTGGGTTTCATTTTTACATTCACCCTCTTGCTAACCAATTTGAGCCTTATTTCCCCTTTCTTGACTTAGCCATATTACAAACCTATCGGCCTATGTTCTACCAACCCTTGTAGTTAGTGAAGCATTGGCTTGTGAGGTTCGAGTTTGATAATGTTGAAATTGAGCAAGAAGGTTGTGTAATTTGGTTCAAATAAGGTTTTGAAAGCTTATTCATGAAAAGAGTAGGCAAATAGGTTTGGCAAGAAAGTTGAAACTCATGAAAATATATATATATATATATATTTATATATGAAAAATGAAAAAAAAATTGAAGTAATGTGGTGTGGTTTGTTTTGAAAGGTTGTAAGTTTGAGAATAGGTTCAATTCTTAGGATGTTCTTGTGAGATGGCCACTCTTACGCTTCACTTAGGAATTGCCACCAAAATTTTCAAATTGTTTCCCAACCATAACCCCTAGCCATGACATTACAACCCTACTTAAGACCCTTGGATTCTAGAGGGGCGTGGTCAAAGAACGGTGGAGGGAGATAGATTCCAACCCTATGGAGAGAGTATGCATAGTTGAGATGTCGGGATGACCCTATGACTCCACATAAAATTTTATTTTTCCGGTTCCCTCAAGGAACTATGAGGAGCTAGCTAGGGGATGAATTGAAGCTAGTGGAGAGAACGCGGACCATCTTGGTTGGGGCTAGGGCGGAGAATGAAATCATTAGTTCTCTACGCTTAGCTTAGGTTTGTCTTTTTCAACCTTGAGAATCTTGGAACGTGTTTTCCCTCTTTGAATTAAGAAAGATAAGTATTCTTTGGTGCATTTATTTGCAAATGAGTCCAAATTGAGCATTTCATTACCTTGAGGCTTGATTGGTTTTGCTAAAACCTTGTCATGTTATGTTTGTTGTGTTTGTCTTTTTGTTCCATTTTTCCTTGCTTGAGGACAAGCAAGAGGTAAGTGTGGGGGATTTTGATGAGTGGCATTTATGCCACTCTTTTATCCTTTTTCTCTAAGGATTCTCCCTTCATTTGCACTTGTTTGGCCCATTTTCTAAGTATTTTTACTTAGTTTTGCTTCCTCTTTTCATTTCTCCTTTATCTTCCTTTTTCTTAGTCTTCTCACTTTGTTTTTATTGTGATTTCCATGCTTATGCTTTGTAGGAACCATCAGGGTTTTCAAGAGGAGGAAGCTAAGCTCAAGGGAAGCTGAAGGAAGCAAGATTCAAAAGAGGTTCGGCCGAACCTCCTGAAGGTGTGGCCAAACCTGCTCAGTGGTTCGGCCGAACGTCGAGGAAGGGACAAGAAGCAATTTGGCAATTTTGCAGGAGTGGTCGAACCACAGAAGTTCGACCAGACCAGGATCAGGGAGGTTCGACCGAACCTACCCATGGTTCGGCCGAACCTACCCTGTAGTCCGGCCGAACCTTCCCATTGTTCGGTCGGAACTCTCCTTTTTTCAGCTGGCTCTGTACGGACTATACAAGTCACATCTTAAAACGTTTTGAAGTAATTTTGGATTAACATAGTTTTAATTTGGAGAACATTAGCCTAATCTAGAGAGAGAAAATAGATTGTTATTCAAGCTTCCTTTATTGTATTCAACTTTGCTCAAGTTTTAATCTTCCTTCAATCAAGCAAGAATCCAAGTTTTAATCTTTCATTAATCCCTTCTTTAGTAATCTCTTCTCCTTTCCTTTAGTATTATTTATTTATTTTATTGTTACTTATTCTTGTTAATCTTATTAGCTTATCTAGTTGTTATTGATTTCATTGATTTTAATCATGTTTTGTTTTGAGTTTCTTGAGTTTATTTCTAGTTTTGATATGTTTAATCTCCCTTCTCTAGGCTAAACATTTAGCTAGGGGAAGGGGGGGGGGGGAAGATATGATTTGATATTGGATGAATGATGATGGTTGGATTGAACTTATGCCATATATTGATGAAAGACATGATTTTTATTAGCTTGGGAGTATTGTTGCACTATATTTGATGTTTTCTAGTTTAAATGCATGAAAGTGATTTGAACTAGACTAGGATCACCTCTATTTTAATGATTGCATGAGAATGAGTTATTAAAGTGGAGTTTTTATGGATTGTGGTTCTTTATTCTCTTGATTTTATTGTAACTAATAGGATGCATGAGAATGATCCTTACTAGTGTAGACATCTTTCATTTATTTGCCTAGACTATTGCATGAGAATGAATTGTTTAAGTAGAATCTCGTGTTCTTTAGCATATGTTTCATGATAATCACCATTATTCTCCTCTTTCTAATCATATTGGACACCCTTGTATCGCTAGCGTCATTTTCTATTGATTTTAATCATCATTTTCTTGCTTACTTGTAGTTTTAGTGTTCTACTCAACAAAACCAACAAAAACAATCCCCTTTTCACTCTTGCATTAGAGATATTTGATGTTGAATTAGCGTGCTTCCCTGGTGGTTCGACCCTTTACTTGCCACTAACTACTTTAGTGTAGGTTTAGGTATTATAAATGATTAATTTTGTTAGGGTAGTAGCTTAACGACCTATCTATCCGCGATCAAGCGCCGACGTACTGGCATAGCGGAAGCAAAGTTCAAGCGAGCTTTTCAAGATCGACAAGCGTAGGTCTTCGGTAATTTTCCTTGGAATATTATCGCAACTAATGAGGATAGGTTCAAGCGAGGATATCTTCGGCAGCGTTCCCTAGCTTTCGAAGAGTTGTCACAAACAACTGGAGGTGATTTCAAGCTAAGTTGTCTTCGATCGTGTTCCATGGCTTGCGGAAGATGGTCACAAAGTGCTAGAAGGTCGTTTCAAGCAACGCAATCTTCGATGGGGTTCTCTAGCTTGCAGAAGTCTATCATAGCGGAATTGGAGGCAGTTACAAGCGTAGCAGTCTTCAGGCGACGTTCGATAGCTTGTAAGAGGCCGTAAAAAATACAGAAATACACACTACTACAAAATTGGCCAAAGAGACCTAACATAACAGGTCTCTTTGGTCCAAGAGACCATTTATCATTGATAACGGGTCTCCCATTTAATTTCTTTACGTGGTCAAAAAACTCAAGAGACCGGTTATTTAAGATAACGGTCTCTGTAATTTTCTTTTAATATTTTTTTTAATGATAAAAACAATTTGAGACCGGTGGTGTAGATAACAGGTGTCTCGCAGATTTAATTTTTTATTTATTTTTATTTTCAAATTTTGGAGAGGCCTGTTTGGTTAGTTAACAGGTCTCTCTACATTCTTTCCTAAACCATCAAAACCCTAACTCTCTAACTCCTCGCCTCTTCACTTTCTCTCTCTTCTCATTTGCCCCCTTCGCCTACCTCCTCACTTTCTCCTCCAGATTTTCCTTTTCATTGTTCTCCATTTCCCATCTACTCTTATAATCTAAAAAATCTAAGCAGAGGTTGCGATTGTAGAAGTGTCCTCTTAGTTCTCCAATGAAGTAGTTGTAAGCCTTTTCTCTTCTCCTTTGAAGTAATTTGTGGGTTTCAAGTTTTCAACATCTCCATTTGAGCATGCATTCATAGGAGATGTTTTAATTTTGGGTTTAGCAGTCATTTATAACATACTATGTTAAATTTCTGGTATGTTTTTTAGATCTTAGCTATTTTATCTTAGAGATCTAATTAATTTTTTACTAATTTTTTTTTTCTTCATATTATGTTCTTCTAATATCATTTTCAAAAACTTTTGATTAAGATCTATTCATCTAGATTCGAGATTAGAGATACATGCGAGTTATATTTAATCATTTTAATTTTTTTTGCATTTTACAAACTAAAATTAGGTGCCCATCATGTGGACTTGAGATTCTGGACGAAGAAAGATCCAAATTGGTTGAAACAAGTAAGGAAAATGGAGATCTTATTTCTTGTATGATTTTTGTTTTCAATTTTGATAACTTTAAAATAATTCTTTAGATTTTTTTTTTCATTTTCGTTTTTAGATTTTATAATCTTCGTTTTCGATTTTAATTTTTCAATTTTTACTTTTGCTTTTTTATTCCGATTTCAAAAAATAGTTTTCATTTTAATTTTCTGATTTTTGTTTTAGATCTTATCGCAGTTTTGTTTCTTTTTTTATTTGGTTATTTTTTAACATTTTTTTTCGATTGTAAATTTTGATATAGTTTGTGATTATACAAACTGGTAATTTCTTACTGGTATTTTTTTTTCTGTTTTTTCTTTTTAATTACATTATTTATCAGTACATTGTATTATGACGTTGATTTTTTTTAACTCTGTAAAATTCTATTAACGGTAATTAAATCTTTAATTTTTTTATTGCTTGTGTTTGATGTAAATCTTACCTTATTATTGTTCGGTCTTATTATAGGTTATCTATGATCTAATGTTTGATGGAGATGATGATATGAAGTTGACAAGGGATGATAAAGGATGATGAAGATGAAACACTCCAATGAAACAAGTGGATGATAGTTCATTTTTAGTGTTAACTTTCTTTTTATATGATTACAGATAAATAGATTATACTCCGTAGTACCTAGATAAATTATCTAATACATGCTATAAATTATCTAATATGTATATGTTATACTTCATATGTATTATGTATTTATTTTTTGAATGAAATTAATTGAAATCGTACATTTGTTTTTTGTAATTTTTTTTTAAAAAAATAGAATGTAGCAAGAGACCACCTATCTAACCTAAGTGGTCTCTCTTTAACTCACAAAAGAGACTACTTTTGTAAGTTCACAGGTCTTAATTTTTAAAACAAGAGACCGCTTTTCTGACAAAAAGGGTCTCTTATGTTTTTATAATTTTAATATTTCAACCATCCAAAGAGACTGCTTTTCTAAGATAACAGGTCTCAAGTTTTGAAACTTTAGACCACCTCTATAGAAGCAGTCTCTTAGCCAAAGAGACCGCTTATCTAGAGACCGCCTCTAAGGCAGTCTCTTTGGCTAATTTGAAAGAATTAAGATAAGATCCGAATTAAATCGGAATAAAACTCGATAGACAGCAAATTTTGTGATTTTTGTTTTTATCATATCTTTTGATCCAGAAATAGGAATAAGATGAATAAGATATCGTTGGAAAGATCTTGAAGTCTACTTTCTAATGCAATTAGAATCAGATTAAAATATTTTTTACAATAAAAGATATGCCCAAAATAGTGAGATGGTGCCAGTTTTGGATAGAGTTTGACATTTTATTCATATCTTTTCCGTTACAGCTCGGAATTGATATTATAATATATCATTGGAAAGATAATTTCAAGGGCTATCCAACCATATAAAATTTGGATAAAAAATATGATGCACGAAAATAATATCTGTCTATCTTTGAACGTCTTTCAATCCGGATAAAATTAGGATTTTCAAAAAAAGGAGTTTTATTCAATTTCAAACTCTTTAATCTTATCTTTTCAAAAAGGATAGTTAAGATCTTTTAGAAACTTATAGAAGCTTCTAATTAATCCTAATTGGTTTAGTATTGGGATTAAATAATTTCGACCCTCCACATGATCATTGGGTCGTAGGTAAGGTGGGCATAGGTTCGGTTTGGGCTCGGTTTAATATTTTGGCCATAACTTATTCGTTATAACTCGGATTTGGGCTTATAATATATCAATGGAAAGCTCTTTTCAAACCCCATCCAAATATTTAATCATTGGACCCATATTATGGACCAAACTAAACTGGATCAAATGTTTTTAAAGGACACGAAATGAATGATTTTAAAGGACACGAAATGAATTATTTTAGGTTTAAAGGCACGAAAAGAGGAAAATAAGTTATTTTTTTGAAAAGGGCTAGGAATTGGGTTGGTTTATGAAATGAAAATATGGATTTAAGCACTCCAAAAATTAAATACTCAACCCGACCAACAATGGCGGTGAAAGGTTGTTCATCATCGGGTTTGGTTTTGGGGAGACATTTTTAGGTGTCTACAATACATAACTTTTAAAGCTTAAAATTCAAGGAAATCGACGAAAATCCTTAACAAAACCTTGAATTTTAAGAAACCTTCTTTATCGAAGGAGACAGGCAAGGAACAATTCCCCCCAAAACCCCCTCGGGGGGATGTTTACGAGGAACCATAAAGTTGATTTACAAAATGTCTTAAGATTAGGATTATGTAAATTAACGATAAATAATGTAATTAAAAAGCAAAAACAGAAAAAATAAATAAATAAACCAAAAAAAAACACCAGTAAGAAATTACTAGTTTGTATAATCACAAACAATATCAAAATTTACAATCGAAATAAAATGTTAAAAATAACCAAAAAAAAAAGAAACAAAACTGCGATAAGATCTAAAACAAAAATCAGAAAATTAAAATGAAAACTATTTTTTGAAATCGGAATAAAAACGCAAAAGTAAAAATTGAAAAATTAAAATCGAAAACGGAGATTATAAAATCTAAAAACGAAAATGAATTATTTTAAAGTTATCAAAATTGAAAACAAAAATCATACAACAAAATTAGATCTTCATTTTCCTTTCTTGTTTCAACCATTTTGGATCTTCTTTCGTCCAGAATCTCAAGTCCACATGATGGGCACCTAATTTTAGTTTTACAAATGCAAAAAAAAAAATGATTAAATATAACTCACATGTATCTCTAATCTCGACTCTAGATGAATAGATCTTAATCAAAATTTTTTGAAAACGATATTAGAAGAACATAATATGAAGAAAAAAAATTAGCAAAAAAATAATCAGATCTCTTAGATAAAATAGCTAAGATCTAAAAGACATACCAGAAATTTAACATAGTATGTTATAAATGACTGTTAAACCCAAAATTAAAACATCTCCTATGAATGCATGCTCAAATGGAGATGTTGAAAACTTGAAACCCACAAATTGCTTCAAAGGAGAAGAGAAAAGGCTTACAACTGCTTCATTGGAGAACTAAGAGGACACTTCTACAATCGCAACCTCTCCTTAGATTTTTTAGATTTTGAGAGTAGATGGGAATTGGAGAACAATGAAAAGGAAAATCTGGAGGAGAAAGTGAGGAGGTAGGCGAAGGGGGCAAATGAGAAGAGAGACAAAGTGAAGACGCGGGGAGTTAGAGAGTTAGGGTTTTGATGGTTTAGGAAAGAATGTAGGGAGACCTGTTAACTAACCAAACAGGTCTCTCCAAATTTTTAAAATAAAAAATTAAATCTGCGAGAGACCTGCTATCTACACCACCGATCTCAAATTGTTTTTATCATTAAAAAAATATTAAAAGAAAATCACATAGACCGTTATCTTAAATAACCGGTCTCTTGAGTTTTTTGACCACGTAAAGAAATTAAATGGGAGACCCGTTATCAATGATAAATGGTCTCTTGGACCAAAGAGACATGTTATGTAGATAACAGGTCTTTATGTTAGGTCTCTTTGGCCAATTTTGTAGTAGTGAAGTTATGGCCAAATTACTAAACTGGGCCCGGTTTGAGCCTTATATGAGGCCCAATGATCTAAAGGAGGGCCTAATATGGATTTATCATTCCTAATGCAATTAGGAATGGTTTTATTCTTCTAGATTCTTCTAGAAGGTTTTTTTCATTACTAATTCAATTAGCATTGATAAATTTACTTTTGTTGACTTTTTAGAGTTTTAATCAGAGTAAAAGAGTGTTTTTGAGGAAAATACGATTTTATCCTCCTGTACGGTTAAATTTTATCTGAATTTAGATAACGCGTAAAAAAATTGATTAGCGCCTGTAGACACCTAAAAGTGTCTCCCCAAAACCAAACCCGATGATGAACAACCTTTCACCGCCACTATTGGTCGGGTTCAGTATTTTATCTCGAGAGTGCTTAAAAAATTGTATTTGATTAAATTCGTATTTTTGAATGGTCCATGGATTAGTTTTGATGTTTGGTAAAAGTATAGTTTTAATTTCAGCCCAAACTTATTATTTGATTTTAGCCCAAACCTTTTTTATTTTATTGTTTTATTATTTATTTTTGGCCCAAACCTTTTATTTATTTTATGTACTTATTTTCTTATTTTAGCCCAAATAATAATAAATCAGAAAAAGGCCCGAAATTATCAATCGGCACTTAAAATGCTGAACAAAATTAGGGTTAAAAATGAATTTAGACGAAAAAGCGGACTGAAAATTCCCGCGCCACGGCAGCTGTCCACCGTGTCACGGGAAACTATCCCGTCTGACGGTGGGATTTCCCGTTACACGGGAAACCTACTGTGACACGTGAATTTCCGTGTCCTTTCCTCGTAAATCCTTAACGCGTTTTCTCCCCCGTTTACTAAATATTTCCCGCGTCACACAAAATTTGCACCATGTCACGGGAATGTTTCCCGTCTTACGGTGGGATTTCCCGTGTCACGGTACAGTTTGCCGTGTCGCGGGATACTTTTTTAGGGTTTTTATCATTTTAGGGTTCCGTGTGTTCCCTCAGCACATTTTCTTTATAAATACCCCCTCATTTATGATGTACGGGGCACCAATTAATTCTCTGTTTTTCTCTCTTCTATGCTCTAGCCTAAACACTAGCCTACCCTTCTTATTTCAAAATTCCTTCTTCAAGTACTCCAAGGAGTCCATACTTTACTCATGGTTCTGTCCTTAAGCAAAGGAGTGAAAGGAAGAACTGTTTGAGGGTTTGGCCCCAAATCAACTCTACCTTATTTAATTTAATTTAATTATTGTTTTATTATTATTTCCTTGAAGTTACTAACTCATTTATTATTTTGTAGTTGTAAACAAACAGAATCAAAGTAAGAATTATGTTCCTTTTATTTCTATTATTTTTCTAACGATTTTATATTGTTGGAATTATTGTTAAATTGCTTCCAATATTAATGTTTATTCTATTATATTTATTGATCACCATATTGCATGTTTAAAGGGAATATGTAATTAAAAATCACGCCTAATAAGATAATTTGGACAACCGGTTTAGGTTCCTTTTTAATCTTGTTATTTAATTCAAGTGATCACAATATTTTAGAATTATATGTTGCATTGATATTCAACCAATTTAGCATAATAATAGTTTGGAGCAAATTGAATTTTTGTGTTGTATGCCTTTGAGATCGCAGGAATCATTTTTCACCATAAGAATCGAGTAGAGGCCAATACGAGCGAATACTCACTTCGTACCATCATCCCCGATCCTCCTTTTGTGGTTCCGAACCATATGGAGTTAGTAATCTCATGGATTATGAATGGGGTGTAACCTTCACGGGTCAATCATTGTTGCCTTCGTTGTCCCTTATCGTGGTTGCCTATTTATGATCCGTGAACGGTTTACAAGTTCCTTAAAAACTTGTTGGCGGCTCCCTACTTTCCTTGTCCCTAATTCTATATGTCAATTCCACTTCCTATGAGTGCCAAGCATATTCACCACATGCTTAACGTAGGCGCACTTCGAGCGACGCCTACAATTTGGCGACTCCACTAGGGAGGATTCTTTGTTATTTATCGATTTGAGTGATCGATATTTAATTAAGATGAGTGGATGAGACTTGAAAGATTCTTGAAAAATATTCCTGTGATTAATTTGGCATTTTTGCATATGCATAGTCGTTTTAACGTCGCATTTAGGTCTGTCCCGTAGGAAAAATTGAATAACTTGATTGCGTACGAAGGAAAACAGGGCACCAGTCAGATTTTCTGACTCCCGTGCTTCGGCAAAATCTGTGGTGTCACGGTACAGTGCACCGTCTGACGGTGTGCTGTACCGTGGCACGGGAATCTTTTCCGTGTCACGGTAGTCCTAAAATCAGTTCGGTGGCTTATTTTCTCTTCTCACAGTCAACTTCCTTCGATTTTTCTGAAAAAACGTGTGTGTTCTACATGCGTCTTAGCCCTGGGAGATTTAAGCTCTATCAACCCTAAAACGCTCATGGCAATAAGGGTTCATCCGAGTTATTAAATCCACCCAAACCATGCAGTCGAGTTCGACTTCATCACGAACTCGCGGAGCCGCCCGTTGGCATACACCCTCTAGGGAGGTTGCCTTGCTAACACGTCCAAACTCTTAACCATGGTACCCTTTTGACACCCAAAGCTTGACCAATAGTTGAACATAGATCTTGACACTAGGTTGCGAACTTTTTTTACATCATCGTGACTAAGTGCTACATGGTATGTTCGGTGCTAACCTTCATGTGTTTACTCTTTTTTGTTTAACCCATGACCGAGGGTTTTTATTTCCACATAGTAATTAGTACAGACCTAAAATCGACTAAAATCTGGAAAAATCACAAAACAAACCTTGTTCTGCGCACCGTGTCACGGCAAGTTCTGACGCGCCATCGTGAACAGTGCCGTGACACGGTGCTTTCTAGCATCTGGCAGTAGGCTGCACCGTGACACGGTGCCCAGGAAAAATGTCCCGTCAGTCTTTTTTCGATTTTTGTGCGTACGTATGTGGTTTATATGTCCAGTTTGGTGTCATGTCTAGTTGTACGGTCAAAACACCTCACTTAATCACTCACATATCGTGTTCACACACTTTTTTTTTCTTTAGTCATACATCACTTTTTGCCAGTATTTTAGGGTAGTCTTTTTTTGTGTCTTTTTTTTGTCGGAGTAAGTCGGATAGTATCCTCCCATATTTTAAAAAAATAAATAAATAAATAGAATTTAAAAATTATAGATTTTTAAAATTCAATTTTTTTTTTTTTTTTTTTTTTATCTTGATGGGTTAAGGTTAAGTTTGGTCATTAAAGGTGTGTTTGTTTCGGTGTCACAGCACTTGGTCAAGAAGCAGGGGTAGATTGTTACGGTTTGAGTCAATACCTCAACAACCTCTTATACCAATGAGGCGTACAAGGAAACCACAACAATCATCTCCACAAGATCCATCTCTAGTCTACTTTCAACCAATGGCTACTAAGGAAGATATCGAGAACATCAACAAGACAATTGAAATGTTGTCTAACATGATGCAAACACTCACCACTAGAGTCAACACGGTAGAGCAAGACAATCAAAACAATGTCACTACCGCTGCAATGGACAAGATTAAGGAACAGATGACTAAGATTTCTAAAGAATTCACTTATGTGGAACAACTTGTCACCTCTTCGTCCATAAGGGACAAGCTTCCTGAGAAGTTTTCCACTGCTGACATTCCCAAATTCAAGCCTACTGATAATCCGCTTTTCCATTTGAAGGCTTTTTCTGCAACCATGGCTCTTAAGGGAGTAGATATGACACTCTTCCCTACAGTGTTCCCTCTTTCCTTGGAGCATGCCTGTCAACAGTGGTTCTACTCTTTGGAATCCAAACATGTCGCGACCTGGGAGGATCTGCTGAAAGCTTCATGAATCGTTACAAATTTAACATGCAAGCCAAGACTTCTGAACGTGAACTCTCCATTCTCAAACAGAAAGAGAATGAAGGCTTCACCACTTACTTAAGTAGGTGGGGGGAAACAACCGCGCTTTGGTGGATCCCCCCAAGGAAAAAGAGGTGGTTCGCTTGTTCATTGCCAATATGACTCATAAGTACAAGAGACACTTGAAGTTTCTGCCTCTAAGTACCTTTGAAGCTGTATACGATATTGAAATTAATATCAAGGACGAACTAATGAAGACTACTGGTAGCAACAATAATAACAGCACTTGGAAAAACAAGAAGAACGACAATCTTTCTTCTTCGTCTTCCAAGCCCAATAATGCTACCAAAAATATCAATATCAATGATGTGATGGCCCTTAATGCTCCTCCTCAAAGATTCCAAAGGCAAAGGAGGGTTTACACGCCTTTAGGAATGACTTATGATGCTGCTTTTGACCGTTTGCATGGTCAAGGACTGATTATGCTAATTGGACCATTTCCAGAACCTCGACTAGAGAATAGGACCGCTAGCTATGATCCCAATGCTTATTACAAGTTTCATCAAGGAAAGGGTCATAATACTGAGAAATGTTGGAGGTTGAAGGATGGGATCCAAGACCTAATTGATGCTAATCAACTTCCTGTCCCTCCAGGGGGCAAAAAGCCTAACATTCAAACAGGTCCTCTTTCCGATTCTTTGGCTATCATGGGAGATGAAGTCTCCTTTGATCCGTCAATACACATTTAACCTGTGAATGAACCTCTGCCAGAAGTTGTATTTGTCTCGAGTTCTGAAGAAGTGAATGGAATTTGGGATAGGGATGATGAAGACGTCTATCTCAAGGATATAGCATGTTCATCTCTTGGCACAAGTGAAGATGTTTGGAGATACCTTGAGGTCAAGGTTCTCACCAGAAGTGGACGGTTGCAACAACCTAGTCTACCTCCACCTCCACCGTAATCACATCCGATAGTTGATCCCATCGACCCTGTGAACAACAATGTAGTCAAACAATTGCAAAAGACCAAGGTGGAGAGGAATGTATGGAAGCTTTTGGCCACCTCCCATGAGCATCGAAAGGTTGTGATGAATGCTCTGGTAAAAATAGGAGTTGATGATGATATAACTCCTCAAGGACTGGTCAACTTTCTCACTACTGAATTGCCAAGTACTAGCAATCTGATTTCGTTTTCTAACAAGGATCTGCCCTCGGAAGGGGATCAACATAATAAGGCCTTACACCTCACTGTGGTGTGTAGGCAGATGAATGTTCCTATGAGCCTGGTTGATAATGGCTTTGCAATCAATGTATGCCCACTCCGCACTGCAAAGAAGTTGGGCATAAAGAATGAAGAATTGACTCCCTCTACTCAAGGGATTCGCACTTACGATAATACTCTCCGTCAAGCCGTGGGTACTATCACACTAAACATAACAATTGGGGCCATTGAACGTCGCACCAAGTTTCAGGTGGTAGACATTAAGTCCTCTTTCAATCTGTTGTTAGGATGCCCTTGGCTTCATGAGCTAAAGGCGATCCCATCATCGTTGTACCAGAAAGTGAAAGCCATAGTTGGAGGGGTTCCAATTACCATTGATGCCTCTCCCATGCGCATTCAAGTTATCGACACTCCTATCGTCCATGTCGAACATGACGAAGAAGATGAAGATCTTTGGGGGTTTTCACTCGATGATGTTCTCATGATTGAAGAAGAGGAGAAGTGCCATCTCGACTTCGATCCCTATTCAAACACCAATATTAATGCCATTTTGAAAAATCAAGGGCATTTCCCTGGACTGACCCTCGGACTAAAAAAGAAAATGGTTGAGCTTTGGGGCCATCCTGGTGCACTCAAGAAAGATACATTTGGCTTGGGATTCAAGCCAACAAAAGAAGATGTGAAACAAGCCCTCTTGAAAATGAAGGCTCGCAATAACGCTCGAATCATGAAGACGGAAATGGCCATGGATCCATATCCATTAACCCTTAATTGCCAGTACATCAAAGAAGGGGAAGACTTCCCATGCTATGAATTCCCTGAGCCATTTGTCCACGATGGGAAGCATGAACCAGGATTCGAGATGTTCCTCGTTTGTGACTTTGTTGATGAAGATGAAGAGCTCTTCACAACTGAGAAACCAACTAGCCCAAGCTCTGATGATCTAGGCATTAACCTACTTTTCGGAATGGAGAAGAATGAGTCTAAGCCCGTCTGCAATGATAATTTCGAGCTCGTTCAAGCTGTTATAGCAAACAAGGATTTTGACCCCTCCGACATAATCGTCCAAGCTGAAAATATTTCAAAGGGATGGCGCAAGACATTGAGGATCACTACGCCAAGCGGAGAGAAGTTGGAAATAACCGCTGGAAAAGGTCCTATGTTTGATGAGTCTGAGTCGTCTAGGTTTGAGTCCGAGTCTGAGTCTGAGTCTAAGTTTGTAGACGAGTCCTTAGGGTCTGAGGCCGACCCTCTTTCTGCTATACAGTCCAATCCTGAGTCTCTTGTTGAGTCTTCTCTTTCCGCCGAGGTCGCAGCTGACCTTGCCCCTCTTGATGTATTAATTGATGAATTTAATAAAATGAGTACCTTTGCTTACGATGCGTGTCATTCCCCTAGCCCTGATCAATATTGTTTTTCTAATGATAAAAATGACAAAGAAATAATAAAAGGAATGGAAGAACACGAAAATAAAACAGCAGTTATCGAAGATACAGAAACAGTTAATATTTCCAATGATACGACTATTAAAGAAGTAAAAATTGGATTAACACTAAGTCAAGATGAACGCAAAGAGCTAATTAACTTGGTTAGTGAATATGTTAATGTATTTGCTTGGTCATACCAAGATATGCCAGGAATTGACAGGGATATAGCTCAGCATACGATACCACTCATTCCAGGTATGAAGCCTGTCAAACAAAAGTTGCGCCGTATGAAACCAGATGTGGTTCTCAAAATCAAAGAAGAAATTAGAAAGCAGTTGGCCGCAGGTTTCATCAAAGTATCCAAGTATCCAGAATGGATAGCAAATGTTGTTCCATTTCTAAAGAAGGATGGAAGGGTCAGAATGTGTGTTGATTACAGGGACCTCAATAAAGCAAGCCCGAAAGATGGGTTCCCTCTACCTCACATTGACATTCTGGTCGATAACACAGCAAATCATGCACTACTATCGTTCATGGACGGCTACGCCGGATATAATCAAGTATTGATGGCTGAAGAAGATATGGAGAAAACCACATTCATCACACAATGGGGTACATATTGCTATACGGTAATGCCATTCGGGTTAACAAACGCGGGTGCCACCTACCAAAGAGCAGCTACAACATTGTTACATGATATGATGCACAAAGAGGTGGAGGTCTATGTCGATGATATGATCGTTAAGTCTAATGATCGCCCAGGCCACATCATTGCACTTTGCAAGTTCTTTGAAAGACTCCGCAAGTACAACATGTGATTAAATCCAGCAAAGTGTTCATTCGGAGTCACGTCAGGCAAATTACTTGGATATGTGATCAGTTCTCGAGAGATTGAAATCGATCCCACAAAATTCAAAGCGATCATGGCCATGCCATCGCCCAAGAATGAGAAAGAAATTCGAGGTTTCATTGGAAGGTTGCAATATATAAGTAGGTTCATATCGAAACTAACGGCGATATGTGAACCTATATTCAAGAAGCTTAAGAAAAATGTCCCAGTCACATGGGATGACGATTGACAAAAAGCTTTCGACAAAATCAAAGAGTACCTGGCAAACCCACCCGTGCTAGCGCCAGCAATACCTGACTTTCCTCTTCGACTCTACCTTACGGTCACAAGAGAAACGATGGGGGCAATGCTAGCACAAGAAATCGAAAGCAAGGAGAATGCAATTTACTACTTGAGCAAGAAGCTTCAAGGATACGAGACACGATACACACCACTTGAAAAGTTATGTCTCGCACTTGTGTGGGCTGCGTAGAAACTAAGACATTACATGCTCACTCATACAGGGCATGTCGTGTCCAAGATGGATCCTCTCAAATACTTGTTCGAAAAAGCAACACTCAATGGCAGATTATCAAGGTGGATAGTCAATCTTTCTCAGTTTGACTTGAAATTTGTACCACAAAAAGCCATTAAAGGTTCTGCGGTTTCTGACTTCTTAGCAGACTTTACGCTAGAAGAAGTTGAGAAAGAAGAAGATGAGTACGACTTCCCTGACGAAGATTTACTCATGACCGAAGATGATAGTTGGACGCTCTATTTCGATGGAGCTTCAAACCAAAAAGGTTGGGGTGTAGGAGTCTTGCTTGTATCACCCAATGAAGAGCATATCCCCATTTCCATGAAGCTCGACTTTGATGTCACCAATAATGTCGCAGAATATGAAGCATGTATTTTGGGGTTAGAAACAGCTGTCGCCTTGGGAATTAAGAAGCTCAGAATCTATGGTGATTCTTCACTAATCATTAACCAAATCTCCAAGAGATGGAAGGTGAGAAGTGAAAGTCTCGCTACGTATCAAGCTCATTTAGAAACTCTCACAGAGCAACTAGATGAAGTGGAATATACATATTTGCCGAGAGAAGAAAACCAGTTCGCCGACGCACTAGCTAAATTAGCATCAATGGTGCAAATTCTAACGGATACAATCAGAATGCCGTTGACCATAGAAAGAAGATATGAACCGGCTTATGTTCACGCACTTGATGGTGAACAAGAATCGCAAGAAAAAGATGCAGAGCCATGGTATACAGATATCCTTAATTACGTTACAAGAGGAGAATACCCTCCTAATACTGATAAAAGGGCACGCCGTGCTTTGAGGCTCCTGGCCTCACAGTATGTGCTCATCATGGGAGAACTCCACAAGAGGACTGCAATGGGGAGAAATCTCTTATGCATAGCCAAGAAAGAAGCACACAGAACCATGGAAAACCTTCATGCCGGTATATGTGGAACGCACATGATTGCAAAGATGTTAGTCCAAAAGATTCTACGACAAGGTTATTATTGGACTACTATGGAGAGAGATTGTCACGAATACGTCAAGAAATGTATGAAGTGTCAAGTCTACGCAAATTTACAGCACGTTCCACCTTCGCTTCTCTACACATATACTTCTCCATGGCCTTTCTCTACTTGGGGAATTGACTTCATTGGAAAGATAACGCCACCAGGACAAGGGGGGCATGAGTTTATCCTCATAGCAATCGACTATTTCACCAAATGGGTCGAATCTGCCTCATATGCTAAGCTGACGGCAAAACATGTACCTCAATTCATTGAGAAAAATATCATATGCCGCTATGGGGTACCTCATGAGATGATCAATGATAATGGAACGTATTTCCAAGCCGAATGCGCGGAATTATTATAGAAATATCATATCAAACATCACAAATCATCTCCTTACAGACCACAAACAAATGGTGCGGTCGAATCGGCCAACAAAAATGTGAAAACTATCATCGAAAAGATAACAGAAAATTACAAGGATTGGCCAAGTAAGCTACATTTCGCCCTTTGGGGTTATCGAACCTCTGTTCGTACATCAACGGGGGTTACCCATTTCTCTTTGGTCTATGGAGTTGAAGTTGTACAACCAATAGAGCTCGAAATCCCTTCTCTCTGAATTGCGTTGGAAAGCCAACTAGATGAAGTCGACTGGGTTAGAGCAAGATATGATGAACTAGTCTTACTTGATGAAAAACGCTTAACAGCTTTGCGTCATGTCCACACCTACCAACAACGTATGGCGCGATATTTCAATAAAAAAAGTCAAGACTAGGAACATCAAAGAAGGAGACCTGGTGCTTAAAGCACTCCGCAAAAATGTGTTGGATCAAGAGGAAAATTCAGACAAAATTGGTTATGTCCGTACATTGTTAAAGCCATCTTGTCTGGCGGAGCGGCACAATTGGTAGACATGGACGGTAACGGTTTCCACAATTTAACAAACTTGGATCAACTTAAGAAATTCTATGCTTAGTTGCATGGGTTCATGACCCAATAGAGCTACGTTTGTCCTGATTCCTTTTGAAGGATACGTAGGCAACCCCTCAAGGGGGCACGACCACTTTAAGAAATAATAATAAAATCCTTCCTCCGTCGATCAGGTACAACACACAAGACAGCAAAACGAAGCCAAAATCAAGAAAATTATACATTGCGCTAGTTCAACATCCACCGTGCCACGGCAGACCCCACCGCCAGACGGTAAAGGGGAGAGTTGCCGCGTCACAGGACAATTCACCGTGTCACGGCACAGTCCACCGTGGCACGGTGAAATTGCAATAAAAAAAAGAGTTTGCCGCGCAACGGGAATCTGTACCGTGTCACGGCAAATTATCACCGTGGCGCGGTGGACCTAAAGAAAAAAAAAATTGTCGTGACGCGGGAATTTCCAACGTGTCACGGTATTTTGTTACCGTGGCACGGTGGAATTTCAGATTTTCTGATTTTTTTAGTGACGTAGTCTTAGCGAATTCAGTTATTTGTTCAATGTTTTTTCTTTTCATTCTTCCATTGCGTCCGACTCCTTGACTCGGATATTAAAGAAAAAAAAGTCATTGTAATTTTTTAAGGCGAAAATAAATATGTTATTATTATTGAAAAAAAAATGTGACTACGATTATTGCCATCATGCGCCTTATTTTAAAAATTTTATAAATCATAAAAGCAAAGCAATACTGATCTAATCCCTCTTCACTTTAGGAACCTCATTCTCTTTTTTAACTAGGTCGGCCTTCACCATTAATGTGTCTTTTGTAGCCCGAACCGTCACACCCCTATTCGAACTTTCACCCCTTTCACCTTTCTTAAAATTCTTTGGTTGTTTCTCTCTATAATCCATCTTCTCCTTACCCTTCCCTTTCACATAATTCTTCCTTTTCGGCATTATAGGGGTCTTAAACTCAATCCCTTGTGTTCTTGAATCTAGACGATCTTTAGAAGGCGCTTTCTTATTTACAAGACGACTCTTCACATCAGATTTGCGTGATTCGACTCGTTCCCTCCTACTTCTAGGATTCAACCATGCCTTGTATGCAATAGATAAGGGAGGAGGAGCTTGGTTACTTGCAGAAACGGTCCACAAAGGTCTTCCAATCCAATAAGTCTCGTATTTGTGAATGTTACTTTCATGCAACGATACTTCACGAGGACTATCGTTATAACGTGGAACTACTTGTTCAAGTCCATACTGCCGCATCAATCGAGAAGGACAATAAAAAGTCAATCTTGAGATACTAGGAACACGGCAATACGGAGTATCATTCGTACCAACCATGCTAGTAAGCCTCCACCAAGGCACCACCCAACGAATGGAAAATTCTCTCTTTGCAAAGAAATTTTTCCAGTCTTCATACGACATGTTCATAGAGTAATTCTTCTTCCTGCGAACTAGATCGTTTGGGCCATATTTTTCATATCGTCGGGGGCTACAAATAGTTATAAACGCTCCATCAACCAAATCTGCGAAAAAAAAAAAATCAGTTGGAAAAAAAAATAAAAAAATAAAAAAATAAATTGCAGATTCCCCCGTGACACGGTAGAGTTCACCGTGTCATGGCAGAGAGCCGCCGTGACACGGTGACTGTTCAAGCACAGACGCTAGACAAGCATGTCCTACCCTACCGTTTGCAAATAAAAGCTTGCTAAACATGCAAAAAATTTATGCCCTTCTACGGTATACATTATAAGACTCAGAGACAGGGCGAGTGAAATTTAAATTTGCAAGTTTTTCTATGTCTATCTCATTACCACACACAATTCTATTTAAATCTGGATCTGTTAGATTCAGATGGCGTTCAAAGTCTTGGTAATAATACTCACGTAAGGTAGGCATGGCAATAAGATTTCTAGCAGGAAATCCAAAGATGGCACCGAATTCCTCCGGCAGGGGACAGATTTCATCGTAATCAAATATAAAACAATGTGTTTCTGGACTCCAATAGTCTAATACTGCCCTAAGAAAATCATGTTCAATAGCTACATGCCTCAGGGCTAGTAAACCCTTGACATGAAACAATTCCAACTCTCTCTTGTCAGCATTGGTAAAAGAATAAGACCAGTGGCACAATGTATTGTCAAAATTCTGAGACATTATTATTGAAATATGAAATTCTAATTATTTTGTGTTTCGTAATTATGCATATCACGAATATATTAGTCCTATTTTATAACAAAAGCACTCGGAACTACTCAGAAATTATCTTTCTATACGCATAAACAACACCGTTGTAGAATACGCGCACCGTGAAACGAGAAGTCCCACCGTGTCACGGGAATTTGTGCCGCGACACGGCAGATCTTGCCGTGACACGGTATATAGTACCGTGTCGCGGCGCCCACGCGTTTTCTTTTTTTTTTATCTTTTCCTCTATCTATCTGGATTTTTTTTAGTATTTTATCTTCACCGTTTATTTTTCTGTTTTTCGAGAGTTTCATTCTTAATAAAATTCTCAACTTTTTTTTATTTTTTTATTTTTTTTATTTTTTTTATTTTTATCATTTTTATTTTTATTTATTTATTTATTTATTTATTTTTTATTATTCATCGTTATTATTTATCATTTTATTTCTATTTTTATTTTATTTTTCTTTGAGGAAGTTATAAACCTCGTCCCATTTGCAAATATATTTATTTTCGGTGTAGTTGTAAAACTTATTCAGATTTTTCTTTTCTTTTTATTTCTTTTTCTTTTGGGGAAGGTCGGTACCCTCCACTTACTCCACTTAAGTTTTTTGTCGCGTCATTAATAAATACACAACCACACACAATGAGTCTCAAGCACACACTAACACACACTAATAAATACATAAACTGTGAATACAACAATGAGTCTCAAGCACACACTAACACACACTAGTAAATACATAAACTGTGAATAATGTACAAAATGAGTCATAATAAATAAGCAGCGTCAAGTGTCATCACAATATGTACAAATAAAGTCCCTTGGTCAAAAAATCTGCAGAACTAGAAGAGTTAGGATCAGTGTCATCCCCAGCCTTTGAATATGGGAACGGTGAGCCAAAGAGTCCCGCCATCATCTAAGTACGAGGAGTAGTGTCCCTACTAGTTCCTATAACTCCAGCAGCAGTCAAACTTAAAGCAGGACCCGTCCAACTGGCAAACGGTTTAGACTGACTCAAAGAAATGGGAATCGTCGGTGGAGGCTTCGTCCCATACACTGGAACTGAAAACAAGCCCGACACCGGTGGAGGAATCCTAGACGACGGAGCTGAAAATAAGTCGGGATCCACGGTAGTCAAAACTGGCCTAAACTCAGGCTGTGAAGGCTGTGAAAACGACTGTCGCTGCCTCTGACCCTGACCCTGAAAGCGCTGGGAAGATTGAGGCTGCTACCACTGAGCCTCCTGAAACGGCTGAGATATTAGAGGATCTCGCGGAGACTGAGAATGCCGATGAACCTCAGGAGATCGTCTACCACGACTAGGCTCCCCCTCGCCCGAGCCTCTATGCCTCGAGCGCGAGCGGGACCTCCGTTGCTCCTGAAAGATACAAAATAAAAAGACGTCAACAATGCAAAATAAAACAAATGGTAGAAATGGGAAAAAATGAGCATACCTGAAGAACATCGCTAAAACTGCTCCAACAACTCGCACCACGCCGAAGCTTGATGATGCAGTACTTCAGAGCGTCAACCAGCTTCATGAATCCCATCATCTCCGGGCAGGTAGGCTGAGAACCAAACAGATAAAAATCAGTAACAAGCGGTGTAAAAAGGGATGAATAATGCATAAAAAACTTACCGGCTCAAAAACCTCAGGCAGAGACTTCTGCTCCTGTCTAAAACCCTCTGACGCGTCAACAATATGGTCCTCGGTAATATCAATCGGCCCTAGGTAGCGGACAGATTGAGGCGGAATCTCAATCCTCCCCACGGGGCGAACAGTCATCTGAAAATACGATTGAATAGTCAAGTTATTCGACTATTTAAACAGAGACTAGCGACAAAACTCCTCAAAAGAAATCATACCTCAGGAAGGCAGGGTGGAGGAGCCAGAGAGAGATGTAAGTCCTGCGCATAATCACCCTCCATGCGCACAAGCTCCTGCCAAGGAAAAGTGCAGCGCTCTCCCCTGTTTATCAACTCTCTAAGCAAGAGGGAGTCCAGCATCGAATCCGGTGGAGATAAAGGCACCACAAAGCGATCACCACTGTGCTGACGAACGACACGCTCCCCCAGATACCAAAAAAGGGTCAGGTACCAACCAAAATAGTGCGGTACGTTGAAAGCTGCAAGGCCTCGGGAAGATTAGTCATCCCAGCCCAAGGACGATACTGGACATCAATAGTGCACGTGAACTCCTATCAGGAGAAAGAGTCAAGGAAATGAGAATCAAAATGAAGATCCGCACTCGCTGCTCAGCTGATGTCTCCTCCATCTCAAAACCACGAGCTAGAACCGAAGCCAGCTCTGATCGCTCGCTCCTTGGACCACCTCGAGACACTAGCTGGGTCCTGATATGCTAAACGATCGGACCTAACAAATCGGCTGCCTCAGCCGCTCCCCAAGAAAGATTAGACATCTGTGTTACGGCCCGGTCAGTGAAGGGTAGACTGCTAATCATGCTAAAGTCCAGAGGGGTCACTATCATCTCCCCCAAGCAAAGTGAAAGGTGTTGGTAGTATCCCAAAAATACTCCAACAACGCGCGAACGACTGTCGCACCACAACCCTGGGGGCTACAAAACACTACGACCGCCAAATAAAAGTCCACTAAACCAGCTGATTCCCAAAAGGTGTTCGTAGAAAGATCCCTCGTGATAATCCGGTGAAGTCGAGGAATCAAATCTCCGGCTCTAGAACCGTGGTGGCGAAGCGTGCCGTCGAGTATGCCGACAAGTGGGTGATGAGAAACGTGGTTCTCACGATAGAAAACCAACTGGTCGTTAGTCCACGGGGGTGGAACCCTTCTACCTCTACTCGTAGAGGCCCGAGGCTCAGACTCTAAGGCGTCGTCATCCATACCCTCGGGAATCGTGGGAGTGTCCTCCCGAAAATCCTGACGCCGGCCATGAGTGGAAAGATCGCGATCCCCTCGTCTAGGCATGCTATTATAAAAATAAAAATCTAAATGCTTAGCATCATTTCGTGAGACATTTAGTTATTTATATCGAGTTGCATTTTAATAAAAAAATCTAAATGCTTAGCATCGCTTCCTAAGTTGTTTAGTTATTTATTGCATTATACGCTAAATTTTTACCTCAAGGCTAAAAATTTGCAAAATAATGGAATTTTTTATAGTACTTAGTTTCTCCATGACGAACTAATAATATGTTCTCGTAATTGCATGACACTATGTTCTCCATGACAATGTAGTACATACACAACACAAAACATGTCTCAAAATTGCACAAAAACAATAGATCAACGCATCATAGCATATTTTGCAAGATCTACAACCAACATGTCATCATTTCAAGTGCAAAATAACAACATGAACAACAAGGAACACCATTGACCACAAGTAGTACCAAAAATGGTGATTTGCTCAATTCTTCACCAAATCATGCAATTTTGGTCTCAAATCGCTCACAAACACACTTACACACATATGCAAGTAAATTCATGGCAAGAATTTCAACATAAACCTCAAAATAAAAAAATCCCCAAATTGATTTTTAAGGGTTTTTTTTACATGAAATTATTTGAAGCAAATTCGAGACAAAAATCAAAGGGAACTTACATGGATCCTTGAGGAGAATCGAATGAGGAAAGTATCAAAAAAAATTAGAGCAGAATTGATGAAGATTTGAGCTCCAAAAGCTAGAAAAACCGTGAAGACCACAGCACAGCCGCCGTGACACGGACAGCATCAGCCGTGACACGGTAACAGCAACCCGTGTCACGGGTCGCCTAGGACGTGACGGAGCTCCGACAAACTCAGGTGACGGCGACAGCAGCGCAGCAACGAGCAGCAGCGAGATTTCAGTGAAAAAAAATATAAATAAATAAAAAAAAACAAAAACCTGCAGAACCGCTGTGACACGGGACGAAGATCCGTCTGACGGGAAACAGACCGTGTGCCGGTGAGTCGTCGACGTGGAACGGGAATCTGAGCAGTTAAGGTGAAAAAATGGAGATGAGAAGTAAGAGTAGGACAAGAAATAGAAATGGTGAGTGAACAAAAATGAGCCATGTCTGATATTTAAAGCCAAAAATAATCGTTGCACGACCCCGTTACCGTTCCACATTTCCCGTTATTGAGTAACGGTGTTCAGGCGCGTGGAACGAAGCGCGTGGAATTTTTTGTGCAAAAAAAATTCCCGTGACACGGGAGTCACTCCCCTTTAACAGCAATCTAAAACTGTGTCGCGGGATTTATCCACGTGGCACGGAGTTTAGGCTTTTTTCCTGCACGTCCCTTGAAGCGGTCGGCGAATATTCCTAGCTTTTTCACTAAAATTGCGCAATTTTCCGCGCAAATTGGACAGTTAATTTTTCAGTAAAATTACGCGTAAAATTCTAACTGACGGTTGAAGGGTATCAAAATTACTATTTTGACCCTAGGAAGCGTTAAAGTCAATTTTGTCAATATTTTAAACACCTAATATGGTCGGATAATCGACTTGAAGGTGTGAATCATCTGCGGCCCACATTCGGGGATAATCGAACCATCATGCACTTGCAAATTTCAGCGATTACAGTAGTTGTCGGCTTTCCTCAAGCATGGAAAGCGTTATCGGTGGATTTTTCTTCAAGTATAGAAAACCGCCAAGTCGGCTTTCCTCAAGCATGGAAAGCGTTATCGATGGATTTTTCTTCAAGTATAGAAAACCGCCAAGTCGGCTTTCCTCAAGCATGGAAAGCGTTATCGGTGGATTTTTCTTCAACCGCCAAGTCGGCTTTCTTCAAGCATGGAAAGAGTTATCGGTGGATTTTTCTTCAAGCATAGAAAGCCGCCAAATTCCTTTGTCGGCTTTCCTCAAGCATGGGAAGCATCATCGGTGGATTTCTTCAAGCATAGAATGACACCAAATTTATACGTCGACTTTCCTCAGGCATGGAAAGTCTCATCCGGTAGGTTTCTTCAGGCTTAGAAAACTACCAAACTCCTCAGTCGGCTTTCCTTCAAGCATAGGAAGCTGCCAAACTCATTTGTCACCGATACACTGGTGCCAGATACGTATTCTATCCTTTTACTCTTTTATCCGTGGAATTAACATTTTTGTGCAGGTATCGGCGTGTACAAAGTGATTTAGGATCGCAGAACGTCTTAAATCATTCTCCGTCCCTATCAACTTCTTTGACTATCGTTTTCAAAACTGATGTTTCTACAAAGTCAGTCAAAGTGGGGACTTCTATAGACACCTAAAAATGTCTACCCAAAACCAAACAAGATGATGAACAGCCTTTCACCGCCACTATTGGTCGGGTTCAGTATTTAATCCCGAGAGTGCTTAAAAAATTGTATTTGATTAAATTCGTATTTTTAGATAGTCCATGGATTAGTCTTGATGTTTGGTAAAAGCATAGTTTTAATTTCAGCCCAAACTTTTTATTTATTTTTGCCCAAACCTTTTATTTATTTTATTGTTTTATTATTTATTTTTGGCCCAAACCTTTTATTTATTTTATTTACTTATTTTCTTATTTTAGCCCAAATAATAATAAATCAGAAAAAGGCCCAAAATTATCAATCGGCACTTAAAATGCTGAACGAAATTAGGGTTAAAAATGAATTTAGACGGAAAAGGGGACTGAAAATTCTCGCACCACGGCAGCTGTCCACCGTGTCACAGGAAACTATCCCGTCCAACGGTGGGATTTCTCGTGACACAAGAAACGTGCTGTGACACGAGAATTTTCGTGTCCTTTCCGCGTAAACCCTTAACGCGTTTTCTCCCCCGTTTACTAAATATTTCCCGCGTCACACAAAATTTGCACCGTGTCACGGGAATGTTTCCCGTCTGACGGTGGGATTTCCCGTGTCACGGTACAGTTTGTCGTGTTGCGGGATACTTTTTTTGGGTTTTTATCATTTTGAGGTTCCGTGTGTTCCCTCAGCACATTTTCTCTATAAATACCCCCTCATTTCTGATGTACGGGGCATCAATTAATTCTCTGTTTTTCTCTCTTCTATGCTCTAGCCTAAGAACTAGCCTACCCTTCTTATTTCAAAATTCGTTCTTCAAGTACTCCAAGGAGTCCATACTTTACTTGTGGTTCTGTCCTTAAGCCAAGGCGTGAAAGTTAGAAGTGTTTGAGGGTTTGGCCCCAAATCAACTTTACTTAATTTACTTTAATTATTGTTTTATTATTATTTCCTTGAAGTTACTAACTCGTTTATTATTTTGTAGGTGTAAACAAACAGAATCAAAGTAAGAATTATGTTCCTTTTATTTCTATTATTTTTCTAACGATTTTATATTGTTGGAATTATTGTTAAACTGCTTCCAATATTAATGTTAATTCTATTATATTTATTGATCACCATATTGCATGTTTAAAGGGAATATGTAATTGGAAAATCACGCCTAATAAGATAATTTGGACAACCGGTTTAGGTTCCTTTTTAATCTTGTTATTTAACTCAAGTGATCACAATATTTTAGAAATATATGTTGCATTAATATTAAACCAATTTAGCATAATAATAGTTTAGAGCAAATTGAATTTTTGTTTGTATGCCTTTGAGATCGCAGGAATCATTTTTCACCATAAGAATCGAGTAGAGGCCAATACGGGCGAATGTGACTCCATGACTCACTTCGTACCATCATCCCCAATCCTCCTTTCGTGGTTCCGAACCATATGGAGTTAGTAATCTCATGGATGAATGGGGTGTAACCTTCACGGGTCAATCGTTGTTGCCTTCGTTGTCCCTTATCATGGTTGCCTTTTTATGATCTGTGAACGGTTTACAAGTTCCTTAAAAACTTGTTGGTGGCTCCCTACTTTATTTGTCCCTAATCATATTATGTCAGTTCCCACTTCCTATGAGTGCCAAGCATATTCACCACATGCTCAATGTAGGCGCACTTCGAGCGACGCCTACAGCGCCTAACGCAAGTCATCAACGCCTGGCACTAATGTTAGCGTCTGGCTCTAACTTCGTTTTTTCACGTCGAAACTCTTATTTGTTTTTCTATCTACTTGGCTTATTTTTTTTTTATAAATAACCTCCTAAAATCTTCGTTTTCAATCACCAATAATCATCTACAATCATCTATTCTCATCTACAATCACCAATTCTCTAATTCTCTTCTCTCTCAAAGCCAAAGCTTTCTTTATCTCTCCTTTCTAAACCAACCTTTATACAAAATTCCGCATTCACGTGACCTAGAAACACCTAGCATTGTTCGAAGTTGCCTTCTCATAAGACGTGAAAGGTTTTAATTTCTGAGGGTTTGGTCCCAAATCTCTCTTTCAATTATTTAATTTAATTGTTTGTTTATTATTTTCCTTGAAGTTACTATACTAACGTGTGTATTTTGTTATTAGAAAGAGGTACGAGGCATCCAAGTAGGTGCTTTAATGGTTTTTTATTGATATTATGATGCAGAAATCATGCTTAGGTTGTTATTTTCTTCCTAGCGTCATGTTAGGGTGTTTTGATCTTTCTAGTATCATGTTTAGGGTAACAACTAAAAAATGCTAATATCAAGTATGATTAAAAGTATGATGCTTTGTATTTTCTTCCTAATATTTATGATTGTTAGTATCATGTTAGGGCTATATATTTGATCTTTAATGTTTAGTGACATGCTAAGTTTTGTTATTAGTCTTGTTAGTATCATGTCTAGGATCTTGCTATTAATATTATGCTTTAACATGATTATTTTAATAATGATTATTATTATGATGATTATTATTTTTATTATTATGTTGCTTGATATTTTATTGTTATTGCTTGATCACACATTTTATGCATGTTTAAAGGGAATTTGTACTTGTAATCACTCTTAATAAGATAATTAATAATCTTGTTTAGGGTTAATTTGATTATAATTCAAGTGATCGCCAATAATAGTTTATTTGTGCATTAATATTCAACCAACATAGATAAGCAGGTTTAGGGTTCATCCTATTGATTTCATGTTAGTTAGAAAGCGCACATGAATACGATCAGAATAAAGTAGAGGCCTATTATTAGGGCAGGTTTAATCTCTTTTAGGTTGGATTTGTACCTTCATCCCCGAACTACCAGTCATGGTTCAAGACCTATTGGAGTTAAGGATCTCTTGGATCGTTAATGGGTGTAACCTTCACCTCATGAACGGTTTACAAGTTCCTAAAACTTGTTGGCGACTCTTTTGCTCTATCTTCTTTCCCTTTGGACGCCACCGTACTTTAGTGTATGATTACAGTGGGGTTCAAGCTAGGGATAATGCTTGAAATATTCCCTACAGTGTGTTTAATTTAGGAGTTATCAACCTAGTTACTTGCACTAGATTGCATTGTAAGTTCACATTGATACGGACAATTGATTTGTGGCTTGCATTTGTTGATTGAATTGGTTTGTGAAATTCCTAGTTAGAGTTACTCGTAGTTTGCGCTAGTTTGACCTCTAGGAGATTAGCCTACCATAATATCTTGATTACAAAATTGATTTTCCCTCGCAACACTCGACTTAGTCATCTCCAATCCCATTTAGTTGAATTCATTGCAAGTATATGTGGATCCTAAACCCTAGTGTTTGATATATTTGATTTCATTTCGATTGCTTGATTGATTTAGAATATACACACCTTACTTCACTACTTCAAAATAGCTTAACTTTAGCTTTAGCATTCACTTCCCATTCCAAGTTGTTCAACCCTCGACTTACTCCTATGCTAGTTATAAGGATGTGTTGAGTGATTATAAATTTTGTTTGGCCGAGAAAAGATTAGTCCGGTGATCTAGTCTCAACCCTTGATTAATGATCAAGACATTTGAACCTATAAACATGTTTAATATGATAAATATGAGTTGTTTTATTGATAAAATCTTAAAATATAGCAAAAACAAACAAAATGGGCAAGTCAGAAGGTCATTTAAGCCATTTTAGCCTAATTATGACCCTATAACCTTGTACATGCATGAAAATGTGTGTGATTCGGCACATTGAACCTATAAACATGTTTGATATTAATATGAGTTGTTTGAATAATAAAATTTTAGACTATAACAAAAACAAAGAAAATGGATAAGTTAGAAGATTATTTAAGCCATTTTAGCCTAGTTATGACCCTATAACCTTGTATATGCATGAAAATGTGTATGATTAAACCATTTGTACCTATAAACATGTTTAATATGCTAAATATGAGTTGTTTGGTTGATAAAGTCTTAGAATATAGTAAGAATAAACAAAATGGGTATGTTAGAAGGTCATTTAAGCCATTTTAGCCTAATTATGATCCTATAGCCCTGTATATGCATGAAAATATGTATGATTAAGCCATTTGAACCTATAAACATTTTTAATATGCTAAATAGAGTTGTTTGAATGATAAAATCTTAGAATATAACAAAAAAAAAAAAAAAAAAAAAAAAGTTAAGTTAGAAGGTCATTTAAGCTATTTTAGCCAAATTATGACCCTATAGCCTTGTATATTCATGAAAATGTGTATGATTAAGCCATTTGAACCTATAAACATGTTTGATATTCTAAATATGAGTTTTTTGAATTATGAAATTTTAGAATATAACAAAAACAAAGAAACCGGGTTAGAAGATTATTTAAGCCATTTTAGCCTAGTTATGACCCTATAGTCTTTTAAATGCATGAAGATGTGTATGATTCAGCCATTTTATTCTATAAACATGACTAATATACTAAATATGAGTTTTTTGAATGATAAAATCTTAGAATATAGAAAAAATAAAGAAAATGGGTAAGTTAGAAGGTCCTGTAAGCCATTTTAGCCTAGTTAAGACCCTATAACCTTGTATATGCATGAAAATGTGTATTATTTAGCCATTTGAACCTATAACCATGTTTAATATACTAAATATGAGTTGTTTGATTGATAAAATCTTAGAATTTAACAAAAACAAACAAAATGGGTAAGTTAGAAGGTTATTTAAGCCGTTTTAGCCTAATTATGACCCGATAGCCTTGTATATGCATGAAAATGTGTATGATTAAGCCATTTGAACCTATAAACATGTTTTATATGATAAATATGAGTTGTTTGAATAATAAAATCTTAGAATATAGCAAAAACAGAGAAAATGGGTAAGGTAGAAGGTCATTTAAGCAATTTTAGCCTAGTTATGACCGTATAGCCTTGTATATGCATGAAAATGTCTATGATTAATCCATTTGAACCTAAAAAAAATTTTAATATGCTAATTATGAGTTTTTCTTTTTCAGGATGCCTACCAACAGAAGCTTGACGAGTCTTCCACTCAAGGGTCACAACCGGACCCTAGCCAGGTATACTAGGAGGTCGTTGGTAGTAGGAAAAAGGGTGTAGTGAAGGGTCTAGGTTCAAGCACTAGTGTTTATTACATCCCCTCTTCTGATAAAAGGCTCACAATCGTAAAATCCTTGTATAGCTTCACAATTGGAAGAACGTGTGCAAGCCGAGGTTGCCGAGCAAATAGTGGAGGCAAAAGTGTTGAAATAAGCACAAATGAAGGCACAGTTTGCTACGTAATTGCAGGAGGCATTGAAAAAGGAGTGGGAGGAGGCGGCAATTGAGAGTAAGCGAATGATGGAGACGACGTTGCAGAACTTGTTCTATAATTGTTTAGGTGGTCCTTCATTTCAGTTTCGTAGGGAAGATGACCTGGACATGAGTGGTGATGAGGTTGGTTACCAGACTCTGGTGTCGTAGTTTATTTGTTCATAAAGCTCTTAGATTAGTATTGTTCATAAAGGCCTTAGTTTATTTTTGGGAAATATAGGCCTTAGGTTTTTTTTTTTTTTTTTTTTTTTTTTTTTTTTTTTTTTTTTGTATTTTGGGAATATAGGCCTTATCGTTTTTTTTGGCGGATATTTGCCATTCCGTTATTTTTTGGGGGGAATATAGGCCTTAACTTAGTATTATATTGTTCATGTTGGCCTTATCTATTTTTTTAAATAACATAGGCCATAACTTAGTATAATTCATATAGGCCTAACTTAATTTTTAAATTTAGCTTATAAAACTATTACTAACTAATTACTATTATAATTTACTTGAACATTGTTACTATATGTATTATTCAAAGTTGGACTATTAATATGAATTATGCATTTTATTTTTAATTTTGTTAATTTTTAAATTAAGTAATATAATAACAGGTTATAGGTTTAGGTTCGGATGAGATCGTAATTGCAAACGATAATATTATGAAAATTGCACTATTTACATGAGATTTGCGACCAATCTATTACAAATTTTGCGACTGTCTTGTTTGTCACAATCATATCATATTTGCGAGATCCATTCATGTCACAATTTCTCATCAAATTGTGACGGTCAACACCTGTTGCAAATGTCATAAATTGTGACCATTTGTTGCTGTCGCAATTTTATGAACAATTGCGACCGTTTTTCAACCTGTCGTAATTTGCAGAATTTGCGACCGTTTTTTTCCCTATCGCAATTTGCAAAATTTAGCTATCGCGATTAACCTATCGTAATAATTTGAATTTTGCGATCGTCTTAGCGGTCGTAATTTCCAAAAATAGAGACCGCCTCACCTGTCGTAAATAACGAATTACGTCAACTTAAAAAAAGGTCGTTGAAAATAATAAAAACGGTCGCAATATGATCTGCGACCGCCAAGTGGTCATAAAATATTTTTTTTGCGACCAATAAAATAACGATTGGTGCGTTGCGACGGGTGACGGTCGCAATTACACTTTGTGACCATTTTTCTTATGTTTTACGAATGTTAGTGGCGGTCGTAAATCACTGGTTTTTTTGTAGTGATGGGTTGAAAAGAAGTAATGGACAAGGGGGAAACTATCTCTACTAAAATTGTATGCAAATCATCTAAGGGATCCCTATTAATGAAAGAGATGGATGATGAAGAGGAAGCACACAAGAGTTGGAAAAGGTCTTGAATAGAGAAGGCCGACTAGAGAATTGCTTTAATTTACTTCCAATTTTCTTTTTAGATAATTTTTTTCTTCAAGTCAATTTTATTTTATGCTTTCTTTAATTCCATCAATAATGTAATAATTTTACATTATTTATTAATGCAATTTCCAGCTTTTAAGAAAAATACATTAACTTTTACATAAAAAAAAGTTATTTATTTTTTAGTAATGTAAAACTACTTGAAATAATTTCGAATAATTCGAGTACGAAAGTCAAAAATTTTCCGAAATTCACCAAAACTTGCCCAGATTTAAGAATTTGTTGCGAAGCTAGAAATACAATTTCATTGCGGCGCGGCGCCTCTGCCGTGGCTCGATAATGTTGTCGCGGCGCGACAACTTTTGTTGTGGCGTGATGGCTTGAATTCTTGTGCGATGGTGATTTTGGTTAAGCATGTTGATGTGAACATGCAATATTTAAAAAATTTAAAGGGGTCGTTCCCAGTAAACGGTTGCCTATGTATCCTTTCCTTAGGATTCTGGCCAAACATAGCTATATTGAGTATAAAACTCAAGCAATCATGGGTAGAATTTCTTATGTTGGTCAAGGTTTTTCATGTTCGAAAACTCAATACCATCCATATCAGTTGAATGGTTTTTTATGTTCAAAAACTAATTACTCTTTTCTTATGTTTTGTAGCGCCTCCTGTTAGATGGTATTGATTATGTATGGTCAAGACCAATTAGACCTAAATTTGCCCCCTGGGTCTAGAACAATTTTTTTCTTAATACTGTTAACACTAAGTCTCCTACTTTGATGTTTCTTGTCTTGACAATCTTGTTAAAGTGTCTAGCCATGCGAGTTTGATAGCATTGAGTATGATGTAGAGCTTCTAGTCATTTTTCATCGAGTAGAAATTGTTTTGGGGTTTTTCGTGTCCTTCGGGAGAGTTACAGCTCAAGACTGGATTCACAAGGTCGCTTGTACCTGCAAAACAAACGGACCGCCGGATGGTCGGTGGTCCACCTCCTAAGATTAAGTTAGTAAAGTGTTCGGAATAAAAACGTGCGGAAATGAAGTTATCTACTCGGATTCCAAGCTCGAGTGTTGTCTGTTTCTTGAGAATGACAGCTCAGTAATAATTGTAATAATTAATGTAACGTGTCCCCATAAATGAGGGGAAGTGTGCCCTCCCTGGTTTGATGACCTAGGGATTAGGGCACGCCGTTTTGCGGCGCCTCAAAGTTTGGGCCTTTGAAGGCCGCCATTTCAGAGGTGATATCTGAGTGACACGTGTCGCACATTCTAAGAGGCCATTTGGGCGACACGTGTCGCTCTCTTATTGGTCCACTTGGGATCATCAAATACCCCATATCAGGGATGTATCTGCCTGACACGTGTAACCATCTAGAAGGTCCTAGGTGGCGCTCCTTCTAATGACATGTGTCAGGTTCCGATTGGGCCACTTGGCCGGATATAAAATACGCAAAACATTTTCCCCTCACAGGGGTCACGTGCTTGGCACATGACGCCTGTGATAGGTGTCAGGATATGAATGGCCTAGAAGTTACTTTTTACTGTTCACATAGTTCTAAGGTTTTACCTTGAACATTTTACCCCCTTTGTAAATAGAGGGGTTGACCTCCCCTGCATTTACAGTTGTGTGAATCTTTGGGAGAATGTTTGAATTTGACTTGCAAAGACTTTGAATTCTTCAGCATCCGACAGTCGGCCCTCTTAGTTCGCCTACTCAATAGACGCACCACACTGACGCCTCTTGTTACCTTCTTCTTAGGTAACCGCCTGATCCCTTTTTACTTATTTTCTTTTCATTTTTTCTCTTTATAAAAAATGGTTTCCCAAACGCATCCGGCACGACCTAGATTAGTGATCAGTCGGTCACCGGGGGCAGCTAAATGTAGAACTAGGAGTGCCGAATGCTCATTCGAGAACTTTCCTTTAAGTACATCTCCAAATCTGACATTGTCTGTGCCTCTGCAGGTTATGATGGCCAGAACAAAGAAAACGACAAGGAGATATAAGACGGATTGTTCTTGGTACCATTCGGACAGTGACACTGTCTTTTCTGACGGCTCCATTAGGGCGCCTATCTCTAAAATAAGTAGGGAACCCCCTAGCACCGTCAGCACTCCCAATAATTCAATTTTGGAGGAGTGTGACAAAGAGTATGAGAATCCCGGGCCGAGTGGATCGGTGCCGAATGATGAGCAGGGGGAGGACACTACTAGTTCCAGCCAGCGGGCCCCAGCTCTGAAGAGAGCTGTGATGATGACTCTGCGTCTTCATCTTCCAACTACGTTCCCCTTGACTAGGAGGTGGCACAGTTAAACCTTCAAGCTGCCAGAGAGTCCCTCTCCATTGAGAAGGGAGAGGACTAGGAGGAGCCGTCTTCTTCCAAGCGGCATGAACGTGCACCTTATTATATGCACGTCCCAGAAGGAAGGCGGAAGATTATGAAGGATGATCTTCCCAAATTTCTTTCTACCCATGTCATGGGACATGGGTTTCTTCTGTCCGTGTCGGATGCTATAGACACGGTCACCTGGATTGTGATGGACTGCTATGGTGACCAGTGTTTTGGCTGCTACGAAGCAGCCATCCAGGCAGGACTTTGCTTCCCTCTCCATCTGGCTATGGAGAGGATTTTGGACGGATAACAGCTGGGTATCTGGAAACTAGCCCCCAACTCTTGGGTCAACATTTTGGGCTACGTTGCCACCTGTGAGATGTTGGAGGTGGAGCCCAGCTTCGAGGCGTTTGCTCAAATGCATTACTTGAGTCGGACTCCCAATCCAAGCGTGATCTGGTGGTTTACTCTGACCAGCCACAATCGTTATATGATGACGCTGGGAAAGAGAACAAATAGAAGGACTGAAGAAGTAAATTTTAAATTTTAGCCTACCCTCACCTTGTGTCCTTACGTTACAACCTTGGGGAAAGACCTTTTGACCTAAGTGGTTGAGTCATTCATCGTTGGAGAGAAATGTGAGTTTTAGCCTAAGGAGAAGGGATGCATAGTAAAGATGTCAAGTAGCCTAAAAATTCTCTTTTTTCGGTTCCTTTGAGGAATCATTGGGATGCTCACTAGAGGTTGATATGAGACTAGTAGGAAGAACATGGTAAGATTGTTTGGGATGAAAGTGGATTGTGAAAGCTAGTTCCTATGCTTAGCATATTTATGTTTCAATCAACCTTGGGTATCTTGGGACATGCACTCCCTTACTTGTTTAGAAAGTATTGCATTCATTTGTGCTTGTATATTTTGGAAAGTCCTTTCATGAACATTTGTTTTCTTCTCTTGTATTTTGGTTTCTTTTCGTGCTTTGCCTTGTTTGTATTATTACGAGAGTTATGGGTAAAACTCTTAGGAAACCCTTACGAGAGAATCACTCGTCCTCTATGGCGATCTAGGGGTTTAAATGGCTTGTCTTTAGTTGCTAAAATTGACCTTGATTCCGACGAAAGTGAGTTAGTGTACATTCTCATCTCGTTACTACTTTTGTTTGTTTTAATAAGCTCGTCATTTTCATTCCCTTGGTTATGTTTTGCTCGAGGTCGAGCAAAAGATAAGCTTTGGGGCATTTGATGGGTGTCATAAATGGCACCCATTCTATGAGTATTTAGGTTGTTTTCATCCTCTTTTCATAGCTTTCTTGCTTAATAAATGCTTAGTATTATGCTTTGTTTCTTAGTTTTACCTTTCCTTTCTTATTTTGTAGCTTTTGTGTATTTCGTTGGTTTTCTAGCCTTTTCTCCTTTATTTGCTCTATTTTCGTGATTGTAGGTATTGTACAAGGTTTGGGTCTTGATATTGGTGATCTACTAAGGTGGAGAAAACCTTTGGAGCAAGCTCACGGCGTTTGGAAAGCTTAAGATGCAAGAAAGTGTAAATTCCAAGTCTTGGCTCTTGCGCTCTCATGTCGTGCTACCATTAAGAAGTTGTGTACCCACTAATCAAGAGCATTAGCTACTGCCACTCCTAGTGTTCATCACCATCATAAGTAATGAGACCTTAGCGAACGCATGAAGCCGCGAGAATCTCGAAGGAACCTAGCTAGGCGCGGGCGCACAACAGGGAGGCGCGGGCGCACCTAGGGGTGGCGCGGCCGCACCTAAGGGTGGCGCGGGCGCACCCCTGGCGTGCGCGGGTGCACCTCCCCTGCTGCCCGGGCGCGCCTTCGTGCGTATTTTATGCTTGGTTTTTTGTGATTTCGCGCCTCTTTATTTATATTTTTAAAACTGATTTTTGAAGGAAGTTTTAGAAGAAGATTTTGATCATATTCTTAGCTTAGTTGAGAGCTTCTCTCTCTAGTTTTAGGGTTAGTTTTAGGAGTAGATTTCAGAGAGAAAAAGTGAGGAATTTTAATGGTGATTGAGAGATTGAAGATTCAATGGTGACAATTATATTGAAGATCTTCCATATTATCAATGAGCATATCTAAATCTATCTCATTTATAGTTTTGATTAGGTTATTCATGATTGGTTTGTTTGATTTGATTTGATTTGATTGGATTTTGATGTTTGATCTTTGATTAGTGTAATTGTTCTTCTTATATTGTTGATTCTTGATTTCTTTAGTTGTTGTTGATTTGATGATGTTGTTAGAGTAGTTGTTTGGCTAGGGATAGGGTGAAGCTTATATGATGTGATGAATTGATGTAAATTAGGGGTAATTGATGGAGCTGATGATGAGATTAAATTGGTTAAATTATTATGTGCTTTAGTGTGTTTGATTTAGGCTTGATCACCCTAGTTATTCAAACTAGATTGCATTGTAGGTTCACATTGATACAGACCATTGATTTGTGGCTTGCATTTACACAATTGAGGTGTCTTGTGATGTTTCCTAGCTAGAGTTTATCGTAGTTGACGCTAGTTAGACCTCTAGGAGAATATCTTGATATGCTCTTTTGGTTTCATAATTGGTTTTCCCTCGCATCACTCGACTTAGTCAACTTCCTATCCCATTTTGCTATGTTCATTGCTATTATATGTGAATCCTAGTCCCTAGCACTTTTTTTGTTTGGTTTCTTTGTCTTTGTAGTTGTTAGTGTCCTCTTTTATCCTTAGACTTCGACCTAGCTTAGGCACATAATTGGAAGCACTTAGACATTACCGTTCCTTAGGGTTCGACCCTTGACTTACCTCTATGCTTATATTTAGGTTAGTTAAGTGTTTATAAATTTTCTTTTGCTTAGGGAGGATTAGTCCAACGATCTAGTTCCCCCCACGTCAAAATGGCGCCGTTACCGGGAAACGGTGTCTATGTTTGAGTGTTTTATATTGCTTGAGTCTAGGTCTTTGTAAATACTTTTCTTTTAGTTGATTTTTGTTTGCTTTGTAATAATGGCACGTTTTTCTTTTCCTCAATATGTTGATGAGTCTTTTCATGCTTATTTCCATAGACTTATAAGGTTTTTTGAACTACAATCATTGTAGTTATTGGGAGGCTTGTGAGATTTGCTATTATAGTTTGAATGAACAAACTAGGAATGAAGTAGAATGCATGCATAATGGGAGATTTAGAGCATTGTCAATTGATGATGCTTGGGATTTTTATGTTCGGTTTGCTAGGGGTGAATATAGTAGGGGTACTCATGTTTCCATTTTTGATGTGCAATGTGTTAATTCTTCCAATGCTAGCATGATTCCCCATGATTTGTCACATGATCCCATACTTAAACCTAGAACAAATGCTTCCAATTCTATTTCCTCTTTTGTTCACGATAACGAAGTGCATGCTCATGCTAACAAATCTCGTATGTTTGATTGTGCCCTCACTCCCCAATGTGATGTATATGCTCATGATTTCAATGTCAATTCTTCCACTCTTGGTTGTTTTTCTTCTTCTCTTGTTGAGCCTCAATCCTCTACACCTTTTGAATCTCTTTTTGCTACTTTGGAAACTCAAATTAGGCATATTGAGCTTAATGATGATCTTGGGCCTAAAAAGGAGTCGATTCTTAATTCTTTGAGAAGTCAATTGGAGGTGATGAAAAAGAGTGTAGAGCATCTTGAGGAGGGAAGAAGGAGAGGTAAAGAGCTAAAAAGCCAATTGTCATCTTTGATGCTTGTGTGTGAAAATTACAAATCCAATGTGTGTGTTGAGGATGATGGTGATAATTTCGAGCAACCAAGAGTGTGTGAGGATCCTATAGTTGAGCATAGGAGTGAAGGAAAGGGAGTCGAGAGTGATGATGATTTTGATGACATTTTGAGTCTAGACATCTCTTCCTTTGTTGATTGTGATGAGTCTCAAGTGTATGAATGTGACTCTTCTATCCATGAGTATTTGGACTCGTTTGAGGTTATGTCAAATGTGTTTATTGAGTGTATAAGGAATAGCCATATCCTTTTAAGCAAGTTCATTGAGGATGCTTCATAGGAGAGAGATGATTTTGAGTTATATTTGAATCCATTCACGCATGGTTTTGAGACTCTAGGCTTTAAGGAAGTTGAGGGAGTTGTTGTTCATGAAGGTAATGGAGGAGATTATGTGGTTCCTCTTGGGAGTTGGATGTTTGAGGGAGAAGGTGATCATGAGTGTCCCTCTTTCGAGGACTCTAGGATTTATTTTCATGTCTTCATTGGCGATATGGGACCTTATGTTGAGGGAGTAGCTACCCCTTTGCCTATTTCTCACACCCCTTTCTCTCAAATGTTTGACCACATCCCCTATTGCCCTATTTTTCTCACTTTCTTTGTTGGTAAGCCTATTGGGGACCCTTTTGTCTATGAGGATTTGCATGTGGCTCATTTGTCTTCGATTGAGGAAAAGGGTGATGTTGCCACCCAAAAATATTTTGAGGAGAGTTTGCCTTCTTTTTCTTTTTCTTCTTCTTCTTTTTCTTTTTCTTCTTATTTTGTTCAGTTTACTTTTGATTCTTCTTCTTTCTCTAGGCAACTCTCTCCTCATAAGTGTGCACTATGCTTGTTGCATGCCTTATTTTTGTCATGTGCATACTTGCTTTCTTATGAAATGTGTAGTAGTGCATTTGACATGCTCTTGCATGCGTTGAATTATTAATTTCTAGAGCGGTCACGCTTTGACCTTAAGCAAGCCTTTATCGGGAAGTAACCCGTGTTTTATTGCTTTCATTTTCTTTTCTTTATAGAAACAGATTTTTTCTCATGGAAGTGTTTGTGTGCCATTTGCTAGATACATGACTTGATATACTATGGTGCTTCGATTTGGATCAAGAATCAAGGATGGTTGACTCCTATTTTTGCTAGCATATGGAAACAAGGTTCAATTCTTGGGAAATTAGCTTTGAAAGGTTTAATTGGGTCATTTGCGGGTATTTACACCCACCTAATATCCGGTAATATCCTTCCTTGCTCTTTCTCTAGTGGATGATGACTTGTTGGACATATGTTGGTTTGTTGGATTGATCTCCTTGTTTTCCCCTCCCATGGTTTCCATGCTTTATGATTTGAGTGTATTGTCTCATTCAAGCTTGGGGGAGGGTATTCTATCATATTTAGTGGGATATTGATTCATATATGTTATGCACCTTTGTATATGCTTTTCCATGTTCTTTTATTTTGAAAAAATCCAAAAAGATTTTTGTTTCTATCAAGGCAAATTTGCAATGTGTTTCGTTTTGTTCTTGCTTTGGACATAATAACATTTGGACTTGTATAATTGAATGCTATTCTTCTTAAATGGTAACGGTGTGCACGGTTTGATAGTATGCTTGGTTGATTCTAGGATAAAGCATGCTAAGGTAGTTGGTTAGAACTAGTGGGAACATGAAGCCGGATTCTACTTGTTTGTGGCATGTTTGGTAGTTGCTTCTTATAGTCGATTTGACACCAATAGTGAGTTTTTGCTACATCCGTGTGAGGTTCATTATTTTTCAAGCCTTCTACACTTATTTGCATGAGCGGCATGGATCCTTGACTATTGCAGACCTAATCTAGAATCTTGACTAATATTTCTTAAGACTGAGACCGAACCATTTAGGGAGGACAAAGGCATCTTTTCGGGGTGGTAATTTTTCTTTTCTAGGATAGTTTGTTTCATTTTTAGTTTATGGGTTTACATTTGCCTATTTGCTAACCATTTGAGCCTTTTCCCTTCTTTTCAAGCCACATCTTTAGATTCTTGAGCCTTTTGTTTCTTTTTGTTCCATTTTTGGTTTTTGTGAAGCAAATGGTCATATTTTGGAGTTCGTGGTATGTTCGTGTGGATATTGGTTCACAATGAAGGCAAGCTTGTGTTTTGTGTATATTTTTTGAATAATGGCAAATGAATAATTGAAAAAGCCGTCTAATATTAAAAAAAGGTAAGGATATAATAAGTGCAAAGTTGAAAAAGCCGTCCAAAGTTAAAAGAGGCGAGGACAAAGGACTATAAAAAGAAGTGAAAATTGAAAAAAAAAATCAAAAATATTTTGATGTGAGTATTCTCCCTTTTTGAGCATTGAGGACAATGCTCCATTTAAGCTTGGGGGGAAGCGTTCTCACGCTTTTTGTGTATATGTTTGTGCGTATAGCTTTGAATAAGCTTGGGGGTGTTAGTTTGTCTTTGTTTGGTGACTACTTGATCGTGATTCTAAGAAAGGGCCCGTTCTTTGCTTCATTATTAGGAAAACCACCAAATTTTCAATTTTAGCCTACCCTCACCTTGTGTCCATACGTTACAACCTTGGGGAAAGACCTTTTGACCTAAGTCGTTGAGTCATTCATCGGTGGAGAGAAATGTGAGTTTTAGCCTAAGGAGAAGGGATGCATAGTCAAGATGTCGAGTAGCCTAAAAATTCTCTTTTTCTGGTTCCTTCAAGGAATCGTTGGGATGCTCACTAGAGGTTGATATGAGACTAGTAGGAAGAACGTGGTAAGATTGTTTGGGATGAAAGTGGATTGTGAAAGCTAGTTCCTATGCTTAGCATATTTATGTTTCAATCAACCTTAGGTATCTTGGAACCTGCACTCCCTTACTTGTTTAGAAAGTATTGCATTCATTTGTGCTTGTACATTTTGGAAAGTCCTTTCATGAACATTTGTTTTCTTCTTTTGTATTTTGGTTTCTTTTCGTGCTTTTCCTTGTTTGTATTATTATGAGAGTTATGGGTTAAACTCTTAGGAAACCCTTACGAGAGCATCACTCGTCCTCTAGGGCGATCTAGGGGTTTAAATGGCTTGTTTTTAGTTGCTAAAATTGACCGTAATTCCTACGAAAGTGAGTTAGTGTACATTCTCATCTCGTTACTACTTTTGTTTGTTTTAATAAGCTCGTCATTTTCACTCCCTTGGTTATGTTTTGCTCGAGGTCGAGCAAAAGATAAGCTTTGGGGCATTTGATGGGTGTCATAAATGGCACCCATTCTATGAGTATTTAGGTTGTTTTCATCCTCTTTTCATAGCTTTCTTGCTTAATAAATGCTTAGTATTATGCTTTGTTTCTTAGTTTTACCTTTCCTCTCTTATTTTGTAGCTTTTGTGTATTTCGTTGGTTTTCTAGCCTTTTCTCCTTTATTTGCTCTATTTTCGTGATTGTAGGTATTGTACAAGGTTTGGGTCTTGATATTGGTGATATACTAAGGACGAGAAAACCTTTGGAGCAAGCTCACGGCGTTTGGAAAGCTCAAGATGCAAGGAAGTGGACATCCCAAGTCTTGGCTCTTGCGTTCTCATGCCGTGCTACCATTAAGAAGTGGTGTACCCACTAATCAAGAGCATTAGCTACTGCCACTCCTAGTGTTCATCACCATCATAAGTCATGCGACCTTAGCGAACGCACGAAGCCGCGAGAATCTCAAAGGAACCCAGCTAGGCGCGGGCGCATAACGGGGAGGCGAGGGCGCACCTAGGGGTGGCGCGGGCGCACCCCTGGCGTGCGCGGGCGCACCTCCCCATCTTCCCGAGCGCGCCTTCGTGGATATTTTATGCTCGATTTTTGGTGATTTCGCGGCTCTATCTATATTTTTTTAAACCCGATTTTTAAAGGAAGTTTTAGAAGAAGATTTTGATAATATTCTTAGCTTAGTTGAGAGCTTCTCTCTCTTGTTTTAGGGTTAGTTTTAGGAGTAGATTTTAGAGAGAGAAAGCGAGGAATTTCAATGGTGATTGAGATATTGAAGATTTAATGGTGACAATTGTATTGGAGATCTTCTCTATTATCAATGAGCATTTCTAAC
The DNA here is from genome assembly GCF_948465745.1 of Chenopodium album. NCBI lineage: Eukaryota > Viridiplantae > Streptophyta > Magnoliopsida > Caryophyllales > Amaranthaceae > Chenopodium > Chenopodium album. Next base: position 39,274,271 of record NC_137841.1, on the reverse strand, counting down.
TCTATTTCATTTACAGTTTTTATTAGTTTATTCATGTTTGGTTTGTTTGATTTGATTTGATTGGATTTTGATGTTTGATCTTTGATTAGTGTAATTGTTCTTATTAGATTGTTGATTCTTGATTTCTTTAGTTGTTGTTAATTTGATGATGTTGTTAGAGTAGTTGTTTGGCTAGGGATAGGGTGAAGCTTACATGATGTGATGAATTGATGTAAATTTGGGATAATTGATGGAGTTGATGATGACATTAAATTGGTTAATTGATTATGTGCATGTGTGTGTTTGATTTAGGCTTGATCACCCTAGTTATTCAAACTAGATTGCATTGTAGGTTCACATTGATACGGACCATTGATTTGTGGCTTGCATTTACACGATTGAGGTGTCTTGTGATGTTTCCTAGCTAGAGTTTATCGTAGTTGACGCTAGTTAGACCTCTAAGAGAATAGCTTGATATGCTCTTTTGGTTTCATAATTGGTTTTCCCTCGCATCACTCGACTTAGTCAACTTCCTATCCCATTTTGCTATGTTCATTGCTATTATATGTGAATCCTAGTCCCTAGCACTTTATTTGTTTGGTTTCTTTGTCTTAGTAGTTGTTAGTTTCCTCTTTTATCCTTAGACTTCGACCTAGCTTAGGCACATAATTGGAAGCACTTAGACATTATCGTTCCTTTGCGTTCGACCCTTGACTTACCTCTATACTTGTATTTAGATTAGTTAAGTGTTTATAAATTTTGTTTGACTTAGGGAGGATTAGTCCAACGACCTATTTCCCCCCACGTCAAGACCTCCAAAAAACAAGCGGTACAGCCGCTGGACCAAGTATCCGCTCCTCTTGGTTGGGAAGAAAGCCCTTATGTCTGTTCCTAGGCGGGCACAAGAGGAGATTTTTTATCGGGGCCTTTTTACTATGGACGTCCGAATGAACAATAAGACGGGGGTCAAGGAAGTCACCCCCCGAAGTTATATTCCCAGATTCGAGTGGCTCTCGGACAAGACGTACTTGGCCGCCTGCGGCCTTAGTACTAAGATGCCGAAAGGTAGCTGGTCGCATGAATTCATTAGCTTTGCTACCCACTTTATTATTTTATTTCATTGCTAACATTATTTTTGTTTGTTTCATACAAAGCATTGGCCAAGCTTCCCTCTCAAAAGAAGCCAGCTATCTCTGCCGCTTTCTACCGCTCGAACATCAAGCAGGCGGATGAGCAGCTGCTAGGCGGCACTCCTAAGGTAACAAACTGTTCAGCTCTTGCAAAGTTTCTTCAATGAAATACTTAGCATATTTTGTCTCAAAGACTCATACTTAGAATTCTTTTCAGGGTGGCTTATCAAAGCCTGCCCCCTCTTCTCAAGCGGATCCCAAATTGCGCAAGTAGTCGGCTAGTGATGTTTCTCAAAATCACAGGAAACACATTGCCACTAAGCCGAAGAAGGGAATGGGCACCTCTTTCCCTACTCAGACTCCAACAAAGCCGGGCGCTTAACAACGAGTGTCGAAGAGTGGCAAACAGCCACTCACCACTGTTAGCAGCACAGCAGGCGGCAAAGAAGCCGCAGGGGGAGAAGGAGGTAAATCATGAAGTGAAACCTTGGTCAAAAATCTTAACTTAGTTATATTTGTATTGATAGATGCCCCAGTGAGGCCAACTGTCCTCCAGATGGCTAAGCGGATGCTCAGGACGCTTGACCCTAAGGACAAGGCTGCCGTCAGAGGAATCGGCAACCTTGACCTTGATGGCAATCTGGCGCTTCTTTACGACGTAAAATTCTTCTTATAACTTGGTTAATATTTTTTGCCTAATGGTTTCTAATGAATTTCCTTGTTTTTTACGACTATAGGCTATGCTGCACGTGAGCGGTCTCAAAGGGCCACTCAATGATAAGACCAGGGAGGTAAAGGCAGCGAATGCTCGGGCCACCTCTACTATGTACAAAGCTCAGTTTCAGATTGCTCAAAATGAGATTATGACACTTGATATTTGTATTCCCAGGCGTCAGCAAACCTTCAAATCCAGCAGAACTTGGACGCAACAAAGCAGCGGGTGAAGGAGCTCTAGGAGCAGGTCAAGGGCCTTGAGGAGAAGATGGAGACTCTAAAGGAGGCGAAATCCATGGCGCTTAACCTTGGGGAGACGGTCAAGAGATTCCGAGGGCGGCTGAGCAACCAAGAGACCCAACTTCGGACCAAGTATAGATCCTTGATGGAGGAGGAGAAACAGGCCTTGGTCAAACAAATGATAGACGATAATGAGGTCATTATGCGTGCGGCCTGGGCAGCTGTTCAGCCGTCTGTCGATTATCAAACTTGGAAGGCCAAGTTTGATAAGGCAAACGACGAGTTCAATGCCCGACTCCTCAGGGAAGCTCAAGAAGCGGCCGAGAAGAAGGCGGCTTCCCAGATTGCCTTCGAGGGGTCCAACTCGTCTTCTGAAGACGAGAAGGATGATAAGGAGGGAGATGAGGAATCAAAGGAGCATGCGCCGGAGGACAAGGCGGATGCCAATGCTGAGAAGCTCCACTAATCTTTAAGCTTTATGTTATTTCTTTCTGCGGCTGAATGGCTAGTTACTATGCTTTTTCGGCTTGCGTGCCCCGTAATTAATGTATCTTTTACTGACCAGGGGATAGGGTGATTTGACCATTCCTGGCTTTGCCGGTTAACATTTTCAGTCGTCAATTTTGACGGCTTTATTTTTATGAAGCATCTGGTTCTTTGACCGGTGTTATTTACATTAGTATTTATGCTTTTTAAATTTTCAAAGCTTCCAATTTTTTTATGCATATAATTTTGGCTAAGTATTTTAACCTATATAGTATGCGAATGTTCTTGCCCCTGGCCGGATGTCACTTAGTTTCGGTTGAATGGATTGATTGACTTAGAAATTTTTATACTTTAAAGAGTATGAATGGTTTCTGAGTTAATCAATCACTATGGTGATTTCCCCAAACCAAGCTGCAGACGGCCATATAGAGAAAATGGTTCCATAAATACATCCGGCCAAACAACCTAGCCATCATCCGTCTGTACTAGAACAAGTGGACGACTCGGTGCTTTTGAGATTTCTAGTTAGATTAAATCAAGCGACTGCGAGCGCTGCCTTAGCGCATTTGGTAGGGTCGCTTGTTGTTTTCGTAGAGCAATGTGACACCCAAATGGGAGATGCTTCTCCTCGACGAATTCGCCCGAATGGACGTCGCCGGTTGCCTGACTCATGTTGGAGCAGACAGTCGTACTCATGTTGGAGAAGACGGTAGTTTAAATAATATTCATCTGGCCATTGGCCTCGGTTAAAGAATTAAGTAGCCACTAAGTCAATGACTTAACTTAAAATAAAAGATCACTAAGTTAAAAGCTTAGTTTTTCATCCGGCCATTGGCATCTTCGTCACTTGGACATTAGCTACTAAGTTATTAACTTAGCTTAAAGGTAAGTTTAAGGTCGACTGCTTTGGTGCAGTCAGGCTTTTTATTTTATAATTATTTTGTTTTTGTGAGCGTCTGTTGTAGGGGCAGACGATCCCGAAATTATATTTAGATTAAGAATGTGCTTCGTCGTCTGCCTATTGGGCAGGCGGTAGCTCGCAGAATCTCGGCGCTGGAGGTCTACATATTGTGCAGGCGATACTCCAACATCGCTATTAAAAGTTTTGGTCCGCCTGCACATTGTGTAGTCGGTACCATAGGGGGTAAGTAGGATCCGCATGCACATAGTGCAAGCGGCATCCTTCATTATTATGAGCATGGTCTTTCTGTACTTTGTGCAGCTGGTGCTCAAAATAAAGAAAAGAAAATAAAGACAAGTATGAAATGAAGGTAAAATTTCATTAACAAGTAAAGAAACTTTACAAAATTTCAGAAGTAATACTTCTTCAACTTATCTACATTCCAGGTTCTGGGCAGCCTCCTGCCGTCTGGTGTTTCCAGGCGGTAGGTGCCGCCTTTTTTACTTCTTCATAGATTTGGTAGGGGCCTTCCCAATTTGGGGTTAACTTTCCTTGTTCATTCCCCCTACCGATTGCCTCCATTTTCCGTAACACAAAGTCCACAACTTTTAAAGGGCTCTTGTGTACTCTTTTGTTGTACGCTCAAGTCATTCTCAGATGGTAAATCTCATGGCGCAAGGCAGCATTGCCCTTGCACTATGGGAGTGAATCCAATGCCATGCACATGGCCTCCCAGTTCGCCTCTTCGTCATATAGCATAATCCGAAGAGTCGGCTCATAATGTACAATAGGAAAGACATCTTCTGCCCCGTACACCATGAGGAATGGGGTCTCTCAAGTCGCCCCTTTTGCGGTTGTTCTGATGGCCCGCAGGAAGTGTGGTAATTCATCCGTCCATTGACGAGGGGAAAACTAGGTCGTTATCTAATCTTCCGTCGGTCAAACTAAATTTATAAACACTTAACAAACCTAAATACGAGTATAGAGGCAAGTCAAGGGTCGAACCCAAAGGAACGGTAATGTTCAAGCACTTTCAATTATGCGCCTAAGCTAGGTCGAAGACGAAGATAAGAGAGAATACTAACAACTAACAAAACAAGTAACCAAGGAAATAAAACACTAGGAACAGGTATCACCAAGTAATCATGTCAATTGCAACAACTTGTGAAGAGCATGCCTATCAAAGGTTGTGAGGACTAATGATAAGAGCAATCAATAGGAATCAAAGAGCTATCTCCTAATTGTTAAGCTAGGGTTCACTATGAATAACAAACTAAGAGAATCACAATCAAAACCAATCGATAATTGCAATTCCTAAATCAATTGTTCATGTCATTAGCAATTACAATGCAATCTAGCATAATTCTCAAGGCCTAATTAAATTACACACATGAAAACCTTCACTAATCACTTTAATCTCAACAATCAATCAACATAATTCCCAAATTAATCACAATTAATCAATCATACAAGTTTCACCCAATTCCTAGCCAAACAACTATTCAAGAATCATCGTCTCGCAACTAACAACTATGGAAATCAAGAATCAACAAAATATCAAGAACAATTACACTAATCAAGCATCAAACATCAAAATTAAACCAAACAAACATGATATTAAACAAAGCATTAAGGAGAGATAGAGTTAAGAATGCTCATTGATAATAGAGAAGATCTTGAACACAATTGTCACCCTTGTATCTTCAATCTCTCAATCACCATTGAAATCCTTCACTTTCTCTCTCTAAAATTACTCTTAATCTAGCCTAATCTAGAGAGAGAAGCTCTCAACCTAAGAGATAAAACTCTTCTAAGACTAAGAATTATGTAGATGAATGATAATAATAACCCCCCAAAACAATCTATAAACAAAAGGAGAAAAGAATCTTAAAATCGAAAAAGACCCAGAAGTCCGCGCCCTCGGAGAAATCGGCCGCGCCCGCGGACACCCCGAAAGCCGCGCCCGCGGCCAAAGCCCGCGCCCGTGGGGCCAAGGCCCGCGCCCGCGGGGAGCCCGCAGTCAGCCCGCGGAGAATTACTGCCCAAAATGGCAGAAATAATGGGTTACGGCAGATTTGCAGGGCCAACTTTGGAAGGCTGTAACTCACGTTCTAGGAATTTTATGAAAGCGTGCAACCTATCATTTGAAAGATCTTCAAGTCTAGTTTTCAACCCAACTTGAATAACCTCAATCTGATCTGTAGAACTTGAGATATGGACGAAACAATGCACAAAGGTCCTTTTTGATACTTTGAAAGCCTTCATTTTCCTTTGTTTTTTTTAATTGGCTTGACTTGCGTGCTTGGCTTCCCTAACTTGGCTCTGTTAAATTTCTTGAATGCACTTGGCTCCCTACTTGATGATTAAATCCTGGGAAGCTCGACACACCTACAAAACAAGTCAAACAAACGGAGAAGCGAGGGAAATAGCCGAGAAATGAATAAAATAATAAGAAAACCATTAAAAGCACGCATTTCTCTAAACTAACACACAAACACGCAAATCAAGAATTATTCCCTAAAAACACGACATAAACGACTAAAAACGAGAACAAAAATATAAAGAAAATATATCCTAAAGGTGCCATAAATGGCACGGATCACCCATAGGCCGCCAGCTCTTTCAATTTTCTTTTTAACGCCGTCTGAGATTAATTTGTTCAAGGCTTCAACTTGGCCGTTTGCTTGGGGTCGGCCGACTTATGCAAAATAATTGGAGATCCCCTGATCTCCTAACCAAGTCTTCAAGTGAGGAGTCTCAAAATGAGGACCATTGTAAAAAACCATAGACATAGGCACCCCAAAACGAGTGATGATGTTCTTCCAGATGAAGGAAATCACGTCCTTTGTCTTGATGTTTTTGACCGTCTCTGCCTCTACCCATTTGGTAAAGTAATCCACAGCCACTAAGATGTAGCGCTTGCCGCCTGGAGCAGTCGTATATGGACCCAGAATGTCCATGCCCCATTTAGCAAACGGCATAGGACTCTGGATGGCTGTAGGGAATATTTCAAGTGTTATCCCTAGCTTGAACCCCACTGTGATCATACACTAAAGTACGGTGGCGTCCAAAGGGAAAGAAGATAGAGCAAAAGAGTCGCCAATAAGTTTTAGGAACTTGTATACCGTTCACGAGGTGAAGGTTACACCCCTTAACGATCAAGGAGATCATCAACTCCAATAGGTCTTGAACCATGACTGGTAGTTCGGGGATGAAGGTACAAATCAAACAAAAAAGAGATTGAACCTGCCCTAATAATAGGCCTCTACTTCATTCTTCTCGTATTCATGTGCGCTTTCTGACTAACATGCAATCAATCGGATTAACCCTAAACCTTTTTATCTATGTTAGTTTAATATTAATGCACAACTAAACTATAATTGGCGATCACTTGAATTATAATCAAATTAACCCTAAACAAGATTATTAATTATCTTATTAAGCGTGATTACAAGAACCAATTCCTTTTAAACATGCATAAATGGCGCGATCAAGCAATAACAATATAAATATCAAGCAACATAATAATAATCATAAAAAAAACATGTTCATGTTAGAGCATAATATATAATAGCAAGATCCTAAGCATGATACTAACAAGATTAATAACAAACCCTAGCATGTCACTAAACATTAAAAATCGTAGCTTTAACCCTTATATGATACTAACATGAATATTAGGAAAGACAATCAAAGGCATCAGAGAAATAATAATTGACATTACATGATACTAGGAATTTATTGTTGTCATCCTAAACATCAAATTATGAAAAAATCTTAACATGATACTAGGAATCATAGTAATAACCTAGACATGATTTCTATATCATAAAATCAATAAATCAATTAAAGCACTTACTTGGATGCCTCGTACCTCTTTCTAATAACAAAATACACGCGTTAGTAACTTCAAGGAAAATAATAAAATCAAACAATTAAATTAAATAATTGAAATAGAGATTTGGGACCAAACCCTCAGAAATTAAAACCTTTCATGTATAGGGCGAAGGCAACTTCGAATTATGCTAGGTGTATCTAGTTCTTGTGAATGCGGAATTTTGTGTGAAGAGAGAAAGAATAAGCCTTAGAGAAGAGTATTAGAGAGCTAGGGAGAATAAGAGATTGTAGATTGTAGATGAGAATTGAGAATTGATGATTGAAAACGGAGTTTTAAGGAGGATATTTATAGAGAAAAATCAACCAAAAAGATAGAAAAATAAACCAGAATTCTGACGTGAAAAAAAGAAGTTAGCGTCAGACGCTGACATTAGCACCAGACGCTAATGCTAGCACCAGGCGCCAAGCTTAGCGCTAGGCGCTAATGCTGGCGTTAGGAGCTAACCAGTTTTTTTTACGCATTTTCTAAAATCAGATAAAATTTAACCGTACAGAAGGATAAAATCGTATTTTCCTCAAAATCACTCTTTTATTCTGATTAAAATTCTAAAAAGTCAACAAAAGTCAATTTATCAATGATAATTGAATTAGGAATGAAAAGAACCTTCTAGAAGAATCTTGAAGACTAAAACCATTCCTAATTGCATTAGGAATGATAAATCCATATTAGGCCCTCCTTTAGATCATTGGGCCGCATATAAGGCTCAAACCGGGCCCAGTTTAGTAATTTGGCCATAACTTCCTAATTATTCATCGGAATTGGGCTTATAATATATCGTTGGAAAGCTCTTTTCCAGCCCCATCCAACTACACCATTATTGGACCCTTGCTATGGACCAACCAAATTGTATTGGCTGTTTTCTGAAAATAGGTTTTCAAAAACAGAGAGAAAAGAAAAGAAATTAAAACTATTTGCAACTTTAGACTTTCCACACTTTCATTTCATTTGATTATGATTCGACGTGAAAGGTACTCATCAACAGGTTTTGTTTTGGGGAGACACAAATGGGTGTCTACAATGGTCGTCAGGTCAGTTGCTGGACGATGGATCAGCTTGCCAAACTTTTGACACTTGTCATATTTTTTAACCATCTCCATAGCATCCGACTCTAGGGTCGGCCAGAAGTAATGCCGCCTGGCCCTGACAGCTAAGGATCTGCCGCCTACATGAGACGCGTAGTATCCGGCATGTAATTCTTCGAGGATTTCTTGCCCTTTTATGGGGTAGCACACTTCAAAAGAGGCTTCATGAAACCTGCTTTGAAGAGCTCTCCTTGCCTTATCTCAAAGTTTGCAGCCCGTTTTCTCAGCACGGCCGCCTCCAGAGGTGAATCTGGGATGGTGCCGTCTATTAGCTATGCCCGGATGTTATCCATCCAGGTGGAGCTTCGGTTAAGTACTCCAATGGGTCTTTATTAGATATACTTTTCTTTTCCATGAAATCCCAGAAGACTAACCTAGGCGTTTCATAGGAGGCGAATGAGGCCAGTTTGGACAGAGCATCGCCTGATTATTATTTTGATCTAGGCACGTGTCTTAACTTGAAGTCTTCAAGTATCCGAGCTTCAGCCTTGACCGCCTATAAGTATTTGATCATAATTGGATGGGTGGCTTCATATACACCATTGTATTGGCTTACAACCAATTTAGAGTCAAAGTAGGCGTCAATTCTTGTTGCCCCTGCCGCCTTACACATCCAAATGCCAGCTAACAGGGCTTCATACTCGGCCTCATTATTTGAGGCATGGAACTTGAACCGTAGTGCATATTCATATTTTCCCCCCTCAGGAGACTAACAAATTACGCCTGCACCATAGACGTTCATTGTGGAGCTTCCGTCCACATACACTTTCCAAACCTGATTGATATGGTCCGGCTCAGCCGGCCTTGTCATTTAAACAATAAATTCGGCAAATTCTTGCCCCTTTATTTCCTTCCTTGGTTCGAAAGTGATTTTCTTGTCCCTGTAATTCAATAGCCCATTTGAGCATTCGACTAAAAGACTCCAGGGTTATCATTGGCTGCTTGATCGGTTGGTCTGTGTAGACCGTGACCGGGTGTGCCAAGAAGTATGGATCAACTTCTTGACAGCCATGAAAAAAGCGAGACCAAATTTTTCAACCATGAGGTACCGAAGCTATGCGTTTCTAAGAACATGGCAAATGAAGTAAACCGGGAGCTGGATGCCGTATCTTTCAGCTAAGAGTACAACACTGAGGGCATGATCTAAAACTGTCAAATACATATAGAGCACCTCTTTGGGCAAGGGACTGACCAACCTTGGCAAATAGAGCAGATGCGTTTTCAGCTTTTGGAAGGCGGCTTCAGCTTCATCCCCCCATTAAAATCTAGTGTTTTTCCTGATCGCCTGTAAGAAATAGAGGCACTTGTCACCTGACCGACAGAGAAATCTTCCAAGAGCTGCCAGACAACCGGTTAATTTTTTAACATCCTTTACAGAACGGGGCGGTTGCATGTCAATTACCGCCTGTACTTTTTCAGGGTTGGCCACTATCCCCCATTGGTCAATCAAGAATTCGAGAAACTTCTAGACTCAGCACCAAAAACACACTTTTTTTATTAAGCACGACCTTGTACCGCCTGAGTGTGGCAAATGTTTCTCGGAGGTCAGACAGGTGATCCACCTGCTGTTTGGATTTGACTATCATATCGTCAATGTATGCCTCTACATTCCTCCCAATTTTATTAATGAAGACTGTATTAATCATACGTTGGAAAGTAGCAGGCGCATTCTTCAAACTAAACGGCATCACATTGTAACAGAATAACCCTTGATTAGTGACGAATGCCGTCTGTTCTTAATCCTTTTTCCACAGGGGAATCTTATGAAAGCCTGAATAGTCGTCCATAAAACTCATCAGGGCATGTCCGACTATAGAGTCGACCAAACTGTCGATCTTTGGAAGTGGATAACTATCCTTCAAAATGCTCTATTTAAGCCAGTGTAATCTACACACATGCGCCAGGTGTCATTCGGCTTCTTTACAAGCATAACATTCGCAACCCATTAATGGAAGCTACATGGACAAATGAACCCAGCGTCTAACAGCTTTTTAACTTCGGAGGTTGCCGCCTGACTTCTTTCCACGCCATGGTTTCTTTTCTTTTTCCGAATGGGCTTCTTTTTGGGATCCACAGCAAGTTTGTGGACAACAAGATCCGGGCAGATGCCTGGCATCTCTTCCATTTTAAAGGCAAAAATGTCTTTGAATTCTTTTACCACCACTAGAGGATTAGGCTTTTGTTTCTTAACCGCTGATGGGGTTGGATGGTCATCCTTGACTTCATCAAGATCAATTAGCTATTTGCTCTGTACGGCTGCAATTGCCATAGGCTTGATGTCTGAGAGATAGAATTCTTGAGCCGTCTTCTGCTCCCCGTTCAGGGAGCCAACAGTTCCATTATCCCTCTCATACTTGACAAGTATGAGAGCTAGAATGATGACTGCCTTGCACTCGTTAAGAGTGGCTCAGTTAATGATGAGGTTGTAGGCGGTAAGCTCCTCGTCCACCAGGAACCAGATGGTCATGTGTCGACCGCTACCTTTTTCTCCTAGTAAGATGGGAAAATCAATGCGTCCGACTGGATGTACAAGGGGATGGGAGACATCCGAAATAGTATCCGGCCTGTATTTTAGGTTGGATAAACATTTGTAGATAATGATGTCTAAGGAGCTTCCTGTGTCAATTAAGATACGACCAACCAATTGGTTGGCCACTTTGCATTCTATCATCACAGGGTCATCATGCGGCCGACGGACTTTGCCTCTGTCCTTTTCGGTGATGATTACTTCAGGTAAGGCGGATGTGCTAGCCGCCTATCCCTCATTAACAGAATGGACCATCTTTCTCAAATGATCCTTGTTTCCCCGGATGGTTGGACCACCACCGGCGAATCCGCCTGCTATCATATAGACCGGTTCCTCATCTGTTTTAGAGCTGATAGCAGGCTGGGGAGTCTTCTTGCTTGACTTCCCAATATTTGATTTGGAAGCCACTTTGGACTTCACATAGGATTTCAGCGCTCCTTTGTCGGCCATACGGTCAAGCTCCCGCTTGAGAATGTAGTAGTCGTTGGTGTCATGGCTAACATCCTCATGGTAGTGAAAGTGTTTGTTCTTGTTCCTATTTTTAGCGGAACCTTTCATAGGAGTTGGCTTCTCAAGAGACAGCCGATTCTTAATTTCCATGAGGATGGAGTAGTTGTCTTTGTGGAACTCGTACCTTGGACCGTACGTCTTCCACTCTTTCTTTTTCTTATAGGCCGGCTGATCGGAGTTATCAACCGCCCAAATTTCTTTTTTCTTTTTGCTATATTCTGGTTTTAGAGACGGCTGACCAGGCCGACTCTCCTTATGTCGGTCAGACTTCTTAGAGTCCGATTGCTTATTAGAGGAGCAGAGCTTAGTCGCCTGTATATAAGCGTCCGCCTCCATCAAGGCTCCTTGGAGGGTAAAGATTTTATTATGGACGAGTTCTAACTTGAAAGTCGACCCATCTTTCTGACCTTTGAAAAAGTCTGTGAAAGCCACTTCATCAGATAGTCCTTGTATTTGGATTCTCACCAGATTGAACCACTTGACGTATGATCGCATCCCTTCTCTATCTCCCTGCTTCACATGGCCTAAATCAAGGCTCGTTTTCTTTGCTGGGATGCTCATAGAGAAGTTAGAACAAACAAGAACGCAAGCACCTTGAAGCTATTTATGCAACCAGCCGGCAGATTGCCAAACCACTGCTGGGCTATGCCCTTTAGGGTGGCTGAGAAGCATTGACACCAGGCAACATTGTCCAACCCCTGTAAGTACATGAGGTGGTGTATGACAAGAGGTAGTGTTCAGGGTTGGAAGTACCATCATAGGTTCCAACCATGACATTTTTAACCTTGGTTGGCTGTTCGGCCTCAGCTATTTCTCTACTGAACTCAGAGGGCTGCTCCCCAAGGTTTTATAGCCGAAGCTGCCAGTCCAAGGGTTGATAGTTATATGTCGCCTATGCTCCGAAGAAGGCGGGCTGGATGTCAGGTAAAGTAGGCAATTTGTATGGTGGTTATGCCACATACTACACCGAATTGTTTAGGTGAGGCCCCGAATGCATGAGGAGGCCGCGTGAGGGAGTCCTCGGCCCGGAAGGGGAATTCCTCACCGAGGTGTTCTAAAAACTATCATGATAAGTCAACGTTAAAGCCGACTCCGACAGCTGCTGATTCCTTAGCTTGTCGATGTACGGACGAGCATCAGGAAAGGTCTGTTTGCTACCATTTGGCTGAACATGCCGGATGGCTTTCCTTTTCACCGTTTCAAGGAAACGGAGTCTTGACAGGTCGAAAAGAGGTCGAGCCTTCTTCGAATGAGGAATTGGTTGTCGGTCACGGACCGACTTCTTCTGCCCAGACTTGGCAGGCTTGGTGGCCGACTGCTCCTTTCTAGGGGCACCCGTCCGCTTTTTTATTAGTCCTTTGATTTCACCCGTGAGGCTACTCATGAATTTTACGAGCTCGTCACGGGTGATTGGGGCTGATCCTGCCGCCTGGGAGGCATCAGTCGCATGCCCTGTGGGCTTAGTTGAGGGTCCAGGGGGCCTATTAGTACCCTCCTGGTTAGCATTGCTCTCCTGCCTGTCTTTCTAACGGAGGCGCTTAGAGATGAGTGACCCATTAGGGGCCACATAGGTTTCAACATTAGCGTCGTCACCTGAGTCATGGTCCGTCTGGACATGTATTTCTTCCAAAGGCTGATTGGTCTCTGGAGGCGGCACAGGATTATCTTGAGAAGCCATTTTAGAGGTACTCTCCCCACATACGGCGCCAAATGTTTTGGGGTTTTTCGTGTCCCTCGGGAGAGTTACAGCTCAAGATTGGATTCACAAGGTCGCATGTACTTGCAAAACCAACGGACCGCTGGATGGTCGGTTGTCCGCCTCCGAAGATTAAGTTAGTAAAGTGTTCGGAATAAAACGTGAGGAAATTAAGTTATCTTCTCGGATTTCAAGCTCAGATGTTGTCTGTTTCTTGAGAACGACAGCTCAATAATAATTGCAATAATTAATGTAACGTGTCCCCTTAAATGAGGGGAATGTCCCTATTTATAGGGTCCTTGGGAAGTGTTCCCTCGCTAGGGTTTGATGACCTAGGTATTAGGGCACGCCGTTTTGCGGCGCCTTAAAGTTTGGGCCTTTGAAGGCCGCCATATCAGAGGTGATATCTGAGTGACACGTGTCACACATCCTAAGAGGCCATTTGGGCGTCTCTTAGGGAAACACGTGTCTCTCTCTTATTGGTCCACTTGGGATCATCAAATACTCCAGATCAGGGTTGTATCTGCCTGACACGTGTCACCATCTAGAAGGTCCCAGGTGGCGCTCCTTCTAATGACATGTGTCAGGTTCTGATTGGCCCACTTGGCCGGATATAAAGTACCCAAAATAGAAATAGTTCCTCATATCCCATTTAACCTCATCGAGTTTACTTTCTAATGCAATGCGTAGGGAAGGTATTTCCAATTCTATAGGTTGTACGACATCCATTTCGTAAACTAAGGAAAATGGCGTATATCCTGTGGATGAGCGAATTGATGTGAGATAATCCCAAAGAGCAAAAGGGAGTTTGTTAGGCCAATTCTTGTAGTTTCCTGCCATCTTTTCGATGATTGTCTTTAAGTTTTTATTGTGTTCTTCGACTACGCCATTTGCTTGAGGCCCGTATGGAGAAGAGTGATGATGTTGAATGCCGTATTTTTGGAGTAATTCTTCACATTCTGCTTGAAAAGTGAGTTTCATTGTCATCTATCATTTCATGTGGGACTCCGTATTGACATATGATATTTCTTTCGATGAAGAGTGCTACATGTTTTGCAGTGAGTTTTGCATATGATGCTACTTCAACCCATTTTGTGAAGTAATCAAATGCTACTAGGATGTATTCATGGCTTCCTATCCCAGGAGGGGTGATTTTTCCGATGATATATATTCCCCACGTTGAGAATGGCCACGGAGATGTATAGGTATAAATAAAATAATGATGGCAGAACATGTTGTAAATTTGTGTATATTTAGCATTTAGGGCATCTTTTTACATATTGATGGCAATCTCTATTCGTGGTACCCTAATAGTACCCTCGGCGCATTATCTTTTGGACTAGCATTTAACCATTCTTATGAGTATAACATGCTTCTTCGTGGATTATTCTTATCACTCTTTGAGCTTCCTTTTTTCTTTAACATATGAGAGCTCTTCCTTGAGGTACATTTTTATGTAACTCGTCATTTATGAGCACAAATTGGGAAGCCAAAAGTCTTAGAGCGCATTTTGCTCTCTTGTCAGCATTTTGTAATGGTTCATTTTCTTCTTCTTCTTCTTCTTCTTCTTCTTCTTCTTCTTCTTCTTCTTCTTCTTCTTCTTCTTCTTCTTCTTCTTCTTCTTCTTCTTCTGCGATGGTTTCATAATATTTTATGGCTTGAATATAATCCGGTTTATGCCATTTTTCTATTTTTAAAGGTGAAGGAGTTATGTCTTCGATAAGTGCAATAACTAGATATATCAAGGATAACACTTATGGAGATAATAAGATCGTTCTTTAGGGTCGTCATTATCTGTTGCTAGATTATGATCAATGATCTTTGGGCTAGTCATATAGTCCAAATCCCTGTAGAATGGATCCTATGAGGTCATACAACAAGGGTATTGGGTTAAGCAAGTTAAAGGCTTATTAATGGGCCTCATGAGCAAGTAACTAATCATGAATTGGATTAGGCTAGGATAGTTAGATTAGTGTTAGGATTTTGGGCTTGACATGGACTCTTATTTAGAAATGTGATCTATAAATAATTAAGATCCATGCCTAGGAGTTTCATAATTAAATTATAATAAGCTTAAAGTAGATTGTCAAACAAGGCAACCAATCCCAAAAACCCTCACTCTCTTTCTTTAACTCACAGTTCTCTCTCTCCTCTACTTGACGGTACGGCCGACCACCAAAGGTGGCGTGTGTGGTGGTCCGTTGCTTTCTGTTCTCCATATAAGGTCAATTAAAGGGTTCAATTGCAACTAAATAGCAATAGTGGAGGTCTTAATCTGTGCCCATGGACCGAGTAGAGGAATCACGTTTGAGGTTCTTTGCCTACCTTGTTGTTGTTCGATCATACGTGGAATCACGCTACATAGGTATTAATTCAAATTATTTATGTGTTATGCATTAGATCTTGGGATTAGGTGCTTAATGAATATGATTCATGTTTTCCGCAATTAGTACCTATAAACTCCTACAGTGGTATCAATTAGCCTATACATGTACATGTATTGAATTTTGATTCTTTGATAGTCTACAATTTTAATTCAATTAGGAGAGAGAATAATTTATTATGGATCAATTATTATTTTAAATATGATTTAACGTATGGAATCATTAAAGTTGTTTAATTTGCTCAAGAATAATTACCCTAAAAGATCCGAAAATTGCCCTAATGTGTTTGAAAATTCGAACCCCCAAACCCTAATTTTCAAAAACCTAAACTCTAAATTCTAAATTTTATGTTTTGGTTTTGATTTAATTCGATAGCTATGTAACTAATGAATTTAATATATTTGATTTCATGTTAAATTATGAATTTTTAATGATCAAATTATTTAATTTAAAATTTTTTTAATTTAAGAGTTAAATTGAATTGGGGATTAATTTCATGAAGAACCCTAATTTCAAGATTGAATATGATTTAATTTTGACATTAATTAGAACAAATTAAATTTATTTTAATATTAACAAAAGAGTTGTTGAATTAAAATTTTTTTAAAAATAGGGGGTTTGGTACGGCAGCCGCGGCTGGGTGGCGTAGCCACGGCGACTGCCGCACCAGGTGGTCAAGCAGGGTGGGAGGGGCGGGGCAGGAGGCTAATGCTAATGCTGCTAATGCTTCCCTTCTATGCATCGCTGCTATGCAGCGTACACCATAAGGTGTACGGCCACAGTGCTGGCTTTGGTTGGCCACACCACGGTGGAGGACACAAATTTTTTTTTTTTTAATAAAAAAATTAGTTTATTTTATTTTAATGAAAATCGGATTTCAAAATTAAAATGAAAACGGATAAGTTTGGATTTTAAAAAGATAATTACCAAAATTAAAGTTGTTACGTTTGTTAAGTTTGGATAATTACTGAGCAAAAGATTCTATATGGATAATAACTGATTAAATAATTAGATTAGCCCATAATTATTTTTGGATAATAATTGATTTAAAATTATGTGATTGGCTAGGCAATTAGGATAGAATCTGCTAAATTAGTTGGATAATTATGAAAAATAAATATGATATATCTTCCATAATTAAAATGTGATTGATTCTATCTCATACCTAAAACAAAATATATGATATTTTATGATTGGTTATGAATAATATATGATATTATCTAATTACAGTAATTAATTAAAATATGAGATATTTAGAGCCATGTTTCTTTAATTGTGAACATTTGATGTTGTAGTTTAGGAAACCTTGATAATTGATTTATTATGTGGCACTTTATAATATATGATATTATTTATCTTTATAATAGACTAGTATGACCCATAGATTCTAAATACGATCTGCGCATCGTTTCGTATTTTTGTAATCTAAATACGGTCTGCGTACCATTATGTATTTTTTTAATTTATTTTATTTTATTTAAGTAGTAGATAGAATAGAATAATATTATAGGTTGTTGTTGATCCAAGCAGCCAATAGAGTGGAGGCCTAAAGGAACAAAATGGATGAAATCCATGAAGATTCATGTGGGAGCCTTTTTTGATTTATTAGTTTTCTTACTATTAAGGGGCCATACTATGACATGATTTATTTATGCATTAGTAGATTATGCTTGTAATATTTAATTTATGTTGATTGATGATACGCTAGAGTTCACTAAATAATCATAAAATAATAAATCTAGGTCCTAATAATATTAAGGTTGCTTTTCCAATTAGATACCTAACAATCCTTAGATCTTGAGTGATGGAACGGCCTCCACAGAGTGTCACTTGTTATCATAGGAATTGTGAGGTACACCACGTTCTACATATTTAATTGGTTGTACTCAACAAGGTTACCTAAAGCGTTTAGAACCTTGAAGCTAAGGGTAATATTTAAACATGTGATGGGTAATTATTCAACCAAGAATTACAAGAGTTGTAATAAGTAAAGAGCTTAATCACCTTGAAAATGTAATTATTAATGGTAGAGCCACATTCCGGTCAACTATTACACAAATAAAAGGTCTTGGAATCATTTAATTCAATAGGGATCAATTAAAATTGAATATAAATGCGTTAAAGTTACCAAACTTTAATGGCTTATAGTACTTTAAATTTATTGTACATAATTATTGAACTTTCCCTCGTTTTGTTTTTGTTTGTAGATGAACAACCTTTACGACAACAACATTTTACCAAACAAACTGAATTTAAAACTGAATCTCATAAACTTCAGGGAATGGGAGAATGAGCTGAGAAGTGTTCTCAATAGTCAAAAGCTTGAAGCTCATTTATATATACCTATTGAGAGTAAGTATACAGTTGGCTTTACTCCTTAAAGGCATGGGAAAGATGTTTCAGATGCAGTGAAAATCAAGAATCTCATATTGGAATCTATTCCAACTTCTTGAAAAAGAAGATTCAGGAACTATGAGTTGACCAATATGCATAAATGTCTTCGTGCCATCTATCGAGGTGGCAATAGAAGGTTAGGAAGTGGAGGCTTCAACGACTATAATGTAAGAGATATCGTTAATTCAATCCCTCATATTTACTCATCCTACACTGACAGTGTAAGGTTTGAGACTTACAATATCCATTGTAAGATTATGGCTAAGAAACTCTTCCATGGTCAGTCAGTTAGGACCCATGTCAATGAACTAATTGGACTACTCAACCAGATGGATATTCTACGGAGGTCGTTCAATGATGACTCTACACATGATACTATCCTGTTCTCACTCCATGATGGATTTGATCTAGTCAACTTATTCATGAAGATGAAGGCTCAACAGTAACACTAGTCAATCTTTTAATCAACCACTTTGAGGAGTACTTGAAGAAGGAGGGAAGACAATGCTTCTATTACGGTAGGTGGTCTTACCACATACTAGGGTGTCCCCATTACACACTAGTGAGAACGGAAGGTAAGGAGTTACCTAATGTTTTTGTTGTAGAAATTAACCTTACTTCTTCTTCCACTTGGGTATTTAATACTGATTGTGGTGTTCACATCGTTAATAACATGTAGGGCCTAGATGAGAGTAGGAAGTTATCAAAAGGGCAAGTCACACATGGAGTAGGAAATGAGCAAAAGTTGTTGCACTGGCTATTGGAAACTATCATTTGAGACTTCATTCTTGTATTATTTTAGTGCTTAATAACTGTTATTATGTTCCAACAATTACCATAAACATTATTTCAGTTCCAGTTTTAGATACTAAAGGTTGTTCTTTTGAAATAAGAGACAAGTGTTGTTTTATTTCCAAAGAAAATATGTTATATGCTAACGCAAAATTGTTTAATGGTTTGTATGTCTTAGATTATACAAATTATGTCAACAACATAGAGCATAAAAATCAAAGAAAAGATGGTTTGAACCGAACATACCCTATGGAATTGTAGGCTTGGACATATTAACCAAAAGCATATCTAGAAATTACATAAGGATAGACTCCTTTCATCATTTGATTATGAATCATTTGAAAATTGTGAGTCATGCTTGCTTGGTAGAATGACTAAGTCACCCTTTACGGGTATAGGTGAAAGCGCTAGTGACATTTTGGGACTCATACATACAGATCTCCAAATTACATAGTGACATTTTGAAACTAAAATTCCACAAATCAAACTAAATTTGTAATCAAACCTATACCAAGTAATAGGGAAAGTTCGGGTTGAACCACTAGGAATGGGGGAAGTTAGCTATTGAAAAAGTCAAGCTATTTTGAAGTGTAAAAGGGAATGTAGGTTATATAAGTTAACCTAAGCAAACAAAGCAAACATAAAGTAAATTAATATATCAAACACTAGGGATTTAGGTTCCACATATTCTTGCAATGGACACACACTAATCGGGTTTGAGATTGATCAATTCGAGTATTGCGAGGGAAGATAGAAGGGCTTGAATGCACGGCCTAAGGTCAATTGGAACTTGCACATCTCCAAATTTGATCTTCAAATGGAGAACACTAGGCATCCTAATCAATGCACAACTCAGGAAGAAGTCTCGGGAATCCTTAGACGGCAATCTTAACCTAAAAATAAAAGAAAACAAGCAATAAAAAGGAAAAAGACAAAAACAACTAAGAAATGCAGGAAAATGGAAAATCAACCAAGGAAAGTGCAAACTAAAGAAATAAAGAGCAAAACTAAGGAAAAAGGAAAGAAAAGAGCTATGAAAGCAATCTAAATCACCCTAAAAGAGAACAAATGAGTGTCATAAATGACACTAATCAAACACTATTAAAAAGACATTCATTTGCATCGCTCGTTTATGGTGTATATGTCGCTTCTTTGAACGACGCAACAGCTCGCGGCGCAAGCAACGCAATTAACACTTATCTGTGTCGCTCGTATACAATTGTGTGACGCAAATAAGAGTTGTTTGCTTCACTCGTTTGTTAAATGAGTGACGCAAATGACTCTTTTTAATAACGTACATTCTTTTATTTACGTCACTTCTTTATAAACAAGTAACGCAAATGATTGGTTTAATGAACAATACGTCGCTTTTTTTTTTAAAAGAATGATTCAAATTACATTTTTTTATATACCACATTATTACACATTCAAAGAACGTTACATTTTGCCATCAACTGTACCAACAAAAAATTAAAATAATAAGATCAATTACAAATTTTGGCAGAATTTCCTTTGTATTTTGGCCTACCCATTAATTTGTGAATGATGGCACCTTGTATTAACGTATCAACAACCTATCACATAAGTTTACAATTCAACAATATTGACATCTTCATCATCAACAACATAAGTACCAAGACCAACCCAAATGTTGGTAAACCAAATGCGTTCATTTAAAGCCTAAGAATTAAAACAAAATAATCCAATAAATAAATGGAATTTGATAAGTTGAAAGCTAACAAAAACATATTCTGCATTTTTCCTAACACGAACAAGTCCATAAACGGAATTCTACTTCCTTTTTCTCTTGCTAACAGTTTAAAGTCACCGGCTCCTGAAATCAATAAACAATCAGAGATGAAAATTAAGCATCAAAGTAGCAAAATAAAATTCTACAATGTTTTAAACAACGAACTAAAATAAAAACAAAACGACCTGGTAAAATTATTTGAATACAAACATTGCATCATAGTTTATCTAGCCAAGTATTTTAGGGAACATTTTCGAGCTACAAAAAATATGGGAAAGAGCTTCTCTTAGTACGTAGTAGGTAAATAAAGAGCACAAAAAAGGGTTGATAAAGAATCCTCAAAAAAGGCAGGGTACATTGTAGCTCATATTTTTAAATCCTAAATGGAAGTTGTATGCAAAAACAGATTTGATCACATCTTTAACAGAAGCTATCAAATAACAATCAATCCCAAAGGCAGTTAATTAAAGGAGGGATCCACTGGGCATGTTTAGCTTTCTACAACTACACCTTTTCAAGAAGCCAATAATATATAGGAGGCCCAAAAAGAAGAATGTTAATAGGGTCTAAATTATGTTCTACTTTGGCTTCATATGCACCTATTAAATAAGATACTCAAGGCTTTATTTCGATAGCACATAACTTTAAAATAGGAAGGCCTATAAGCTTAGTGAGAACAAGACTAAAGTAAAGATTGGCAAAGAAAAGTGGGGAGCCACCATTACCAATTCCATAATAATATAGAGAGCATATCTCATATATATAAGGCTGCCAATATTATAGAAACATATCCCACTTCCTAATCATAGGGCAGAGTTGAGACTGTTGACCTTAACAATGATGAACATCATTTTGATAGGCATGTTGCATTTCAAGAGTACCTTATTACGGAGTACATCTTCATCCTTTTCACTTCAGCAACTTAAAAGATACAGAAACCATGTGTGCCACTATAACATACATGCACAAACTAAATTAGCAAGTGAACTCACCGCAAAGCAGCCTCCCTAGCAGCATCTCTAACTTCAGGCTTTTTGGTTCTTTTCTTCTGAATAACTTCAAACGTAACACCAACAATAGACCTTACATAATGCTTCTTTGTGGCCTTCTCTTCTTCTTCACAACTTCAGCAAAGATATCCTGTACATATAGGAGAAAGACCAACAAAAAAACCAATATTTTAAGCACTGCAAGATCAAATCAAACAAAATTAGTTCCCCATTACACATTAATTTGTAGATAAGATCACAAATAGAAATATGGAAAGAGAGATAGGAGGTTTATTACCTTCTTATATTGTTTCCGATAAACGGTAGTTCAGCAGAGCTTTGCAGGCTTCAAACGGTTGTGGAAGTAACTTTTACATTTTGAATTGACAAAAAGGAATACCTTTAAGAAAAAATTATCAAAGATTGGTTAGCTTTCATTAATCCTCTAGAATATGAACTCAGCAGCAAAACACACCAAGTTACGAAGTGAAACTTCAACAATTATTAGAATAGCTTACTTGAGAATTTGAACGAATAAACCTGATATCCCTTCAGGGTATATCGTTGCACCACTAAAGCGGCAAAGTTCAGTCCTAGAGTTCACTGTTTAAGCAAGACCAGGTTAATCCAAAGCAAAGTAAACAACTATATATATATATATATATATATATATATATATATATATATATATATATATATATATATATATATATATATATATATACATGGAGGGTAAGGCAGATTTTAAAGAAAGGTGATGTTAATAAAAAAGGAAAATAAAATCATAAACAGATGCACAATCACAATGTTGTCAAGAATTCAATCAATGTATAATGCCCTTTGAATCGCAATAGATAACGACCTCAAAAACATAAAACTTCGTTATGATATGTATCAGTCTAGCCCAATGCAAGTTTGAGATAGAGAGCTAGGTCAATAAGCGTGGTTAATTCGTTTAATAGTCAATTCAAACAAAAGCTCAATTATCCACAACCCATTCACATACCCTAAATATACATCAAAATAGTAAAATTAAATTATGTTCATGCAAAATTAAACTATGTTCATGCAAAATTGAACTCTAAATTTCATCTATTAAAACAGTAGAAGAAAAGAACATATCTTACCTTCATTAAAATCGATTACTAAATTTTCACCAAAACAGACCCAAAATTCCTTCGAATTGAATAAAAAAAACCCTAAATTTCTTTGATTTGTGCACAATATATTGCAATTGATGAATCCTAAATTCGAAAATAAACCTAAAAAATCAGTTATAAGGAAATCTGCTTGTGTTTATATAATCAGTCAATTCATTTACAATAGAACTTCATATATCTATGTATATTGAACAATAAGATGAAGAGGTCTTACATTGGTTGAAATCGAGCTTGCACCTTCAGCAAAAGTATTCCAAATTCCATAAAATAGAGTACAAACCTTAAGTTTCAAATAATCTAAAGAAATTGCTACTATTTTGAACAAAAACCCAACCTCATTGCTTATATTTGTGTGAAAAATAAAACGAACCCTAAATTCGAAACACAAACTTAAATTCCCTCACAATTTTGTTCGGATTTTTGTCAAAATTTCTAGGGTTTTTTGGGGGCGAAATTTACTACCTTTTCATTTGAATTTTCAGTTGTAATTTGCTCAAATTTAGGGTATTTTTTCTCGATTTTCTGCGGTTCTTATAGTTTGAATTTTGTGGGGTTTTGGGTCGATCTTTTGCTTGAAACATATGGGGGGATTTTCTGTTGAATTTTGGGGGACTATGGATTTTAGGGGTCGAATTTGCTGGGGTTTTTTTTGAAGAAGTTCGAACGGTAGCGTGAGTTTTTATTTCACTTTTTTGTATATTGAATAGTCATATGCGTCACTCAATAAAGAAAGAAGTGACGCAAATAACAATAGTATAAGCGTCGTTCCTATTTATAAAAGCGACGCAAATATAAGTAAGCGTGAGTGTATCAGACTTTTGCTTCTCTCTATAGATAATGTCCAACGCAAATTACTTATAATGTAGCCAAAATATCTCATTTGCATCATTTATTTCTACGTGTGGCGCAAAAAAGGCGACGCAAATGAACATTTTGTCTACTAGTGAAATTCCCTCGAGCTAAACTTTTGCTCGTCCCCGAGCAAAACCAAGCAAGCAAGAATAAGGATAAAGACTTATTAAATATTGAAAAAGAAAGACATGAGATGAGAATATACACTAAGAGTCTCTTTTGTAGGAATCACGTTGAATTTTAGCAACTAAAGACAAGTCATTTGAACCTCTAAATCACTCAAGAGGACGAGTGATGCTCTCGTAAGGGTTTCCTATGAAATTAACCCATAACTCTCAACAAACAAACATGAGGAAAATCACAAAAGTAAAATAGATTAAAAGAAAAGTAAAATCAAAACCTTTATGAATTGGACTTTACAAAATGACTACACTTCAAATGAAAAAACAACTTTCGTAAGCAAATATGGGTATGCACGTTCCAAGATATCCGTTGTTAATTGAAACATAGAATATGCTAAGCGTAAAGAACTAGTTATCATAATACCCTTCATCCCATTCGATCGTACCGCGTTCTCCCTATAGTCTCAAATCTCCCTCTAGTGTGCCTCTCAATAGCTCCTCTAAGGAGCCGGAAAAGAACATATTTTAGGCTACTCAACTTCTTGCTTTGCATCCCCTCTCATTAGGCTTTAACTCATAATGCCCTCCCCCGATATGTGACTCAACCTCTAGGTCAAAAGGGCTTTCCCAAAGGTGGTTATGTAAGGGCAATAGGGTGAGGGTAGGCTTAAAATTTAGCATTTTCTGGTATTCCTAATTAGTGATTAAAAGAGTGATCAAACCTTCTCCTCGTAACCAAATAATCACCAAACAAAAATGAACTAACACCCCCCAGCTTATTCAAATCTATATCCACAATCATATATACAAAAAGCATAACGCTTCTCCCCTAAGCTTATAGTAAGGAAGTAGTGTCCTCAATACTTGAAAAGGAGAAAAGAATCACATCAAAATATTTTTGCATTTTCTCAATATTTTACTTTTTCCATTTTTTTCTAAAGCTTTTGAATGTGCTTTGCATTTTCTCATTTTCTCAATTTTTCATGTTTTCAGTTTATTCATTGTCCTCGCATCTTTTAACTATGGAAATCTTTTTCAACTTTGCATATGAATGTGCTTGCCTTTTTTAACTTTGGACGGCCTTTTCATTTATTCACTTGCCATTATTCACAAGATATACAAAACACATGCTTGCTTACAAATAAGAACCAATATCCAAACTCATATAACACAATCTCTAATAACATGATCATTTGCTTCACAAAAACAAAAAATGGAACAAAAAGAAACAAAATTCTCAAAGTTCTAAAGATGTGGCTTGAAAAGAAGGGAAAAGGCTCAAATGGTTAGCAAGTAGGCAAATGTAAACCCAAGGACTAGAAATAAAGAATATTATCCTAGAAAAGAAAAATTACCACCCCGAAAAGATGTCTTTGTCCTCCCTAGATGGTTCGGTCTCGTGCTTGAGAATTATGAGCTAAGATTCCAGATTAGGTCTGCAATAGTCAAGGATCCATGCCGCTCATGCAAGTAAGTGTAGAAGGCTAGAAAAGTATAGACCTCACATGTATGTAGTAAAAACTCACGATAGGTGTCAAATCAACCATAGGAAGCAACTACCAAACATGCCACAAACAAGTAGAATCGGGTTTCATGATCCCCCTAGTTCTTAGACATGTTACATTAGCATACGCCATCCTAGAATCAACCAAGCAAATTCTAAAACCGTGCATACCACTACCAATTAGGAAGATGTTCATTCAAAAGCAAAAGTCCATTGGTATATAGTCCAATTCATAAGAAAGACAACAGAAAGAAAAATAAGACCTTAAAAACTTGAAATAAACCAAGAACAAAAAGAAAATGAAAAAAAGAAAAGAAAACAAAAGAAAAGAGGAAAACACAAATAAAGGAAAAAAGGAACAATGATGCAAGTATAACACATAATTCCCAATTGATAAACAAGTGGTCATTCGACAACAACGTCAATGACCCCAAACACTCTAAGTTGTTACAATCATACATCCTCGAATCGTTCAACTTCTCTTAAAACTAATCCTAATCTAGGCATCCAAGAGAAGTGAAGAAATAAAAGAAAGAAAATAAGAAGAATATCAACGGGCTTCCAAGCAATGCTAATAAAAATAAGGCGAAAGATTAACCACCTTCATAAAGCTCCAAGAATCAAGAGCATCATCATCAAAGCCAAGTGGGAAGAAAATTAGAAAAAGAGAGCTATAAACAAAGAAAACAGTTAGTAACTTCAAAACAAAATAAAATAAAGCAAAACAAAACAAAAAGAAACTACAAAGCAAAAATCAAATTAAACTACCAAAAAGAAAGTATGAATAAGAAAAGAAAATTAAAAGAACTATACACTAATCTAGAAACTAATCACCTAAACTAAAATATTTGGATTGAAGGGATTTGGATTCAAGGGATTTAGATAATAGGGCATTGGATTCACGGGAGAAAAACAACATGCATCATCGTAAAAATCAACACAACAACAACATCATCACGAGAGAAAGAATAGACATGGAAAGCCCATACAACAATCAAACACCATCAAGAGGAGACCAAGGCATTCATTTAACAATCATCGAGGTAAGAAGTAGACAAGGCAATTCCCAACAACAATATTGGCCACCGAGACAAACCCCTAAGAAGATAAAGTTCCCCCAAGCTAATCATGAATATATCTCAACATCCCATCAATACTGTAGGGAATATTTCAAGAATTAACCCAAACTTGGGCCCCACTGTGATCATACACTTAAGTATGGTGGCGTCCAAAGGGAAGCAAGCTAGAGAAAAAGAGTCGCCAACAAGTTTTAGGAACATGTAAACCGTTCACTGGGTAAAGGTTACACATCTCACAATCCAGGAGATCATTAACTCCAATAGGTCTGGAACCAAGACTTGAAGTTCGGGGATTAAGGTACAAATCCAATATATAGGAAAAATAACATGCCCTAATAATAGGCTTCTACTTTATTCTACTCGTATTCATGTGTGCTTTCTGACTAACATGCAATCATTAGGTTTACCCTAAACCTGTTTATCTATGTTGGTTGAATATAAATGAAAAAACAAAACTATGATTGGCGATCAATTGAATTATAATCAAATTAACACTAACAAGATTATTAATTATCTTATTAAGCGTGATTACTTGCCTTATTTAGATCTCGATAGTCAACAGACATTCTTACCCTTCCATCCTACTTTAGAACTGGGACCACATTTGCTACCCACTCGGGGTATTTGGATACCCTGATAAAACATGAAGTTATTTGTTTTTGAACTTCTTCTTTTATTTTAAGAGCTACGTCGGGTTTCATTCGACGCAACTTTTGTTTTACAGGTTTCATTCCTGGAATTAGTAGTATAGTGTGTTGAGCTATTTCTCTATTAATAAATACCTGGCATATCTTCATATGACCAAGCAAATACATCGATGAATTCTTTAAGTACATTAATTAAATAAGTTCTTTCATCTTCATTTAATTAGCGTTAATCCGATTTTAACTTCTCTTTTAATGGTTGGATCGTTTGAGATATCAACCGTTTCAGCGTCCTCAATTACTGGTGTTTTCTTTTCAAGTGTTTCCATTGCTTTAATAATTTCTTTGTCATTTTCATTGTTAGTTAAGCAATGATCGTCATCTTGGGTTAAAGAACTAAACGAGGAGTAAGTGGAAGAAGACATATTATTAAAATCGAAAATCATTACATCAAACAAATCAATGTCCTCTGGGACTTGATTGCTAACTATCCTATGAGTAGATGCTAAAATAGAAGAATTAGAAGAAGAAGGTGTTACAACTAAGGACTTGGAAGAATCTATAGGAAAAGACTCTGACTCTGACTCTAACTTAGACGACTCTTCAAACATTGGTCCTTGTCTTCTTGTTATTGAGATATTTCTTCCACTCGGAGTAGTCACCTTGATTGTCTTGCGCCATCCTTGCAATAAACCCTCTGCTGGAGTGATGAGCTTTGAAGGGTCGAAAGTCTCACTTTGTATAACTGTTTGAATTATCGAGGAGTTATCCTCTATATACTTTGGCTCATCCTTTTCGCGCCCAAAGAGGAGTCCCATGACATTAAAGTTAAAGAATGGGGGTGCTTTCTCCTTGTGAATAGGAGCTGGGATCTCATCTAGAAAGTAGCAATCTAGAATGATTTCGAACCCAAGTTGCATTATACCATTTACAACAAAGGGCTTGGGAAATTCGTGGCATGGATAGTCCTCTCATTCTCTTATAAACTGTCCATTGAGAGTAAGAGGATATTAGTCCATTGGGATTGCTTTCTTTTGGGTGCAAGTGTTTCTACGCGCCTTAGACTTTTCCTGGGCTCGCTTTAGATCTTCAAGAGTCGGTTGGAAACCAAGTTCAAAAGTATCTAATTTAGGGAGGCTAGGTAATTCCATTTTCTTTGCTATCTATTTTTCTTTCCTATAGTCATTCCAGGAAATTGTCCTTGTTTTTTTAGAATAACATTTACTGTCATGTTAGAGTGGGGGTCATGGCAAAGAGGGGTCCTTTCATCTTCCTCAATTAAAGAGACCTCTTCATTAAAGCCCCACAAATCTTCATCATTCTCATTGTTCTCCTCAAAAAAATTGGATTTTCAACAGCTTTATTCCTCATAGGTGAAGCATCGATTGTAATAAAGATCTCTCCAACTATAGCCTTTACTTGTTGATGGAGGGATGAAGGGACGACCTTATGGTCATGAAGCCAAGGGCGTCCCAACAATAAGTTAAAAGAATCTTTAATATCCACTACTAGGAAGGTAGTGGCATGTTCAATTGCTCCCGCCGTTACGTGCATGGTAATCTTTCCAAGAGCTTGGCGACGAGTATTGTCGTAGGCTCTTATTCCTTGTGTTGACAGGGTTAAATCTTCATCCCTTATTCCTAGCATCCTCGCAGTTCTAAGTGGACAAACATTGATTTTCGATCCATTATCTACAAGAGTCATTAGGACATTCATTCTCTTGCAGACTATTGTGAGGTTTAGAGCCTTGTAATGATTGTCACCTTCTGGAGGTAAATCCTTGTCAGAAAAGGTGATCAAGTTGATAATACTAGGGAGATCACTCGTGAGAAAGTTAGCCAACCCCTCAGGAGTTGTTTCGGAGTTTATCCCTATTTTGTCCAAGGCATTCATTACCGCTAACCTATGTTCTGGGGATGTAGCTATAAGTTTCGGTACATTCATCTCGACCTTTGTCTTCATGAATTGCTTGACAACATCGTTATCCTCTATATTCGGTATGGGAACTTGTTGCATTGTAAGAACAGGTGTGGTGATGGGAGGTTGCATTCTCCTAGATCTTATGAGGACGTCTATGGGTGAATCTTCTTCATCCCAAAAATCACTTACTGTATATATAACTAAAAGTGGAGGTTCTTCCATATCTTTAAAATAGAAGTCTTCATCATCGCTGTCCCAATCCCCATTGATGCTAATATCTTGTTCTTGTGGAAATTGGACTAGCTTCTTGTTATCAATCAGACTTTGAATTAAATCTTTAAATTTAAAACAATTCTCGATGGTATGTCCCCCTAATTGATGATATGGACAATAGAATCAATCTGTGCTTTTTAATAACTCAAATGGTCTCGGTTCGAGAGGTTTAATCTTACCATTCTCGTAGAGCATTTTGAACATGTTAGCATAGGATGTCCAAATTGGAGTATAAGGTTTATTACTCCTCTAGGATGTATCAATTACTTGGAGAGAAAATGGTTTCTTCACCATGGGTGGAACTTTGACATGCTTGTTTTGAACCACTTGTTCGTGTTTCTTCGCAAATGCAATAGCTTCACATAACAAGTCTATTCCCTTCCACATTGATTGTATGAGAATCCACACTTTTTCCCTAGTTTCAGGTTCTAGTCCGGGAGGGAAATCACTCATGGCATCAAAAAAGGTTTCCTCCTCTTCTTCGAAAGCATGAATTTCTTCAACTGGTTTGATGACGGATGAAGGATCAACATGGTGTTTCTCATCAGAGATAGCCAAAGAATCATTAAAGGGGTGCATTATTGATACTTGGCTTCTTGCTTGTAGGGGGAAATGGAAGCTTATTGTTGTCAATTAAATCTTGGATAGCTTCCTTAAGCTTCCAACAGTTCTCAGTGAGATGGCCCCTTCCTTGGTGATACTTGCAATGTGCGTTAGGATTACAGTTAGTTGTCCTCTTTTCAATAGGTGGATCCCCATATGGTCCAGTTGAAGTTATAAGACCTTTTTCATTTAGTCGGCCAAATGTGGTGTCAAAACTCATACCAATAGGAGTAAAGTTCCACATAAATCGTTTCTTTTGTCCTTGGATGTTCATAGCAAGAACTTCACTCAAATTAAAGGTTCTAACATTATTTGAGTGGGTGGTTTTGGAAGAAGAAGGATTGTCGTTCTTCTTACCCACTGTTGGAGTTGTTATAATTAGCAGCTTTAGCAAGGTCGTCTTCAATGTTTATTCTAATGTCATAGACGACCTTGAAGGTATGCAAGTTGTTTTGATACTTAAGATGTTTGGAGTACTTTTCTTGGAGGTTCTCAATGAATATCCTCACAAATTCTTTTTAACTTGGTACTTAAATCATCCTAGCAGACGTTTCTCTCCATTTATTAAAGAAAGAAGTGAAACCTTCATTCTCTTTTTGTTTAAGTATTTCAAGTTCTCTATGAATAGTTTCAACTTGAATATTACATTTATACCTATCAATGAAAGTGTTTACAATAGATTCCCAAGTATAGGTTTTCTCTTTGTCAAGGGAAAAAAACCATTGTTGACAAACGGTTTCAAGAGATAAAGAAAATAAAGAATGAAAGACCTTCCTATCAATCCCCTTAATATTCATTATAGTCTCAAAGACACTTAAATGGAAATAAGGGTTGTCTGTAGCCTTGAATTTTGGAATGTTACGGAAGAAGCTCCTTGTCCACCAAGACCCCTTGTGAGCTAATGCCTTGGAATCTATAGTCATTGGATATTTTGCTCAATCTCTCTTGCATGAGTTGCATTTGTTGTTGCTTAACAGGATCATTGATTTGGATGGTTAAGGTCCTCAACACCTCAGTAACGCTGGCCATTTGCTTCTTGAGCTCATTGACTTCTTCTTGACTCACAATTATCTTCTTAGCTTTTCTTTTCCAGCTGACTAGTTTATCAAAAAGTTGTACTTGACTTCTTCTTGACTCGCCATTATCTTCTTGACCACGCGCTGTAAATTAAACCATTTTATTTGTTTTAATGACTTGACTCAAATTGACTATGACTTTACTGGTTTATAAAGAAAAAAGAAAAAGCAAAAATAGGGTGCATATTTTTGGGAATCAAGTATATGGGTCCAAACAAATGTGGTTTAATTGGAGGATTAATATCCGACTTACCCCCCTAAAAAATGACGGAAATCACTCGTGTACAAGACTCTCTAGACATGGTCAAAGTGTACATACATATTAGTGTGTGCTTTATTTGTGAGTGCAAGTGACATGCTTTGACTCTTGTGTATGACCATGGGACTAAGTGCTTAGACTCAAATAAGGACTAAATATGATTACTTCCATTAACAAAATGATCAAACTGATCAATTAACTGTTTAATTAAACTCATCGAGATTACTCAAGCAAAAAGCTAAGTTGTCGCCGCACACAGCAGTGCAGCGCCAGACGAGAGAGTTGTCCCACAGCTTTGCACAGCAGCGTTCGGCGCTGCAACCTAGATTTTTGCGCCATTACTGGAACATTAATCTGGGACTGCATTCAGTATTTTTAACTCTACGGGGACAGGCCTAAAGTCGTATAAGTCAGTTTTGATTAATTTATTAAACTTTAATTACTCAAATTAATTAATCAATTAATTATGCAAAATCCTTTTAGTAATTAAACAGTTTATTTATACTTAATCACAAGTCAAACATACGGTTAAGAAAACACAAAGAGCATGCACAACAAATAATGCACAAGTAGTCAAGTAAGCACAATATGATGCAATGAGTTTGCAACCTAACCATGGCTCTAGTTCTCTAAAATTCAAGATATGGGTTAGTCAAAAAGGGTTTATGGTTATGAGTCCGGATGCACCGCGCGGAAGCCTTACCTTTTGAAGGGTTAACGCGTGTGGATGGGACCCCGTGAGTTAAACTCGCTTCCATGGTTTGGTGAATTCAACATTCTTGGATGTACTCTTTGTTGCTTAAAGCGTTCAATCAAGTAGATGGAGCATGAATTCCCAAAGGTTTATGTCCATATGTAGAACACATATGGGGTTTCAGAAAAGTGAGAAAAACACAATCAGGAAGTAGAATCGAGCCAACAGTGCTAGAACTAGTCGAAACAAGAAGGCAGATTTCTGGCTCGGTATTGGAAGAACACGGTGCCAGACAACAGAGTCCATCGCTAGGATATAAGCCCTGTCGTCAGACGACAGAATTGTCGCCAGGCGATAGAGCCATATCGTTGGCGACAGGCTCTGTTTTCTAGACGCTAGTTCCTACATGCCTCATAAGCTTTATGTGCTCAAAGAATTTTCCAATTTTCGCAGTATTATTTTGATTCTATTTGTGAAAGATATTTCTCAAATTTACTACGTGTAAAAATCCTATGTTTTTTACTCATTACGGATGGTCTTTCCAATGAGAACCTTTTTTATGCATATGAAAATAATGTTAATCAAAATTACGCACATGAAATACTTAGAACATTTTGAGTGTCATCCACTCATTTTAAATCATTGCAGAAATAAATTTCAGGAATTAAAATAGAAATCCTCCCCAATGGAGTTGCCAAAAACTGTAGGGAACATTTCAAGCATTACCCCAAACTTGAGCCCCACTGTGATCATACACTTAAGTACAGTGGCGTCCAAAGGGAAGGAAGCTAGAGCAAAAGAGTCGCCAGCAAGTTTTAGGAACTTGTAAACCGTTCACAAGGTGAAGGTTACACCCCTTATGATCTAGGAGATCGTTAACTCCAATAGGTCTGGAACCAAGACTGGAAGTTCGAGGATGAAGGTACAAATCTTATCTAAAAAAGAAAGAACCTGCCCTAATAATAGCCCTCTACTTTTATTCTACTCTTATTCATGTGTGCTTTCTAACTAACATGCAATCATTAGGTTTACCCTAAACCTGTTTATCTATGTCGGTTGAATATTAATGCACAAACAAAACCATGATTGGCGATCACTTAAATTATAATAAAATTAACCCTAACAAGATTATTAATTATTTTATTAAGCATGATTACAAGTACAAATTCCCTTTAAACATGCATAAAAGGCGTGATCAAGCAATAAAAATATAATAAATCAAGAAAAATAATATTAATCATAATAATAATTATAACAATCATAATAATAATAACCATATCAACGCTAAAGCATAATAATAGCAAGATCCTAGGCATGATACTAACAAGATTAATAACAAATCCTAGCATGTCACTAAATAATAAAATATCAAAGCTTTAGCCAAACATGATACTAACATGATAATATGAAAGAAATAGGAAGCATCATAGAAATCATAATTGATATAATTAAGAAACTTATTTTTTACCCTAAACATCACACTAAGAAAAGCATCCTAACATGATACTAGGGAAAAGATCCTAACATGATACTAGGAAAAATAACAATCTAAACATGATTTCTATATCATAATATCAATTAAACAATTAAAGTACTTACTTGGATGCCTCATACCTCTTTCTAATAACAAAATACACACGTTAGTAACTTCAAGAAAAATAATAAAATAATTAAATTAAATAATTGAAATAGAGATTAGGGACCAAAACCTCAGAAATATCAAACCTTTCACGTCTAGGGCGAAGGCAACTTCGAATTTGTCTAGGTGTGTCTAGATCTTGTGAATGCGGAATTTTGTTTGTAAAAGGGTTGGTTTAGAAAGAGAGAGAGAGAGAGAATCAAGAAATTCTTGATGATTAAAAATGAAGGTCTAAGGACGCTATTTATAATGAAATAGTCCAGAATTGGTAAAAAGAATCAGAGTTCGAAAAGGAATAAACACACCTTTGTCGCCAACAACAGCATATGTCGCCGCACGACAGGGTCTATCGTCAGGTGACAGCCTGTCGTTAGGCGCTACAGAAAGTTTTTCCACGCATTTTGACTTTTTGCAAAAATCAAGTCGTAAATGTCCGTACGAAGGGTAAAATCGTAATTTCACATAAAACACTTCTTTTATTCCAAATAAAACTCATGAAATATGTTTCTTAGGATCAACTCCTTGAGAGGGTAATGAAGAAGGGCTAGCTCAATCTTTCAAGTTATTGGCTAGTTGAGTGATTTGGGTTTCAAGCATCTTGTTGTGTGTCATCATTTCATTAAATTTCTTGTAACTTACCGCCATGTAAGTGTTCAAAAGCTTTGTTTGATTTTCAATGATCTCCTCTAAGGTAGTCTTGGAAGATGGGGGTGGAGCATAGGAATTATCACCATTGCCTTGAGGTCTTGGAGCAAATCTTGGTAGGGTTCCCCTTTGATTGTTGTTTTAAAAATTGCCCCTATTTTGATTGTTCCAAATACCTCAGCCTTGATTGTTGCCAAAATTTTTGTGTTGGCCACCAAAGCCATGAGATTGGCCTTGATTTCCATACCCTTGGCCTTTGTTTTAATTACTATAACCTTGATTGTTATAGTTACCTCAAAAACCATTGTTGTAGTTATCAAAACCCCTTTGTTGGTGAGCATTCCTAGTCCCAAAATTTCTTGGACCATCAAATCTTTGCCTATTGTTATTGTTGGAAACAAAAATTCACTTGCTCATAAACATTGTTTTCAACAACATCACAATTCTCAAAAGCATGTGGACAACTAGAAGAGTCATGGTCATATGACCCACAAACATCACAAAAGACACAACCATTTAGCATATTACTTGAAGTTGAAGGAGGAGTAGAGTTAGAAGATGTACCTCTCCCCTTAATGTGGGAGGGAAGACTTGATAAAATTGAAGAGGCACTCTCTAGCTTGGCCTTGATCAATGTCGTCTCCTTCCCCAAGTTTGAAATTTAGTAAGACAAGTTATTGATTGCATTGAGATGATAAACTGAATAGACCGTTGAGCCAGTGTTTCTTGTAGACTCTCTCTCTCTCTCTCTTGCCAATCCATGTATTGACGAACTACATCATCTGTTATATCTACAACCACTTCCTCGGTCTTGTTCATAATCGGGCCTCCGGCTCCGACATCAAGACATGACTTCCCTTGGGGACTCAATCCTCCATAGAAGATTTGTATGATTTGGTAGGTCGAGATTCCATGGTGAGGACATTCTCGTTGATACTCCTTGTATCTTTCCCCAGCCTATTACAAACTCTCTCTAGGATTTTTCTTGAAACTTTATATTAGATTTCTTGCCTTGGTGGTCTTCTTTTGAGGGTAAAATCGAGAAAAAAAAACTCTTTGGTGACCTCATCCCAAGTTCTCAAGGAATTAAGCTTCACTTCCTTATGTAGCCACTCCAAAGCTCTTCCGATTAGAGAGAACAAGAATAGCTTGAGCCTTATGACTTCTTGAGAAACCCCATTGACCTTGATTTTGTTGCAATACGTCTCAAACTCTTTGAGATGATTTATTGGGCTTTCATGCTTGGCACCACTAAATTTCCTTTATTCAATCATTGTTATCATCGTCGGCCTTATCTCAAAGTCATTTGCCGGTGTTGTTGGAGGAGCAATACCACTCTCAAATCTATAAGCATCGGGAGTTCCCAACTCCTTTAAAGCAACTCTTGGTACTTCACCCATGTTTCTTTGTTCTTCTTCTTGAAATTCTTCATCACTTAATGAGCTAGAACTCAAGGATCGTCTAGCAACTCTTATCCTTGTGATTGTTCTCTCAATCTCCGGATCAAAAGGTACTAAAGTCCTTCCTCTTGTCCTATGCATAAAATCTCAAAGAAACAATTAGTAGCACGGCTACAAGTGTAGCCTAAAAGAGAAAAAATCTTTTAATTTTTTTGAAATGAAATGAAATAGACTCAACAATAATAGCAAACTACTACGTCATTCCCCGGCAACGGTGCCATTTTTTACGAAAGGTGCATTCTAGGTCATTGAAACTAAAATTCCTCAAATAAAAATAAATTTGTAACCAAACCTACACCTTGTAGTAGGGCAAGTTCGGGTCGAACCACTAGGAATGGGTGAAGTTAGCTATTTCCAAAGTTATGCTATTTCGAAGTGTAAAATGGAATGTAGGTTATCTTTGTTCAACTAAACAAACAAAGCAAACAAAAAGTAAATTAATCTATCAAACACTAGGAACTTAGGATCCCCATATTCTTGAAGTCGAGTATTGCGAGGGAAGATAGACAATGCAATAAAAAAAGCTCAACAAGCTATCTCCTAGCAGTCTAACTAGGGTCAACTACGAAAGACTCTACTACGAACGTCACAAACCAAGCTCAATCGATGAATGCGAGGTGCAAATCAATGGTACGTATGAATGTGAGAACACAATTCAATCTAGTATGACAATCAAAGTTAGCTACTCTTTAACTAATCAAACACATGCACAAAATCAATTAACACATTTAATCACAATGCTAAATCAATCAAAAACTCCTAATTAGCTATGATCCATCACTCAAACATGCTTCACCACATCCTTAGCAAATAAACTACTCACAATCCATGGAAGAAATCCAAATCAAAACTAAGCTAATCACCAAATTCATCATCATCATTTCAGTCACTACTACAAAAATGTTCAAAAGAGACTCGAAATAAAAGACCGGTTCAGTACATAACGGGTGTCTTTCAAAGGAGAGACCCATTATCTTAAACAACGGGTCTCTCGAAATATCAAAGAGACCCGTCATTAAAGAAAATAGGTCTCTAGGAATTATTTTAAAATTTCGAGGAATATAGAGAGACCGATCATTTTAAATGACAGGTCTCAAGTAATATCTAAGAAACCCGTCATTTAAATAACCGGTCTCATGAATGTATTTATTTTTAGTTGAGAAATTAGAGAGACCAGTCATCTTAGTTAACAGGTCTCTCGAATTGAATCTCTTGATAGGCTTGCATCCATAAACCCATAATCCTAAGTCCTAAACTAACCCTTGTTCGTCGCTTCCCTCCTTTTTTCTCATTTCATATAGTATCTCTTTTTTCTTTCTCTCTCTTCTCCCTCCTTTAATATTTTGCATTCTAAGAATTTCATCCTTTAGTTCTTTCTCATCTTATACTTCTTTAATTATTTCCTTCCTTTCTCTTTAAATATCAAGAAGTTATTTCCAATGTGAGTTTTGTATTCTTTTTCGTTATTTAGTATTGATCTCAAATTTTTTTCGTAAATTTTTCTGGGTGTTCTTTGTTTGAGCCTTAATTAAAGCTAACGCGAAAATCAAAGGGAGAAAGATCGTGAAAGAGCTCAAGCTCGCAATTCTAGCAAAAAGAAGACGTATAAACCGACGGTTTAACACCTGAGCAGCGTCGAGAAAGGTACCCTTTTTCATATTTTTCTAATTAAATCAATTATTTTGAGAATCAATATAATTTGGGTTTGATTTGATTTGATTAGGGATGTAAAAGCGTTGGAAGAGAAATTAGCGAAGAAGAACGTACAATCTGAAAGCGAAAGCAAGAAGGAAGTAGGTAAAATTAGAAAATAATTGATAACTATCACCCCCAAAATTGTTTAGGTTGTAAATTTTAATTGATTTAATTCAAGGTAAGAAAACTTTGGGGGTTTGTATTGTTAGGATTTGGTGAGTCCGACTCACCGCGGAAACAACCCCGACCCAAGGAACCACTCGTAATTAATAAAACCATATAGCATAAATAAATAAACACAAGAAAAGGAAGAACGAATCATACCCTTGAAGCGAGCTTCGCCTTCTCAAAACGGGCTCTTACTTGAAAGCCTTGAGCACCGCAAATGCCGTGCCTCCAATGGTATCCACCCACAAAGGACGAACATGACCTTTTAGGTCCACTACTTTGGCGTTAGCAAGGTCCGACCAAAACCGAAGTGTTAATGGATTTTAAGAGTTTTTCCCAAAATATGGAATGCTCTTTCTAACTCCCACTCAAGCACTTTACTCCAAATCCCAAGGTTGGTATTTATAGAGGAAAGTATGAGTGGGAATTTCTATCCCATCAATGTGGGATCATGAAATTCCACAAATTAATTTTAAGCTAAATTAAATTAAAATTGCAAACTAATAATAAATCTACAAGTGGCATTACCATGTGAAATGGGTTGGTGAGGACCACATGGAGAGTAGGGGACCATACTTGCTCCCCACTCAATACTCTCCTTGTGCCACATGTCCTTACCCACTTGCTCACATATTCCTCAAGTTTCCCCATAGTGACCGACCCTATGGCCCAGCCACGAGCCCAGCCCCGCACCAAGATGCGGGCTGCTGTTGTGCGAGCAAGCCACGCACTTGGTGCGGGCTTGCTGCTGTGCGTGGCTGCTAGTGCGTGCGCTGCTAGCACGCCTAACTTGCGGCAGCTAGCTGCTGCACGCACCACGTGCACGCGACTGCTAGCTGCTGCTGTGCGTGGCTGCTAGCACGCACCTAGCCAGCCATGCTAGGCTCTGCTTGGTGCGTTTGCTAGCCACCTATGCTTGGACATTTTTGCCCCTAGCATTCGGATGCTCGGGGCATTACGATGCTAGGGGTATTTTGGGAATATGGTCGATTTATTATTATTTTGCACGTCTCGTCTTTTTATTATTTTTGACTCGACTTCCGACGATCGGTTTCGACGCTCCAAACTTGAATTACCAATGTCTAAATATTTAGCACTCGGGTGACGAATTAATTTCTTCCGAATTAATTCGTCGAGTGGGTTCGTATATTTTGGTTGGGTGTGATCCGAAGGGTTCAGTCAAGATTAAGCTGTAATATTAATTATATTAATATTACTGATTGGAAGCGGCCTCCACCCATGCAGTCCGATCACTTGACCTTACTGAATATATTAGCTTTCTAATAATTCTGAACCCGCTATCAGAATAATACACTTGTTCGAAGGACACCATTCCTTCCGGACAAGTGTGCATTTAGTGTACAGTCTCTTCATGAACTATAGATAAAGATTACTCGTCATCTTTGTTACGTCCAGAAGTGTTTCTCGAAATCCAAGTTTGACTGTCAATAAGTAGATGATTTCTAAAATCCATCTGAGCACGGCCATGCATTTTCACAGTCTCGCTCTTCGAGAGGCCTTGTAAACAACAAGACAAGTTCCCTATTGTTAGTAGGGGGACATTTCCAGTCTTGTAATGCAGCTTCTCTTACTAAGAGGACCTAGCCGCCCGATATTTGTCGTTATATTCCCCAATTACGGCAGACATTTGGCGGATACCAAAGCGGACTAGTACTCAAACAAGAGACCTCCCACTACTCATGGTCAAGGAAAAGAGTTCCGATAGTAATAATGAGAAAAATACTTATGACGATTTTAAATCTCTTAAAGTATTCTCATAGGTCGATCCAGTATGGTTCTAAACCAATACCTGTGCAAATGATTTATATCCTCATAGCACAAGAAACGGTGCTATAAATCATACTACACACTAATCTCTTATATTCATTAATCGTCCACAAAAAATATGACCTTGATTAGGGATAATTTTCGATTAAAATATTCAATGTTCACTTAATAGGTGTTACTTTATCCAAGCCATTTACTTAATACCCTATTTTGAATATTTATTAAAATCGAATAGACTCATTATTTAATTCTAAACCACAATTAAATAGAGACGGAGTGAATTAAATTGCATGAAAAATTTTAATTACTCCAAAAACTGAATGGTTCATCATAGTGCTTTACATTGACATTGTCCAAAATTTAATTAAAACACTATAATATGGAAATCAAAGCCAGTTCGCGACATGCTTGATTCCCATTGCCTCAATGTGTTTGTTGTGCTTCACTTGAGACAAGGGTTTAGTAAGTGGATCAGCTACATTGTCATCCGTTCCCACTTTGCAAATTCTGATTTCACCCTCTGTCTTCCATTCTCGAATCATGTGAAATCGCCTCTTGACATGTTTGACCTTCTGATGTTCTCGTGGCTTTCTAGCCTGAGCAATAGCTCCATTGTTGTGACAATGGAGGTCTATTGGACCCTTGATGGAGGGTACAACACCAAGTTCATCAATGAACTTGCGAATCCAAACTGCCTCCTTGGCTGCCTCAGACGCTGCCAAGTACTCAGCTTCAGTTGTAGAATCAACGGTTGTGCTTTGCTTTGCACTCTTCCAACTAAACGCTCCTCCATTGAGACAGAATATGTATCCTGATTGTGACTTGGAGTCGTCTCTGTCTGTCTGGAAGCTTGCGTCGGTATAACCCTCAACAACCAATTCATCTTTACCGCCATACACCAGGAATTTATCCTTGTTCCTTTTCAGGTACTTCAGAATATTCTTGGCCGCAGTCCAATGCGCCTCTCCTGGGTCTGATTGGTATCGGCTCGTAGCACTCAAGGCATACGGTACATCCGGCCTAGTACATATCATGGCATACATGATCGATCCAATAAGCGAAGCATATGGAATACGACTCATCCTTTCTCGCTCATCAGGTGTCTTTGGACACTGCTTCTTGCTTAAGGTTATGCCATGTGACATGAGTAGGTGCCCTCTCTTGGATCCTTCCATTAGGAATCGAGCTAGTACCTTATCTATGTAAGTAATTTGACTCATTCCTATCATCCTCTTTGATCTATCCCTATAGATCTTGATGCATAGTATGTACTGATCCTCTCCCAAGTCTTTCATTGAAAAACATTTCCCGAGCCAACCCTTTACAGACTCTAACAATGGAATACTATTTCCAATGAGCAAAATGTCATCGACATATAAGACTAGGAATGCGATGTCACTCCCACTAACCTTCTTGTAAACAAAAGTCTCATCTAGATTCTTGATAAAACCAAACTTACTAATGGCTTCATCAAATCGCAGATTCCAACTTCTTCTTGCTTGCTTTAATCCATAAATGGACTTCTTAAGCTTGCATACCTTCTTAGGATTGTTCTGGTCAACAAAACCTTTAGGCTGTGTCATGTACACAATTTCTTCCAAAATTCCATTGAGGAAGGCGGTTTTGACGTCCATCTACCATATTATAATATGCAACAATCGCTAGAAGAATTCAAACGGACTTAAGCATAGCTACTGGAGAAAAGGTTTCATCATAATCAACGCCGTGAATTTGCCTGTAACCTTTTGCTACCAACCTTGCTTTGAAAATGAATACATTTCCATCTTTGTCGGTTTTAATCTTGAAAATCCATTTACATCCGATAGGTGTGTAACCTACGGGTAAATCAACCAAGTCCCATACTTGATTTTCAAACATGGAGTCCATTTCGGATTTCATGGCCTCTTGCCATTTTGCAGAGTCGGGGCTCGTCATGGCTTGCTTGTAGGTTGCCGGCTCATCTCCATCCACTACTAGGATGTCCTGATCTTCGATTAATACAACACAGAGATATCTGTCAAGTTGAGATCTTGGCCGAGTTGACCTACGTATGGTAATGGACTGAGCATTTGCATTGTCGGTTTGACTTTGCATATTTTGACTTTGACCAATGTCAACAGATGCTTCGTGAGCACTTTGATTGTCAACTTGTACTTGTTGCTCGTCCTCTCGAACTTCGTCGAGTTCGATTTTCCTCCCACTTGTCATTTTGGAGAGATGCTCCTTCTCCAAAAAGACACCATCACGAGGAACAAACACTTTGTTCTCAGATTTGTTGTAGAAGTAATACCCTTTGGTTTCTTTTGGATAACCCACAAAGTAAACCTTGTCAGATTTCGGATGAAGTTTGTCATAAATGAGTTTCTTGACATATGCTTCGCATCCCCAAATCTTGAGAAAAGACAACCTTGGAGGTTTATTTGTCCATAATTCATATGGAGTCTTTTCCACTACCTTTGACGGAGCACGATTCATTGTAAGTTTCGCAGTTAAAAGTGCATGTCCCCAGAAATAGATTGGAAGTTCACTAAGACCCATAGTCGATCGGACCATGTCTAACTGGGTTCGATTCCTCCTTTCAGATACTCCATTCCATTGAGGAGTTCCCGGAGGTGTCAACTCTGAAAGTATTCCATGTTCTTTCAGATGGTCATCGAATTCTTGGCTCAAATATTCGCCACCTCGGTCCGATCGAAGCGCTTTGATTTTCTTGCCGAGTTGGTTTTTAACTTCGTTATGAAATTCATTGAATTTATCAAACGATTCAGATTTGTGCGACATTAGATAGACATAACCATATCTACTATAGTCGTCCGTGAAGGTTATGAAATACCGATAACCACTCCTTGCGGGTGTACTCATTGGCCCACATACATCGGTGTGTATTAGTCCCAACAAGTCACCGGCCCTTTCTCCCAACTTGGAGAATGGTTGCTTTATCATCTTGCCTAATAAACATCCTTCGCAATTCACAAAGGATTGTAAATCAAATGAGTCAAGAATACCTTCTTGAAGAAGCTTCTTGATGCGTTTGATGTTAATGTGGCCAAGACGACAATGCCACAAGTAAATTTGACTAGACGGTGTAGACTTAGCTTTCTTTGCAGGATTATTAACGTTATAAATTTCTTTGTCTAGAGATAACACATAAAGACCATTTTCTGAATGTGCCGTACCATATAAATCATTATCGAGATAAAATGAACATGATTGGTCCTTAACTCGAAATTCAAAACCTTTGGCGTCCAACGCCGAAATTGAAATGATGTTTTTGGTAATGTTGGGAACACAATAAACATTGTCAAGTTCCAAAACTAGCCCCGTGGGCAAAGACAAACTAAGAGATCCTACGGATATAGCACCAAGCCTTGCTCCATTTCCTACCCGGAGCTCGATCTCTCCCTTCGCTAGCCTCCTAGTGTTCCTTTAGTGCCCGTGAATCAGAACAAAGGTGTGAGCCACATCCGGTATCTAATACCCATGAAGCCGAGCTAGCGAAGTTAAAGTCTATAACGTAAATACCTGATGTAGAAGCAACGGTTCCGTTCTTCTTATCTTCCTTTAATTTGAGGCAGTCTCTCTTCCAATGTCCCTTCTTCTTACAATAGAAGCATTCGGAATCAGACTTAGAAGATGCTACCTTTTTCTCCTTGTTGTCTTTGGTAGCTTTCGGCTTAGGCGGAAAGTTCTTCTTTCCTTTCCCCTTGAAGCCCTTCTTCTTTTTGCCCGCCCTTTTGAATGGCTTGCCCTTCTTAATCATTAGCATATCATGCCTTCCCTCATCCTTGAGCGTCTGCTCAGCTTGCTTCAACATCCCATGAAGCTCGGTGAGGGTTTTCAACATGCTATGCATGTTGTAGTTCATCTTGAACTGGTCATAGCCTTTGTGAAGGGAATGGAGAATGATGTCAACAACCATTTCAGTTGAATACCCCGCATCAAGCCTTCCCATGTTCTCAAATAATCCGATCATTTTGAGCACATGTGGGCTGACTGGCTCTGCTTTCTTGAGCTTAGTCTCAAGGATCTGCTTGTGGGTTTCAAACCTTTCAGTTCGAGCCTCTTCTTGAAACATATTCTGTAACTCAGAAATAATATCATAGGCCGATTCCTTCTCGAAGAAGGTTTTCTGAAGTTCAGGAGACATAGTGGCTAGCATTACGCACTTGACATCCCGATCGGCTACTTGCCATCGGTTAAGGGCTGCTTGAGTTACCTCCTCACTGGGAGCCTCGGGCATTTCCTCATCAAGGACATACTCTTTCTGTTCTTTCATAATAACGATGCGCAAATTCCTTTGCCAATCAAGGAAATTTGTACCACTCAACTTCTCCTTGTCGAGAGTTGAGCGTAATGAAAACTGGTTGTTTGAGGTTGAAGACATGATTCTACAATTGAAAGAATTTTAATGA
Organism: Chenopodium album; assembly: GCF_948465745.1. Taxonomy (NCBI): domain Eukaryota; kingdom Viridiplantae; phylum Streptophyta; class Magnoliopsida; order Caryophyllales; family Amaranthaceae; genus Chenopodium; species Chenopodium album. Next base: position 39,230,806 of record NC_137841.1, on the reverse strand, counting down.
AAAACCATTCAAAATTACTTCAATAAGATTGAATTTTATTCATGCAAATTTTCAATACTTATATAACGTCTTATTTACACGTAAAATTGTCCCTATTTTGTGAAAATAAGGCGATTCCAAGATCCGAAGAAACAAATAGTGGTTAAGCATGCTTTGGCTTGTCTTAACACTCAATCTTCTAGGGTAAGCATTGCCTTGCTAATGGCTCTAAGCCACTCTTGGTTAGACAATCGTCACATCTAATGCATCTTTGACGATGTATCTCTTTCGCCACGGTATGTGAGGACTCCTCACTCATACCGATGAGTTAAACCAAAAAACCAACGTGCACACCCGGTGTGCCTTATGAGCCTTGGAGAAGTGATGGCACCTCGCTTTGGCGTAGCCTACCATCACCCTCGTTCGGTTGGTAAGTGTTGTTTTGGAAAGGCAAGTTTGACTCAATATTATTAGGGACCTAGGATTTCTATGTTGGTTGATTTAAGTGAACTTAACTAATCATCGCAACATAAAGAAAACCTAAACATGCATCTAACGAATAATTCACATGTATATAAGCATAAAATATAAAGCGAAATTATAGATGCATATTGGCAACTAGCATGACCCCTTAAATTCTTCAAATCTTCAAAAATCTTCATTTGCAATTCAAGGCTTTGTCTTCCAAGATACGCCGTCTTCAAGACTTAACAAAACTATGCAAATACTAGTGTCTACCACTAGGAATAATCTAAATATTAAGGTACAAAAATACTTAACGGTGCGTAGACCGTATTTAGATTTACAAAAATACATAACGGCACGTAGTCCGTATTTTCTATCCTAATCGGGTCCCACTAGTTGCCATTTCATAAAACCTGTGAGAGAGAATATATATTCCATTCATCCATTCACTATTTGTGAATGGCCAATGCAATTTACAATATCAAACAAGAAAAATGCATTTAAACAACGCGCGCACTAGTAACTAATCTAGGTGGTTAATCCGATTACCACGCCTAATTAAAACTAGTCAAAGTTGTTTAACCGATTATGTAATTGACGTCATTAATAATTGAAGCTCCCACTAAATTCCGCATTTCCCTTAATTAATCCAATTAATTAAGTCGGTAGCACCCAAACTTGTCAAAATAAAATTTTGCCAATGCCGCTCAAAACCGAGGCCTAACCTCCCAAAATTTTAATTAAAATAAACAAAATTAATTAAAATAAATAAAACGGCAAAATAAGCAATATTAAGCCAACCGCATTTCAAGTGGCTTTCGCTTTAAGCGTTTTGCCAAGGAAACTCGAATAATTGCGGCTCATGCAAACCAAGCATACTACGGCTATTCACCTCACCGCACCAAGCATATGCACACACAAAAAACTCCGCACACACGGCCTGCGGCAAGCAGCCATGGGCTGCTGCCACAGCCGCACGCACGCGCACGCACAGCCATGGCTGCTGGTACGTGGCTGCTGCGGCCGTGTGCTGCTGCCGCGCGTGTGGCCGCACGCAAGGCGGTGCAGCCACCTTGGCAGCCACATGCGGGCTGCTATGCAGCGCGGCTAGCCAAGGGTGGTTCTTTGCCTCGTTTTGCGTGCCATGGCCTCGGGATTTGATCCCATTTCGCGAGACATAATTAATTAATTCTAAATTAATTTTTGAACTAACTTAATGAGCAAAAAATTAAAATTTTAAACAAGTCTAACTTAATAAAATTTCAAAGTGCAAATAACCAAAATAATTCCAAGAACCATTCTGAATTAAATTGGTTTATCTTGGTGCAATAACAAAGTTGAGGCAATAATTCACTTTTAATTTAATCAATTTAAATTAAACTTGAGAATTTGACAAAGTAAGGGGAAGTTGGAAAAATATGAACTTTAATGTTCAAATGAAAATTCCAACATCTAAATTTTGTGAATCCTTCAAAATTATATCTTCCAACATGAAGATAACCAAATTTCTATCACAAAAGTTGAAACTTTATGTTTCCAATCAACTCAAAATGATTAAAACAACAAAGTTTAACACAAAATAACATTGAATTTAGTGGTTTTTAAAGTTTCAATCACTCATCACAAATAAAGATTGAATCTTTAACACTTAGGAAGCCTCAAAACAAAAATTTTTACACTAAAAAGCAATTAGTTTGCAATTATGTGAAAATAAATCAACCTTTAAGCATCAAATACTACCAAGTAAGTGTGCTTTAAGGGGACTTAAAAATGCAGAAAATAATGCAAATAATCAACCACATAATCAACAAGTTATGCCATTAATTTCAAGATTAGAAAAGACTTAAAATTTTTCGTCGAAAACGAAAAATCCCTCGAAAAAGGCATTTCTAGTCAAAATTTTTCTAAAATCACAGCCCCAACGGGGTAAAAACCTTTTCAGAACACCTTTACCACCCAAAATTCACTATTTTTGGGCGAAAATCTGGGTTCTGGACCAAATTCGACATTAAAAACGGGATTAAAATAAATAAAACCGAGCTACTAATCTAATTAGCAACTTAAACCAGAAAAATAAGCCAAAATAAACCTTGAAAAACATGATTATAAAAATAAACGAGCGAGGCTCGGATACCGCTGTTGGGGTTTGGTGAGTCCGACTCACCGCGGAAACAACCCCGACCCAAGGAACCACTCGTAATTAATAAAACCATAAAGCATAAAAAAATAAACAAAAGAACAGGAAGAACGAATCATACCCTTGAAGCGAGCTTCGCCCTCTCAAAACGGGCTCTTACTTGAAAGCCTTGAGCACCGCAAATGCCGTGCCTCCAACGGTATCCACCCACAAAGGATGAACACGACCTTTTAGGTGCGCTACCTTGGAGTTAGCAAGGTCCGACCAAAACCCAAGTGTTAATGGAGTTTAAGAGTTTTTCCCAAAATATGGAATGCTCTTTCTAACTCCCACTCAAGCACTTTACTCCAAATCCCAAGGTTGGTATTTATAGAGGAAAGTATGAATGAGAATTTATATCCCATCAATGTGGGATCATGAAATTCCACAAATTAATTTAAAGCTAAATTAAATTAAAATTGCAAACTAATAATAAATCTACAAGTGGCATTACCATGTGAAATGGGTTGGTGAGGACCACATGGAGAGTAGGGGACCATACTTGCTCCCCACTCAATACTCTCATTGTGCCACATGTGCTTACCCACTTGCTCCCATATTCCTCAAGCTTCCCCATAGTGACCGGCCCTATGGCCCAGCCACGAGCTGTAATATTAATTATATTAATATTATTGATCGGAATCGGCCTCCACCCAGGCATTCCGATCACTTGACCTTACTGAATATATTAGCTTTCTAATAATTCTGAACCCGCTATCAGAATAATACACTTGTTCTAAGGACACCATTCCTTTCATGTATTGTTTTAACATTAGTGTGATTAATCTCATCTAGGGTCTATGGGTTTGAGGAGTTCAATGGAAGTGTCTTATTATCAATTTAATTGTATTGAAGAATAATGGTTTCTTTGTCAAATTCGGCAGTTATGACTTCTAAACCTAAATTTATATCTAATTGTTGATTGATAGTTATTATCCTTTACTTTTGTTTTATAAATTTGATATTTTATTTGGATTCAATGAAATTTTTTTTTTTGATTGGAAGTTTATGTTTTATGTTATGCGGATTTTTTATTTTATATCTCGTTTTTTAAACTTTTGTTTTGTTCGTTTTCAATTATGTTAAAATTTTTCTGAATTATTTTTTGGATAATAATATCTGCTTTTTATTTTTTTTATTTGTGGGTGTAGGTAATGATCTCTCAAGTTTGGACTGAAGAAATTTGTAACTTCAGAACTTTGAAGTTTAACATCTTATCAATTATAGGATTTTTATTTTTAAATTTTAATGAATTGAAATTTTTATTGTATCTGTATTGTGTACGTAAATATTTAGCTGATGTAATACAAGAATTATTTTAATACTAGTTTTGTGCCCCGTGCGATGCCCGGGTTGTTTATGGAATTTTAAGATAAAATTATATTATAATTCAATTTAATTGATTGAAAATAGAATTCTAAATTAATTTTTTTTCTCCAAAGTCTATCTATATTTATCTAACGTGGTACGACATTTGGTGAAAAGTTAAAATGCTATATGATGTTGTCTTGTGGCCTAATGATAAGTTTATTATTTTTTATTTTATCGAAAATAAAACTCTAAACTAACCATCTTATTCTAAAATTCTATCCTAATTTGATTGAAAAAAGAATTTTTAACTAACTTTTTTTTATCTTATGAATATATTTAAATCTATCCAAGGTGGCTCGACACTTGGCAAAAAGTAAGAATGACAAGCGTCACTATTTCGTGACCTAGCTAAAAGTTTAGCTTTATATATTAGTTAGATGATTCTGTTTTTAATAATGTAAAAAACTTCAAATTAAATAAGTTATATTGATAAATTGCAATTAAAAAAACCAAATCACCTATTTTTTAATTTTTTAAATGATACCGAAGAGACCTGTTAACTTTAAAGCGGTCTCAAATTTCTTAAAAAAGAGGTTACCTAGTTAAGATAGGTGGTTCCAAATTTCTGAAAACAGAGACCGCTTTTCTTATACAAGCAGCCTCAATTTTCTTAAAATTGAGACCGCTTATCTTTAGGAGGCGGTTTTAGATTTCTCATTCTAGAGACTGCCTCAAATAAAGCAGTCTCTTTGCCAAAGTGACTGTTGCGCTAGAGACCGCCTCTAAGGCAGTCTCTTTGGCTAATTTGGACGGGTCTCTTTGGCCAATTTTGTAGTAGTGAATCAAACCAAATTCAATCAACTAATTAACAAATTTGAACAATCAACAAACAATTTAAATCTAAAGCTAAAGATTGCATTAAAGTAAAAAAAAATCCTTACAAAGTTTGGTGAAATCAAAGGAAATTGTGCTTAGAATCATCAATCATCAACTATGAATTTCTCTCTCTAAAATCTTATAACAAGTGTTTCTCTCTCTAAACTTCTCTCTCTAAAAACTCTAATTCTAATTCTCCAACTCTATTCTCTAATTTTCTTCTCTAAAATGAAATTATCTCTCTAAAAATTGAAAAAAAGTCTATATATATAGTAAAACTAACAAAGAAAAGTTATTTAAATCGTCCAAAATAGACCCGTACAGGCGCGGTCGTCTTCAAGAGGATACGCGACAGCCCAAAAAAGGGTACGGAACAGGGGGAGCCACAGGTGCTCCCGCGCCTAGGAACCGAGCAGCCTCCTTTCCCTTCATCTTGATGCTCCTCGTGCGATCCACTTGGTGTACTTAATAAACACGGAGCATGGCAGACCCAAAAACACCTCAACGGTGGGTTCAACGCCAAAATTGGTGCCCCCGCGGCTTGAATGCACCGCCTAAGGTCAATTGGAACTTGCACATCTCAAAACTCGAGCTTCTAACAGAGAACACTAGGCATCCTAATCAATGCAAAACTTTGGAAGAAGTCTCGGGAATCCTTGGATAACGATCATAACCTGAAAATGAAAGAAAACAAGCAAATAAAAGGGAAAAAGACAAGACAAACAAAGAAATGCATGAAAATGGAAAATAAACTAAGGAAAGTGCAAAATAAAGAAATAAAGAGCAAAACTAAGGAAAAAGGAAAGAAAAGAGCTATGAAAGCAATCTAAAATCACCCTAAAATAGAAAAAATGAGTGCAATAAATGACACTCATCAGTACACAATGAAAGCATTACGATCTGATTGTTGTGGTGAATATTTGACCCAAGAAGTTGATGAACATCTGATTAATTGCGGAATACTTTCACAATTAACCCCTCTAGGGACACCATAGTTAAATGGTGTGTAAAAAAGGAGGAATTGGACCTTACTGAATAAGGTTCGGTCCATGATGAGCTGTACTGATATTCACAAATCATTCTAGGGAGATGCATTAGAAGCAGCTGCTAAAGTACTGAACAGAAGCAAGTCCAAAGCGGTGGAAAAAACTTCATTTGAGATATGGAATTGAAAATCTCCAAAGTTGTCTTTTCTCAAGATTTGGGGATGTGAAGCCTATGTAGAACGTTTAAAAAGTGACGAACAACACCCTAAATCAGACAAATGTTTCTTTGCGGGTTATCAAAGTGAGACAAGAGGGTATTAGTTCTATAATCGCGAAGATAATAAAGTGTTTGTTACTCACGATGGTGTCTTTCTAGAAAAGGAATTCCTCCCTAGAAAGCCAGGTGGGAGTAAAGTAGTTTTCGAAGAAATTAGAGACGAGCAAAAAATGGATGTTGATAAGACCACATCAGAGGCAAGGGAGCATATTCATGCGTCAGAGCAAGCTAATTCGACTAGTGAGACTCCTATCATCCCACTTGAATCTATTTCCTTCGAAAATCTTCAAATAGTGGAAGAGAACATTTATATTGTTACTTCTACCCCCACATAGGTATGCCAGAATTAAAAAAACAAGCAGTTTGTTGAAGCTCTGTTAACTGAGGATTTTGAAATCCTCCTATTAGAGAATGAGGAACATGCAACCTACAAGCAAGCTTTGGTGAGCCCCAACTTTGATAAATGGCTTGAGGCCATAAAGTCCGAAATGGAATCGATTCTGAAAATGTTGTGTAGACCCTAGTAGACTTTCCTGATGGGGTAAAATCCATTGGTTGTAAATGGGTCTACAAGATTAAAACAGACAAAGATGGCAATGCCTACATCTATAATGCAAGACTGGTTACAAAAGGGTATAGACAGATTCATGGTATTGACTATGATGAAACCTTTTCATCAGTAGCAATGCTTAAGTCCATTCGGATTCTTCTAAAAATTACTGCATTTTTCGATTACAAAATTTGGCAAATGGATGTCAAAACCACCTTCATGAATGGGTTCTTGACGGAGGGTTTTGAAGATCAAGGAAATCCTAGTTTAGTATGCAAATTTCAGAAATCCATTTATGGTGGATTAAATCAAATATCAAGGAGTTGGAATCTTCGCTATGATGAGGCGATCAAACAGTTTGGTTTCCTCAAAAGTGAAGAGGAACCTTGTGTATACAAGAAGTCTAGTGGGAGCAGCATGATTTTCTTAGTCTTGTATCTAGATGACATACTAATCATACATAATTACATACTAATGCTTGAGTCAGTCAAGGAATGGTTGAAGAGTTGTTTCTCCATGAAAGACTTGGGTGTCGCCGAGTACATTTTGGGAATCAAGATCCAACAAGACAGGTCTCAAAGAATGATTAGACTAAGTCAAGAGACATATTTTTATAAGGTTCTTGACATGTTTGAGATGACAAACTCCAAGAGAAGATTTCTCCCCATGTCCCATGGCATTATGCTCAGTTAATCTCAATGTCCGGTTATGCCAGACGAGATTAGACGTATGGATATCATACCTTATGTTTCTGTAGTAGGGTCGATAATGTATGTCATGGTTTGTACGAGGCCGGATGTTGCATATGCATTAAGCATGTGTAGAAGATTTCAGGCAAATTTAGGTGAAGCACACTGGACAGCTGACAAGAACATCTTTAAGTACTTTAGATGGACGAAAGGAATGTTTCTAGTATATGGCAGTGAAGATGAGTTTGTTGTCAAGGTTAAACGGATTCGAGTTTCCAACCAGACAAAGATGATTTCAAATCCCAATTTAGGAACATTTTTAGTTTGAATAGAGGATCAGTAAGCTGGAAGAGTTTGAAGCAAAGCACTGTCGCAGACTCTATGACAGAATCAGAGTATTTGGATGCTGTTAAAGTAGCTAAGGAAGCAGTTTCGATTAAGAAATTCCGAATTGAGTTGGACATTGTATGAAGTGCTCAAAAGGGAATTGATTTGCATTGTGACAACAATGACGCCATTGCTTAATCAAAGGAGCCTAGGTCACACTTCAAATCCAAACATGTGGAGATGAAGTATCATCTCATTTGAGAGATCTTTAGTAGAGGAGTTGTCAAGAAATGCAAATTTCATACGGATCCACTTAATAAACCCCTTCAAATGCCTAAGCATGAGAAACATGCTAGTGCAACAGGATTGAGGCTAATCATGTAATTTAAGTTGTATTTGTTTTTGAGTAAACTTATTACATATGTATTACATTCATTAACATAATTAGGTTTAATCGAAATTCATTATTTCTCTTATTTAATTATTGTTTTTGATATTAAATAAAATGTCCAAAATAATTATGGATTGATGGGCTCAACAAGTTAATGACCTGGTGAATGAAACCCCATAGGTGAACAAAATCCATATATTATTTAAGTTCCTAGTTCGAAATCATTAAAGTGGACATAAATGATTTTAATAAATGGACTAGCATGTAAGATTGATTGGATAGCGCATTTTCATGAGCTATAGGAGCGTAATGAAGCTCGGTCAATCACATGGATATGCATTAATGATGCATGATCAAACAATAGACCTACATTGAAGTTCAAGTATAGAGCTTCCAGATATATTAGTGGATTCCGTTCACATGAGTTGAACATTGATACCATTCAATAATTGATATGTCTATGTGCACTCAAACGTCTACCCGTAACTAGAGATTATAAAGGGTTTTTCCTGGTTACTTCATGAGTTGAGTGGGAGCCTTGGTTGCCACAAGATTGGATTAAGTCTACATATTTAATTAGGAATGTGTCTTAGGCCCTTAAAGAGGGAGAATTCAGAAAATGCATGGCCATGCTCAAATGGATTACATAGTAATCATTTATTTTGTAATTCTAACTCATATTTCAAGAAAATATTTGTAAATTAATATGATAACGACATTAGATGCAATCACATTATCAAATAGACACACATTGACTTAAGGAATTTGAATATTGCACACTTGTCTCAGACAAGTGGGAGATTGAAGGAGATAACTTCGATAAGTGCAATTACTATATATATCAAGGATCACTATTATGGAGATAATAAGTTCGTTTATTTGGGTCGTCATTATCTGTTACTAGACTATGATCAATGATCTTTAGGCTAGTCAAATAGTCCAAAGCCCACTACAATGGATCCTATAAGGTCAAACAATAAGGGTATTTGGTTAAGCGAGTTGGAGGCCCATTAATCGGCCTCATGAGCAAGTAACTGTAGGGAATATTTCAAGCATTACTCCAAACTTGAACCCCACTATGATCATACAATAAAGTACGGTGGCGTCCAAAGTGAAGGAAGCTAGAGCAAAATAGTCCCCAACAAGTTTTAGGAACTTGTAAACCGTTCACATTGTGAAGGTTACACCCCTTAACGATCTAGGAGATCGTTAACTCTAATAGGTCTGAAACCAAGACTGGATGTTCGGGGATAAAGGTACAAATCCAACCTAAAAGAGACCGAATATTCCCTAATAATAGGCCTCTACTTTATTCATCTCGTATTCATGAGCACTTTCTGACTAACATGCAATTAATAGGTTTACCCTAAACTTGTTTACATATGTTTGTTGAATATTAATGCACAAACAAAGTTATTATTGGAGATCACTTGAATTATAACCATATCAACCTTAAACAAGATTATTAATTATCTTACTAAGCGTGATTACAAGTACCAATTCCCTGTAAACATGCATAAAAAGCGTGATCAAGCAATAACAATAATAATCATAATCATTATAATAATGAATATAATTATCATGTTAAAGCATATTATTAATAGTAAGATCCTAGATATGATACAAACAAGATTAATAACAAACCCTAGCATGTAACTAAGCAACAAAGATCAAAGCTTTAGCCCTAACATGATACTAACATGAATATTAGGAAAGAAAATAGGAAGCATCACATAATTCATAATTGATATAAGGAACTTATTCTTTACCCTAAAAATCATACTAAGGAAAGCATCCTAACATGATACTAGGAAAAGCATCCTAACATGATACTAGGAATCAAAATAACAACCTAAACATGATTTCTATATGAGAATATCAATAAAAAAAAATTAAAGCACTTACTTGGATGCCTCGTATCTCTTTCTAATAACAAAATACACACGTTAGTAACTTCAAGGAAAATTAAAATTAAAGAATTAAATCAAATAATTGAAATAGAGATTTGGGACCAAACCCTCAAAAAAACCAAACCTTTCATGTCTAGGGCGAAGACAACTTCGAACTTGGCTAGGTGTGTCTAGTGCTAATGTATGAGGAATTTTGTTTGTAAAAGACTAGGCTAGAAAGAGGGAGAGAGAGAGAGAATAAGCTTTAGCTTAGAGAGAGAGAGAGAGAGAGAGAGAGAGAAGAATTAGAGAATTCTTGTTGTTTGTTGATGATTGAAGATGGAGTTCTAGGGACCCTATTTATAAGAAAATAATCCAAAATTGATAAAAACGAATTAGAGTTTGAAAAATAATAAAACACGCCTCTGTCGTTAACGACAAGACTTGTCGCCAGGCAACCTGTCGTGTGGCGATGCAGAAGGTTTTCCACTCATTTTAAACGCAGAATCTATTTTTTGATAAAATCAAGTTGTAAAGTCCGTACGAAGGTGTAGGGAATATTTCAAGCATTACCCTAGCTTGAACCCCACTGTGATCATACACTAAAGTACGGTGGCGTCCAAAGGGAAAGAAGATAGAGCAAAAGAGTCGCCAACAAGTTTAAGGAACTTGTAAACCGTTAACGAGGTGAAGGTTACACCCCTTAACGATCCAGGAGATCATCAACTCCAATAGGTCTGGAACCATGACTAGTAGTTCGGGGATGAAGGTACAAATCCAACCTAAAAGAGATTGAACCTGCCCCAATAATAGGCCTCTACTTTATTCTGATTGTATTCATGTGCGCTTTTTGACCAACATGAAATCAATAGGTTTAACCCTAACCTGTTTAATCTATGTTGGTTGAATATTAATGCACAAATAAATCTATTATTGGCGATCACTTGAATTATAATCATATTAACCTTAAACAAGATTATTAATTATTTTATTAAGCATGATTACAAGTACCAATTCCCTTTAATCATACATAAAAGGCGTGATCAAGTAATAAAAAATAAATATAACGTCAAGCAACATAATAATAATCAATATAATAAAAATCATAACAATAATCATCATTTTAATAATTATAATCATCATAATCATAATTAAAAATAATCATCATAACAATAATTATAACAATTTAATCATAAATCATAAAAATAATCATAATAATGTTAAAGCATAATAATAGCAAGATCCTAGGCATGATATTAACAAGATTAATAACAAACCCTAGCATGTCACTAAGCATATAAAAATCAAATATATAGCCCTAACATGATACTAACATGAATATTAGGAAAGAAAATAGGAAGCATCGCAGGAATCATATTTGTCATATTTGATATTAGAAATTATAGTTGTTACCCTAAACATGATACTAGGAAGATTAAAACGCCTTATCATGACATTGAGAACCATAATAACAACCTAGACATGATTTCTATATCAAAATATCAATAAATCAATTAAAGCACTTACTTGGATGCCTCGTACCTCTTTCTAATAAGAAATTACACACGTTAGTAACTTCAAGGAAAATAATAAACAAACAATTAAATTAAATAATAATTGAAAGAGAGATTTGGGACCAAACCCTCAAAAATCAAACCTTTCACGTCTAGGGCGAAGGCAACTTCGAACAATGCTAGGTGTGTCTAGTGCTAATGTATGAGGAATTGTGTTTGTAAAAGGCTAGGCTTAGAAAGAGAGAGAGAATCAAGAATTTCTTGATGAGAGTTGGTGATTGAAAAAGGGGAGATATGGCCTCTATTTATAGAACAAAAAGAGGGTCGAAGAATAAGAAAAGAATCCGAATTCGAATCGAAATAAAACTCGATGGATAGCAGTTTTTGCGGATTTTGTTTTTATCATATCTTTTGATCCAGAAGGCCAAATAAGGCTTATAATATGTCGTTGAAAAGATCTTGAAGTCTACTTTCCAGCCCAATTGAAAAAAAATTAAAATCTTTTGTAGATAAAAATATATGACCGAAATAGTGGAACGGTGTCAGTTTTGGATAGAGTTTCATATCTCATTCATATCTTTTTCGTTATCGATCGGATTTAATATTATAATATATCATTGGAAACATAATTTCAAGATCTATCCAACCATATAAAATTTGGATAAATATTATGAGGCAAAAAAATAATATCTGACTGTCTTTGAACATCTTTAAATTCGAATAGAATTAGGATTTAAGAAAAATGAAAGTTTTAAAAAAGGAAAGTTTTTATTTAACTTCAAATTCTTTGATATTATCTTTTCAAAAAGGATAATTAAGATCTTTTAAAAACTTATATAAGCTTCCAATTAATCTTAATTAGTTTAGCAATAGGGTTAGACCTTTGGACCCTCCACAGGATCATTGGGTCATAGGTAAAATCCGGTTTGGGCCTAGTTTAGTATTTTGGCCATAACTTCCTTATTATTCATCGGAATTGGGCTTATAATATATCATTGGAAAGATATTTTCAAGCCCCATCCAACTACACAATTATTGGACACATATAATGGACCAAACCAAACTGGAATGCACATTTTTCAATAATAGGGTAAGAAAAGAAATATTTTCAAAAAAAGAAAGAAAAGATATTTTAATAAAAACATCCTCATCACTAGACTTTTCACACTTTCTCTTTGTTCGATAATCAAATGACGTGAAAGGTATTCATCACTGGGTTCGGTTTTGGGGAGACACATTTGGGTGTCTACAGAAGCCCCCACTCTGATTGAGTTTGGAGAAACGCAAGTTTCGAAAACAGAAGTCAAAGTATCGATAGGGACGGAGAATGATTCAGAACATTCTGCAATCCTAAATCATTCTTGTAACGCCGATACCTGCTAAACTAGCGTAAGTTAAACAGATTAAAGAGTTAAGAAACGCGTATCTTGCACCGTCAAGCACACGTCCCTACAGGTAACAGATTTGTTATGACTATCTTTCGCAAGCTAGAGAATACCGCCTGAAGACTGCTACGCCTGAAACTGTCTCCAATTTTCGCTGTAATAGTCTTCGAAAAGATCACTGCTTGTTGATCCTTAATGCTGCTATGCCAGTACGTCAGCGCTTTCCTGCTTGTGAACCAGTATGTCGGTGCTTTTGCTGTGATGACAATCCTCTTTTCTTTGGGAATAGTTGCCAACACAACTCTTGTATGATGTATGACAATCCGATTTAGGGAAAGTTATCAATGCTTTGTAACAATCCATCCTTGGAAATGTTGCCACGATGAAGCGACAATCCGTATCTTGGAAAATTTGCCAAAATCCATTTTTGGGAAAAGTTTCCAATGCTTCGTAACAATCTGTCATAAGAATTTTGCTACGATCGACAATCCACATCTTGGAATATAACTCTTGAAAGCAATCCACCTTGGAAATTTGCCAACGCTATGCGAGAATCCTTTTAGGAAAATATTGCCACAATTGACAATCCGCGTCTTGGAACATTTGCAAAAAAGAGTCAACTGACAATCCACTTCGGGAAAATTTGCCACTTACTGAAATGAATGACAATCCACGATGAGGAACCTTTGCCAAAATTTATGATGAATAGAGTCCTACAACAATCCTTTGGAAAATATTTCCATAGGGAACTGGGTGTATGACAATCCAATCTCGGAAAACTTGCCAGCGATGACAATACGAACTTGGAAAAAATTGCCAAACAGAGAAGGAGCACGATATTCCACGCTTGGAAACTTTGCCAGAGATGACAATCCAATCTTGGAAAAATTGTCCTTGAAGAAGATGCACGACAATCCATTTTTGGAAATATTGTCAGTTGGGGATGACAATCCAATTTTTGGAAAAACTGCCATTTAAGAAAAATGTGCGACAATCCATATTTTGAAATATTGTCGTTTAAGAAGAATGCGCGACAATCCGTATTTGGAAATATTGTCGCTTAAGAAAATGCGTGACAATCCATATTTGGAAATATTGTCGTTTAAGAAGAATGCGCGACAATCCATATTTTGAAATATTGTCGTTTAAGTGCTTACTTTTAAACCGATACGTTGGTGCTTGTAATGAGCCAGTGTTTGAGGCGCTTAAGCTAAATGGGACGATTTTTTGTCAGGTCAATCAATTACTATGATTGTAATCTAGCCGACTACTAATCATGTCAGTTTGCTTATAGGGGCTAACTCGCGTACCAAGGAACCCGAAATTGCTGTATGAGGTCGAAACAACCATTCTGAGAGGCTTCGAGCTCTGTCGCTGCTGAAATATCTCTATCGTCAAGAATTGGCACTATCGCCAGACGTTGGGATCTAGAGCCAAGCGCTGAACTCTGTTGTCAAACGCCAGACGTTGTTGCCAGTCGACAGCCCTGTCGTCTGGTGCTGGAGTCGGGTCTTCCCTATTCTACTCTTGCTGCCGCTGTTGCTTTGTTTCGCTCTGAACTTTGAGCTTGGTCGTTTCCTTTCAACCAAATCCGCTCAAATCTTTTGTAAATTAAAGCTCTTCATCTCTAATTTACTGATCCATGTAACTCCTCTTATCTTGGAGGAATCTCCTGTATCATATTCGCGGTTTTTTTGAAAAACATCCGGGAATGTCCTTGCTTGCTGGGATGCACCTGCATTTATATCTTTAACTATAGGACTTTGCTTATATTTATTTAGGGTTGACCTAAGACTTAGTGTTGCTTGACTCATTAACTTGTAGTGAATCAAGGTATGAACTTGACTCGCTGTGATTGACTTGAGGTTGACGCGACTCAAAGTGTTTGACACATGTGCTAGACTCAAATCTAGGTGATATCATGACATGACTCAACGTGTACATGACTCGTGTGTGCATTGTATTGGGATCGTGGGACTCGAAAATGCAAAAAAGTAAAAAATTTCCGTCATTTTTTGTGGAGGGTACCGACTTTCTCCTGAAAAAGAAAGACACGAAAAAGAATCGAAGTGAAGTTTTTTTTTTAAGATGCATGTTGAATGAGCTTAATCCTTTAACATTGTCTCTCATAGTACAAGGATTGTAACATCTTAAACTATCCTAGTTGACTCGATAATGAAAGTATTTAGGTAACTTAGGCACGGAGGCTAAGCACTTCATACTTCGATGCAATGATGATTATGATTGATGAGTGATTTTGTTATGACGAAGTATGCTTCAATGTTGTGTTAAGATTTCTTGACAAAGGGTTCCTAAGGGAAGGACTATTTGGTCATGTATCTGTGATATGTGTGAAAGTGACACTAAAGTTAGGCCGCAAGGGCTAAGTGCGTGGGAAAATATTATTTCAAGAAGAGTTAAATAATGGTGACTCTTTTGGCTAGGTAAGCTAATGATGTAAGGATCAAGCCCCCGAGTCTAGCTCTAAGTGAATAGGGATGAGCATTGGAGATCCTTTGATATGACCACGATGTGTGAATTTGAATGTGAATATGAATGCATGTTTATTACGACCGCACCTCGATGTGAGGTTGCCTACGTAACCGTTAGGAATCAGGCCGAACGTAGCTCTAGCCGAACCTCGCACAAGTGTGTGTATACCTCAAAAAGGTCTTTTTAAGGGTTGTAACGTTGTTAGGCTAAATGTTGAAGAAGAAGGGGATAAAAGGCTCAAGACCCTAGATAAGCCCCCAAGGTGTGCAACTTTGCTTTTGTAATATTTGTATTTTCATGCTTGAGGTTTAGCTCTCATTTTTTTTTCTTTATTTGTTTTTGCTCTCTTCTTTTTTTTTTTCTTTTGATTTTGCATTTTTTTATTTTAAACCTTTATGATAAGTGTGGGAAATCCCGATCATGCGGTCTATCACTCACTTGGCATTCATGTTTCTCAGGCACGGTACCGAGCACTCGATAAGAGACGCAATCTGAGACGTGTTCATATCGAAGACATATTCATGTCAAAGACATTGGAACACTTGCCCTTTTATACACTTTTATTTATTTTTATTATTTTTTACTTTTTGCTATTTTAATCTTTTGAAGTCACTCAAGCTTTTTATAAAATTGAAATTAAAATTGCATAAGTTGCACACAATCCCATCCCAAAGTTAGGTAGATATGGGTTGAAAAATGAAGGGTCTATCGTTAGACGAGGCTCAAAGTGGTTTACCAACAAAGGATTTCATAGTTAAAGGGTGAAAGGTGATATGATGTGGCTACAAGGGGTGCCTCAAATCATTGGTATATCTTGTATTTAGTTTGACATGATTTTTTTTTAATGCAATGCAATGCAATGATCATGTGCAAAGAAATAAATGCTCATTTTATTTAAAAAGTGAAGGGTAAAAATCAAACTCTAAGAAATAAATCCAAGGAGGATGAAGGGTGCCTATGCTAGACTTACTGGGGAAAGGAAAAAATGAAAAAGAAGAAGAAAGCATGAAATCTTGGTGAGAAGCTCGCCTTGTGTTTTGTCTCATCATTACTCTTTTTTTTTTTTTTTTTTTTTTTGTCAATCACATGACTCAAACTCGATTCAACATGCATGGATGAAAGAAGGTAGGAAGAATGAAGGTTGTGATATGGAGAAAGCATGTAGAGAATGGAAAGATGATGTAGAGAGAGATATGAAAAAATTAAGAATAGAATATGCCCCCAACTCAAATGACGGAAAAAACCGACTCATGCATGAACCTAAGACATGGTCATGGTGACATATACAAAGTGTGTGCTAAGACTAGTGAGTGTAGTGAGCGTAGGTGACATGTTAAGACTCGTGTCATGACCATGTGGCTAGACTATGTGACTAGACTCGAACAAAGACTAAGTTAAGACCTCACGTATATGCATTAAACTGGACAGGCTCTGGCATTGTAGTTATAACTTTTAATCTGTGACTCTGATTGAGATGAAACCAACGCCAAATTAAAGATAAAACTCGGGGATACAGATCCATTTGTTGTACGACTCGTAGTTCTTTCTAGAACTCCGGCTATGACTAAAACAAATTGACTTTTGTGCAGTATACGGGAATAAAAATCCGGGTTGGATTAAAGGAACTATGACTCGATTTTAGGTATATTTTTTAGCTCAAATTAATTAATTAATTAATTAAACAAAGTTATTTAGTCATTAATTAGTTTATTAAGACTTATTTACAAACACAAGTCAAACCAAACGGTTAGTTTAGTCACATAATAAGTATGCACAAGTAAGAGATGCACAAGTAGTCAAGTAGTCACAACATGATGCAATGAGGTTGCAACCTAACCATGGCTCTAGCTCTTTAAAGTTCGGGATATGGGTTAGTCAAAGAGGGTCCATGGTTAATTTTCCGGATGCACCTCGCGGAAGCCTAACCGTGAAGGGTTGGCGCGAGTGGATGGGACACCGCGAGTTAAGAAAAACTCGCTTCAATGGTTTGGTGAATTCAACATTCTCGGATGTACCCTTTGTTGCACAGAGCGTTCAATCTGGTAGATAGAGCATGAATTACCAGAGGGTTATGTCCATATGTAGAACACATACGGGTTTCAGAATAGTGAGAAAAACTCAATCAGGAAGTAGGATTGAGCAAATAGTGCTAAAAACTAGTCAAAATTAGAACGCATATATCTGGCTCGGTATTGGAAGAACTTGGCGCCAGCAAACAGAGGCCGACGCCAACGATTCACCTTTAGCGCCTAGCGACAGCTTAGGTCAAATCAGTGGCGCTAGACTCTGTTTCCTGACGCTAGTTCCTACATGCCTCAACAACTTTCTGTGCTCGATAAAATTTTCCAGTTTCGCGCAGCATTATTTCGATTCTAGTTGTGGAAGATATTTCTCAAATTTCCTACGTGTAAAAATCTTATGTTTTAACTCGTTAGGAATAGTCTTTCCAATGAGATCTTTTTTATGCATATGACAATAATGTTAATAAAAATTACACACATGAAATACATAGAACTTTTCGAGTCTCATCAACTCATTCTAAATCATTGCCGAAATAAATTTCAGGAATTAAAATAGAAATCCTCCCCAATAGAGTCGCCAAAAAATGTAGGGAATATTTCAAACATTACCCCTAGCTTGAACCCACTGTGATCATACACTAAAGTACGGTGGCGTCCAAAGGGAAAGAAGATAGAGAAAAAGAGTAGCCAACAAGTTTTAGGAACTTGTAAACCGTTCACGAGGTGAAGGTTACACCCCTTAACGATCCAGGAGATCGTCAAATCCAATAGGTCGGAATTTGGTTTATAATATATCATTGGAAAGCTCTTTTCGAGACCAATCTAACTACACCATTATTGGAGCCTTGTCATGGATCAAAATAAACTAGATTGGCTATTTTCATAAAATAGTGTAGGTTTTGGATAACAGAAAGAGAGATTTTTAATAAAAACTAACCACAACATTAGACTTTCCACACTTTCACTTCATTCAACTATGATTCGATGCAAAAGGTATTCATCACTGGTTTTGGTTTTGGGAGACACAAATGGGTGTCTAAAAACCCCTCACTTTGACCTAGTTTGGAGAAACGCGAGTTTTGAAAACAAAAGTCAAAGTAGCGATAGGGACGGAGAATGATTCAGAACTTTCTGCGATCCTAAATCATTCTTGTAACGCTGATACCTGCAAACTAGCATTAGTTAAAATGGATAAGAGAGTTAAGAAATTCATATCTTGCACCGTCGAGCACACGTCTCTAAAGTAACCAATTGTTGCTTCATTTGATATTTTGACAACCTTTCACAAGCTAGGGAATGCCATCTCGCTGTTTTGATGTTCACTCGTCTCTAAACAATGGAGCTTTTTTGATATGTCTTCGCGTCTCTGAAAAAAGAGCTTTTTAATGATATGCCCACGCGTCTCTTACCAAAGAGCATTCCGTTTTGTTTGACATTCTTCCCAAGCTAGGGGATACTGCCTGAAGACTGCTACGCCTATAACTGCCTCCAATTTCCGTTGTGATAGTCTTATTCAAGCCAGAGAATACTATCGAAGATTGCTTCGCCTGAAACGATCTTCTACGACCTTGTGACCATCTTTTGCAAGCCAGGGAACATGATCGAAGATTGCTTTGCCTGAAGCCATCCTCAGTTGTTGCGATAATATTCCAAAGAAAATTACCAAAGACCAACGCTTGTCAATCCTTAAAGCTCACTTTAACTTTGCTTCCGCTATACCAGTACATCGACGTTTTTTGCTGCTTGTGAACCATTATGTCGGTGCTTCACTGTTTATGAATCGTTATGTCGGTGCCTTTGCAATGAGCCAATTTTTAGGCACTTTAAGCTAAGTGAGATGATCATTTATCAGGTCGATCACTTAATGTGATTGTAATCTAGCTGATTACTAAATCATGTCAAGTTGCTTAGAGGGGCTAACTTGCGTACCAAGGAACCCAAACTTCTACACGAGGTCCACATAACCATATTACGGGGCCACACACTCTATCGCCGCACTAGCGCTTGCTGGAAGTTGATGTCGCGGCACATTCTTCCTGTCGCCAGACGACAGGCCTTGTCTCCAGGCGACAAAAATTGTCGTCTGGCGCTACACTCGGGATTTTTGAACAAATCCCCTTTCTTCTTCAATTCGCCGTTGCTATTGTTGTTTGCTCGCAATTCGCCTCATACTTCAATCCACTCGTTCTCGCTCATTTCTCAACCAAATTCGCTCTAACTTTTTTCAAATTGAATCTTAGTTTACCTAGTTTCCTGATCTATGTAAGTTTTCTTCAACTCACTCAAATTTTGCTGAATTTTTGCATGTTTATCACCAATATTTTGAAAACTCAAAACATACTTTGCTTAATTTGCTTTGTTTGTTGAATTTATGCCATAAAATCGCTAGATTATGCTTGTATATTTCCTTGGGAGTATTTTAAGTTTTGTTTGACTCAATTTGGTACAGAAACGAACAATTCACCATTGTTGAACCCCTTGAGGTCGAACAATGCGGCTTGTTCTTCGCGTTTTTGCTAGCTATTCTTGTACAATTTGTCACAATAATTGTCATAGTATTGCAAGAAATTGTTTGATTGCTTGAAAATGCCATAATGCTTGAATTGAAATCGTGCTCTGTTTTTGTACTACATACTTTGTTTCTTGCGAACATAGTATCATGCGGCTATGCGAACCTTAGATACTATAGAGCCTTAATTTTTGTTATTTATCATAATGTAGCATGTCTAGACAACGCGATTCTGGTTCTCGGTCTCGTGACACTTGACGGGAGCACAAGCCTATGGGTGAGGGCGAGGAGCCATCCACCTCTCTTCATCCCTTCCCTGAGTGGGATGAGCAGACTCTATTTTTCTCTCCTAAGCACCACGTTTCTGTGCGGGTGCGTCGCAGGATCGTTAGCGGGAGGACTCGTAGCCACGACACTGGCAACGAGTCCATCGGCTATTTGTACAAAAATATTTTTGCAACGATGAGGAGTTACGACGACTCTAGGAGTCTTGTAGGCTGACTTCCTTGTTTCAGGCCACTCAAGCCATGTACTCTTTTGACGCGAGCCACCACGTGGTTCGAGCTTTGATGGAGTTCTTTTGGGACACCACCAACACCTTTCACTTTCCCTAGGGCAAGATGATTGTCACCCCTGACGACTTCAGTCTTATCTTAGGACTGGAGTTCCGCTCGACTGCGCTGCTATTTGACAGTGGGATTTCTATCGTTTCTCCGATAGTCAAGGAGCTGTTGGAACCGATTACCATTCGGGCCCGTGCCGAGGTTAAGTCCTCACTACTTAGCGCTCGGTGTATTCGCTGGTCTACTCTAGCGATGGCTTTCAAGGATGATGCGACCACCAATGAGTAGCGGGTGTGCATCTTTGTTTTTATCTTGCTGTCAGGAACTTTTTCTCATGACAAAGAAAGCCGAGTACTTTTCTACTACCTCCCTGCTCTCCGCGACCTTTAGCTGGTCGGGACCTATGACTGGGAAAGCTTGGCCTATGTTGATTTCTTGCTGGGTTTGCGAGGCTCCTGTCGTCACAGAGATTTCACAGGAGATATCGCACTCTCCATCTTCTAGAGAACCGTAGAGGTATACTTTATCCCTTTTTAAAAGTTAGCTCTAGATTCTTACTAGCATTCGCTGATCTTCTTCTGTCTTTGTTCATAGATTCGGTTCAACGAGTACTTTCCATCGCTAGCACCGGCGAAACCATCTCCCTATTGGCGGCTGTTGGGGAGGTCGCATTAGTGATCAGGCGACTACTGCCAATGTCCGAGGGTTAATCCTCTCGGTATGTTCCTTTTTTTATTCTTGTCCCTTTTGTATTGCCTTTTTATAGACTTTTATCTCACAAACGTGTTTTGCAGGAGCCTGAGGTACTATATCGGCCATGGGCCAATCTGACTATTCCTGCGCTGGCTGCTCAGTATGTAGGAGTTTATAGGTACTACGTAGCGTAAAAACATGAATCATATTCAATCAAGTACCAATCCCAAGAATCGCATGCATAACACACAAGACACATAATCATATCTTTGATGCGTGAATTCCACGAAGCTATTCGACAGGCAAAATAGGGAGAGAATAAAGCCCCAAGCGTTGCTCCTCTACTTCGTCCACGAGATTCGAACGAGCCGTCCACCAATACTAGATTGGTCGAAGGATTGAGGAAAATCGCGATCACCACCTTAACGGACAACTGACCACCGCACGAACCACCACCACCACCACCACCACGAACCACCACCGGCGTGAGGAGGATGAGAGAGGACTATGAGAAGGGTTGGGTTTCGTGTTTGCTAATTAGGGTTTGATCACACTAATCAGTTAATTGCTTGCATGCAAACCTAGGCACCTAGTCTATTTATAATCCTATTATAATTAGACTAGGGCACGAAGCCCAAAACACTCTTATTCACTTCATATGGCCGGCCACCTAGAGTGATGAGGGGCATGAT
The DNA here is from genome assembly GCF_948465745.1 of Chenopodium album. Taxonomy (NCBI): domain Eukaryota; kingdom Viridiplantae; phylum Streptophyta; class Magnoliopsida; order Caryophyllales; family Amaranthaceae; genus Chenopodium; species Chenopodium album. The sequence goes on along the minus strand of NC_137841.1, from coordinate 39,209,020 downwards.
GGGCCTCGTCCTCTAATGCTCGATCTAGCCCCTTTGTGTGACCTTATAGGATCCGTCCAATTGGGATTTGGCCTATTTAACTAGTCCAAATATCGTTAGTACCTCTAGCTTGGTAAAACGACGACCCAAATGTACGAACTTAATTATCTCCATAATTTGACCCATTTATATATCTAATAATTGCACATGATGAAGACATAACTCCTTCAATCTCCCACTTGTCTGAGACAAGGGTGAAATATTCAAATTCCTTTAGTCAATATATGTGTTGATTTGATAATATGATTGCATCACATGTGGAGATCATATTAATCTACAAATCGTTTCTTAAAATCTGAGTTAGAATTACAAAACCAAATGATTACTATGTAATGCATTTGAACGCGGCCACGTATTTTCTGAATTCTCCCTCTTCAAGCGGCCATGACACATTTCCTAATTTAATAGGTACACTTTATCCAATCTTGTGGTAACATGACTCCCACTCAACTTCTGAAATAACCGGGAAACACCCTTTATAATCTCCAGTTACGGCTAGACGTTTGAGTGTATCACAGTCACAACATCCATTTAATGAAATCAATTTTCCACTCATGTCAAAGGAATCCACTAATATATACGGAAGCTCTATACTTGAACTTCAAAGTAGGTCAATAGTTTGATCATGCATCATCCATGCATATCCAAGTGATTGACCGAGCATCATTATGCCCCAATAGCCCATGAAAATGCGCTATCCAACCAATCTTACATGCTAGTTCATTTATTTAAATCATTTATGTCCACTTTAATGATCTTGAATTAGGAACTTAAATAATATATGAATTTTGTTCACCTATGGGGTTTCAATTCACCAGGTCATCAACCTGATGAGCCCATCAATTCATAATTATTTTGGACATTTTTTTAATTTCCAAAACCATAATTAAATAAGAGAAATAATAATTTCTATTTTAAACATAATTCTGCAAATTGATGCATTTCTCATGTAATATGTTTTCTCAAAACATATACAACTTAAATTACATAACTTGCTTCAATCCTAAGACTTTAATATGACTCTCATACCTTAGTCCATGGAAGGGGTTTAATGATTTCTCACTCATAATAAAACTTTGCTAAACATGACCTTTCGCTGGTCAATGATCTCATAATTGAGGTGATATCTCATATCTATAAGTTTGGATTTGTCATATGACCCTGGCTCCTTTATTCTTGGGCGAAGGTGACCTGTTAGTCACATGACATTTTAATCCAAAATTCCTCTCTAACTATCTTATCATAGTTTAATACACATATTCTGACATTGAGTATGCAACAGTGCTCTGCTTTGAACTCTTCAAGCTCACTGTCCTTCTCCATCTAGACACAAATATGCATTTAGATCACCATCTAGAATCATCTTGCCTATTTGAAAAACTTGCATTCGTGTAACCATTTGACAACTTGCTTGAATTGCCATAAATCATAGTAGCTAGAAGAATCCCTTTTAGTGCTTCTCAAGTACTCAAGGATCTGTTCTTGGTAACTCTCCGTATGCTTATTCTAAATTTGCTTGAATTCTGCTACACATACACAACTCATATGCAAAATCTTGCTTTGTACATTTTATGGCACAAGTAATGGACCCTTTTGCAAAAGCATGATGTACATTATCCATACAACTCAACTCTATTAGCTTTTGAGGCACTGAGTTTTACTAAGTGTAATACCATAAAATATGGGAAGACATCCTCTCTTAGAGTCTTGCTTCATGAACTTGTCAAGATCCTTATCAACATAAGTCTCTCGATTTATTCCAATCATTCTTCAAGATTCACTTCATGGATCTTAATTCCCAATATGTACTTAACATCTCCTAAGTCTATCATATTGAAACAATCTTTCTATTCACTGCTTGACTTATTCAAGCATTAATATACCATTTCATATGAATTGTATGTCAACTACATACTAGACTAAGAACACCAATTACTCCCACTAAACTTCTTGTCTCTACAAGATTCCCTTTTCGTTCTACTAAGGAAATCAAACTGTTTGATTGCCTAATCCAAAATGAATGTTCCAACTCCCTGATGCTTTCTTCAATCCATAAATGAATTTTTGAAGTTTGCAAAACTTTCTAGGATTTCTGGATTTCAAAACTCTTAGGATGTATCATATACATACCATCCATCAAGAACTTTTCATAAAGGTGATTTTGATATCCATAACTAGAATAATCCGAATAGGCTTACCCAACTAGGTTTGACCCTATTTGTAAGACTATTATGGACTAACACATCTTTACAAACAAGGAGTCCATACTGGATTTCATGGCTTTAAGCCAGTTCCTGAGTTGGCACTTATCCAAAGCTTGCTTGTAGGCAATGAATTCTAACCGTTCTAATAAGAAAATTTTAGAATCCACCTTTTCTCGGTAATTTCAACAAACTGTTTGTTTTGATCCCAAGTAACCTACGATAGGTATGAGTGACAATAGAATTATTCTCTTCAACTCTTTAAAGCCGTTCATTCTAGTAGGACGATAGAAGTCTCGCTAGTTGAATTAGCTTGCTTCGACACATGTTTTATCAAATTAGTTGATTTCATGCGCCTTCGTCTCTGATGTAGTGTTATCGACATCCATTTGTTGCTCGTCTCAAATCTCATCGAGATCTAAATTTACTCCCACTTGAATTTGTAGGAAAAAATTTCTTTAATAACGACACTATCGCGAGCAACAAACATTTTGTTTCTGCACGATTGTAGGAGTTATACCTCTTAGTTTCCATGAGAAAACCCATGAAGAACTATTTTTCTTATTTAGGATGCATTATGTTATCTTTATAAACATTTTACATTAATTTCATAACCCTTAATCCTGTTTAGAAAAGATAACTTTTGGAACATTTCCAAATCATAACTCTTATGACATCTTTTCTACTGCTTTGGTTAAGTTTCCTGTTTAGTATATTCGCAATTGTTGTTATAATGTATATCCTCAAAACGATATTTGTAAATCATTCAAAATTTGGATCGAACAATGGCAAGCAAAGTTTGATTCCATCTTCATAGACATGCACTTTAATTGTAATGTTTCTTGATTGTGAATTAATTCAACAATTCCCTTTAGATAGTTATCACAACAATCATATAGTGATGTTAATTTGTTTTTCTCAAACTGATTTTACATTTCATTTTTGGAATTTTGAACATTTTAATGTTTTCAAGCTTTACTTCATTAAGCAATTATCGATATATTTACTTAAATCGTTAGTAAAAGCAATGAAGTAGCTAAATCTTTTTGCTAATTTTGAACTTATTGGTCTACATACATCATATGTATAAGTTCCATAAGGTCATTTTATCTTCTTTTACCCTTTCTACTAAAAGGAAACTTGGTCATTTTAACTTTTATCAAGCATGACTTCTAATTCTCAAGTGATTCAACATCATATAAGAATAAGAGTCCATCCATAACTTTGGATGTGCAAATGGTTAATGTGACCTAACCTTAAATGTTACAAGTAAGTTTATTTTGAATCATCTAAATTTACTTTTGTGATCTACTTATATCAATGCTATAAAACGAAATTAACTCATATTTAGAAAAATGAAAGCAATTTTATTACCTTGGTCATGGATCAACACTTGTCCAAGCCAAGTAAACAAAATTCAGTATTCAAAACAAGAAAACCGAAATATCGTCTCATCAAAACTGGAAATTGTTCTAAAATCATAATAAACTAATCAAAATTTAAAACTATGAAGCTCTCTGGCCACTCAAATACTTCTACTGCACCTTTAAGCTTCATTTCCTTGCTAGCTTCACTTGTTTGCAATTCCTGAGCAACGTCACTATGTTAAGCACTGCAACTTGGTATCACATACCTAAGTGAAAGTTAAAATGTTTATAACATGAGTATTAGGTAACTCTTACCTGTCACTTCATCCTAGTGAGGACATCCTTGTTCAAGCACTGGCTTATTCTCCTTTCAGATAATTCTCTGCATGATTCTTGAGTAAATCAACTAGCTTGACTACAGAATCTTCATCATCTTGACAAAGTTTCTTAAGGTCAAATCCATCATGTAGAGAATGCAAAATTATATCGTGAACCTGATGATCTTCATATGGTCTCCCTAACATACTCATGCGGTCAAATAGTTCAACCATCGTATCCACATGAATCTGTACGGACTGGCCTAGCAAGAGTTTTCTTGAAATTATCTCACCATTGAGCTTGTAGGTTTCAAACCTAATACTTCCAGTCCAACAGTCGTCATTCTTGGGAACCATATTAATGATTTCCTTGACGTTTTCATCCATTTCTCCATTAACATGGGAATTCTGAATTCCATAGCAAACATCACGTAAGCACTTGAATAAGAGATAAGGTTCATGGTTCATAAATGTTTTACCCCAATCCTCTGGAATAGAAGACAACATCATATGTGCAATTCTCTCACAATCTGAAACATTTCTCAAATTCTTCTCAAGGGTCATGCCTGGACTAAATCTGCCCTCGATTGGTAAGTCTAAACGACATTCAAGATTTTCGTTCCTTATAACACTTCTAAGTTCGCTTTCCCAATCATTGAAGTTGAGAAAGTTAAGCCTTGTTTTCATTGTTGGAGGTAAAGAATTACTGTCATCATTGTTACGGCTACCCATCTATGTTAAAATAAGTCAAAGTTTAATAATTATGTTTAATTTAATAATTAAAGTACCATAAACGCATTCATTTGGTAACTTTAAAACACTTTATTCAATAATTAATTGATCCCAATTGAATTTAAGTGATTCCAAGATCCTTTATTCGTGTAATAATTGACTGGACTTTGGCCCTACCATCAACCATTACATTTTCAAGGTGAGTAAACTCTTTACTGATTACAACTCTTGTAATTCTTGGTTGAATAATTAATCATCATGTGTTTAATTATTTCCCTTTGATTCAAGGTTATAAACTCTTTAGGTAACCTTGTTGAGCATAACCAATTAAAATTGTAAAATTTGTTTTATCCCCACTCCTCTTAGATATAATATGACACCCAGCTTTGGCATTACCCATCATAAATATCGAAGGTTTCATCGGGTTTTTAATTGGAAAAACAATCTCAATAATACTGGGACCTAGATTCATTATGTTGTGATTATTTAGTGATCTCTAGCGCATCATCAATCAACATAAATAAAATCTAACATGCATAATCTACTAATGCAATAAAATAAAGCATGACATAGTATGGCCCCTTAGTCCTAAGAAAACTAGAAATGAAAATGCTCCCACTTGAATCATCATGGATCTCCATCCACCTTGTTCCTTTGGGCCTTCACTTCATGGGCTTCTTTGAACTAACACTATTTAAATAACTATTCTATTTACTTTACATAAAAGTTACAAAAATACTCAACGGTACGCAGACCGTATTTAGAATACAAAAATACTTCACGATGCACATATCATATTTAAGAATCTATAGGCCATACTAGTCAATATATAGCAACATAATATCATCTATTATAAAAGTTCCATATAAAAAATCACTCAACATGCTTGTCTAAACTACAACATCGAATGTTCATAATAAAGTCAACGCATTTCCTAGAATATCTTATATTTTTAATCATAATTAGATAATATCATATATTATTCATGACCGTTTATAAAATATCATATATTTAATTTAGTACTGAGATAGAATCAAATCATATTTTAATCTAGAAAGGTAAATCATATTTAATCTTCCATGATTATCCTAACAAAATTAGGAGATTTATCCTAATTACTAGCCAATCAAATAATTTTTAAAATAAATTATATCCTAATCTAATTATGGAATAATCACATTATTTAAATCAATTATTATCCTTTTGGAATATGCTCAAAATATCCTAATCAATCTTATCCAAAATTAACCACTTTAATTAGGATAATTACCAATTTAACAACTTTAAATATGGATAATACCAAATATAACAACTTTTGAATATTTGATTTTATCCTAAAATAAAAGATTTTATCCAAATAAAACCAATTTTATCTTTTAAAATAAAATATCATATTTTTCAAAATATTTTAACTTATCCAAAATAAAACTGATTTTATCCCAAAATAATTTATAATTATCTTGAAATAATTTTTCAAAACAGTTTTTTTTTTTTTGAAAAACTGCAAGCCACCACCGCCGGCCACCGTGGTTGGCTAGCCGAAGCTAGCCATGAAGGCTGGCTGCCTTAACGGCAGCCACTGCCGCAAGGGCAGCAGCGCCAGCAGCCGTGCAACACTTACACGCTGCTGCCCATAGCCACCATCGACCACCTGCCCTCCCTCCCTCCCTCTCGGACTGCCACTTGGTCGGCAGCCGCCGTGGCTGCGCCACCTAGCCGCGGTTGCCGACCAAAATAAGATTTTTTTTTTGTGTTTTAATTCAATTAAAATAACATTTATCATAATTAAATTAAATCAGTCCATAAGATTAAAATTAAATCAACATTCAATCTTAAAATTAGGGTTTATCATAAAATTAATCCCAATTTAATTCTAACTTTTAAAATTAAATAGATGAACATACATAAAACATTTTTATGCATAACTCAATCCGATTAAAATTATGTATCACAAAATAAATTGAATTAAATCAAAATCAAGCACAAAAATCATATTTTAGGGCTATTAATTTCGAAAAAATTCGAAAAAGTAGGGTTAGGGAGTTCAAAATTTTCGAACATATTAGGGCTAAAATTCGGTCATCTTCATGGCTATTTTAGCATAATTATATCATATTTAAACGATTCCAAAAGTTTAATCACATTAAATATAATAACAGAAGCATAATAAAATTAATTTCTCCCTCTTAATTGATTATAAAATTAACAGGGACATCAAATAATCGTATTATTATAATCTAGCGCGTTCATGCAAGAGGCTAACTAATACCACTATAGGAGTTTATAGGTACTACACAGTAGAAAAACATGAATCATATTCAATCAAGTACTAATCCCAAGAATCACATGCATAACACACAAGACACATAATCATACTTTTGATCCGTGAATTTCACGAAGCTATTCGATAGGCAAATGAAGGAGAGAATAGAGCCCCAAACGTTGCTCCTCTACTTAGACCATGAGATTCGAACGAGCCGTCCACCAATACTAGATTGGTCGAGTGATTGAAGAAAACCGCGATCACCACCTTTACGTACAACCGACCACCACACGAACCACCACCGGCGTGAGGAAGAGGAGAGAGCCGTGAGAGAGAGGACTTTGAGAGGGGTTGGGTTTTGTGTTTGCTAATTTGGGTTTGATCACACTGATCAGTTAATTGCTTGCATGCAAACCTAGGCACCTAGTCTATTTATAATCCTATTATAATTAAAATAAGGCACGAAGCCCAAAACTCTCTTATCCACTCCATATGGCCGGCCACCTAGAGTGATGAGGCCCATGATGGGCCTCGTCCGCTAATGCTCGATCTAGCCCCTTTGTGTGACCTTATAGGATCCATCCAATTGGGCTTTGGCCTATTTTAATAGTTTAAAGATCGTTAGTACCTCTAGCTATGATAAAACGACGACCCAAATGTACGAACTTAATTATCTCCATAATTTGATACATTTATATATCTAGTAATTGCACATGAAGAAGACATAACTCCTTCATAGTACACCACTGAGCGTCGCTAATTTTAGGGGACGTACAAGGCCGTGGTGTACCTAGGTGAGAGAGTGGTTGTTCAGCATTTTCCGAAGATTTTTGTCGTCCCTGCTCCTCTTCCTCGACACAAGTTCCATAAGGCGATGCTGATAAACTTGGCGGAGAGGTCGCCTGTTGGTACCCCTTGGCGATCTTATGCTCGCTCAAGCCGATGCTACGAGGAGGACTTGCTGCCACTGCTAGCTCCGGCCCCTGTTTTATCCAAGGAGGTGACGATATGATTTTTATCTTTTGTTCTTTGCTAGATAGCCCACAAGTGGACCTTAATCACTTAGATTTGCATATTTTCCAGGCTGCGCCTGCTAAGTTCGTTCCTCCTCGGATGTCCATCACCTACCAGGGGACGTACGGCCCCGTTGGGGAGATGATTCCTCTAGCTCCTGAGGCTCTTCGCTTTGTCGAGCGATATATTCCTTGTCGCCAGACTCGGGTGAGTTACCGGTTTAGTTATTATTTGTTTTTTATCTTGTATTGTTACTGATTTTTTTTTTTTTACAGTTCTCGCGTGAGTTGGTGACAGCGATGGCGAGGTGCATAGACGCCTTTCAGAGTCAGTTGGTGAGGATGAGGAACGTAGCTTCCTGCCGTCGTAACGATATTGCTCAGGAGGTATCATTTTTCCTCTATGTTATATTGTTTATCCTCCTGTTTTCTTTACATTTGACTTGATTTAAATTTTGGAGGGACAGCCTAATCCTTCACGTACTCGAACGAGACCTAAGGCTAAGAGAGAATCGTCTAGGTCTGGCTCGAGGCATCGCCGCACTACTTCTGGTGGCCGACGTGGCCGATCTGATTCTGCTCGGGCCGAGATAGTGGAGTGTTCGAGTTCTTCCTATGAGGGTGCACAGACAAGGCCGATGGGCCAAGGAGGCGCGACATCGGCTCCTCCGGTAGGTGGTGGGACGTACAAGTTTGGCTCTTCGTCACAGCAGCCCCCGCATCCTCAGGCTTTTCTATTCAGTACCAGGGTGCGCCTGGGTGGACTAACCCTGAGTTGAGGTTCCCGACTACTGGCGAGTCTGGAGCTGGTGAGGAGCATACTCCTCGGTCTGCAATGTTCTTCGACATGATGAACATTCCTCATCATTTGTGTCCTCTGGCACCATAGTTGTACCTGTGCTTTTTTTTTTTTTTTTTTACTTTGTAGGACTTTGTCGATTGTATTATATGACTCATTTATTAGACAGATTTGTATATACAAACTATTATCTATTATGACTATATTATCTTTGCCTTTAATTTTTCATTTTATGTGCATATGTGTGTGTGCAAAAAGTTTGTGATAAATTTTGCGCAAAAATTTCAGTCATTTTTATTATTAATGGAGGGTATCCGACTTTCCCCCCCAAAAAGAAAGAATGAAAAATAAATCGGACTAAAAATGAGCCTAAATTTAATTAAGCTCGAAAAAAATAAATAAAAATCTAAGAAAAAGGGTAAATATATTGAATTTGGTGTATAGGGTGATTGAACAAAAGGGCAAAATTATAAAGTCATTGTACGAATTCGAGTTAATCTAAAATTAAAAGACAGAGATCTAACAAATATTGTAGATGGTAGCGTAGTTAACCTAAAAGAATTTGCATGCCACTATTTTGATAGACCGTATTCTAAGTCTTTTCATGTTTATAGAAGAAGGGTTTTTCTCTTTTGCATGCTTAACCAATATCTTCTTACTAATGGTAGAAATAATGAAGGTCAAGCAATTATAATATCTGTCTTGGAACAAATTGAATCTGGAAGGAATCCAATGCCATTAATTGTTGGAGAGACTATGCTTAGTCTAGATGAATTAAAGAAAAATTAAAAAGCACCTTTTCGGGGCTCTCTAATTTTATTACAGGTAGAAAAACAATATTTTTAATTACAGAAATCAAAAACATATTTTTGTATAGTAATATTAATTATTTTCATTGAAATTTTGCATATGTGGCTAATGGAGAGACTAGAATTAATTAGTCCTCCTGACAATATTGAAAAATACACTCCAAACTGCTTTGGAAGGCAAAAGATGCGTTTCTCTAAAATGGGTAGCCACGAGTGGAGTAAAATATTCGCCTCTTGTAACTTTGCTATTGTAGGCGTCGTTTGAAGTGCGCCTACGTTAAAACATGTGGTGAATATGCTTGGCACTCATAGGAAGTAGGAATTGACATATACGATTAGGGACAAGGAAAGTAGGGAGCCGCCAACAAGTTTTTAAGGAACTTGTAAACCGTTCACGGATCATTTAAGGCAACCAAGATTAAGGGACAACGATAGGCAACTACAATTGACCCGTGAAGGTTACACCCCATTCATAATCCATGAGATTACTAACTCCATATGGTTCGGAACCACGAAAGGAGGATCGGGGATGATGGTACGAAGTGAGTCATGGAGTCACATTTGCCCGTATTGGCCTCTACTCGATTCTTATAGTGAAAAGTGATTCCTGCGATCTCAAAGGCATACAAACAAAGATTCAATTTGCTCCAAACTATTAGTAAGCTAAATTGGTTGACTATTAATGCAACATATAATTCTAAAATATTGGTGATCACTTGATTAAACAACAAGATTAAAAAGGAACCTAAACCGGTTGTCCAAATTATCTTATTAGGCGTGATTTTCAATTACATATTCCCTTTAACATGCAATATGGTGATCATAATAACAATAGAATAAACATTAATATTGGAAGCAATTCAACAATAATTTGTTAGTCAAATAAAATATAAAATAACCTAATCATGATACTAACAATATTAAAATAAAATAAGAGTAATTAAATTAATTAATTACTCACATTGTGCGCGTTCCTTTAAATTGCTACATCTTGAATAAATTGTTAGTAACTTCAATTAAAAAAATATAAATTAAATAGAAATTAAATTAAATTAATAAAGATTTGATTTGGTCCAAACCCTCAGTTATTTATACCTTTCACGCCTTGGTTTAAGGACGGAACCTCGGGTTAAGTATGGACTCCTTGGAATGCTTAAGGGAAGAATGGTGTAATTAGGAATATAGGTTTAAGGCTTAGAATTTGAGAGAGAGAGAGAGAAGAATTTTGGTGTAAAAGAGAGGAAGAGAGAAGGATTTGATGATCAAGCTTGTTGATGATTGAAAAAGGGGTGATATGACCTCTATTTATAGAGAAAAAAGAAGGGTCGAAAAAACAAGATAAGATCCGAATTAAATCGGAATAAACTCGATAGAAAGCAATTATTGCGGTTTTTGTTTTTATCATATCTTTTGATCCAGAAATCGGAATAAGATGAATAAGATATCGTTGGAAAGATATTGAAGTCTACTTTCTAACCCAATTACAATCAGATTACAATATTTTGTAGAACAAAATATATAGCCGAAATAGTGAGACGGTATCAGTTTTGGATAGAGTTTGACATTTTATTCATATCTTTTCCGTTATAGCTCGGAATTGATATTATAATATATCATTGGAAAGATAATTTCAAGGGCTATCCAACCATACAAAATTTGGATAAAAAATATGAAGCCATAATTTTATATCTTACTATCTTTGTACGTCTTTCAATTCGAATAAAATTAGGACTTTTATAAAAAGGAGTTTTATTCATTTTCAAACTCTGTAATCTTATCTTTTCAAAATGGATAATTAAGATCTTTTAGAAACTTATAGAAGCTTCTAATTAATACTAATTGGTTTAGGAATTGGATTAAATAATTTGGACCATCCACATGATCATTGGGTCGTAGGTAAGGTGGGCTTAGGTTCGGTTTGGGCTCAGTTTAATATTTTGGCCATAACTTATTCGTTATAACTCGGATTTGGGTTTTAATATATCGTTGGAAAGCTCTTCTAAAGCCCCATCCAACTATTCAATCATTGGACCCAGATAATGGACCAAAATAAACTGGATTAAACGTTTTTTATAAAAAGGACACGAAATGAATGATTTTAAAGGACACGAAATGAATTATTTTGGGTTTAAAGGCACGAAAAGTGGAAAACAAGTTATGGTTTGGGGAAATGGGCTAGGAATTGGGTTGGTTTATGAAATGAAAATATGGATTTGAATATGGATTAAGCACTCCAAAGATTAAATACTCAACCCGACCAATAATGGCGGTGAAAGGTTGTTCATCATCGGGTTTGGTTTTGGGGAGACATTTTTAGGTGTCTATAGAAGCCCCCACTTTGACTGTTTTTGTAGAAACGTCAGTTTTGAAAACGATAGTCAAAGTAGTCGATAGGGACGGAGAATGATTTAAGACGTTCTGCGATCCTAAATCACTCTGTATACGTCGATACCTGCAGAAAATGTTAATTCCACATATAAAAGAGTACAGGGATAGAACGCTTATCTGACACCAGTGTATCGGTGACAAATGAGTTTGGCAGCTTCCTATGCTTGAAGGAATCCACCGGATGACGTTTGTTGAAACGTTTTCCATGCCTGAGGAAAGCCGATTAAGGAGTTTGGTAATTTTCTAAGCCTGAAGAAACCTACCGGATGATACTTTCCATGCTTGAGGAAAGTTGACATATGAATTTGGTGTCATTCTATGCTTGAAGAAATCCACCGATGATGCTTTCCATGCTTGAGGAAAGCCGACAAAGGAATTTGGCGGTTTTCTATGCTTGAAGAAAAATCCCCCGATAACGCTTTCCATGCTTGAGGAAAGCCGACAAAGGAATTTGGCGGCTTTTTATGCTTGAAGAAAAATCCATCGATAACGCTTTCCATGCTTGAGGAAAGCCGACAAAGGAATTTGGCGGTTTTCTATGCTTGAAGAAAAATCCACCGATAACGCTTTCCATGCTTGAGGAAAGTCGGCAAATGATGAGATTGCAAGTCTCTGTGTATCGAGAACCTTGCGTCGTGAAATGATGGTGGTTCGATTCTCCCCGAACGTGGGCTGTAAATGGTCCGCTTGTCCCCGGACGTGGGCTGTAGTTGGTTCGCTTGTCCCCGAACGTGGGTTGTAAATGGTCTGCTTGTCCCCGGACGTGGGCGGTATATGGTCCGCTTGTCCCCGGACGTGGGCCGTAGATGAGACCTGCAAAAATAAATTTGCCAATGGACTCGTATATATTGTGATTAACTTGACCACTGACTTGACCAAGTTTGACTTGATGTGACATGACATGTGTATGACTTGTGATTGTGTGTGTCTTATGTGAGTGTATGCACTGACACAAGCAATTAAAAATGCAAAAGCAAAAATTTTCCGTCATTTTTGTCATGAGTGGAGGGTACGAACTTTCTCCCGAGAAAGAAAGACGTGAAAAATGAAGTTTTGTTTTCGAACTTTCCTCAATGAGAAAATTTTGAAAAAGTTTTTTTTTTTAAACTTCCCCAAAAGAAAAGACGCGAAAAAAGGAAAGAAGTTTTGAACTTCCTCGTTGAGCATGACAAAATGAATCGCATGGATTGAATTGCTTTTCTTGAAAGTAATGTATGCATGATGCATGTCCTTAGGCCAGGAGGCTAAGGACAATTACATCATGTGACACGATAGATGAATGAACTTAAGTCATGGAGCTAAGCATCATATATGGTGTAAAGAAGCGATCTTTAACGTCACTTAGGTTTGGAAGCTAAGCACGTATATAGATGAACGTTGCTTAGGTTAAGGAGCTAAGAACAATATGCTTTGTATTATTAAAAATCATTGATATAGAAATGTTACTCAGCACACTATGCGATGCATGAAACAATGAACACTGCTCAGGTCAAGAAGCTAAGCAAGTATACAATGTTTCTTCTGATGAATGTTGTCTTGAAAGATGATGAAGCATACGCGGTAGGGAAACAAGATTTCATGACAAAGGGTTCCTAAGGGAAAGACGATATGGATATGTATGTGTGAAATAAGTGTGTGAAAGTGATACAAAGGTGAGGCTACAAAGGTTATGGTGATGGAAATATATGTGTGAAGAGTCAAAGATGATGACTCTTTAGGCTGGGTAAGCTAATGTGATGTGGGTTCAAGCCCCCAAGTCTAGCTCTAAATGGGTAGGGATATAGAGATAAGCATTGGATATTCTTTGACTCGATCATGCATAGATATGAATATGAATGTGGCCGCACCTCAATGTGAGGTTGTCTACGTATCCGTTAGGAATCAGGCCGAACGTAGCTCTAACCGAACTTTGCACAAGTGTACGTACACCTCAAAGAGGTCTTTCAAGGGTTGTAATATGGTTAAGTTGATGGTTTAAAGAAGAAAAAGGTACAAGGCTCAAGACTCGAGAGAAACCCCAAGATGTGTAATTGTGAATTTGAAAATTGTGAATTTTGCAAGTTTATTTTCAACACTTTTTTTTTTTTTTTTTTTTTTGCTTTTTTTTCATTCTTTTGAATCAATGTAGGCAATCTCAGATCATGCGGTCCATCACTCACTTAGTATTCATGTTTCTCAGGCACGGTACCAAGCACTCGATGAGAGACGCAATTTGAGACGTGTTCGTATCAAAGACATTGGAACACTTGCCTTTAGACATTGTTTTATTTTTGCTTTACTGCTTTTTTTTTTTTACTTGCTTTTTGAATGTTACACAAATTGCAAATCTTCCAATTCCAGGGTTGAGTGAATGTGGGTTGAAAAAATGAAGGTCAATCGTTAGACGAGGCTTAAAGTGGTTGACGAAGAAATGGATATGTGATTAAATGGTTAATAGGGAATGACAGGGTTCCAAAGGTGCCTCAAGTCATTGGTGTACCTTGTGTTTAGTTCGGCAATTTTTTTTATTTATTTTTGCTAATCACATGATCGAATGTAAGAAAGAGATGCTCGTTTATGAAGAAGGTAAGAAATGTGACACATAGACACATGGATAAGGAGAACCTATGCTAGACTTTTTAGGGGGAAGGGTTTGAAACAAAAGAAGAAGAAAACATGAAATCTTGGTGAGAAGCTTGCATTGTGCTTTGTCTTCATGGCTGTTTATGAGTAACTTCTTGCCGCCTGGTGAGGAAAAAAGTTTCTTGTTGTTGATTCTTTGATTGGAAGGAAAGAAGGAAGGAGTGACGTTCCCCTCATTCTTCCAACTATTGCCTAGTGATTTTAGACTCAAGTACTTTGTAAGGATGAACTCACTTAATTCATTCACTCAATACTTGAATTGGAAAGGAAGAGTGTATGAAACAATTTTGAAAATTGATGGAAAAAACTCCACTCATTCCTATTACGACATAAAACGACGCATGCATGGTCCTAGTATACGATCATAAACAATATAGTGCATTACTCGAAGACAAAGTGTGTACAACGACTAAACATGTGTGATTAGGTGAGTTTATTAAGACTCGTGGTATGATCGCATGGCTAGACATGAGAACGTTGTGAAAAACAAAGGACCCAATGACCAAATAGCACGGAAGACTAAAAGACAAACTAACTTGATTAATTTTGTCAAATTTTAATGTTTATGCTATTTACTAGGTGAAAACAGTCCATTAGAAATCGTTAGTCATAAATAAGATCAACCACAATCAAAGACAAAGAACACATGTTAAGGTTAGCACAAAAATTGATCACAAGAAACTAGGAAGATGACTAGAATTCTAGAAGAGTTATGACTCATGGGTA
Organism: Chenopodium album; assembly: GCF_948465745.1. NCBI lineage: Eukaryota > Viridiplantae > Streptophyta > Magnoliopsida > Caryophyllales > Amaranthaceae > Chenopodium > Chenopodium album. Next base: position 39,193,744 of record NC_137841.1, on the reverse strand, counting down.
TAAAAAATAAATAAATAAAAATAAAAATCTATAATCCTATATTATATGAGTTGACACAAATTAAAGGACTTGGCTAAGACTAGCTTGACACGAATAAATAAACAAATAAATAAATAAAGTTGACGCTAAAAAGACACCCAAACTGGACAGGCTGTAGTATATCGGTTATAACTTTTGATTCGTGACTCCGATTTGGGCGAAACCAAATCTAAATCAAAGATAAATCCCGGGGCTACAGATCCATATGTGGCACGACACGTAACTCATTATAGAACTCCAGATATGACCAAAACAAGTTAACTCTTATGCAGTATACGGGAATAAAAATCCGGGTGACTCAAAAATTAAAAAAAAATCTATGGCTTGACTCTAATAATAAAAAAAAGGGTTTGATAAGATAAAAAAAAAAATTATTAAAAAAAGGTCAATAAAAAAAATGCACACATAAGCATATAGTCACGCATGATGCAATGAAGTTCGCAACCTAAAGTCAAGTTCTATGTTCGACTATGGTCAAGCTTTTGGGTGTCAAAGGGTACCATGGTTAAGAGTTTGGATGCGTTAGCAAGGCAGCCTCCCTTGAGGGTGTATGCCAACGGGCGGCTCCGCGAGTTCGTGATGAAATCGAACTCGACTCCATGGTTTGGGTGGATTTAAAAACTCGGATGAACCCTTATTGCCATGAGCGTTTTCGGGTTGATAGAGCATAAATTCCCCGGGCTAGCCACATACGTAGAACACGTACTATTGTGGCAAAATAGGTAACCTAAAAAAAATCATACGCATATGTGACAATGCCAATTAAATCGCAGGAATACAATTCAAGAATCATTCAAGTCTCATCCACTCATCTTAATTAAATACCGATCACTCAAATCGATAACTAACCAAGAATCCTCCCCAGTGGAGTCGCCAAATTGTAGGCGTCGTTTGAAGTGGGCCTACGTTAAAGCATGTGGTGAATATGCTTGGCACTCATAGGAAGTAGGAATTGACATATACGATTAGAGACAAGGAAAGTAGGGAGCCGCCAACAAGTTTTTAAGGAACTTGTAAACCGTTCACGGATCATTTAAGGCAACCAAGATTAAGGGACAACGATAGGCAACTACGATTGACCCGTGAAGGTTACACCCCATTCATAATCCATGAGATTACTAACTCCATATGGTTCGGAACCACGAAAGGAGGATCGGGGATGATGGTACGAAGTGAGTCATGGAGTCACATTTGCCCGTATTGGCCTCTACTCGATTCTTATAGTGAAAAGTGATTCCTGCGATCTCAAAGGCATACAAACAAAGATTCAATTTGCTCCAAACTATTAGTAAGCTAAATTGGTTGACTATTAATGCAACATATAATTCTAAAATATTGGTGATCACTTGATTAAACAACAAGATTAAAAAGGAACCTAAACCGGTTGTCCAAATTATCTTATTAGGCGTGATTTTCAATTACATATTCCCTTTAACATGCAATATGGTGATCATAATAACAATAGAATAAACATTAATATTGGAAGCAATTCAACAATAATTTGTTAGTCAAATAAAATATAAAATAACCTAATCATGATACTAACAATATTAAAATAAAATAAGAGTAATTAAATTAATTAATTACTCACATTGTGCGCGTTCCTTTAAATTGCTACATCTTGAATAAATTGTTAGTAACTTCAATTAAAAAAATATAAATTAAATAGAAATTAAATTAAATTAATAAAGATTTGATTTGGTCCAAACCCTCAGTTATTTATACCTTTCACGCCTTGGTTTAAGGACGGAACCTCGGGTTAAGTATGGACTCCTTGGAATGCTTAAGGGAAGAATGGTGTAATTAGGAATATAGGTTTAAGGCTTAGAATTTGAGAGAGAGAGAGAGAAGAATTTTGGTGTAAAAGAGAGGAAGAGAGAAGGATTTGATGATCAATCTTGTTGATGATTGAAAAAGGGGTGATATGACCTCTATTTATAGAGAAAAAAGAAGGGTCGAAAAAACAAGATAAGATCCGAATTAAATCGGAATAAACTCGATAGACAGCAGTTTTTGCGGTTTTTGTTTTTATCATATCTTTTGATCCAGAAATTGGAATAAGATGAATAAGATATCGTTGGAAAGATCTTGAAGTCTACTTTCTAACCCAATTAGAATCAGATTACAATATTTTTTAGAACAAAAGATATAGCCGAAATAGTGAGACGGTATCAGTTTTGGATAGAGTTTGATATTTTATTCATATCTTTTCCGTTATGGCTCGGAATTGATATTATAATATATCATTGGAAAGATAATTTCAAGGGCTATCCAACCATATAAAATTTTGATAAAAACTGTGAGGCACGAAAATAATATCTGTCTATCTTTGAATGTCTTTCAATTCGAATAAAATTAGGACTTTTATAAAAAGGAGTTTTATTCAATTTCAAACTCTGTAATCTTATTTTTTTCAAAATGGATAATTAAGATCTTTTAGAAACTTATAGAAACTTCTAATTAATCCTAATTGGTTTAGTAATTGGATTAAATCATTTGGACCATCCACATGATCATTGGGTCGTGGGTAATGTGGGCTTAGGTTCGGTTTGGGCTCAGTTTAATATTTTGGTCATAACTTATTCGTTATAACTCGGATTTGGGCTTATAATATATCTTTGGAAAGCTTTTCTAAATCCCCATCCAACTATTCAATCATTGGACCCAGATAATGGACCAAAATAAACTGGATTAAATGTTTTTTATAAAAAGGACACGAAATGAATGATTTTAAAGGACACGAAATGAATTATTTTGGGTTTAAAGGAACGAAAAGTGGAAAACAAGTTATGGTTTGGGGAAATGGGCTAGGAATTGGGTTGGTTTATGAAATGAAAATATGGATTTGAATATGGATTAAGCACTCTAAAGATTAAATACTCAACCCGACCAATAATGGCGGTGAAAGGTTGTTCATCATCGGGTTTGGTTTTGGGGAGACATTTTTAGGTGTCTACAGCTATCAAGTGGGTCGTCCCATGGGGTAAAATTGAGAAGATGGTTGGTGTCAACAAGCAACCCTTATGCTGTCTTTCAAGCTTAACCAAGATGACTTTTTATTATCCCTGCAGGGTAAAAAGGCAGTATGGTCTACTTCAAACCATTCCTTCTAGGGATCTCCCTTCTCCCTATGAATTCCCTGTTTCACAAGAAGTATAGAAGTGTGACACATATTGGAGTGCTAGACCTTTATGGGAAGTTATTACCCAAAAGGTTCCTCCTTCTTTGCCCAATAATGTGACGAATTGGCTTCTTAATAAGCTTAAAAAGGACAAAAAAGAAAGATCAGAATAGAACCAATGTAAAGAACCGTCTAGGTGACAAGGTAATTCCTGTCAAGGAACGCTTGGGTGAAAAAGTTTAATTCAAAACACCTATGATGCCTAAGAAGAAAGACACTACTAAGGGCAAAGAGAAAAGAAAAGCTAACTCTTCAGAAAAGAAGGTTTGGGTGGAAAAGAAACATGGTGTCCTAGATAAGGGAAATACTATTTACTCCATGATTGAATGTAGGTCCTCTAATGGATGCCTACTAGCTAAAGTCAAGGATGATGAAGAGGACATGGACAAAAATTGAAAAAGAGCAAAGAAAGAGAAGAAAGATTGAAGCATTGCTTAACTTCCAATTTATTAGACTAGTTTAATTTTTAAGTCAATTTATTTTATTAAGCTTTTATTTAAATTCCATCAATAATGTAATTTTATTTTATTAATGTAATTTCAGCTTTTTAATTAAATTAACTTTACATTAAATTTATAAAGCAATGAAAACAACTTAAATTATTTTTCAGAAAATTTATCGAGTGCGGAAAGTCGAAAATTTTCCGAAATACACCGAAATTTTTCTAGATATTCGCAGAAAATTGGTGCCGTGATTTTAAGTTTGTCGCCAGACATTAATGTTATCGCGAGTTTGCAGGCTTCGTCGCCTTGCGCTGCAGTCTGTCGTCTGGCGATAGACTTTTTCCTCTGGCGCTGATACATTGTCGAATTTTTGTTGATGCTGGGATGCGAGATTTGCGAAAATTATAGTGGCCGCACTCTGTAAAGGGTTTCCTACGTATCCTTTCCTAAGAATCAGGCCAAACGTAGCTCTCTTGAATGTCCAACTCAATTAATTATGGGTAGTACTTTTTAAGTGTGTCAAGGTTCGTCATGTTTGAGAACTCATTACCATCCATGTTAGTTAATTTTGCTGCACCTCCTGATAGGATGGTTTTGACGATATATGGTCCAGAACAATTAGGCAAAAATTTGCATCTTGGATCCAAAACATTTTTCCTTAATGCTTTTAACACCAAGTCTCCTACTTTGATGTTTCTTGTCTTGACCTTCTTATTAAAGTGTCTAGCCATACGGGTTTGATAGCATTGAGTATGATGTAGAACTTCTAGTCGTCGCTTTTCATCGAGTAGAATTGGCTCTTCATATATTGCCCTAGTCCATTTGACTTCATCAAGTTTACTTTCTAATGCAATGCATAGATAAGGTATCTCTAGCTCTACAGGTTGTACGACATCCATTCCATAAACTAAGGAGAATGACATATTTCCTGTTGATGTACGAATTGACTTGTGATAACCCCAAAGTGCGAAATGGACTTTGTCAAGGCAATCCTTGTAATTTTCTGTCATTTTCTCGATAATAGTCTTTAAATTTTTGTTAGCCGCCTCAACTGCTCCATTTGCTTGAGGTTTATAAGGGGAGGAATAGTAGTGTTGAATAACATACATACTTTTGTAGCAATTCCACACATATGGCTTGAAAGTGAGTTTAATTGTCACTTATCATCTCATGTGGGATTCCATATCGACAAATAATGTTCCTTTTGATAAAGAGTGCTACATGTTTTGCAGTGAGTTTAGCATATGACTATGCTTCAACCCACTTCGTGAAGTAATCAATTGCTACTAAAATGTATTCGTGACCTCCTGTCCCAAGAGGGGTAATTTTTCCAATGATATCAATTCCCCATGTAGAGAATGGCCATGGTGAAGTGTAGGTGTAGAGTAGAGATGGACGAACATGTTGCAAGTTATTGTATATTTGGCATTTAGGGCATCTTTTTTACGTATTGATGGCAGTCTCTATTCTTGGTAGTCCAATAATATCCTTCTCACATTATCTTTTGGACTAGCATTTTGACATTAAAATGAGTTCCACATACGCCTTTGTGGACTATCCTCATAGCTCTTTGGGCTTTCTTTTTCCCTACACATAAGAGAGCTCGACCCTTAGGTAACCTTTTGTGTAACTCGTTGTCTATGAGTACATATTGGGAAGCCACGAGTCTTAATGCTCTTTTCGCTCTTTTGACAACAAGAGGAGGATATTCTCCTTTGGTGACATAGATGAGCATATCTGTATACCATGGTTCTTCTTATTCTTCTTCTTCTTCTTCTTGGACCACTTCATCGTCTTCTATGGCTTGAATGTAATCCGGTTTATGCCTTTTCTCTATGGTTAAAGGCATGTGCTCGATTTCCATAGGAATTCTAATTATTGAGGCTAATCTTGCCAAGGCAGCAGCAAATTGGTTTTTCACTCTAGGTAGATACGTGTATTCTACCTTTTCCAATTCGTTGGTGAGAGTTTCCAAATAAGTTTGGTAAGGGGCTAAACTTTCACTCCTTACTTTCCATCTTGTAGAGATTTGGTTGATGATCAAAGAAGAATCTCCTAATATTCGGAGTTTCTTTACTCCCAATGCTAAAGCTGTTTCGAGGCCTACCACACATGCTTCGTATTCAGCAGCGTTGTTGGTAACGTCGAAATCTAACTTTATGTAATTGGAACATGCTCTTCTTTAGGTGATACTAATAGTACTCCAAAGCCACATTCCTTTTGGTTTGAGGCTCCATCGAAGTATAAGGTCCAAGTATCATCTTTTGTGACCATCAAGTCTTCATCTGGAAATTCATTGCCATGTATTGGCGTTGAATCTTCTATTGTAAAATCTGCTAAGAAGTCCGAGACCACAGATCCTTTAATGGCCTTTTAAGGCATGAATCTGGCATCAAATTGGGCTAGGTTTACTATCCATATTGATATGCGCCATTAAGTGTAGATTTCTTAAACAAATACTTGAGTGGATCCATTCGAGAAACTACAAAGACTGTATGCACGAGCATGTAATGTCTCAACTTGGTTGTGGCCCACACTAATGAGAGGCACAATTCTCAAGTGGTGTGTAGCGTACCTCATACTCGAGCATTTTCTTGCTTAGGTAGTAGATTGCGTTTTCTTTTCGTTCTACTCATTGTGCAAGCATAGCCCCCATTGTCTCTTTAGTGATTATTAAGTACAACCTAAGAGAAATCCCTGGAAGTGCTGGTGCTAATACGGGAGGATTTGCGAGATAGGCTTTAATCTTTTCAAAGGCTTTTTGAAAATCATCGTCCCATATTACTGGCACATTCTTTTTGAGTTTCTTGAATATTGGTTCACTTATTGTTGTTAGCTTTGATATGAACCTACTTATGTATTGCAACCGGCCAATAAATCCTCGAATTTGTTTCTCGGTTTTGGGCGGTGGCATTGACATAATTGCCTTGATCTTGGTTGGGTCTATCTCTATTCCTCTAGAGCTTATGACATACCCCAAGAGCTTGCCTGAGGTGACTCCAAAAGCACACTTGGATGGATACAACCTAATCTTGTATTGTCTTAGCCTTTCAAAGAACTTTCTTAAGGCTACTTGATGTCCTGGGCGATCCATTGATTTTACGATCATATCGTCCACATATACTTTAACCTCTTTGTGCATAATATCATGGAGTGGGGCATTTGCTGCTCGTTGGTAAGTGGCACCCGCGTATTTCAACCCGAATGGCATTACTTTGTAACAGTAAGTACCCCAAGGTGTTATAAATGTTGTTTTCATCATGTCTTCTTCCGCCATGAGAATTTGGTTATATCCTGCATACCCATCCATAAACAAGAGAAGTGTGTTATTTGTTGTATTATCTACTAAGATATCGATGTGTGGTAAAGGGAAGTGTTCCTTTGGACTTGCCTTATTTAGGTCTCGATAGTCAACACACATTCTTACCCTTCCATCCTTCTTTGGAACTGGGACCACATTTGCAACCCATTCGAGATATTTGGATATCCTGATAAAACCTGCAGTAATTTGCTTTTAAACTTCTTCTTTTATCTTAAGAGCTATGGTGGGTTTCATTCGACGCAACTTTTGTTTTACAGGTTTCATCCTGGAATTAGTGGTGTAGTTATTGAGCTATTTCTCTGTTAATACCTGGCATATCTTAATATGACCAAGCATATACATCGATAAATTCTTTGAGTAGATTAATTAAACCGGTTCTTTCAGCTTCATTTAGTGTTAGTCCAGTTTTAACTTCTCTTTTAATGGTTGGATCGTTTGAGATATCAACCGTTTTAGTATCCATAATTACCGTTTTTTCTTTTCAACTGTTTCCGTTGCTTTAATAACTTCTTTGTCATTTTCATTGTTAGTTAAGCAATGTTTGTCATCTTGGGGTAGAGAATAATACGAGTAAGAGGAAGAAGACATATTATAAAACTCAGAAATCATTACATCATATAAGGAAATGTCCTATGGGACTTGATTACTAACTATCCTAGGAGTAGATGCTAAAATAGAAGAAGGAGAGGGAGAAGGTGTTATAACTAAAGACTTAGAATACTCTATAGAAAAAGACTCTAACTCGGACTCTGACTCAGACAACTCTTCAAACATTGGTCCTTGTCCTGTTGTTATTGAGATCTTTCTTCCACTCGGAGTAGTCACCTTGATTGTTTTGCGTCATCCTTGCACTAAACCGTCTGCTGGAGTTATGAGCTTTGAAGGGTCAAATTTCTTACTTTGTGAGACCGTTTGAATGATCAAGGAGTTCTCCTCTATGTACTTTCGCTCATTCTTATCGTGCCCAAAGAGGAGTCCCGTGATATTAAAGTCAAAGCATGCAGTGCTTTCTCCTTGTAGATAGGAGTTGGGATCTCATCTAGAAAGTAGCAATCCAGAAAGATTTCGAAACCTAGGTTGCCTTATGCCATTTACAACAAAAGGCTCGGGAAATTCGTGGCATGGATAGTCCTCTCCTTCTCTTATAAACTATCCATTGAGAGTAAGAGGATATTGGTCCATTGGGATTGCTTTCTTTTGGGTGCGAGCGTTCCTACGCGCCTTAGATTTTTCCTGGGCTTGCTTTAGATCTTCTAGAGTCGGTTCGAAACCAAGTCCGAAAGTATTTAATTTAGGGAGGCCAGGTAATTCCATTTGCTTTGCTATCTCCTTTTTCTTTCCAAGATTCATTCCGGGAAAGTGTCCCTGTTTTTTTAGAATAGCATATACCGTAATATTAGAGTGGGGATCGTAGTAAAAAGGGGTCCTTTCATCTTCCTCGATTAAGGAAACCTCTTCATTAAAGCCCCACAAATCTTCATCATTCTCATCGTGCTCCACGTTAATAATTGGATTTTCAACAGCTTTAATCCTCATAGGTGAAGCATCGATTGTAAAAGGGATCCCTCCAACTATATCCTTTACTTGTTGATGAAGGGACGACCTTATGTTCATGAAGCCAAGGGCGTCCCAATCAATAAGTTAAAAGAATCTTTAATATCCACCACTTGTAAGGTAGTGGCATGTTCTATTGCTACCGCCGTTATGTTCATGGTAATATTACCAAGAGCTTGGTGACGAGTGTTGTCGTAGGCTCTTATTCCTTGCATTGACGGGGTTAAATCTTCATCTCTTATTCCTAGGATCCTCGCAGTTCTAAGTGGACAAACATTGAATGCCGATCCATTATCTACAAGAGTCATTGGGATATTCATTCTCTTGCATACTACTATGAGGTTTAGAGCCTTGTAATGCTTGTCACCTTCTGGAGGTAGATCCTTGTCAGAAAAGGTATTCAAGTTGATGGGACTAGGGAGACCACTCGTGAGAAAGTTGGCCAACCCCTCAAAAGTGATTTCGGAATCCATCCCTATTTTGTCCAAGGCGTTCATTACCGCCAACTTATGTTCTCGGGATGTGTTTAGAAGTTTCCATATGTTCATCTCGACCTTGGTCTTCATGAATTGCTTGACAACATTGTTGTCCTCTACAATCGGTATGGGAACTTGTTGCATTGAAGGATTAGGGGTTGTGGTTATGGGAGGTTTCATTCTCCCATTTCTTGTGAGGACGTCTATGGGTGAATCTTCTTCATCCCAGAAGTCACTTACTTGATATATAACTTAAAGTGGAGATTCTTCCATATCCTTGAGACAGACGTCCTCATCATCGCTGTCCCGAACTCCATTGATGCTAATATCTTGCTCTTTTGGAATTTAGACTAATTTCTTGTTATCAATCAGCTTTTGAATTTAATCTTTAAATTTAAAGCAATGTTCTATGGTAAGTCCCCCTAATTGATGATATGGACAATGGAATCTATTTGTCCTCTTTAATGATTCAAATTGTCTCGGTTTGAGAGGTTTAATCTTACCACTATCGCAGAGCATTTTGAACATGTTAGCATAGGAAGTCCTAATTGGAGTGTAAGGCTTATTACTCCTCTTGGGTGTATCAATTACTTGGAGAGAAAATGGCTTCTTCTCCATAGGTTGAATTTTGACATGTTTGCTTTGGACCACCGTTTCTTGTTTCTTCGCAAATTCAATAGCTTCACGTAACAAGTCTATTCCCTCACACGTTGATCATATGAGAATCCACACTTCTTCCCTAGTTACAGGTTCTTGTCCCGGAGGGAAATCACTCATGGCATCGAAAAAGGTTTCCTCCTCTTCTTCGATAGCATGAATTTCTTCAACTTGTTTGATGAGGGATGAGGGATCAACATGGTCTTCCTCATCAGAGATAGCCAAAGAATCAGAAAGTGGTGCATTATTGATGCTTGGCTTCTTGCTTGCAGGGGGCAATGAAAGTTTATTATTGTCAATAAAATCTTGGATAGCTTCTTTGAGCTTCCAACAATTCTTAGTGAGATGGCCCCTCCCTTTGTGATACTTGCAATATGAGTTGGGATTCTAGTTAGCCGTCCTCTTTTTGACAGGTGGACCCCTAAATGGTTTAATGGGAGTTATAAGACCTTTTGCATGTATTCGGTCAAATGCGGTGTCATAACTCATACCAATAGGAGTGAATTTCCTCCTAAATTGGTTTTCTTTTGTCCTTGGTTGTTCATAGCGAGGACTTCACTCAAGTTAAAGGTGCTAACATTGTTTGAGTGGGTGGTTTTGGAAGAAGAAGGTTTGTCGTTCTTCTTACCTTTCCAGCCACTGTTGGAATTATTATTAGTAGCAGCTTTTTGTTTATCCAGGTCGTCTTCAATGTTAATTCCAATGTCATAGACGGCCTTGAAAGTATGCAAGTTGTTTTGATATTTAAGATGTTTGGAGTACTTTTCTTGGAGGTTCTTAATGAACATCCTCACATATTCCTTTTCACTTGGCACTTCAATCATCCTAGCAGAAGTTTCTCTCCATTTATTAAAGAAAAAAGTGAAACCTTCATTCTCTTTTTGCTTAAGTATTTCAAGTTCTCTATGATCAGTTTCAACTTAAATATTACATTAGTACCTATCAATGAAAGAATTTACAATAGACTCCCAAGTAGAGGTTTTCTCTTTGTCAAGGGAAAAGAAACATTGTTGACAAACAGTTTCAAGAGATAAAGAAAAAAAAGAATGAAAGACCTTTCTATCAATCCCCTTAATATTCATTATAGTCTCAGAGGCTCTTAAATGGAAATATGGGTTGTCTGTAGAATTTTGGGATGTCGTTGGCATTGAACTTCTGTGGAAGAATCTCTTTGTCCACCGACACCTCTTGCGAGCTAATTCCCTAAAACCTGTAGTCATTAGATATCTTGCTCAGGATCTCTTGCATGATCTCCATTTGTTGTTGTTTCACAGGGTCATTGATTTGGAGGGTTAAAGCTTTCAACACCTCAGTAACGCTAGCCAGTTGCTTCTTAAGCTCATTGACTTCTTCTTGACTCGCCATTATCTTCTTAGCTTTTCTTTTCCGATTAACTGGTTTATAAAAAAGTTTTACTTGAACAAAGAGGTTGTCCTTGATTAAACGCCCTTCCATTCTTGACCACATGCTGTAAATTAAACCATTTTATTTGTTTTAATGACTTGACTCAAATTGACTTTGACTTTACTGGTTTATAAAATAAAATAAAAATTAATAAAAAAAAAAGGCAAAAATAGGCAAAAACAGGGTGCATATTTTTGGGAATCAAGTATATAGGTTTAAACAAGTGTGGTTTAATTGGAGGATTAATATCTTACTTACCCCCCTAAAGAAATGACTAGAACCGCATACAAGACTCTCTAGACATGGTCCAAGTGTACATTCATGTTAGTGTGTGCAAGTGACATGCTTTGACTCTTGTGTATGACCATGGGACTAAGTGCTTAGACTCAATTAAGGACTAAATAAGGATACTGCTATTAACAAAATGATCAAACTGATTAATAAATTGTTTAGTTAGACTCGTCGTGATGACTCGAGCAAAAAACTAAATTGTCGACAAAGCAACAGGATTGTCGCCGCACACTGCAGTGCAGCGCCAGACTACAGAATTGTCTTACGGCATTGCACAGCAGCGTTTGGCGCTGCAGCCCAGATTTTTGCGCCATTACTGGAACATTAATCCTGGACTGCTTTAAGTATTTTTACTCTATGGGGACAGGCCTAAAGTCGTACTAAGTGAGTTTTGATTAATTTATTATAATTTAATTACTCTAATTAATTAATTAATTAAACAAAGTCCTTTTAATCATTAATCAGTTTATTTAGGCTTAAACACAAGTCAAACAAATGGTTAGGAAAAACACATAGAGTATGCACAGCAAATAATGCAAAGTAGTCAAGTAGGCACAATATGATGCAATGAGTTTGCAACCTAGCCATGGCTCTAGTTCTCTAAAGTTCATGATATGGGTTAATCTAAGAGGGTCCATGGTTATGAGTGTGGATGCACCGCGCGGAAGCCTTACCTTTGGAAGGGCTGGCGCGTGTGGATGGGACCCCGTGAGTTAAACTCGCTTCCATGGTTTGGTGAATTCAACATTCTCGGATGTACCCTTTGTTGCTCAGAGCGTTCAATCGGGTAAATGGAGCATGAATTCCTAGAGGTTTATGTCCATATGTAGAATACATATGGGTTTCGAAAAAGAGAGAAAAACTCAATCAGGAAGTAGAATCGAGCCAACAGTGTTAGAACCAGTCAAAACAAGAAGGCAGATTTCTGGCTCAGTATTGGAAGAACACGGCGCCAGATAACAGAGTATGTCGCCAGAGAAATAGCTCTGTCGTCAGGAGACAAAGCTATTTTTCAGGCGACGAACGCCGTTTTCTAGTTGCTAGTTCCTACATGCCTCAGCAGCTTTCTGTGTTCTTAGAATTTTCCAGTTTTCGCAATATTATTTCGATCCTAGTTGTGAAAGATATTTCTCAAATTTCCTATGTGTAAAAATCCTATGTTTTTTACTCGTTATGGATGGTCTTTCCAATGAGAACCTTTTTAATGCATATTACAGTAATGTTAATCAAAATTACGCACATGAAATACTTAGAACTTTTCGAGTCTCATCCACTCATTCTAAATCATTGCCGAAATAAATTTCAGGAATTAAATAGAAATCCTCCCCAGTGGAGTTGCCAAAAAATTGTAGGGAATTTGTCAAGCATTACCCCAAACTTGAACCCCACTATGATCATACACTAAAGTACGGTGGCATCCAAAGGGAAGGAAGCTAGAGCAAAAGAGTCGCCAACAAGTTTTAGGACCTTGTAAAACGTTCACATGGTGAAGGTTACACCCCTTAACGATCCAGGAGATCGTTAACTCCAATAGGTCTTGAACCAAGACTGGATGTTTGGGGATGAAGGTACAAATCCAACCTAAAAGAGACTGAATCTGCCCTAATAATAAGCCTCTACTTTGTTCTTCTCGTATTCATGTGCGCTTTCTGACTAACATGCAATCAATAGGTTTACCCTAAACTTGTTTATCTATGTTGGTTAAATATTAATGCACAAACAAATCTATTATTGGCGATCACTTGAATAATAATCATATAAACCCTAAACAAGATTTTTAATTATCTTATTAAGCGTTATTACAAGTACCAATTCCCTTTAAATATGCATTAAAGGCGTGATCAAGCAATAACAATAATAATCATAATCATTATAATCATAATTAAAATAATCATGTTAAAGCATAATATTAATAGTAAGATTCTAGGCATGATACAAAAAAGATTAATAATAAACCCTAGCATGTCACTAAGCAACAAAGATCAAAGCTGTAGCCCTAACATAATACTAACATGAATATTAGGAAAGAAAATAGGAAGTATCATAGAAATCATAATTGATATAAGGAACTTATTCTTTACCCTAAACATTATACTAAGAAAAGCATCCTAACATGATGCTAGGAGTAGCATCCTAAAATGATACTATGAAAAGCATCCTATCATGATACTAGGAATCAAAATAACAACCTAAACTTGATTTTTATATCAAAATATCAATAAAAACAATTAAAGCACTTACTTGGAAGCCTCGTGTCTCTTTCTAATAACAAAATACACACGTTAGTAACTTCAAGGAAAATTAAAATTCAAGAATTAAATCAAACAATTGAAATAGAGATTTGGGACCTAACCCTCAGAAATACCAAACCTTTCACGTCTAGGGCGAAGGCACTTCGAACTTGGCTAGGTGTGTCTAGTGCTAATGTATGAGGAATTTTGTTTGTAAAAGGCTAGGCTAGAAAGAGGGAGAAAGAAAATAAGCTTTAACTTAGAGAGATAAAAAAGAATTAGAGAATTGTGGTTGTTTGTTGATGATTGAAAACGGAGGTCCAGGACCCTATTTATAAGAAAATACTCCGAAATTGATAAAAATAAATCAGAGTTTGAAAAGGAATAAAACACGCCTCTGTCGCCAACAAACCTGTCGTTTGGCGATGTAGAAGGTTTTCCACGCGTTTTCAACGTGGAATCTATTTTTCGATAAAATCAATTCGTAAAGTCCGTACAAAGGGTAAAATCGTAATTTCATTTTAAACACTTCTTTTATTCCAAATAAAACTCATAAAACATAATTATCAATCCTAATCCCATTAGGATTCAAAAGAACCTTCCAGAAGTTTCTAGAAGACTATAATCAATCCTTATTGCATTAGGAATGACAATTCATAATAGGCCCTCCTCTAGATCATTGGGCCACATATAAGAACCAAACCAGGCCCAGTTTAGTATTTTGGCCATAACTTCCTCATTATTCATTGGAATTGGGCTTATAATATATCGTTGGAAAGCTCTTTTCTAGCCCAATTCAACTACACCATTATTGGACCCTTGCATAGACCAAACTAAATTGGATTGGCTATTTTCATAAAATGTAGTAGGTTTTCGAAAACATAAAGAGAGATTTTTAATAAAAACTAACCACAATATTAGACTTTCCACACTTTCACTTCATTTGATAATGATTCGACGCGAAAGGTATTCATCACTAGGTTTGTTTTTGTGGAGACACAAATGGGTTTCTACAGTAACTAATCATGAATTGGATTGGGCTAGTATAGTTAGATTAGAGTTAGGATTTTGGGCTTGACATGGACTCTTATTTAGAGATGTGATCTATAAATAAGATCCATGCCTAGGGGTTGCACAATTAAGTTATAATCAACTTACAGTAGATTATGAAACAAGGCAACCAATCCCAAAAACCCTCACTCTCTCTCTCTCTCTCTCTCTAACTCATGGATCTCTCTCTCTCCTCCCCTTGACCATACGGCCAGCCACCCCTAGGTGGCGCGTGTGGTTGTTCGCGGTGGTTCCTGGTTGGTTCTATGCTTTCTTTCTCCATAGAAGGTCAATTGAAGGATTTAATTGCAACTAACTAGCATTAGTGGGGGTCTTAATCCATGCTTGTGGATCAAGTAGAGGAATCATGTTTGAGGTTCTTTATCTCCCTTGTTCTTGCTCGATCATACGTGGAATCACGCTACAAAGGTATTAAATCTTATTCTTTATGTGCTATGCATAAGATCTTAGGATTAGGTGCTTAATGAAAATGATTCATGTTTTCCGCAATTATTACCTATAAACTCCTACAAAAGGCATTTGCTCAATTTCCTTAGGAATTCAAACCATTGAGGCTAATCTTTCCCAGGCATCAGCAAATTGATTTTCCTCTCTTGGTAAATATGCTCTACCATTTCAAGTTGATCAATAAGGGTTTCCAAGTATGTTTGGTAAGGGGCCAAAATTTCACTGCTTACTTTCCATCTTTTGGAGATTTGGTTGATGATGAGAGAAGAGTCTCCGAATATGTGTAGCTTCTTTAGTCCCAATGCAAAATTAGTTTCAAGGCCTACCACACATGCTTCAAACTCCGCAGCATTTTTGGTAACGTCAAAATCAAACTTTATTGAGATTGAGACATGTTCTTCTTGGGTGATACTAATAGTACTCTTATGCCACATCCTTTCTGGTTTGAGGGTCCATCAAAATATAATGTCCAAGTATCATCTTCTGTAACCATTAAATATTCGTCTAGAAAATCATTTTCATGCATTGGTATGGAATCTTCAATCGGTAAATTTGCCACAAAATCTGAAACCAGTGACCCTTTGATAGCTTTTTAAGCCATGAATCTTACATCAAATTGGGCTAGTTGACTTTCCATCTAGATATTCGCCCGTTGAGTGTAGATTTCTCAAAGAGTTATTTAAGAGGATATATTCCAGATACTATATACACTGTGTGGACAAGCAAGCAGTGTCTTAACTTGGTTGTGGCCCAATTTAATGCAAGGCACAATTTTTCAAGTGGTGTGTAGCGAACTTCATACTCCCATTGTCTCTTTGGTAACCATTAAGTACAATCGAATAGGGATTCCCGGAAGCGCAGGTGTTAATACAAGAGGATTAGCGAGATAGGCCTTGATTCTATCAAAGGCTTTTTGGAACTCGTCATCCCATAATACTGGTACATTCTTTTTTAGTTTCTTGGATATTAGTTCACATGTCGTAGTGACTTTGATATGAACCTACTAATGTATTGCAACCGTCCAATAAATCCTCGAATTTATTTCTCTGTTTTGGGCGGCGGCATTGACATTATTGCTTTGATCTTAGTTGGATCTATCTCTATTCCTCTAGAGCTAATGACATAATCTAAGAGTTTTCCTAAAGTGACTCCAAATGCACATTTGGCTAGGTTTAACCTCATATTATATTTTCTTAATCTCTTAAAGTATTTCCTTAAAGCTATTTGGTGTCCTGGACGGTCGATATGATTTTACAATCTTATCGTCCACGTATACCTTGACCTCTTTATGCATCATTTCATGGAGTAAAGCTGTTACTGCTTTTTGGTAAGTGGCACCCGCGTTTTTCAACCTGAATGGCATCACCGTGTAATAGTAAGTGCCCTAAGGTGTTATGAAGGTAGTATTTTCCATGTCTTCTTCATCCATGAGACTCTAGTTATATATATCCTGCGTATCCATCCATATACAAGAGAATCGCGTGATTCGCTATATTATCTACTAAAATGTCAATGTGTTGTAAAGGGAAGTCATCCTTTGGACATGCCTTATTTAGATCTTTGTAGTCGACAAAAAATCTTACCCTTCTAACTTTCTTAGGAACCGGTACCACATTTGCGACCCATTTAGGGTATTTGGATACCTTGATAAAACCTGCAGTTATTTGCTTTTACACTTCTTCTTTTATTTTAAGAGCTATGTCGGATTTCATTTTACGTAACTTTTCTTTTACAGGTTTCATTCCTAGGATTAATGGTATAGTGTGTTGAGAAATTTATCTATATATTCATGGCATGTCTTCGTATGACCAAGAAAAAACATTGATATATTCTTTTAGTAGATTTATTAAATCGGTTCTTTCCTCTTTCTTAGTTAAACCAATTTTAACTTCTCTTTTAACAGTTGGATCTTTTGAAATATTAACTGTTTTAGATGTTTTACTTTCAAGTTTTTCCACTGCTTTTATTATTTTTATTTTTGTTTTCATTGTTAGCAAAGTAATGCTCATCATCTTGGGTAAGAGAATGACACGAGAATTAAGCAGAAGAAGACATGTTATTAAACTCTGAAATCAGTACTTTAAAAATAGATACGTCCGTTGGGACTTGACTACTGACTATCCTAGGAGTGGGTTTTAAACTAGAGGGGCTAGAAAAAGACACAACTATAGAAGATTTAGAAGAGTTGACTACGGAGGACTTGAATTCAGACTCAAACTCAGACTCAGACAACTCAGACACTACTACAAAATCCACGGTATTTCAATGCTTTTTGAGCATATTTTCGATGCTGAAAAGCGTCGGAAAATTATTTCTCGATGCTTTAAAAAGCGTCGAAAAAACGAGAGTCGAGAAATTTCCTCGACACTTTTTTCGTCAAGAATCTCGACACTTTTACATGTCCAAAATTTTATGCAAAGCGTCGAAATACTGTTTAGGCAACTTGCCATCACCAACCTTGGCGACGCTTTTAAGTGTCTATATTCCTAAAAATTGGCGACGCTTTTATGTGTCATAATTTTTTTTCATTAATTTCATTGATTTGTCCTTTTGTGTAATATTTATTACACACGCTGAGTATTTTATAAGACGAAAATTAAATTCATGCATTATAATTAATAATTCCCTATGGATTGAGGAAAGTCATTTTATAAAACTTTCTTGTGTTTGAAAAAAAACAAATATTATTAAATTAAACAAAAATAATATTTTTATTGCATAATAAAAGTTAGTACAATATTTCCATTAATGAAATTTCCATTATAGTATTTCAAATTATAGAATTTTTCATTACAACAGATAAAATTCTAATTTTTACATCAGTATTTTAATTCAAGACTTACATCCTTGATAACTGAGTTAGAGATTAAGAAACATTGCTGACAGTGCTCAAGAACATGGTGATAAGCTGCAACAAGCAAACATAAATATTAGCAAAAAGTAATACTTTTAAAAAAAAAAAAAATCCCCGCACATAGGAGTCCTTTATCAAACTAAGTGGAGTGAAATCACTTACTCATTCTTAAGAGAGACATTCATAATATCTTAGAAGCATACATTGTTGTAAAAAGAGGGAGCATCCTAAAGAGAGACATTCATAATATATTATAAATTGTTTTTCTATTTATAACCTTGTCCTCTACAAAGACCCCCAAAAGCCATAAAATTTGATCTATAGAAAACCAAGGAACCAACACAGAAAGCTTTTCCAAATACTACAAAACCTAAGTTATGCCACCAAAATCAGAACAAAGACTAACAATGACAGTGAGGCATAATTGGATAACAAAACTAATATTTACTAGAGTAGCGGAGCAAACTTGTGCTTGAACCAAATTAATCATCCAAGTAACAATCAATTAGTTCATTCTTGCAGAGTTATGCTCCCAGTCCTCAGTGGACAAGTTTAAAATACACATGAATATCAATATAGGCATGGATATGACCAAAAAAATACAACCTCCGTTAAATGTTATGTGCAACTTTGGAATATTTTATATCTCACAAATAATACCCTAAAGTTTCACATAACATTTAACGGAGGTAGTATTAAAAACTGTAGAAATAATGACTTATAGCAATTAATAATAGAACAAACTTATTTGAATCAATGCAATATCAATTTAGGCAATCAAGAAAAAGATAATTTTTTTTATATTTTGAAGCAACAATAAAGAACCTAGACTTGGAGTAGTATTATTGGGATTGATTAATGAATAACTCCAACAAAAACCAGAAGAGCCTAGTATAAGAGATATTAACATGAGGGCATATTTGAAGATAATTCTATAATTACGCACCTATATATGAATATCTATCCACACTTATCATGATCCACACTGATCACACAAGTTATTTTTGTATGAAATTTTAAATGAAGCTTCAACAGAACAAAGCTATAAAACCATCACATGTACACCCTTTCTTTTCGAAATTTTAGCAGCATCTAACTAGGTGACATTTGTTGTCTTGCTACAAAATATAGCCAAATTCATTTCTTAATTTACCCAAATTTCAGATGAATCTAGATGAAAATAGAATATGGGCATCAATTTATTTGCTACAGAAGCACACATCCACTTCAATAAGCCGCCGACAAGCTAGTTGAATTCAAATAAAAACATATATAATGCCCTAAAAATTTGGAGTGAGAGAAATTATACTTCATATAATTTGGAGAGTACATGCAATTTAATGATATATACATGTGGTCCTTGTCATTGTTCGATCCATATAATATTATTAATAATCTTCACTAATAATGTCCAGTGACATTACAACCATGCGTTGAGAAAGAATTAGACTTATTTCTAATTACAATATGTAATTAAA
Organism: Chenopodium album; assembly: GCF_948465745.1. Lineage (NCBI taxonomy): Eukaryota > Viridiplantae > Streptophyta > Magnoliopsida > Caryophyllales > Amaranthaceae > Chenopodium > Chenopodium album. The sequence continues at coordinate 39,174,296 of NC_137841.1, read as the reverse complement.
TGAGGCAAATATAATTATTTCCAATTACAATATGTAATTAAATGAGGCAAATATAAGAAGAGCAATCCCAAATAAACTCCAACTATATATACTAGTTATGAAAATCAAATAATTAGAAATACCTACAGAAAAAGATATAACCTGACAAGAGAGATATGGAGATCGAAATTTAAAATGAAGTTAAAAGCAAGAATATATAGAATCCATACTCCATGCAAACAAGATCAAAAGCCTTATTGATTAATAGCGTACCTTCTTAAAAAGTAAGAATGTGATCGACTCAAATATCCTGAGTTGCAATCAAGGTACCAACTTTTTATGTGAATATCATATTATATGAAGTAGCTTAAACTAAAAATTAACACTAATATTAAGTTAAAACGTTATAAGAACACTAATATAAGTAAAAGCTAAACATCACTATCGAAAATAGCATTAAAATTTTAATACATGTTATGACAAATAATAAGAGACAAGCCTTACTTACCCTAAACTAGTATACATTAAATTACACATCTATTCAGTCTTACACACTAGTAAGTCCTAATTACACATAACCATTAGATTAGTATACCTACATATACACTACACATCAGCATCTTCATATAGAAAAAGACTCATATATACAAACTATTAAATGTACAAAAGCACTCAAATTTCAATCACAAGACTGCCCATTCTCAATGTCACCACAAATACATTCTAACGTAACTAATATACAATACATGAAGAGACATGAAGAGAAAATAAAATATATTCAATGGACAGTCTAGAGACACAAAAATAATCTAATCAATTAATTAATTTGGTCCTGCTATGATTTACTACTTGGCAAAGAAAAGATAAAAATAGTAACATTTCAATGTGGTCTAGTTATGGTACCAACTACCGAGAATTGGACTTACCTAGCCAAATGGTTGGGGTATTATCAAATGAATTGTGCAGGACTGGAGGTGAGATCTTTACCTGAAGAAAAACTTTGACACCATGGATTCTAGGTCTAAATTACATAAATTGAATAGACTACAAAATTCTAAATTTACCAAATCAAACAAACTTCAATTAGAATAAACAAAATTCAAAAGAAATTTTATACTCAAAAAATAAAATAAATATACAAGAAGTAAGTTAGATTTGGGTAATTACTCGAAAGTAAAGACGAGATGAGCTCGGCGACATTTGGGTCACTTTGTGAACATTCGAATGTATATTTATTCGTAGCTGTTGTTGTCAAAGAGAAATCAAAATCTCATCTTTCTTTATCTTTTCTTCCTCCATGATAAATTAAGAATAATATATCAGAAAAAAAAAAAAAAAAAAAAAAAAAAGCATTAAAACAAAAAACCTTTATTTCAAATCCAAAGAGAAAGAAGATAATGCCGAAAAAACGATTGGAATACCAATCATGGTGAAATCAAAGAGCATATTTCAGTTTAATTTGTTACATGCTTTGAAATTTTAGAGAGATGAATTGAGAGAGAAATGAGTGAAAAGCTAGAGTTTAATTATTAGAGAGTAAACGATGAACGGTTTTGTTGTTTTTCCCCAAATTTGTTTAAGTTCGCAAGCTAGAGCATGTGCTTATCACGTGATTTATATTTAGGACGCTTATTGAAGTCAACAATAAGTAAGGACGCTATAAAGCGTCAAGAAAACGCGGGAATAAAATTTTCCACTAACGCCTTATTGACCGTGTCGAAGGCATAGCGTCGAAAATTAGTGGGTTTTGTAGTAGTGAGACTCGTCGAACACTGGTTCTTGTCATGTGGCGATGGAGATTCTTATTCCACTTGGCGTAGTCACCTTCACAGTCTTTCGCCATCCCTAAACTAATCCTTCTGCCAGAATGATGAGCTTTGTAGGATCAAAGTTTCACTTTGTAATATCGTTTAGTTAAGCATAGAATCATCGTCGACACACTTAGGTTCATTTTTCTCATAGCCAAAGTGGAGACCCATAACAATGAAATCGAAGCACGGGGGTGATTGCTCCTTGTTTTTAGGAGTTGGTATCTCATCTAAGAAATTATAGTCCAAGAATATCTTGAATCCTGGTTGTCTTATGACAAACGGTTCGGGTAATTCGTTGCATGGATAATCTTCACCCTATTTTATGAATTGTCCATTTAGAGTGAGGGGATAGTGATCAATTGGAATAGCCTTTTATGGGTACGAGCATTTCTCCTTACATTGAAATTTTCCTAGGCTTGCTTATAGTCTTTCAGAGTTGGTTTGAAACCAAGTCCAAAAGTATCTAATTAATGAAGGCCATGCAGTCCCATGTGCTTCGCTATTCCTTTCTTCTTTCCTAGAGTGATTCTAGGAAAGTGTCCTTGTTTTTCTAGAATACCATTGACTATCATGTTTGAATGGAGGTCGTACAGAAGAAGGGTCTTTTTGTCTTCTTAAATTAAAGAGACGTCTTTGACATTAAAGCCCTATAAGTCTTCATCATGCTCCACACTTATGAGTGGCTTATCAATTGCATTGATTCTCATAGGGGAAGCATCAACTGTGACAGGAACTCCTCCAACTATAGCCTTGACTTGTTGGTGAATAGATGAAGGGACGACCTTAAGATCATGAAGCCAAGGGCGCCCAACAATAGGTTGAAAGAGGCTTTAATATCTAGTATTTGAAAAGTTGTACCATGCTCAATAACTTCTATCGTTACATTCATAGTAAAAGTCAGACGAGCTTGGCAACGAGGGTTATCATAAGCTCTTATGCCTTGTGTTGATGGGGACAAATCCTCATCTCTTATTCCTTACATTCTCGCAGTTCAAAGTGGGAAAACATTAATTCCAATCCATTATCCAGGAGGGTCGTTGGAACGTTCATCCTTTTGCAAATCATTGAGAGGTTCAAGGCTTTATTATGCTTATCACCCTCAAGAGGTAAATCTTTGTTAGAAAAGGTTATCAAATTGATGGGATTATGAAGATCACTAGTAAGGAAGTTGGCTAAACCATCAGGTGGGGATTCTAAATCTATACCTACTTTAGCTAAGGCATCAATTACTACAAGCCTATTCTCGTGGGATGTAGCTAGCAATTTCCATACATTCATTTCTACCTTAGTCTTTTTCAATTGCTTGACAACATAGTTGTCTTCTATAATTGGATTAGGGACTTGTTGAGTGGTAGGAATGGGTTGATTTGTGATGGGAGGTTGCATTCTCACTGATCTTGTGAGGACGTCGATAGAGGTATCTTCTTCATCCTATATATCATCAATTAGGTAGATCGTAAAGAGTGAGGTTTCTTCCACATCTTTGAGGCAAACATCCTCATCATCACTTTCCTACACTCCATTGATGCTAACATCCTTTTCTAGCCGAATCTGAACCAACTTTTTACTTTCAATCAATCCTTGGACTGGGTCCATGAATTTAAAACAGTTTTCTATTATATGTCCTCCTGATTAGTGGTACAGATAGTAGAATATATTTGTCCTTTTCAGCGATTCAAATGGTCTTGGCTCGAGAGGTTTGATTTTCCCATTCTCGAAGAGCATTTTGAACATGTTTTCATATGAAGTCCTAATAGGTATAGATGCTATATTATTTTTCTGGGGTTATTCGACTACTTTGAGATAAAAAGGTTTTCTTTCAATAGTCTTAGTGGGCATCATCCTCTCAACGATGCGTCTTTCCTCCATCTTCTTTGCTTCCTAGCTGGAATAGTGAAGTTGGGTCATCGCCACCCTCATTGTGTTTATGGGGAGCCATACCTCTTTTTTAGTGGAAGGTTCTTCAATTGGAGGAAAATCAGTTATGGCATCGAAAGAGGTTTCCTCCTCTTCTTCACTGGCATGAGTGTCTTCAATTGGCTTGATGAGTAGTGATGGATCCACGTGAATTTCCTCATCAGAAATAGCCAATGCGACTGAAAGTGGTGTACTATTGACACTTGGCTTCTTACTAGCAGAAGGCAATGGAAGTTTATTGTTATCGATTAAGTCTTGAATGGCTTCTTTTAACTTCCACCAATTCTCAGTAAGATGGCCCCTGCCTTGGTGGTACTTGCCATGTGAGTTGGGGTTCCAATTAGCCGTCCTCCTTTCGACTGGTGGATCTCCAAACGGCCCAATAAGAATCATGATTCCTTTAGCAAGAAGTTGATCTAACGCTGTATCATAACTCATGCCAATAGATGTGAAATTTCTCCTAAATGGCTTCTTTTTTCCTTGATTGTTTGACAGGGTAAAGTCGTATCCCCTAATCAAAAATAATTACCTAAGTCCTCTAGCTAAAGTACATAGGGAAGTAGGGTCGAACTCCACAGGGAAACAGGTCTTTTTACTTCTAATTAATTATTATAATCTAAATTATCTAAGTAACCAATATTTTTGGAAATAAATTCTATACTACGAAGAATAAGTTTAGGGAGAAAAGAAACAATAATAAGGAAGCCTAGGGTCACAGGTTCACCAACAATTAATATTCCGGGATAGAACGAAGTAATTAATAATTAACAATGTACAGATAACATGATTAACAGGCTCTCGCAATTTATTAATCAACATAGATCTAACAGGCTCTCGCAATTTACTAGATCTAAGTTCCTATTAAAAATAGCCTTTAATAATAAATTAACATCTGCTAGATTCATCAATTCAATATTGCTAAACATTCACAATCAAATTACATCTGCTCGATTCATAATCTAATTGCAAAGAATTAAAACAATTCAATAAGAAATTATCATGCAATATCAATAATCAATATTAACAAACTATCCCTTCATATTAATTATGGATCCCCATAAACCCTAGAATGAAACTACTCACAAATCATCATAACTAAGCCAATCAAGTAAATAAGTAAAAGTATAATCAAGAAAGCAATTAAAATAGCTGAAATTAAAAGGGAAGAAATTGTACCAAAAATGAATCTGGAATTAAAGGAAGTATTAAGAACAAAAGTTTAGAGAGAATTTAAGAGAGAGAAAAATACTAAGTAGAGAGAGAAGTCTAAGGAAGAAGGTAATCTAATAATTCCGTACAAAATCGTATTTAAACGTTTCCTAAAACAAGAATTAAAACTAAACTTAATCAGGTCTTCCAGAAACGCGTGCCCGATCGGGCGAAGGGCCGCCCTTATCGGGCGCGCCTTTTTCTTCGCGTTCCTACCCAGCAGCATCGCCCGATCGTGCTAGATGCTCGCACGATCGGGCGCACCTTAGCATGCTCAGCCTACTAGTCTTGTCGCGCTCGATCGTGCTAAAGGTAGCCCGATCGGGCGGTTGCTTCTCCTTGAGGCTTGGACTTTTATTGGGCTAGATTTCTCGGCCCAATCCGGATTTCCTCTCGGGTCTCGAATACTTGGTCCAAATGCCTCGGGATCCCAATTACCGAGCCCTTAATCACTGGCTCTCACCGATCCTGGGCTCCAAAAGTGGCCATGTCTTTCTAGCTTCCGTAGTTGATCCATACAGCCCGGGAAAATGCTCCAAGAGTGCAATTTCCTGTAAAATACAACTAAAACTACGAAAACACTATAACACACAAATTATTAATAAAAGTGGCCCGAAAGAGCCAAAAACACTACTAATAACGACCAAGGGACGGGGGTAAAACACTATATAAGATGGACATATCAAACTCCCCCAAGCCAAACCTTTGCTTGTCCCTAAGCAAAGAGCTCATCAATGAACATATAAAACATACTTCACCCCAATCATCAAATCAAAAACCAACGATTCACGGCAAATCTAATGAACATGCTTCAACATCAATCAATCTTATTCATCTAATCACCCTTCCCCCCCAACAATTGTCAAGTAGAGCAAACCACAAGAGCATATAGAATTCAAGACTAGTGCTCACACACTCAACTCTCATTTATGTGGCGAGTAAAGGATGTACTCGATCGCTCTCCAACCAACCCCTTTAATGTGAACAATGCCCTCCCAACTCACACTCTCGTGTGTATAAATACATTGAACGCTCAACCTACTAGTCGACTCGAAATATGCCAAGTCATAACTTGCATTGATAAACAACACTTTCACCTTCACATAACTTCTATGCACAAGGTCGGAAGGTCTTTTAAGCTTGTAATGTAAGGCTAGGGCAAAGGTAGGATAAATTTGGGATTATGTGAGAGAAAAGCTATGCATTAAGGGAGCCATATCCTAATAAACCCATGATCAAAATAATGATGATCATACATCTCCATCAACATAACCAACTCCAACAAAAACCACCAAATACAACTCTAATCATCATAAACAATCCCAACACTTACAATAATCCCTCATAAAAATATGATAATGTAGAACTTGAGTAAAAAACAAACCTTGAACTCATTCTTTTTTTTCTTTTTTTTCAAACTTGAATTTTTTCTTTTCTTTTTTTTTTTTGAACAACCTTCAAATAGAACATTTGAGCATTAAATTTTTTTCTTTTGTTTTTTTTTTCTTTTTAACTCATATTGGAAATTTCAACTTTGAAACACAACATCGATATTTTCCAATCAAAAATCAAAGAACAATCACTCTTCTTTTATTCCCACATTGTGCAAATATTATGCACACCACAACTCCCTCACCTCACCAACTAATAGCTCCCCCAAGCCAAGCTTGGGACTAGCAACCAATGGGGCTCAAATAGGCTTGTAATGTGGCTAAATAATCAATAAAAGGGCACAAGCAACAACATGGGTAACAAGAAGGGAACAAATGTATCTAATACTCTGAAGGCTACCTAAAATAATGAACGCCTTCGTCCTTCTCATGTGCATAATAATAAGTCATGAAACACTACTCATAGTTGCAAATCAATACTCAAATTCATTGACATGCCAGGAATTATGGAACTATCACACATTTCCTAACCAAATCAACTAGTCAAGCACTATATTCACAAGTAGTTGGGCAAGATTGACTCATGTTTAGGAATCGAAGCAATTAAACTTCAAATCATGACCAACAAATCCACAATGCTCATTATCAATAACCAAGAATCAAAACAAATTTTTCTCAAGTACGGGGCACAGGGAAGCATGATTTATAATTCATTGGAACGTATTTTTGGATTTTTTTTTATTTTTCAATTTTTTTGTATTTTTCATATATAAGAAAGCAATTAAAAACTACACTAGGAAAGCAAATAAAAAGAGAAAGGGAAGAGAATTACCAAGTGAACGAACACCCCCCCAAGCCAAATCAAGCAATGCCCTCATTGACTTGGGAGAGTAGCCTACTCCTCATCCTCATCCATCCTCGAATAGCCCCCGCCGTGGCTAGAACCGGCTCCTCCATGGCTAGAGCCACCACCTCCATACCCCGAACCACCTGCAAAGTAGTTAGGGTCCACATTCCCCCCAAGCCCACCAAAAGGTACATCGGTCCCATAACCATGGACCGATGAGTAGTCGACGTAGGTACCAAAGGCACTTGGGTTCGTATATCCACCCTGCGGATATTGGAACCAATCAGGGACAAGTGAATCGGGGGGAATAGCCCCCCGACGGGCGTAGTCATCATACATGGGGTATAAACCCCTCCCTAGGTTCCTCTCCACATAACCTACCCTTCTATCTAGAGACCCTATTCTAGCATCCAAATCCCTAACCAAACCCTCAACTCTCCCTTGCCTCGTCTCAATCCTATCCAATTGGCTCCTAAAAGCCGAGAAGTCATAAGGGGCGTTGGGGTCTATGTTGTAGTTGGTAGAGGAAGTGGGGATATTGTACGTAAAGGGTTAAGGTGGTGGATAATGTGGTGAATGGTGAGGAGGTGAGTGGTCAATGGGAGAGTGATGGGGTTGAGGTGAAGGGTGAGGTGGTTGCACCTCACCTTCACCATTAAGCTCAAAAGTGTAAGAAGGCTTCCCCTTCTCAAATTTGGTCAAGGTGGGGTGGGGTAAAGTGAAAGCATTATCCCTCCTACCCGATTCCCGTTGAATCACCCACCAAGTATCCCCTCCCATGACATTAATCCAATTAAGGCTACCTAGAAAGGGTAGGTCCATAAGAGTTGGGTCGGCTACCTTACCATCATCGTTAGGGACAAAGCTAAGGTGTTTGACCGCTATATGTGTAACTAGGCCACCAAAGTAAATGGGTACCCTAGACCTACCCGCCTCGGCCGCGTTGGCCACCCGTTGGAAGTGGTTGGCCATTTTATGGACTATATTGAGCTTTTCACTCCTAGGGATCATGTATGACCCTAGTAATTCAAGCTCATCCCGCCTACCATTGGCGGGTTCATGCCTTCCAAAAATGGTAAGGCCAACAAACCGTTGCCAAATCTTTGGCACGGGATGTTGTATCCAAGTACCTTTAGCATGTTGGAGGTTCAAGTTAGGATCCCCCGTAAGGGATTGATAGACAACGACAATGTTGTCTTGGGGTGGTTCAAGAGGCCTATCCGATTTCAACTCAAAAATTTTACCAAACTCTTTCAAAGTCAATCTAATATCATTATTGAATAAACGAAATTGAACATGAGAAATTAACGCATTTGATTTTATGACATTAAAACTAGAAACGAATTCTATGGTTAAATAATCATAAGTATCGTAATGCATGTTAAAGAAACCGCTCATGCCAACTCCTTTGAATAATTTTTCCACATACTTATCAATTCCTAGTCTAATAAGGGTAGGGTGATAAATGAAACGAGTGGGAATTACCTGCCTCGTGATGAGGTTTAGCATCCTCTGTTTTTGCTCTTGGGTGGTGATGACCACCCTCTCCCATCCCGGAATTTGCAAGTCCGGGTCAATTCTCGCCTCTTGGTTCCTTGAGCCTTCCCCCCTCACCGTTCTTGACCTCTTAAAAGCCATTGATGGTGTAAAGAATAGGAATTGAGTGGTTTCTCTCTCTTAGGGTTTAGAAAAAGTTGAGAGAAAATGGTAGAAATTGGGTTTAGATTGTGGAGAAAGGTGAAAGGATTAGAAATATGTAAAAATTTTTGAGTTTTGATGGAAGGATTGGAGAAGATCTTGAAGAATAAGTGAGTTTGAAGGTGAAAAAAAATGGAGGTTTTAGAGAGAGAAAGTAAAGGAGAAGAAGATGAAGTAAGAAGGAAATGAGGAAAGAAAGAAGAAGAAAAATATAAGGGACGGCCAAAAAAATAGGCGCGCCCAATCAGGCTAGCTCCGCCCGATCGGGCGCGAACACGAAAGAAAAATTCGCCCTATGGTTCGCCCGATCGGGCGAGCTTCGCCCGACATATCTTTTCCTTCACTCGATTTGTGCCCGATCGGGCAACCTCGCTCGATCGGGCGAAATTTGCTCGAGTTTGTGACTGAACTTGCGCGCCCGATCGGGCGGAAAAAAAAAACTCGACTTCAGCTCACTTCGCACGCCCGATCGGGCGAATTTTGCTCGATTCCCAGCTCTCCTTTCGCGCCTGATCGGGCAGCCACGCCCGATTGGGCGAATTAAAGGCTGAAAAAATCTTTCTCTTGCGCGCCCGATCGGGCGAGCCTCGCCCGATCGGGCCCATGCCCAGTCGTTTCCTTAGCTTTTCTTCGTCTTCAATTTTTTTTTCTAAGTCTTTCGACCTCTTAAACCTATACCTGTACAAAAACACTTATAAACGGTAAAATTACACTCTCCTCGCCTCTCAAAAAGAAAATAAAAATAAAAATAAATAAAAAGGAAAACTAGCCTAGAAAGCAAGAAATACGGGTTGCCTCCCGTAAAGCGCTGGTTTATCTAGGTCCCGCACGACCCACTTACCACCTCGATGTTCAGGTTGGAAGTGGAGTTAGGAAGGTTTCCTCCACATCTCTACTAGTAGCGCCCTCATGATACACCTTCAGTCGTTGGCCATTTACCTTAAACTCTTCACCCTTGTCATTGACCAACTCTACCGAGCCAAATTTATTCACCCTTGTGACAGTGAAGGGACCGGACCACCTAGATTTCAAATTTCCTGGGAAAATCTTTAATCTAGAATTGAAGAGAAGAACTTTATCACCTGGTGCAAACTCTCTTGGTAAGATCCTCTTGTCATGCCACTTCTTGGTCTTCTCCTTGTAGATTCGCGCACTATCATATGCTGACAGTCTAAACTCATCTAACTCAGTGAGTTGGAGGAGTCTTTTCTTACCCGCGACCTTAGAGTCCATGTTAAGCTCCTTGATCGCCCAAAAAGCTTTGTACTCCAATTCCACGGGAAGATGACATGCCTTACCATAAACTAATCTATATGGTGAAGTACCAATTGGTGTCTTGAATGTTGTTCGGTATGCCCAAAGAGTGTCGTCCAACTTGTCACTCCAATCTTTTCTTGATTTTGACACCACCTTCTCTAGAATGGCCTTGATCTCACGGTTGGAAACCTCGACTTGGCCACTAGTTTGGGGGTGGCTGGTAAGCTAAACCTGTCCTATGGTAGACACCATACTTTTTGAGGAGGGTGTCCAACTTCCGTTCATGAAAGTGAGATCCTCCGTCACTTATTATAGCTCTAGGTACGCCAAATCTTGGAAAGATGGTTTTCTTAAAAAGTTTGTGGACGACCTTGGCGTCATTGGTAGGAGTGGCGATGGCCTCAACCCACTTGGATACATAATCTACGGCGACAAGAATATAACGGTTCCCTTTTGAAGAAGGGAACGGTCCCATGTAATCAACACCCCAAACGTCAAAAATCTCAACTTCTAAAATTCCTGTTTGGGGCATCTCATGCCTCCACGAGATGTTGCCAGTCCTCTGGCAAGAGTCACAAGCCTGCACAAACATGTTAACATCTTTATACATTGTAGGCCAATAAAAACCTGACTCATTAATCTTGGCCACCGTTTTAGTGGGGCCATGATGTCCTCCATATGGTGAGGTGTGGCAACTGGTAAGCACACTGTGGACTTCCCATTCGGGAACACACCTGCGAAATAATCCATCTGCACACTCACGAAACAAAAAAGGATCATTCCAAAAATAATGCTTAACATCAAAAAGGAATTTCTTTCTTTGTTGGTAGGACAAGTCAAGGGGTAGAGTACCACCCACTAAATAATTGGCGAAGTCTGCATACCATGGGTGTTGCTCTACAACTGCATATAGGTTGTCATCAGGGAAAGAATCATCTATATATAGGTAGAGAATCCTTACCCTCATCATACCTGATACGTGACAAGTGGTCTGCCACTACGTTCTCTGCTCCCTTTTTATCTTTTATTTCGATGTTGAAATCTTGGAGCAAGAGAACCCACCGGAGTAGCCTTGGCTTTGATTCCGCCTTAGCTATCAAATATTTCAAAGCTGCATGATCAGTAAAAACAATAACTTTAGAACCAACAAGATATGATCTAAATTTTTCTAAAGCATAAATGACAGCTAGAAACTCCTTTTCCATAGTAGCATAGTTGACTTGGGCTTCATCCAAGGTTTTTCTAGCATAATAAATAGCATGCAAAACCTTGTCCTTCCTCTGTCCGAGCACGGCTCCTAACGCAAAGTCACTTGCATCACACATGATCTCGAAAGGAAGGTTCCAATCGGGAGCACATATGATGGGTGCCGATATCAAAGCCTGCTTGATCCTGTTGAAAGCCTCAAGACACTCGTTAGTAAAAATAAATGGGGCATCCTTGAGCAAGAGCTGTGTCAATGGTTTAGCAATTTTAGAAAAATCTTTGATAAAGCGGCGATAAAACCCCGCATGACCCAAGAAGCTTCTAACTCCCTTAACATTAACTGGGGGAGGTAATTGCTCAATCACTGATATTTTAGCCTTGTCTACTTGTATGCCCTTATCAGATACAATATGGCCTAGGACTACTCCCTCTGTCACCATAAAGTGACATTTTTCCCAATTAAGGACTAAGTTGCACTCTTCACATCTTTTCAAAATTTTAGCAAGATTAATTAAACATGAATCAAATGAAGAACCATATACGCTAAAATCATCCATAAAGACCTCCATAATAGACTCTATGAAATCAGAAAAAATGCTCATCATGCAACGTTGAAAGGTAGCGGGTGCATTACATAAACCAAAGGGCATTCTACGATATGCAAAAGTGCCATAAGGGCATGTAAAGGTAGTCTTTTCCTGATCTTTAGGGTGAATCGGAATTCGGAAAAATCCCGAATACCCATCCAAATAGCAAAAGAATTTGTGATTGGCTAACCTCTCAAGCATTTGATCTATAAAGGGAAGAGGGAAGTGATCCTTTTTAGTGGCGATATTTAATCTACGATAGTCTATGCACATACGCCACCCTGTTACAGTTCTAGTGGGAATTAATTCATTTTTTTTATTTGTTATCACAGTCATCCCACCCTTATTTGGCACCACCTGCACGGGACTTACCCACTTGGAGTCAGAAATAGGATAGATAATACCTGCATCAAGTAATTTCATAACCTCTTTCTTGACTACTTCCTGCATGTTAGGATTTAATCTTCTTTGGGGTTGAATGCAGGGCTTATAGTTATCCTCTAGATGAATCCTATGCATACAAAAGTCAGGGCTAATACCCTTGAGATCATCAATACTGTACCCTATAGCCTTCTTATGGGTTTTGAGAACCCCTAGAAGTTGGAAAGATTGTAGGTCAGTGAGTGCAATACTGATGATCACGGGGTGTAGTTCCTGTTCATCTAGAAAAACATATTTCAAATGAGAAGGGAGAGGTTTTAGCTCAGGTTTCTTAACCTCTGCAGGTTTTGATTCCTAAACTAAATTTACTACCTTCATTGTTTCCTTGGGGCTTAACTCTTTTAAGGAAAGAGCCTTTTCAATATCCTGTACCTCATTACCCCAAATGCTTGCATTGTCGCTAGATAAATTCCCGCAGAGAACTTCCTCTAAGGGATCCTTCGCAAGAACCTGTGGCAAGCTATCATCACAAATATCGTCCATTACATCAATTATATCAATGTAGCAACAATTTTCCTCTAGCATAGGCCCTTTCAAAACCTTCCCTAAATTGAAAGTAACATTATCGTCACCTACAGAAAGGGTTAGTTTACCATTTTTTACATCAATAATCGCTCCTGCAGTATGGAGGAATGGTCTACCTAATATAATGGGTATTTGTGTGTCCTCTGCCATGTCTAAAACAACAAAATCAACAGGAATAAAAAATTTACCAACTCTGACAGGTACGTCCTCTAAAATACCTAAGGGGTATTTTACCGAACGATCTGCCATTTGCAAAGTTATATTAGTAACTTTTAATTCTCCCATATTTAATTTAGCGCAAACAGACAATGGCATGACACTGACACTAGCACCCAAATCGCACAAAGCTTTATCAATAAAAACATTCCCAATGTGACAAGGGATAGAAAAACTACCGGGATCCTTTAATTTAGGAGGGGATTTGTTTTGCAATAAAGCGCTACACTCCTCTGTGAAAGCTACAGTTTCTACTTCATTAAAGGCCCTTTTCCTAATCAGAATGTCTTTCATAAATTTAGCATAAGCAGGAACTTGAGTGATTAAGTCAGTAAAAGGGATTGTTACCTGCAGGTTTTTCACCACCTCTAAAAACTTACCGAATTGTTTATCAAGCTTACTCTTCAATTGTCTATTAGGGAATGGGAGCTTGATAACTGGGCTCTTCACATCTCCTTCCTTATCCTGCGATTTACCCTGCACGGAAACATTAGTAGGGTTAGTATCTATTTGTAGCCCTGCAGGGCTAGCAGGATTAGCGTTTGGTATAGAGGAATCTAGATCAGGAACTGGTCTATCTTCCTTTGGCATAGGAGGTCCATCATAATGTGAACCACTCCGTAAAGTGATTGCATTAGCATGATCTGTAGGATGGATAGGTTGTGCTGGTAGAGCTCCCTGCTGACGGGATTGTAGGGTAGATGAAAGTTGTGCAATTTGATTGTCCATAATTTTATTATGGGCTAGGATAGAATCAATTTGCGCATCCCTACTCTTCATGTGCTTTTGCATATTGGCAAGTATTGCTCTAATTTCTGTCATGGCAGGGTCGGAAGATGATGAGGGTGATGCTTGGCTTTTCTGGCCGGAATTAGGATGATAATATTTTTTCTGTGGTGGGGTTTGCTGTTCTGGTTGTTGTGGAGGTGGAGGATTTTGTACATTGGTGCTCCGGTACGAAAGATATGGATGATTTTTATAACCGGCATTGTAGGAATTGGAATAGGGGTTATTCTGCCTATAGGTTTGAAAGGCATTAACTTGTTCCATAGAGCTCCTACAATCTTGCTCCCAATGACCTACAATTCCACAATTTTCACAAAAAGCTTCATGGTTAGCAACAGCAGAAACATTAGCTACAGAGTTAGGAGCCGCAGTAAGATTATCTAATTTTTGACAAATAGATGTTAATTGAGCTTGCAAAAAGGATACGAAATCGACACTATGTTTTCCTTTATTTGCAAACCCTCACGGATTCCCATATTGGGAATTGTGTATTGCCATGTCTTCGATAACCTGTCCTGCATCATCCACATTTAAATTCATAAACCTCCCACTAGCTGCCGAATCTAGCACTGATCTAGAAGAATTTCCAAGTCCATTATAAAATTCTTGGATCAATTGCCATTGTGCTAGATTGTGGTGGGGGCACTCTCTCTATAGATCCTTGAACCTCTCCCAAGCCTCATATAATGTTTCGTCGGCCTCTTGAGAGAAGTTCTGAATAGCACTCCTTAGCACCGATGTTCTCTCTGCAGGATAATATTTATTATAGAAATTCAAAGCAAGAGTTTCCCAGTCAGTAATACCAAGTGCAGTTCTATTCAAACCATTAAACCATAATTTTGCTTTGCCACATAATGAAAAGGGAAAAAGAATCTCCCTGATTTGGTCTTGCGTGACCCCGGCTTGTCTAATGGTGTTACAATATTGGCATAACTCTGCGATGTGAAGATTAGAATCTTCACCCTTGTAGACATCTAAAAATGTCTCCCCAAAACCAAACCCGATGATGAACAACCTTTCACCGCCACTATTGGTCGGGTTTAGTATTTAATCCCGAGAGTGCTTAAAAAATCGTATTTTATTAAATTCATATTTTTGAACAGTCCATGGATTAGTCTTGATGTTTGGTAAAAGCATAGTTTTAATTTCAGCCCAAACTTATTAATTAATTTTTAGCCCAAGCCTTTTTATTTTATTGTTTTATTATTTATTTTCTTATTTTAGCCCGAATAATAAAAAGTCAGAAAAGGCCCGAAATTATCAATCGACACTTAAAATGCCGAAGGAAATTAGGGTTGAAAATGTATTTAGACGGAAAAACAGGCTGGAATTTCCCGCGCCACGACAGATACCTACCGTGTCACGGGAATCCTTCCCGTCTGACGGTGGGATTTCCCGTGACACGGGAGGTCTGCCGTGACACGGGACATTCCGTGTCTTTTCCGCGTAAACCCTTAACGCGTTTTTTATCCCGTTTTCTGAAAATTTCCCGCGTCACACCGAAAATGTACCGTGTCACGGGAAAGTGTATTGTCTGACGGTGGAGCTTCCCGTGTCACGGTACAATTTGACCGTGTCACGAGATACGTTTTTAGGGTTTTTATCATTTTAGGGTTCCGTGTGCTCCCTCAGCACATTTTCCCTATAAATACCCCCTCATTTCTGATGAAAAGGGCACCGAGTAATTCTCTGATTTAATTTTCTCTCTTCTATGCTTTAGCCTAAACACTAGCCTACCCCTTTTCTACTTCAAAGTTCCTTTCTTCAAGTACTCAAAGGAGTCCATACTTTACTCGTGGTTCTATCCTTAAGCCAAGGCGTGAAAGGTAGAACTGTTTGAGGGTTTGGCCCCAAATCTACCTTACTTTATTTAATTTAATTTAATTATTGCTTTATTATTTTCTTGAAGTTACTAACTCGTTTATTATTTTGTAGTTGCAAACAAACAGAATCAAAGTAAGAGTCATGCTCCTTTTATTTTTATTATTTTTCTAACGATTTTATGTTGTTGGAATTGTGATTAAATTGGTTTTAATATTAATGTTGTTTTATTATATTTATTGATCACCATATTGCATATTAAAGGTAATATGTAATTTAAAATCACGCCTAATAAGATAATTTGGACAACCGGCTTAGGTTCCTTTTTAATCTTATTATTAATTGAAGTGATCACCAATATTTTAGAATTATGTGTTGCATTAATATTCAACCAATTTAGCTTAATAATAGTTTGGAGCAAATACGGGCGAATGTGATCACAGGAATCACTTTTCACTATAAGAATCGAGTAGAGGCCAATACGGGCGAATGTGACTCCATGACTCACTTCGTACCATCATCCCCGATCCTCCTTTCGTGGTTCCGAACCATATGGAGTTAGTTATCTCATGGATTATGAATGGGGTGTAACCTTCACGGGTCAATCGTTGTTGCCTTCGTTGTCCCTTATTCGTGGTTGCCTTTTATGATCCGTGAACGGTTTACAAGTTCCTTAAAAACTTGTTGGCGGCTCCCTACTTTCCTTGTCCCTAATCGTATTATGTCAATTCCTACTTCCTATGAGTGCCAAGCATATTCACAACATGCTTTTAACGTAGGCGCACTTCAAACGACGCCTACAACACTTAGCTCCGCTGAACTGCTTCCTCTTTATCATAGTGATAAATTGGGGCTTGATCTCAAATTGAACTCCATCTAGAGCCAGAGTGGGAGTAAGGTGCGGGAAATCTGTGAGCTTCGGTTGCGAATAGTCACTGAGTTTCTTCTGGGCCGTCATCTCTGATTCTGAATCTGAAAGAATATCTGTGTCACTAGAATCAGGGGGAGGATCTCTTCGATCGTTGTCCTCCTCAGAACCTGCCAGAATTTGTCTATAGAGTCTCCTTTGCCTATGAAAAGAACGCTCGATCTCAAGATCAAAAGGGATGTAACCTGATCTGGAATACCTGGGCATAAACAAAGAACTAAAGACAAATATGAGAATTGCCTCAAAGAACTAATGTTCTCTTAGGCAAAAAGGGGGATAATCTAGACTACAAAAATATAATCAGAAAACAAAAATAAAACCGTTTCCCCGGCAACGGCGCCAAATTTTGACAGGGTAAAGTCGTATCCCCTAATAAAAAATAATTACCTAAGTCCTCTAGCTAAAGTACATAGGGAAGTAGGGTCGAACTCCACAGGGAAACAGGTCTTTTTACTTCTAATTAATTATTATAATCTAAATTATCTAAGTAACCAATATTTTTGGAAATAAATTCTATACTACGAAGAATAAGTTTAGGGAGAAAAGAAACAATAATAAGGAAGCCTAGGGTCACAGGTTCACCAACAATTAATATTCCGGGATAGAACGAAGTAATTAATAATTAACAATGCACAGATAACATGATTAACAGGCTCTCGCAATTTATTAATCAACATAGATCTAACAGGCTCTCGCAATTTACTAGATCTAAGTTCCTATTAAAAATAGCCTTTAATATTAAATTAACATCTGCTCGATTCATCAATTCAATATTGCTAAACATTCACAATCAAATTACATCTGCTCGATTCATAATCTAATTGCAAAGAATTAAAATAATTCAATAAGAAATTATCATGCAATATCAATAATCAATATTAACAAACTATCCCTTCATATTAATTATGGATCCCCATAAACCCTAGAATGAAACTACACACAAATCATCATAACTAAGCCAATCAAGTAAATAAGTAAAAGCATAATCAAGAAAGCAATTAAAATAGCTGAAATTAAAAGGGAAGAAATTGTACCAAAAATGAATCTGGAATTAAAGGAAGTATTAAGAACAAAAGTTTAGAGAGAATTTAAGAGAGAGAAAAATACTAAGTAGAGAGAGAAAGTCTAAGAAAGAAGGTAATCTAATAATTCCGTACAAAATCGTATTTAAACGTTTCCTAAAACAAGAATTAAAACTAAACTTAATCAGGTCTTCCAGAAACGCGTGCCCGATCGGGCGAAGGGCCGCCCGATCGGGCGCGCCTTTTCCTTCGCGTTCCTACCCAGCAGCATCGCTCGATCGTGCTAGATGCTCGCACGATCAGGCGCACCTTAGCATGCTCAGCCTACTAGTCTTGCCGCGCCCGATCGTGCTAGAGGTAGCCCGATCGGGCGGTTGCTTCTCCTTGAGGATTGGACTTTTATTGGGCTAGATTTCTCGGCCCAATCCGGATTTCCTCTCGGGTCTCGAATACTTGGTCCAAATGCCTCGGGATCCCAATTACCGAGCCCTTAATAACCGGCTCTCACCGATCCTGGGCTCCAAAAGTGGCCATGTCTTTCTAGCTTCCGTAGTTGATCCATACAGCCCGGGAAAATTCTCCAAGAGTGCAATTTCCTGTAAAATACAACTAAAACTACGAAAACACTAGAACACACAAATTATTAATAAAAGTGGCCCGAAAGAGCCAAAAACACTACTAATAACGACCAAGGGACGGGGGTAAAACACTATATAAGATGGACATATCATTGTTCATAGCAAAAAATTCATACAGGTTAAAGATGCTAACATTATTTGAATGGGTGGTTTTGGAAGAAGAAGGATTGTCGTTCTTCTTGCCTTTTCAGCCACTATTGTTGTTGTTAGCAGCTTTTTGTTTTGCTAGGTCGTCTTCAATGTCAATACATATGTCATAGACAACCTTAAAAGTTTTTCAAATTACTTTGAAACTTTAAATCTTTTGAATACTTTTATTGGAGGTTCTTAATGAACATCCTCACAAATTCCTTTTTAGTTGGAACTTCTACCATCTTAGCAGAAGTTTCCCTCCATTTGTTGAAGAAGGAAGTGAATCCGTCTTTTTCCTTTTGCCGCAACATCTCAATCTCCCTATGGTCAGGCTCAACTTGAATGTTGCACTTATATCTATCAATGAAAGCTTTTATGATAGATTCCAGGAGGAGATCTTCTCCTATTCTAAAGAGAAAAACTTCTGTTAACAAACAATTTCAAGAGATAATGAGAATACTGAATGGAAGACCTTCCTATCAATAGCCTTAATACTCAGTATAGTCTCGAAAGATCTTAAATAAAAGTAAGGATTGTTGGTAGGCTTGAACTTAGGGATGTCATTTCCATTGAACTTCTGTGGAAGAGGTTCATTGTCAACTAAGACCCCTTGGGAGCTAATTCCCTGAAACTTGTAGTCGTTGGAGATTTTGCTAAGGCTTTCCTCTATACGCTCAAGTAGTTTATGCTTGCAAGATTGTTGACTTGAAGAGCAATAGTCTTCAACATCTCAATCAAGTTGTTCATGTTCATGTTTTTGACAAAACCACTTGTTTATGTGCCTGGTGGGTTTGTCAAAGAGAAGAACTTGAACGAAGGTATTGTCTTTGATTAACCGTCCTTCTCTTCTTCACCAAGCGCTGTAATATTAAACCATTAATTTTTTTGATGACTCGACTCAAATTGACTTTGACTTTAACTTTGACTTTTATTAGTTTTAAAGGGCAAAACCAAAAAAAAAAATTGGGTGCATTTTTGGGAATCAAGATTAATGGTTTAAGAAACATGGTTATGTTAGAGGTTTAATATCCGACTTACCCCCCTAGAAAAAATGACAAAAAACACGAGCACAAAAAACTCTCAATACGTACATGATCATAGTGAAATATACATAAAGTGTGTGCTTTAAAATAGTGAGTGATAGTGCCATGCTTTGACACTTGTGTAAGAACATGGTATTATGTGTATATATTAAATTAAGGATTATATGAGACTTCAATTATTAATAATTTAATTTAAATAAACTTGGCGCGAAGATATAAAACATAAAACTGGACCATCGCGTGAACGAATGCATTATAGCGCCGCGCCAGAGCCATCGTGGCACGATATTATTATCACGTTGCGACGAACACCTGTATGTCGCGCCATAGGCCAGATTTCCGCGTCAATAGTGAAACTAGGGGTGAAATTAAATTGGATGAAAACCAAACCGAACCGAACCAAACCAAACAAAACTGAATAAGCAATTCGCTTTGGTTTATTTCGGTTTTTGGTTTGGATCGGTATGAAAAAATTTAAAACAGAAATATTTCAATTTGGATTCAATTTTGGGATTTGGTAAAATCAATAACCGAACTAGAATATATTAAGCCCACTAATCCCATCCCATTATCCTACATATATATACCCAAAACCCTAGATTTCTACCCCTCTTTTCTCATTTCCCTTTCATTTTCCCTCGGCACTCCTCACTAAAACCCTAGATTTCCCCTCTTTTCTCCTTTATCACCACCTCACTCCGTCCGTCCAGTCGTCCACCACCACCAGCCCGATACTCTAGTATCTCAAGTCACCTTCCTCACTTGCGTTCTCAACGTATCTCTTTTGTGTAAACTTGGCAACTCCATTATGGCGTTCGTTCTCCCTATAATCACCACCACTTCACCACCGCTCACCACCATTTTCCCTCCCCAACACCTCTCTCACCCCCTCAAAGGTAAGAATTATCAATTTATTCTCTTTGAATTGGTGAATTTTATGTTTTTCTGTGTTTGATTGGTGATATTCCTTTGTTTCTTTGTCCCTAGATTTCCTTTTATCCGGTTAGTAAAGAGGTACAAGTTAGAGATGTATCTAAAGTTTTGATCCAAAAGATTATGAAGGAAGCACCGAAGTAGAAGATCTGGTTTTTTTTTTCTTTTTTTAATCTATATGTCTTTTAATGTCAGATTCTTGGTGGGCAAATTTATAATAGTTGATTATATAAATTATCTCTCAATTTAGTTTGTATTATATTTTGTTTATAACTATACATATTTCTTAGTTTTCTTATGTTCCGTACTTCAATTTGTATCTGGTAAAAATTCGGTGTATGGGTCGATTTCGTTTTGCTAATCAGAAATTTAGTTCGGTTTGGTTTGGACCCTATTAAAATTTGGTTTGGATTCGGATTGAAAATTGTAAAACTGAATTAGTTCGGTTTGGTTTAGGTTTGTTCGGTTTGGGCCATAACCCAAACCGAACACAAAACTTTCACCCCTAAGTGAAACATCAGTAAAAGGATGAGCCTATAGTCGTGCTAAGTCATGTTTATTCAATTTTATTAAACTTTAATCATTCATTAATCAATTGATTAATTGGTCAAAGTCCTATATAGTCATTAGTCAGTTCATTTAGACTTATACACAAGTCTAAACAAATGGTTTCAGTAAACACATATAAGATATGCACAAGCAAGAGATGCACAAGTAGTCAAGTAAGCACAATATGATGCAATAAGTTTTCAACCTTAATTTGGCTCTAGTTATCTAAAGTTCGAGGATTATGGTTAGTCAAAATAGGGTCCATGGTTATGAGTCCGGATGCATCGTGCGAAAGTCTTACCTTTGGAAGGGTTGGCACGTAACGATGGGACCCCAAAAGTTAAACTTGTTTCCATGGTTTGGTGAATTCACAAACTCGGATGTACCCTTCGTTGCAATGAGCATTCGATTGGGTAGATGGAGCGTGAATTCCCAGAGGGTTATGGCCATATGTAGAACACATATGGGTTTCAGAAAAGAGAGAGAAAACTAATCAGGAAGTAAAATCGAGCAAACAATACTAGAACCGGTCAAAGCAAGAACAATATTGGAATAACTTGCCGCGATAAAATAGTGACCATCGCACTGGGATGGGCTCTGTTCTCTAAGCGACGGTTCCTACATGCCTTGGCAGTATTTTGTGCTTTTAGAATTTTTCGATTTTTGCATCTTTTTTTATTCTAGTTGTGAATGATATTTCCCAAATTTCCTACGTGTAAAAAGCCTATGTTTTTTACGCATTACGGATGGTCTTTCCAATGCGGGCCTTTTTATACATATGCCATTAATGTCAATCAAAATTACGTACATGAATACATAGGACGTTTCAAGTCTCATCCATTCATTCTAAATTATTGGCAAAATAAATTTTAGGAATTAAAATAGAAATCCTCCCTAGTGGAGTCGCCAAAAATTGTAGGGATTATTTCAAGCATCCCACACTTGAGCCCATTGTGATCATACACTTAACCATGGTGGCGTCCAAAAGGAAGGAAACTAGAGCAAAAGAGTCACCAACAAGTTTTAGGAACTTGTAAATCGTTCACAGGGTGAAGGTTACACCTCTCCATAATCCATGAGATCGCTAACTCCATAGTGGTCCTAAACCATGACTGGATATACGGGGATGAAGGTACAAATCCAACCTAAAAGAGATTGAACCTGCCCGCCTCTACTGTATTTTTCTCATATTCATGTGCGCTTTCGAACTAGCATACAACCAATATATTAATCCTAAACATGTTTAAGATATGTTAGTTGAATATTAATGCACACATAAAACTATTATTAACAATCACTTGAATTAAAATCATGTAGACACCTAAAATTGTCTCCCCAAAACCAAACCCGATGATGAACAACATTTTACCGCCATTATTGGTTGGGTTGAGTATTTAATCTTTGGACTGCTAAAATCCATATTCAATCCCAATAAATTTCATAAACCAACCCAATTCCTAGCCCATTTCCAAACCATAACTTATTTTCCGATGTTCGTGCCTTTAAACCCAAAATAATTCATTTTGTGTCCTTTAAAACTATTCATTTTGTGTCCTTTTTATAAAAACTTTTAGTCTAGTTTGTTTTGATAAATAATTTGGGTCGAATGATTGAATATTTGGATGGGTCTTGAAAATATCTTTACAACGATATATTATAGGGGAAAATCCAAGTTATAACAAATACGTTGTGGCCAAAATACTAAACTAAGCCAAAACCGAACTTTAGCCAACCTTACCTACGATCCAATGATCATGTGGAGGGTCCAAAAGCTTTAATTCTATTCCTAAACTAATTAGGATCAATTGAAAGCTTCTATAAGTTTCTAAAAGATCTTAATTATCAGGCGTCGCTCGAAGTGCGCCTACGTTAAGCATGTGTGTACATGCTTGGCACTCATAAAAGTGAGAATTGACATAATACGATTAGGGACAAGGAAAGTAGGGAGCCGCCAACAAGTTTTTAAGGAACTTGTAAACCGTTCACGGATCATTTAAGGAAACCACGATAAAGGGACGACGATAGGCAACAACGATTGACCCGTGAAGGTTATACCCCATTCATAATCAATGAGATTACTAACTCCATATGGTTCAGAACCACGAAAGGAGGATCGGGGATGATGGTACGAAGTGAGTCAAGGACTCACATTCTCCCGTATTGGCCTCTACTCGATTCTTATAGTGAAGGGTGATTCCTGCGATCTTAAAGGCATGTAAACAAAGATTCAATTCGGCAAACTATTATTAGGCTAAATTGGTTGATTATTAAAGCAACACATTATTCTAAAATATTGTGATCACTTGATTAAACAACAAGATTAAAAAAGAACCTAAACCGGTCGTCCAAATTATCTTATTAGGCGTCATTTTCAATTACATATTCCCTTTAAACATGCAATATGGCGATCAAAAATTATAATAGAACCAACATTAATATTGGAATCAATTCAAAAATAAATTTTTAGTCAAATCAAATCATAATAAACCTAATCGTGATACTAGCTATAAGAATAAAATAAGAGTAATTAAGTTACTAATTACTCACTTTTTGCGCTTCCTTGAATTGCTATATCATGAATAAACTGTTAGTAACTTCAATAAATAATATAAATCGAATTGAAACAATTATATTGAATAAAAATTAGAGTATATTTGGTCCAAACCCTAAGTTAATTATAGCTTTCACGCCTTGGTCTAAGGAAAGAACCTCATATCAAGTATGGACTCCTTGGAGTGCTTGGGGGAAGTATTATGGATGAATAGGGAGGCTAGTGTTTAGGCTAAAGAGGGAGAAGAGAATGATTTGATAAAAATTGTTGATTATTGAAAAAGGGGAGATATGACCTCTATTTATAAGGAAAAAAGAAAGGTCAAGGAATCAAGATAAGATCCGAATTAAATCGGAATAAAACTCGATAGACCGCAGTTTTTGTGGTTTTTGTTTTTATCATATCTTTTTATCCAAAAATTGGAATAAGATAAATAATATGTCGTTGGAAAGCTCTTTAAGTCTAATTTCTAACACAATAAAAATAAGACCAAAATATTTTGTATAAAAAAAGATATGGCCAAAATAGTGAGACGGTGTCAGTTTTGGATAGAGTTTGATATTTTATTCATATCTTTTCTGTTATAGCTCGGAATTGATATTATAATATATCATTGGAAATATAATTTCAAGGGATATCCAACCATACAAAATTTGGATAAAAAATATGAAGCAAAAATATCATATCTTACTATCTTTGTACGTCTTTCAATTCGGATAGAAATAGGATTTTCAAAAAGAAAAGTTTTATTCAATTTCAAACTCTTTAATCTTATCTGTTCAAAACGGATAATTAAGATCTTTTAGAAACTTATAGAAGCTTCTATTTAATCTTAATTGGTTTAGGAATGGGATTAAATAATTTGGACCATCCACATGATCATTGGGTCGTAGGTAAGGTGGGCTTAGGTTCGGTTTGGACTCAGTTTAGTATTTTGGCCATAACTTATTCGTTATAACTCGAATTTGGGATTATAATATATTGTTGGAAAGCTCTTTTAAAGCCCCATCCAACTATTCCATAATTGCACCCAGATTTTGGACTAAAATAAACTGGTATTAACGTTTTTATAAAATGACACGAAATGAACGATTTTAAGGGACACGAAATGAATTATTTTGGGTTTAAAGGCACGAAAAGAGGAAAATAAGTTATGGTTTGGGGAAATGAGATAGGAATTAGGATTTTTATGAAATGGAAATATGGATTTAAGCACTCCAAAATTAAATACTCAACCCGACCAATAATGGTTGTAAAAGGTTGTTCATCATCGGGTTTGGTTTTGACGAGACATTTTTAGGTTTCTACAGAAACCCCCACTTTGACTGAGTTTGTAGAAACGTAAGTTTTGAAAACGATAGTAAAAGTAGTCAATAGGGACAGAGAATGATTTAAGACGTTCTGCGATCCTAAATCACTCTGTATACGCCGATACCTGTAGAAAAATGTTAGTTCTACAAATAAAAGAGTAAAGGGATAGAATACTTATCTGACACTAGTGTATCGGTGACAAATGAGTTTGGTAGCTTCCTATGCTTGAAGGAATCCACCGAATGACGTTTGTTGAAATGCTTTCCATGCTTGAGGAAAGCCGACTAACGAGTTTGGTAGCTTTCTATGCTTGAAGAAATCTACCGGATGTTACTTTCCATGCTTGAGGAAAGTCAACATATGAATTTGGCGGTTTTCTATGCTTGAAGAAACCCACCGATAATACTTTCCATGCTTGAGGAAAGTCGACAGATGATTTTGGCAATTTTCTATGCTTGAAGAAACCCACCGGTTGAGATACTTTCCATGCTTGAGGAAAATCGACATATGATGTAATCGCTGACTTCTTCGCTTTAAGAGATGACAACGACCGACAATTTTCCATGCTTGAGGAAAAAACTTGTCTAATAAGATTGCAAGTCTCTGTATATCGAGAACCTTACGCCATGAAATGATGGTGGTTCAATTGTCCCCGAGCGTGGGTTGTAAATGGTTCGCTTGTCCCCGAACGTAGGCTGTAGATGGTCCGCTTCTCCCCGGACGTGGGCTATACATGGTTCACTTGTCCCCGAATTTGGGATGTAAATGGTTTGCTTATCCCCGAATGTGGGTTGTAGATGGTCCTTTTGTCCCCGGACGTGGGCTGTAATTGAGACTTGAAAAATAAAATTTGTCAAGGGACTCATAAAGACTATGATTGACTTGACCAAGCTTGACTTGACATGACATGACATGACATGTGTATAGCTTGTGGTTTGTGTGTATATGGTGTGTGTGTGCAGACAAAAGCAACCGAAAATGCAAAAGCAAAAATTTTCCGTTATTTTGTCATGAGACGAGTGGAGGGTACCGACTTTCTCCAGAAAAAGAAAGACGTGAAAACTGAACTTTTATTTTCGAACTTCCCTAGAAAATGATGTATGCATGATGAATGATGCTTGTTCTTAGGCTAAGAAGCAAAGGACAATTACATCATGTGACACGATAGATGAATAAACTTAAGTCATGGAGCTAAGCATCATATATGGTGTAAAGAAATGATCTTGAACGACATTTAGGTCTGGAAGCTAAGCACGTTATAGATGAAGTGATTATTGCATAATGAACGTTGCTTAGGTCAAGGAGCTAAGCACGATATGCTTTGTATGATTAAAAATCATTGATATATAAATTTTGCTCAGCACATTATGTGATGCGTGAAACAATGAACGTTGCTCAGGTCAGGAAGCTAAGCAAGCATACAATGTTTCTTTTAATGAATGTTGTCTTGAAAGATGATGAAGCATGCACAGTGTTGAAACAAGATTTCATGAAAAAGGGTTCTTAAAGGGAAGGATGATATGGATATGGATGTGTGAGTGAAGTGTGCGAATGTGATACTAAGGCTGGCTGCAAAGGTTATGGCCTGGTGATGGAAATATCAGTGAGAAGAGTCAAAGATGATAACTCTTTAGGCTGGGTAGGCTTAATGATGTGGGTTCAAGCCTTCAAGTCTAGCTCTAGATGGATAGGGGTAAGCATTGGATATTCTTTGATTCGATCAAGCATGTATATAAATATAAATGTGGTCGCACCTCGATGTGAGGTTGCCTACGTATCCGTTAGGAATCAGGCCGAACATAGCTCTAGCCAAACTTTGCACAAGTATGTGTACACCTCAAAGAGGTCTTTCAAGGGTTGTAATGGTTAAGCTGATGGTTTAAGGAAAAAAGGGGTAAAAGGCTCAAGACCCGAGAGAAGCCCCAAAGATATGCAATTATGTATTGGACTTTGCAAGTTTTATCTTTCATATATATATTTTTTTTGTTTTGAATTTCTTGTTTTTTTTTCATTCTTTTGAATCAATGTAGGAAATCTCAGATCATGCGGTACATCACTCACTTAGCATTCATGTTTCTCAGGCACGGGACCAAGCACTCGATGAGAGACACAATTTGAGACGTGTTCATATCAAAGACATTGGAACACTTGCCTTTAGACATTGTTTTTTTTTTTTTACTAATCATTTTTTTTTTAACTTTTTATAACTTGCTTTATGAATGTTACACAAATTGCACACCTTCCCATCCCAGGGTTAAGTGAATGTGGGTTGAATAAATAACGTCAATCGTTAGACGAGGCTCAAACTGGTTGACGAAGAAATGGATATGTGATTGAATGGTTAATAGGGAATGACAGTGTTGCAAAGGTGCCTCAAGTTATTGTAGTACCTTGTGTTCGGTTTGGCAATTATTTTTTTTGTTTTTTGTTTTTTTGCTAATCACATGATCAAATGTAAGAAAGAGGTGCTTGTTTATGAAGAAGGCAAAAAATGTGACACATAGACACATGGATAAGGAGAACCTATGCTAGACTTTTTAGGGGGAAGGGTTTGAAACAAAAGAAGAAGAAAACATGAAATCTTGGTGAGAAGCTTGCATCGTGCTTTGTCTTCATGGCGTTTACGAGTAACTTCTTGCCGCCTGGTGAGGAAAAAGTTTCTTGTTGTTGATGCTTTGATTGGAAGGAAAGAAGGATGGAGTGACATTCCCCTTATTCTTTCAACTATTGCCTAGTGATTTTAGACTCAAGTATTGTGTAAGGAAGAACTCACTTAATGAATTCACTCAATACTCGGATTGTAAAGGAAGATTGTATGAAACGATTTTGAAAACTGATGGAAAATACTCCACTCATTCCTTTTACGACGGAAAAAGATGTATGTATGGTCCTAGTATACGATCATAAACAATATAGTGCATTAATTGAAGAAAAAGTGTGTGCTATGACTCAAAATGTGTGATTAGGTGAGTTTATTAAGAGTCGTGGTATGATTGTATGGCTAGACATGTAAATGGTATAAAAACGACTAACACAAGGACCAAAAATAGCACGGAAGAATAAAAAGACAAACTAACTTGATTACTTTAGTCCAATTGGCAATGTTTATGCTATTTACTAGGTGAAATCGGTCCATTGGAAATCGTTAGTCATAAATAAGATCAACCACAATCAAAGACGAAGAACACATGTTAAGGTTAGCACAAAAATCAATCTCAAGAAACTAAAAAGAGGACTAGAATTCTACAAGAGTTAGGACTCATGGGTATAAAAAAATAAATATATAAAAATAAAAATCTATCATCCTATATTATACGAGCTGACACATATTAAAGGACTTGACTAATACTAGCTGGACAGGAAAAAAAAAAAGGAAAGTTGACGCTAAAAAGACACCTAAACTGGACAGATTGTGGTATATAAGTTACAATGTTTTATTTGTGACTCTGATTGGGACAAAACTAACTCCAAATGAAAGGTAAAACTCGGGGCTACAGATCTATAGGTTGCACGACACGTAACTTTTTCTAGAACTCCGGCTATGACCAAAACAAGTTGACTCTTGTGCAGTATACGGGAAGAAAAGTCCTGGTGACTCAAAAATTAAAAAATAAAAATCTATGACTCGCCTCTTATAAAAAAAAAGTTTGATAATAGAAAAATATAAATAAATAAATGAAAAGTAAAAATAAATGCACACATAAGCACATTGTCACGCATAATGCAGTGAAGTTCGCAACCTAAAGTCAAGTTCTACGTTTGACTATGGTCCAGCTTATTTGGGTGTCAAAGGGTACCATGGTAAAGAGTTTGGACGCGTTAGCAAGGCAGCCTCCCTTGAGGGTGTATGCCAACAGGCGGCTCCGCGAGTTCGTGATGAAATCGAACTCGACTCCATGCTTGGGTGGATTTAAAAACTCGGATGAACCCTTATTGCCATGAGAGTTTTCGGGTTGATAGAGCTTAAATCCCCCGGGCTAGCCACATACGTAGAACACGTACTATTGTGGAAAAATAGGTAACCTAAAAAACATATGCATATGTGAAAATGCCAATTAAATCGCATGAATACAATTCAAGAATCTTTCAAGTCTCATCCACTCATCTTAATTAAATACCGATCACTCAAATCGATAAATAACCAAAAATCCTCCCCGTTGGAGTCGCCAAATTGTAGGCGTCGCTCGAAGTGGGCCTACGTTAAGCATGTGTGTATATGCTTGGCACTCATAGGAAGTGGGAATTGACATACTACGATTAGGGACAAGGAAAGTAGGGATTCGCCAACAAGTTTTTAAGGAACTTGTAAACCGTTCACGGATCATTTAAGGCAACCACGATAAAGGGACAACGATAGAAAACAACGATTGACCCGTGAAGGTTACACCCCATTCATAATCCATGAGATTACTAACTCCATATGGTTCAGAACCATGAAAGGAGGATCGGGGATAATGGTACGAAGTGAGTCATAGAGTCACATTCGCCCGTATTGGCCTCTACTCGATTCTTATAATGAAAAGTGATTCCTGCGATCTCAAAGGCATGCAAACAAAGATTCAATTCGCTCCAAACTATTGTAAGGCTAAATTTGTTGAATATTAATGCAGCACATTATTCTAAAATATTGTGATCATTTAATTAAACAACAAGATTAAAAAAGAACATAAACCGGTCGTCCAAATTATCTTATTAGGCGTGATTTTCAATTACATATTCCCTTTAAACATGCAATATGGTGATCAAAAAATATAATAGAATCAACATTAATTTTGGAAGAAATTCAGCAATAAATTGTTAGTCAAATCAAATCATAATAAACCAAATCATGATACTAGCAACAAGAATAAAATAAGAGTAATTAAGTGATTAATCACTCACTTTCCGCGCTTCCTTAAATTGTACATCATGAATTAATTGTTAGTAACTTCAATAAATAATATAAATCAAATTGAACAATTAAATTAAATAAAAAGTAGAGTTTATCTAGTCCAAACCCTCAGTTAATTATAGCTTTCACGCCTTGGTTTTAGGATGGAACCTCAAATCAAGTATGGACTCCTTGGAGTGCTTGGGGGAAGTATTATGGAAGAATAGGGAGGCTAGTGTTTAGGCTAAAGAGGGAAAAGAGAATTATTTTGTGATCAAGCTTGTTGATGATTTAAAAAAGGTGAGATATGACCTCTATTTATAAGGAAAAAAGAAGGGTCGAATAATCAAAATAAGATCCAAATTAAATTTGAATTCAAAAACTGCTGTCGATCGCAAAAGTTTTATTCCGATATGAATTCTTATCTTTTCTTAATTCTTCGACCCTTCTTTTTTCATTATAAATAAAAGTCATATCACCCTTTTTTTAATCATCAACAAGCTTTATCACAAAATAATTCTCTTCTCCCTCTTTAACCTAAATACTAGCCACCCTATTCTCTCAAACTACATCCCCTAAGCAGTCCAAGGAGTCCATACAAAACCCGAATTCTATACTTAAATCAAGGCGTGAAAAGTATAATTAGTTAAGGGTTTGGACCAAATAAACTTTACTTTTTATTTAATATAATTTAATTTTAATTTGATTTTTATTTTAATTGAAGTTACTAACAGTTTATTCATGATGTAGTAGTTCAAGGAAGCGCAGAAAGTGAGTAATTAATCACTTAATTACTCTTATTTTTATTCTTATTGCTAGTATCATGATTAGGCTAATTTATATTTGATTTGACTAACAATTTATTGTTAAATTGCTTCCAATATTAATGTGAATTCTATTATTGTTATTATGATCACTATATTGCATGTTAAAGGGAATAAGTAATTGAAAATCACGACTAACAAGATAATTTGGATAACCGGATTAGGTTCCTTTTTAATATTGTTATTAATTAAAGTGATCACTAATATTTTAGAATTATGTGTTGCATTAATATTCAACCAATTTAGTATAATAATAGATTAAAGCGAATTCAATCTTTGTTTGCATGCCTTTGAGATCGCATGAATCACTTTTCACTATAAGAATCGAGTAGAGGCCAATACGGGCAAATGGGACTCCATGACTCACTTCATACCATCATCCCCGATCCTTCTTATGTGGTTCCAAACCATATGGATTTAGTAATTGATGAGTGACATTTATGTCACTCTTAGGGAGTAGTTTTAGAGCTATTTTCGTGTTTATTTTATCTTATTTTCCCTTTCTTTCTCTTGTTTTCTCTTTAATAACATTTCTTGTTTTTTTGGTAATTTTGTCGTGTTTTAGTTCTTTTCGTAGTTTTTATTAGAATTAGTTTATTTTCGTATTTTATTTGCTTTCGATTTATTTTATTTCGTTCCTTTCCTTTGTTACTTTCATAGTTTTAATTAGTTTTAAGTTCATTTTATTTAATTGTATAGTTTTATGTCTTTATTAGTTTTAGTTTTATTTCTCTTATTTCTATTTTTACTTTTATTTATTTTTATTAGTTTAGTGTTACTTCTCTTTTTCTATTTTATTTTATTTATCTCCTTTTATTTATTTTATTTTATTTGTCTCGGTTTCACACTTTTATCCTCGGGTTTGTTTGTGTGTAGGCTCGAGTTCAAGGTCCAAGTCAAACACCACCAATTTCACCCCCGCAACCAACACCACTGCTTCCTCCTTTCACCAACCAAAACAGCCACCATCAGCCACTCAATTTCAGCCACCCAACTCATACCTCCTCCCTCCACCTTCACGCACAGCAGCTGCCACCAACACCACCACACAGCAGCCATAACAACCACCAATTTCACCCCAGCCACGCAACTCCCCTGCTGCCTCCTTCCACCACAATTAACCACCAATTACAGCAGCTCCACCTCTCAAATTCTCTGCAACAGCACCAGCCACGCACCTGGAAGCCACCACTACCCCCTGTTCTCACACCAACGCGCAACCCTACAACCACTAACAACAGCAACAGCAACTGCACCACAGCAACCCCTCACCAACACCCCGTAACAACCACCAAACACCACCATTTCACCTGACCACCGCAACTCAGAGCAACCACCAATCCGCAATCAATTCGCAAATTCCCGCAGCAAGAAGCTACCCAGACCACCGCGAGCGCGGCCTTGGGTCCTTCCATCCTTCTCCAACTTTTGGTAGATGCCAAGAAGATGCCTAGCCGCGGCCGCTCCTTCGCGGGTCTTGAATTCCTTAATTCTCACGTGCCTTGCTCGTGAATGGGGGTTCTTATTGAATTTGGACGGCCACGATTGAAGGTAATCGATGGTGATGGCTTGAAGGCTCATGTGTGAATGGTGAAGATGATAATTGAAGAAGCCAAAGAATCGAAGAAGAAGAAATGAGGGGCTAATTGTTTTGGTGGGATTGGTGGGTTTATTTTATTTCTTTTTCTTTTTCTTTTACTTTGTTTTCTTTATTTTCTTTTCCCTTTTTCTTATTTCTTTCTTTTATTTTTATGTCTAGTTTTCTTATTTTATTTTTTTCCTTTTTATTTTCTTTTCTTTTATTTTTCTATTTTTCCTAGCTTAGTATATATACCCATTTTTGGGGTAATTAAAACAATACAATTACCATCTATTCTACTCTCAAATTAGTTTTAGGAGAACTTCTCTCTCTAGGTTAAGGTTAGAATTAGGGTAGTTTAGAGAGAGAAAGTAAGGGTTTCACCATTGATGAACTTGGATATTGAAGAAGAAATTGATCATCTTTTCTATAGACTTTCATCTTCAATCAATGAGAATCTCTAACTCTCTCTCTCCTCTATTTTTATTTGCTTTATTTTGATTATTATTTTAGTTGTTGGTATTGCTTATCTATCATGTTTATTCTTGATTGTTTGTTAATTAATCTTGATATTATCATGATTAGTGAGTAATTTCTCCATTAAGGGGATGGTTGTGGTGTAGTGGTTTAGTTACTACCGGTGGAGGGTAATCAAGCCAAACCTATTGAGCGAGCTATCGATGCCAAGATGTCGGGTAGCCTAAATGTTTTTCATTGCTTATTTCTTCCGGTTCCTTCGAGGAATCTCGAGATATCACCTTAAAAGTGGATGCAAAACTAGTGAGGACGCAGAAGTTTGGTTGGAGATAAGGAGGAGTGTAAGTCCCTCTAAGTTCTCTACCCTTTGCATGCTTTATGTGTGTATCAACCTTAGCTATTCTTTTGCTTGGCTACCTTTAATGTCTAGAAAGGATTGTATTCTTGTGCTCTTAGCCCATTGTTTATGTTTGGTCTGAAATGTCAAAACTCGAGTTTTCTTGATTTCACCTTTGCCTTGAATGTTATGTATGTGTTGCCAAGAGTTGTGGGTTAAACCTCTAAGGAAACCCTCACGAGAGCTTACTCGTTCTCTTTGGCGACATAGGGGTTTAAAGGGCTTGATGCATACGCTAAATGCATCCGTGATTCCTACGACAATGAGTTAGTGTACATTCTTTCTCTTTGTTTCTTTTTCGTTTCTTTTGCTTTCAATAATTCCATCTTGTTCTCTTTTGCCTTAGCTTTGCTCGAGAACGAGCGAAGGTTTAGCTTGGGGGAATTTGATGAGTGACATTTATGTCACTCTTAGGGAGTAGTTTTAAAGCTATTTTCGTGTTTATTTTATCTTATTTTCCCTTTCGTTCTCTTGTTTTCTCTTTAATAACATTTCTTGTTTTTTTGGTAATTTTGTCGTGTTTTAGTTCTTTTCGTAGTTTTTATTAGAATTAGTTTATTTTCGTATTTTATTTGCTTTCGATTTATTTTATTTCGTTCCTTTCCTTTGTTACTTTCATAGTTTAATTAGTTTTAAGTTTATTTTATTTAATTGTATAGTTTTATGTCTTTATTAGTTTTAGTTTTATTTCTCTTATTTCTATTTTTACTTTTATTTATTTTTATTAGTTTAGTGTTACTTCTCTTTTTCTATTTTATTTTATTTATCTCCTTTTATTTATTTTATTTTATTTGTCTTGGTTTCACACTTTTATCCTCGGGTTTGTTTGTGTGTAGGCTCGAGTTCAAGGTCCAAGTCAAACACCACCAATTTCACCCCCGCAACCAACACCACTGCTGCCTCCATTCACCAACCAAAACAGCCACCATCAGCCACTCAATTTCAGCCACCCAACTCACACCTCCTCCTTCCACCTTCACGCACAGCAGCTGCCACCAACACCACCACACAGCAGCCGTAACAACAACCAATTTCACCCCAGCCACGCAACTCCCCTGCTGCCTCCTTCCACCACAATCAACCACCAATTACAGCAGCTCCATCTCTCAAATTCCCTGCAACAGCACCAGCCACGCACCTGGCAACCACCACTACCCCCTATTCTCACACCAACGCGCAACCCCACAACCACCAACAACAGCAACAGCAACTGTACGACAACAACCCCTCACCAACACTCCGTAACAACCACCAAACACCACCATTTCACCTGATCACCGCAACTCAGAGCAGCCACCAATCCGCAATCAATTCGCAAATTCCCGCAGCAAGAAGCTACCCAGACCACCGCGGGCGCGGCTGCTGCTGCCGCGGGCGCGGCCTTGGGTCCTTCCATCCTTCTCCAACTTTCGGTAGATGCCAAGGAGATGCCTAGCCGCGGCCGCTCCTTCGCGGGTCTTGAATTCCTTAATTCTCACGTGCCTTGCTCGTGAATGGGGGTTCTTATTGAATTTGAAAGGCCACGATTGAAGGTGATCGATGGTGATGGCTTGAAGGCTCATGCGTGAATGGTGAAGATGATAATTGAAGCAGCCAAAGAATCGAAGAAGAAGAAATGAGGAGCTGATTGTTTTGGTGGGATTGGTGGGTTTATTTTATTTCTTTTTATTTTTCTTTTATTTTGTTTTCTTTATTTTGTTTTCCCTTTTTCTTATTTCTTTCTTTTATTTTTATGTCTAGTTTTCTTATTTTATTTTTTTCCTTTTTATTTTCTTTTCTTTTATTTTTCTATTTTTCCTAGCTTAGTATATATACCAATTTTTGGGGTAATTAAAACAATACAATTACCATCTATTCTACTCTCAAATTAGTTTTAGGAGAGCTTCTCTCTCTAGGTTTAGGTTAGAATTAGGGTAGTTTAGAGAGAGAAAGTAAGGGTTTCACCATTGATGAACTTGGATATTGAAGAAGAAATTGATCATCTTTTCTATAGACTTTCATCTTCAAT
Source organism: Chenopodium album (assembly GCF_948465745.1). Taxonomy (NCBI): domain Eukaryota; kingdom Viridiplantae; phylum Streptophyta; class Magnoliopsida; order Caryophyllales; family Amaranthaceae; genus Chenopodium; species Chenopodium album. Next base: position 39,139,343 of record NC_137841.1, on the reverse strand, counting down.
CAATGAGAATCTCTAACTCTTTCTCCTCTATTTTTATTTGCTTTATTTTGATTATTATTTTAGTTGTTGGTATTGATTATTAATCATGTTTATTCTTGATTATTTGTTAATTAATCTTATTATTAGCATGATTAGTGAGTAATTTCCCCATTAAGAGGATGGTTGTAGTGTAGTTGGATCTTGAGCATGTTCTAGGGTTTAGAATTGATTTATTTGTGATTGAAGTCTTTATATGCTTGATATTCTTTGATCTTCTTGTAAGTGCACATTGTTGGTTGATTAAAGGTGAATCTTTGCTAACAAGAAACGGAAGTTGACTTAGTTAAGGTTCATTACTATCGATTGTTAATTAATAGCACCTCCTAGTATATGGTTCTAATGTGGAAACATAGAGGCTATGTTAGGAGAAGCCAATTGACCCCGGAAGGCGGCTAGATTGGATCTTTTATTTCGATATTCATGCATGTTTAGTTCATTATTAATCAACTTCTATGCCTTTGTTTATGTGCAAGTGAATGTTATACCTAAACCATTTCCCTTAATGTTTTATTTCTTGTTTTAGCATCTTTAGACTTTAGTTTATTTATCTCCTATTCCGGACTAGCTTAATTGTCGATAACATTTGGTGGTGTTTATTCGTTCTCTGTGGTTCGACCCCTAAGCTTGCCTTATACTCGTATTAGGTTTGTTTAGGTTGTATAAATTGTATTTGATCTAGGGATAGACAATTGACGACGCGTTTATTCCCTTGTCAGTAATCTCATGGATTATGAATGGGATGTAACCTTCACGGGTCAATCATTGTTTCCTATCATTGTCCTTTTATCATTGTTGCCTTAAATGATCCGTGAACGGTTTACAAGCTCCTTCAAAACTTGTTGGCAGCTCCCTACTTTCCTTGTCCCTATTCTTTGTTCCTAATCGGATATGTTAATGAGTGCCAAGCATATTTTCATATGCTTAATGTAGGCGCACTTCGAACGACGCCTACAATTTGGCGACTCCACTCGGGAGGATTCTTGGTTTTTTATCGATTTGAGTGATCGATACTTAATTGAGATGAGTTCATGAGACTTCAAAGATTCTTGAATTGTATTCTTGCATTTAATTAGCATTGTCACATAAGCATTTGTAATTTAGGTCACCTATTTTTCCACAATAGTGCGTGTTCTACGTATGTGGCTAGCCCGAGGGATTTAAGATCAATCAACCCGAAAACGTTCATGACAATAAGGGTTCATCAGAGTTTTTAAATCCACCCAAACCATGGAGTCGAGTTCGATTTTATCACGAACTCGCGGAGCCGCCCGTTGGCATACACCCTCAAGGGAGGATGCCTTTCTAACGCGTCCAAACACTTAACCATGGTATCCTTTGACACCCAAATAAGCTTGACCATAGTCGAACATAGAACTTGACTTTAGGTTGCTAACTTCATTGCATCATGCGTGACAATGTTCTTACATGTGCATTTTTTTTTACTTTTAATTTATTTATTTATTTATTATCTCTTATCAAACCCCTTTTTTTAATTAGAGTCGAATCATAGATTTTTTTTTTTGAATCACCCGGATTTTTATTCCCGTATACAGCACAAGAGTCAACTTGTTTTGGTCATAGCCGGAGTTCTAGAAAGCCCTACATGTCGTGAAACCTATGGTTTGTAGCCCTGAGTTTTATCTTTGATTTTAAGTTGGTTTCGCCCAATCAGAGTCACAGATCAAAAGTTATAACTGATATACTACAGCCTGTCCAGTTTAAGTGTCTTTTTAGCGTCAACTTTCTTTTGTTTTTTAATTTTTTTTAGTGCCAAGCTAGTCTTAACCAAGTCCTTTAATCCGTGTCAACTCGTATAACATTGGATTATAGAATTTTATTTTTATATATTTATTTTTTTATACCCATGAGTCCTAACTCTTCTAGAATTCTAGTCCTCTTTTTAGTTTCTTGTGATTGATTTTTGTGCTAACCTTAATATGTGTTCTTCGTCTTTGATTGTGGTTGATCTTATTTATGACTAACAATTTTCAATGGACCATTTTCACCTAGTAAATAGCATAAACATTGCCAATTGGAAAAAAGTAATAAAGTTAGTTTGTCTTTTTATTCATCCGTGCTATTTTTGGTCCTTGCGTCAGTCATTTTTATACCGTTTACATGTCTAGCCATACAATCATACCACGACTCTTAATAAACTCACCTAATCACACATGTTAAGTCATTGCACACACTTTGTCTTCGAGTAATGCACTATATTGTTTATGATCGTATACTAGGACCATGCATGCATCGTTTTCCGTCGTAGTAGGAATGAGTGGAGTATTTTCCCATCAGTTTTCAAAACTGTTTCATACACCTTCCTTTCCAATCCGAGTATTGAGTGAATCCATTAACTGAGTCCATCCTTACACAGTACTTGAGTCTAAAATCACTAAGCAATAGTTGGAAGAATAAGGGAAACGTCACTCCTTCCTTCTTTCCTTCCAATCAAAGTATCAACAACAACAAACTTGTTTCCTCACCAGGCGGCAAGAAGTAACTCATAAACATCCATCAAGACAAAGCAGGATGCAAGCTTCTCACCAAGATTTCATGTTTTCTTCTTCTTTTGTTTCAAACTCTCCCCTCTAAAAAATCTAGTATAGGTTCTCCTTATCCATGTGTCTATGTGTCACATTTCTTTCCTTCTTCATAAATGATCATCTCTTTCATACATTCGATCATGTGATTAGCAAAAAAAAAATCAATTGCCGAACCGAACACAACGTATACCAATGATTTGAGGTACCTTTTGTAACACCCTAAAAATTCCTTTCTTTTAAAATAATTATTTTTCCCTGTTTATAACTTTAAATAGGAATATCTAAGACATTACCGCCACCGTGAAAACGGTTCAGGAAACTATCAAAGACACACAGCGGAAGACTAATTTCAAAACCATTCAAAACAAGTCAACTTGAAAAGTAAATCAACGAAAGTAAAGTCAAACCAAAGTCAAACGAAGTAAAATAAAATCATCCTACAACCTGGAACCATTATGGGCCCTTATTAAAACCAAACCGAACTCAAAACCTTTTTGTTCGTCACGCATAATAATAATGTCATAAATAAATAAGGCAATAAACACATCATATACTTATATGATTCGCTCTTCACTCATGCCCATTCATGAATATGCTTCATCACCTGAAAAGCTTTTCTCTATTTGTTTCCACTACTCTTTATTAAAAATGGGTCATCATAGGGCCAAGATAAAGACAATTAAGGCCAACAAACACACAAAACACACAATCAGCAAAGCTAGGTACATAAGCGTAATTAACAGACTAACATACAATTTCATATCAACACACAACTTACCTTGTTGCACCTTTTTTTCAAGCATACAACAAATCAATAGAAGTTCTCACTAGATACTACATAATTTATTTAATGTTGATTGCGCATTGAACGGGTTTCCCCTAATATTTAATGTTGAACCCTTTTTAATTCTACCTTGGTGCCAATGACACCTTAAACGTATAAAGCGCCACAAATCCTATCCCTTGGTGTTAAAAATACCTTAAGTGCACTAAGAAACCAACATAAAATTTATTCCTCATGTACATAGACACTTATATAGCTCTTTCCTCATGCTTATAGCATCAATAAAAATTATATGAACCATAATAAAATTCCTTTCCATATTCCAAACCAAATTAAACATTTAGTTTAATTAAAAATGCTCTCTAACATGCCACAAATAAATATGTGGTTCATAAACAATACTCCAAACTATAATTTTCCAACCAAAAATCCATCACAAATAAATCATGCCTCATTATTCAAATCACCAACAACAACCAATTCATAAATTTCATTCGAAATCTAGCATGATACTACTTGTAATTAATTAAGCACATTTAGCATCCTACTACATTAATAAAATTATGATAAGTACGCAAACGTACCTCAAATAAGCTATTAAAATAACCGAGTACATTACAATAATTTCCGAACCAAGTCTCCTACATAAAGGGACAATAGTACTATATTACTTCTCCTTGTATACACAATATCGAGCAACTTAAATTCACTTTAGACTACTTAAAATAATCTGAAAATTATAGTAAAACCCTTAATTTATCCCTTCTTTTATGGGTTATTAAACCCTTTTCATAAAACCATCAAAAGTAGTACTTTGGGCAAAAACTCCAACATTATAGTTTAATTAAAAACTCATCAAAACTCCATAAAGATTCAATCTTTAAGCTTTATTAACACTTCCAATCAATGGGTATATAAAACCCCCAAATTAATTGCAAGATAGAACTCTAAAAATCAATTCTTTTATAATTAAAACCCTAACTTTTAATACTTTATGAAATCTGAAAATAAAACATTTTATAATCTAAAATTTACGATCTTTAATCTTCAAAACACAATTATAAAATATATTAATCATGCTTAAACAATTAAAACCAAAAACCTAAATTATAAAATTATAGGATAATAATTAAAACAAGATAAAGGAGGAGAGATAGAGAGAACCACCTAGGGGTGGTGGCCGCGGCTGGGCGCCGGCCAGGCGTGAGGTCGTGGGTGGTTGCCGGAGATGAAGTGGCCTCATGTGGCATGAGGTGGGTTCAAGTCTTGGCAATTGAAATCCTACATGTGCACGCACAAGCAGGAAATCAAATAGAAGAAAAAAAACAAAAAGAAAAGAAGAATAAGAAAAGGAAGAAAGAGAAATAAAAAAAATAAGGAAAAAGTTATTTACATCTCAAAATCTGATTTTTAAGTCTCATTTTGTGTGGGAAAATTTTGGGGTTTTAAGAGGTATTTATAGAGTAGAGACTAGGGTTTAATTTTGGGCTTAATGAATAAATGGGCTTGAATTATAAAATATTTGACCCACAAGGGTTCAAATAAAGGAGGGTTGGGCTTATTTAAATGAAATGGGTTATTCCAATAAGATTATGTAGGAATAATTTACATACAATATTTTAAACAAGGCCCAATAATTAATAAATGTTTGACCCAAAACATATATTTTACTTTTATAAAATCTTATAATTAAAATATTTTAACCCTTTAAAATATTTCATTAAAATATTTGAGCCCTTAAAATATACTTTATAAATACTCTATAAAAATACATAAAAATAGAGAGTATTACACCTTTGCAACCGTGTCATTCCCTATCAACCATTCAATCACATATCAATTTCTTCGTCACAACCACTTTGTGCCTTGTCTAACGATTAACCTTATGTATTCAACCCACATTCACTTAACCCTAGGATGGGAAGGTGTACAATTTGTGTAACATTCATAAAGCAAGTTCAAATAAAAAATAAAAATAAAAAAAGGAATAATAATAAAAAGAAAAGAATAAGTAAATAAAAAAAAAAAACAATGTCTAAGGGCAAGTGTTCTAATGTTTTTGATATGAATAGGTCTCAAATTGCGTCTCTCATCGATTACTTGGTACCAACCCTGAGAAACATGAATGCTAAGTGAGTGATAGACCGCATGATCTGAGATTGCGCACATTGATTCAAAAAAAAAATCAAAGCAAAAAAAATGTTGAAAATAAAACTTGCAAAGTCCAATACATAATTGCATATCTTTTGGGCTTCTCTCGGGTCTTGAGCCTTTTACCCCTTTCTTCCTTAAACCATTAGCTTAACCATTACAACTCTTGAAAGACCTCTTTGAAGTGTACACACACTTATGCAAAGTTCGGTTAGAGCTACGTTCGACCTGATTCCTAACGAATACGTAGGCAACCTCACATCGAGGTGCGGCCACATTTATATTTATATACATGCTTGATCGAATCAAAGAATATCCAATGCTTACCCCTATCCATCTAGAGCTAGACTTGGAGGCTTGAACCCACATCATTAAGCCTACCCATCCTAAAGAGTTATCATCTTTGACTCTTCTCACAGATATTTCCATCACCATAACCTTTGCAGCCTACCTTAGTATCACATTCACACACTTCACTCAAACATCCATATCCATATCATCCTTCCCTTTAAGAACCCTTTTTCATGAAATTTTGTTTCAACACTGTGCATGCTTCATCATCTTTCAAGACAACTTTCATTACAAGAAACATTGTATACTTGCTTAGCTTCCTGACCTGAGCAATGTTCATTGTTTCACGCATCGCATAATGTCCTGAGCAACATTTATATATCAATGATTTTTAATCATACAAATCATATTGTCTTTATTTGTAATCATATAAAGAATATCATGCTTAGCTCCTTGACCTAAGCAACGTTCATTAGGCAATAATCACTTCATCTATATACATTCTTAGCTTCCGAACCTAAGTGATGTTCAAGATTGTTTCTTTACACCATATGTGATTCTTAGCTCCATGACTTAAGTTCATTCATCTATCTTGTCACATGGTGTAATTATCCTTAGCCTCTTGGCCTAAGAACATGAATCATGCATACATTATGTTCAAGAAAAGCAATTCAATCCATACGATTCATTTCGTCTTGTTCAAGGAGGAAGTTCAAAAGTTATTTCCTTTTTCATATTTTTCTTTTGGGGAAGTTCAAAAACTTTTTCAAAATTTTTTATCGAGGAAAGTTATTAAAAAAAACGTCATTTTTCACATCTTTCTTTTTCGGGAGAAAGTCTGTACCTTCCACTCGTCTCATGACAAAAATGACGGAAAATTTTTGCTTTTGCATTTTCTGTTGCTTGTGTTTGCACACATACACCATATACACACAGTCACAAGTTATACACATGTCATGTCTTGTCAAGTCAAGCTTGGTCAAGTCAGTTGGTCAAGTCAATCATAGTCTATACAAGTCCCTTGAAAAATTTTATTTTGCAGGTCTCAATTACAGCCCACGTTCGGGGACAAGCGAACCATCTACAGCCCACGTGCGGGGAAAAGCGGACCATCTACAACCCACTTTCGGGGACAAGCGAACCAATCACATCCCACGTTCGGGGGGACAAGAAAACCTTTTACAGCCCACGTTTGGGGACAAGTGAACCAACTACAACCCACGTCCGGGGACAAGCGGACCATCTATAGTCAACGTCCGGGGACAAGCGAACCATCCACGTTTGGGGACAAGCGAACCATCATCATGTTAGTGATCATCTCCCAAGCGAAGACGATTCACGGCACAAGGTTCTCGATACACAAAGACTTGCAATCTCATCATTAGACATGTTTTTCCTCAAGCCTGGAAAATTGACGGTCGTTGCTAGGGGTGTGCAGAAATGGACCTGGACCGGAAAACCGACCGGGACCGGACCGGAATTGGACCGGACCGGTTGATTCCGGTCCGGTCTTCGGTCCTCACAAATTAGGGATTCCGGGTTTCCGGTTCGGTCCGGGTAAACACCGGAATGGACCGGAATGTGTATTTTTGTAATTTTTTGGGTGAAAATTTTAAATTTTATGTTTAAATTTCTAAAAAATATAGGTACAAAACTTGTAATTTATAAATTCTAGGTGTAAAATAGGAAAACACGCAAACAAAAACAAGAAGTTAAAAATATATGTATATATTAAGATACTAAAATGAAAAAGAAAAATAAAAAAATAATGTAACCGGTCCATTCCGGTCCAAAACCGGACCGGGCCGGAATAAACAGGTCTGGACCGGAACCCGGACCGGTTGATTACGGTCCGGTCCCAGTCCCCCAAAAAACTCGATTCCGGGTTCCGGTCTATTCCGGTCCCGGTCCGGTCCGGTCCGGTTTTGGACCGGTGCACAGCCCTAGTCGTTGCCACCTCTCAAGGCAAAGAAGTCAGCGATTATATCATTTATCGACTTTCCTCGAGCATGGAAAGTATCATCCGGTGGATTTCATCAAGCATAGAAAACTGCCAAATTTATCTGTCGACTTTCCTCAGGCATGGAAAGTATATTAACAAACATTATCCGGTGGATTTCTTCAAGCATAGACAACTGCCAAATTTCATCTGTCGACTTTCCTCAAGCATGGAAATAATCTCGAAAAACATCATCCTGTAAATTTCTTCAAGCATAGAAAGCTACTAAACTCATTTGTCACCGATAAACTAGTGTCTGATAACATCAAATATATTTGTCACCGATACACTAGTGTCAGATACGCATTCTATCCCTTTATTCTTGTATCTGTGGAGCTAACATTATTCTGCAGATATCGGCATATACAGAGTGATTTAGGATCGCAGAACGTTTTAAATCACTCTCTGTCCCTATCAACTACTTTGACTATCGTTTTCGAAACTAACATTTCTAAAAACTCAGTCAAAGTGGTGGCTTATGTAGACACCTAAAAATGTCTCCCCAAAACCAAACCCGATGATGAACAACCTTTTACCGCCATTATAGGTCGGGTTGAGTATTTAAACTTTAGAGGGATTAAATCCATATTCAATACATTTCATAAACCAACCCAATTCCTAGCCCATTTTCCCAAACCATAACTTATTTTCCTCTTTTTGTGCCTTTAAACCCAAAATAATTCATTTTGTGTCCTTTAAAATCATTCATTTCGTATCCTTTTTATAAAAACATGTAGTCTAGTTTATTTTGGTCCATAATCTGGGTCCAATGATTGAATATTTGTATGGATCTTGAAAAGATCTTTCCAACGATATATTATAAATCTGAAATATAACGAATAAGTTGTGGCCAAAATACTAAAATGAGCCCAAACTGAACATAAGCACTATTACCTAATGATCTTGTGGAGGGTCCAAAAGCTTTAATCCCATTCCTAAACCAATTAAAATTAATTGGAAGCTTCTATAAGTTTCTAAATGATCTTAATTATCCCTTTTGAAAAGATAAGATTAAAAAGTTTGAAATTAAATAAAACTTTTCTTTTTGAAAAACCTAAATCTATTCGAATTGAAAGACATTCAAAGATATTCAAATATTAATTTCGTGCCTCATATTTTTTATCCACATCTTAGATGGTTGGATATACCTTAAAATTATCTTTCCAATATTATAATATCAATTCCGAACTATGACGGAAAAGATATAAATGAAATATCAAACTCTATTCAAAATTGACACCTTCCTACTATTTAGGCAATATCTTTTATTTTACAAAATATTTTTACCTGATTCTAATTGAGTTAGAAAGTAGACTCCAAGATCTTTCCAACTATATAATAGTTATCTTATTCCAATTTATGGATTAAAAAATGATAAAAATAAAAACCGCAAAAAATGTTGTTTATCGCAAGAGTTTTTTTCCGATTTGAATTCTTATCTTTTATTAATTCTTCGACCCTTCTTTTTTCATTATAAATAGAATTCAATTATAAATATAAATCATAAAAAAATCTTGATCAAAAAATAATTCTCTTCCCCCTCTTTAGCCTAAATACTAGCCACCATATTCTCTCAAAATACTTCCCCTAAGCACTCCAAGGAGTCCATAGAATACCGGAAATTCTATGCTTAAACCAAGGCGGGAAAGGTATAATTAACTGAGGGTTTGGACCAAATCCTCTATAATTTTAGTTTTAATTTAATTTAATTTCAATTTGATTTATATTTTAATTGAAGTTACTAATAGTTTATTCATGATGTAGCAATTCAAGTAAACGCCGAAAGAGAGTAATTAATCACTTAATTACTCTTATTTTTATTCTTGTTGATAGTATCATGATTAGGTTAATTTATATTTGATTTTACTAACAATTTATTGTTAAATTGCTTCCAATATTAATGTGAATTCTATTATTATTATTATGATCACTATATTGCATGTTAAAGGGAATATGTAATTGAAAATCACGACTAATAAGATAATTTGGATAACCGGATTAGGTTCCTTTTTAATCTTGTTATTAATTAAAGTGATCACTAATATTTTAGAATTATGTGTTGCATTAATATTTAACCAATTTAGTATAATAATAGATTGAAGCGAATTGAATCTTTGTTTGCATGCCTTTGAGATCGCAGGAATCACTTTTCACTATAAGAATCGAGTAGAGGCCAGTACAGGCGGATGTGACTCCATTGAATCTTTGTTTGCATGCCTTTGAGATCGCAGGAATCACGTTTCACTATAAGAATCGAGTAGAAGTCAATACAGGCAAATGTGACTCCATGACTCACTTTGTACCATCATCCCCGATCCTCCTTTTGTGGTTCCGAACCATATGGAGTTAGTAATCTCATGTATGAATACGGTGTAACCTTCACATGTCAATCGTTGTTGCCTATCATTGTCCCTTTATCGTGGTTGCCTTAAATGATCCATGAACAGTTTACAAGTTCCTTAAAAAATTGTTGGCGACTCCCTATTTTCCTTGTCCATAATCGTTGTCTCTAATCGTATAATTCAATTCCCACTTCCTATGAGTGCCAAGCATATTCACACATGTTTAACGTAGGCGCACTTCGAACGACACCTACAAATCATATTAGCCGAAATAAAATTATTAATTATCTTATTAAGCGAGATTTCAGGTACAAATTTCCTTTTAACCTGCCAGGAAGGGTGTGATCAAGCAATAACAATAATATATCAAGAAACATACAATAAATCATCATGATATTAATGTTCTCAAAAGATAATAATAATAATAGCAAGATCCTGAAATGATACTAGCATGATTAATAACAAATCCTACCATGTCGCTAAACATTAAAAGTTAAAGCTTTAGCTCTAACATGATACTAACATGATAGAAGAAAATAGGAAGCAACCTAAACATGATACTAGAAAGCATTATAAACATCCTAATATAATACTAGGTATTAATAAAATAATCTAACCATGCTTTCTAAAGATATATAGCAATAAAATTACTCACTCTGTTGCCTCGTATCTCTTTCTATCAATAACAATACACACGTTTTTCAATGAAAATATTAAATCAAATAATTAATTTAAATAATTGAAATAGAGATTTGGGACCAAACCCTCAGAAATTGTCAACCTTTCATGTTTAGGGCGAAGGCAACTTCAAGCTTGGCTATGTGTGTCTAAGTCTCGTGATGGACGAATGGTGTTTGAAAAGGCAAGGCTTAGAAAGAGAGAGAAAAAATAAGCTTCTAGCTTTCAGAGAGAGAAAGAATAGAATAGATGACTGTTGATGATTGAAAACGAGAAAATACGACCCTATTTATAGAGAAAAACATCCGAAAACGATAAGAAAATATCGAATTTTAATCGAAGTAAAACTGCATCCATTGCGATGCGATGGCTCCCTCGCGGCGCGATGATACTACTGGATAATTTTTAGTCGTACGGAATCCATTATCAAATATAATTTGATAATTAGAGTCCGTACTTTATCTTCCAAATCAGATTAAATCCTTTAAAACACTTGTTTTATTCCAACTATAACTCTTTATCTTTTCTAAAAATATAATTATTAATACTAGTCTCTTTAAAACTTAAAATAACATTCTAGATTATTCTAGAAAATTAAAGTAATTCCTAATGACTTTAGGAATGATAATTAAATGGACCCTCCACTTGATCATTGGGTCACCCATAAAACTCATTTAATATCCAGTTTAATATTTGGGCCATAACTTTCTCATTATTCATCGGAATTGGCCTTATAATATATCGTTGGGGCAAATTCTTAGTTACACACTAGTGTAGCTAAGCTGAGTGTGTAGCTAAGCTAGCTGCAACATGTTTAAATATGAACATGTAGTACATAAAAAATGAACATGCGTAATTTTCTCTTCCTTATATTTTAACTCTATTTCTCTTCTTCTTTCTTAGCTCTATTAATTTCCTTTCTTTTGGTTTATTTTCAATTCAAAATTTCTCTCTCCTCTTTTTTCCCTTTCCTTAAAATTTAACTTTATTACTTCCCTTCAATCTTTAAACTTCTTTGTCCTACCCCGGATTTTCTCCAATTCGTCACCACCATAGCATTCTCCATCGTCATCATCTTCGTAGCGATTATGAATCTTGAGGTAATTTAATTTAATTTAATATTTCTTTTGTGTGTTTATAAATATGCATGTGAATGTTGTAAAATTATTAATTTCAATTAATTTTGCATTTGTGATTAAAAATCTATCATGTTATTGATCAATAATTATTGTCTCTATGATGAATCAAGATTAGATTTAAGGTGGATATTCAAATTTTTAGAGCTAAAATAATTACAATTGAACTTGTATATAATTTTTGTACAAAAAAATGAACACAGAGTACTTTAAAATTGAACAAATTTGTACAAAATGAACATTTAGTAGACTAAAAATGAACATTTAGTAGACTAAAAATGAACATTTAGTACACTAAAAATGAACATTGAGTACATAAAAATGAACATATTTTAACAATTTGTTTTAGCTTTATTTTTCGTAAATTTATTATATACAACAAATTTGAACCTATATGAATGTATGAAATCATATTCATTTTAATATATTAAATGTTCATAATATTATTTTACGTGTTCATTTTTTTTATTTACGTTTTTGATACTAAATTATCATTTATTTAATGTGCTCATATATTTTTAAGAAATGTTCATTTTATTTGGTATGGTCTAGCTTTTTTATGATTGTATGATAAATGTTCATTTCTAATATACTAAATGTTCATTTCTTTTTTGACATGTTCACTTTTTATTACTATATGTTCGTTTTTTACGCGTTCATTTTTTATTACTGAATATTCCTTTATTTACATGTTCATTTTCTCACTAAATGTTCATTTTTAAGGTCCTGGTCTAGCAAATACTCCCTCCGTCCCCTTTTGATAGTCACTTTTGGTAGAAAATCACAGTAATTAATAAACATAAATAAGAAGTAGCAAATGTACATTAAAAAAGTAAATTTACACTGGGTATGCAAAAAAAAAAGTATAGAGAGAAGGTAATTAAAGTACATGGGAAAGTAAAATTTACATGAAAAGTTAAAATTTGCACAAATATTTTTGCAAATGGGAGAGATATTGGTAAAAAATAAATAAATAATATTAATGGTGCTTGAAAAAAACAAATGTGACTAACATTTTGGGTCACCAAAAATGGCATAAGTGAGTAATGACTATCAATAGGGGACGGAGGGAGTATATGATTATATGATAATCATGTTCATTTCTATTAAATAATCAATTTTTTTATAACATGTTCACTTTTTAGTATTACATGTTCATTTTTTTATTATTAGATGTTCTTTTTTTCATGTTCATTTTATAGAGCGTGGAGTTGATTTGGACGGGTCGCGAATATATTATATGAGTTATTTGATTTGGGTCGCGCGTTTGGGCCTTTCTTTGTTGCAGCTATAATAGCTACATTAGTATGTAGTCAAGACCCATTGTATCGTTGGAATGATCTTTTTGAGCCCCATCCAACTACACTATTATTGGACCCATATCATGGACCAAACTAAATTAGATTGGATATTTTCATAAATAAGGAACAAAAAGGAACAATTTCGAAAACAAAAAGAAGTATTTTTATTAAAAACCGAGTAATCACGAGACTTTTCACATTTCACCTTGTTCGACAATCAATGACGTGAAAAGTACTCATCACTGGGTTTGGTTTTGGGGAGATATAATCAGGTGTCTACACGCACGATGAAACCGGACATGATACGTCGCACTTGAATTCCTGCAGGTCGATTTTTTAGATGACAATTATCTACTCAAATCTCGTGATGAGCAAGTCGATTCCTTCCAAAGCAAGTGATTATGCTTTTGAGCCTTTCAAGCATCGTGATGAGCGAAAAACAAGTTGATTTAACTAGTGGTTTGCCCAATTACGATCACATTTGATTGATGATCGACCTAATGACGATCATATTAGTTGATCATTTAAGTAGTGATGGATTATAATCACACAGAATTCCTAGGATGGAAGATTTCTACAAAATTCAATTTTCCAAAGCTGGAAAAGTCTACCACTTCTAGGAGTGAAGACAAGAGAAGATTTGAAAAGATGATTCAAAATGAGGAAGAAGAAGGATTTAAATCCGCAAAATATGAAAATATCGGAGACTGAAGTTGCGTGATGTGTATTATTTTTCCAGCGACGGACTCCATGGGTCCCACGAATGAATTATGCGGACTACATTTAATGTTTGGGTTCCTTAGTACCCCATTTAGCCCCTAAAGCAATTGATTTGATTAGTAGTCGACCCAATTACAATCGTCATTGATGATTAGCCCTGACGACGGTCATCTCATATCACTTAAGCGCTAAAAAATTAGCTCATTACATAACACAAGCACCTTAACGTTGGTTCACAAGCAAAGTACAAGTTCCAAAGCACCGGCTTGTTACACCTTAAACGCGCCAAGGTATTGGCAAAGAAAATTTCACCGAAACACTAGTTGAGTCCACTAAAGCATTGGAGGAGCACATATTCAGCATACCAAAGCCTTGGCGAAATTTGGAGATCACTAAGCATTGAGGTCTTCGACAGCTTTCACTAGGGTGTAGAGGTTTTCAGCATTTCCTGTAGAAGCAATGGTGAGATTTTGGAGATGGCAACACATATTACAGTCTTCGACAATGTCCCAAAGCATGGAGGATATTGTCAACAATGAAGCGGCTAAGCACTGCCGTGGCAAAGCACGGCCACAACAACAACAATGAAGAGGCGAAGCACTGCCATGATGAGGCACTGCCACAAAACTGAAGATGGCGATGCACGGTCACCTTGGAAAATGTTCCCTAGGATGTGGAAAATTTTCACAACAAAACTAAAAATGGTGAAGCACGGTCACCTTCGACAATGTTCCCTAAGATGTGGAAGACTGTCACATCAAATGAAGAGAGAGAAGCACTGTTACCTTCGGCGGCATTTTCATTGTGGAGGTTGTTAAAACAAATCAAAAGATGTTACCCAAAGGTGTGTACCAGACGGTGCAAGATATGTATCTCTAACTCCTTTATTTGTACAACTAACGCTAGTTTACAGGTAACGATGTTACAAGAATGATTTAGGATCGCAGAACGTTCTAAATCATTCTCTGACCCAATCAATATACTTTGACTTTTGTTTTCGAAACTTATGTTTCTCCAAAATCAGTCAAAGTGGGGGGGGGGGGGTTCTGTAGACACCTGATAGTGTCTCCCCAAAAACCAAACCCATTGATGAGTTCCTTTCACGTCTTTGATTATTGAGTGAGGTGAAAGTGAAGAGTCTCATGAATTTACCTTTTTCTAACCTTTTCTAAAATGTTTTAAATCCAAATAATTCATTTTGTATTTTGAAAATCATTCATTTCGTGTCCATTTTGTGGAAAACATTCAATCTAGTTTAGTTTGGTCCATAATCTGGGTCTAATAATGGTATAGTTAGATGGGTTTGAAAAGAGATTTCCTATGATATACTATAAGCCCAAATATGAGTTATAACGAAGAAATTATGGCCAAAATACTAAAACAAGCCAAAACCGAGCCTTACCTATGACCCAATGATCTTGTGGAGGGTACATTAACCTTAATCCCATTCCTAAATCAATAAAGGTTTGTTATGAGTTTCTAGAAGTCACTAGAAGTATCTAATCTATTCTTTTCAAAAGATAAAACTCATCTTCATGATAATCCTAATCATGCTCGAATTTAAAGACGTTCAACTACATTAAGATATTATTTTTGTTTCTCATAATTTATTCCAAATCTTTACGATCCAATTATCATGTGGAGGGTCCATCAACCTTAATCCCAATCCTAAACCAATAAGGATTTATTATGAATTTCTAGAAATCTCAAGAAGGTTCCTATCTATCATTTTCAAAAGATAAAGATTAAGAGTTTGAAATTGAATAAAACTCATCTTTTTTATAATTCTAATCCCGTTCAAATTTAAAGACGTTCAAGCACAGTCAAATATTATTTTTTTCATCAAAATTTTAATCTAAATCTTATATAATTAAATATCCCTTAAAATGATCTTCGTAATGATATATTATAATATCAATTCCGATTTGAAACGAAAAAGATATGAAAGAAATATCAAACTCTTTTCAAAACTAATACCCTTCCTCTCTTTGGCCATATCTTTTATCCTAAAAAAGATTCTAATCTAATTCTAACTGTTTTGGAAATTATACTTCAATAGATTTCCAACGACATATTATTTATCTTGTTTTGATTCCTGAATCAAAAGATACGATAAAAACAAGTCGTAAAAAAAAAAAAAAAAAAAGGTTTTGTATCTTCGCGATATTCCTATCGCCACACGATGAAAGGGGTTTTATTCCGATTCAAAATCTGACTCTTTTTTTATCTATTCGGTCATTTTTTGCTATAAATAAGGGACGATTTCCTCCATCTTCGTGAACCAACAATCCTCATATCTTCCTCTCATTAAGCTAAAGCTTATTCTTTCTTTCTCTCTCTTGATTTTCTAAGCCTAGCCACATATAACACACATTCTATTGATTTTTCTTGATTTGATCATCATTCACAAGACTAGAATACACCTAGTCAAACTCAAAGTTGCCTTAGACCGCGAGGTGAAAGGTTGATAGTTCTGATGGTTTTGTCTCAAATCTATATTTCAATTAATATTGTTTTGATTGTTTGATGTAATATTTTATTGAAGTTTGCTAATGTGTACGTGTATATTTCTTTAATAGAAAGAGGTACGAGACATCAAAGTGAGTAACTTGATTATTTCCTATATATTCTTGCTCTATAAAAATCATGCGTAGCATATTATTTTAATTCCTATTATCATGTTAGAATGCTTTTATGATTTCTAGTATCATGTGTAGGATAGAGCTTTGATATTTATTTAGTGACATGTTAGGAGTTTTTATTAATCTTGTTAGTATCATGCCTAGGATCTTGCTAATAATATTATGCTTTAATGAAGATTATTTATGATGATGATGATTGTTGTGTCAATATTATAATTAATTTTATGTTGCTTGATTATTCATGATTTATTGTTATTTCTTGATCACGCTTCTCTTGCAGGTTTAAATGGCATTTGTACTTGAAATCATGTTTAATAAGATAATTAATAATTTGATTTGGGCTTATATAATATTAATTAAAGTGATCACCAATAGTAGATTTATTTGTGCATTAATAATCAACCAACGTATATTAAATATGCTTAGGATTAATTTACTGATTGTATGTTGATCAAAAAGCGCACATGAATATGATAAGAATAAAATATAAAACCCATTTAGGGCGAGTTCAATATCTTTTAGGTTGGATTCGTAAAATCATCCTCGAATATCCAGTCATGATTTTGAACCACTATGTAGTTAGTGATTTATGTGATCGTGAATGGGGTGTAACCTTCACACTCGTGGACGTTTTACAAGTTCCTAAAACTTGTTTGCGACTCTTTAGCTTTAACTTCCTTTTCCATTCGAAGCCACCATGTTTAAATGCATGATCAAATTGAGGCTCAAAGTTAAGTGTTTGAAATATTCCCTACGATACTATTCTTTAAGAGTTTAGGGGGAAAAAAGCGCAATTAATATTAATGATGGAAAATAAGTAAATAAACACATTAAAATACACAGTTGTCTCATCACTAAATATATTACAAAAACAGAACAAATGTAACTTAAGAATTAACTAGCTTCTTCGCCCGTGCAATGCACGGGTTGTTTATAGATATACAATACAAATTTTAATTTTATAATATATTTTTATTGGAAAATAAATAGTTTATAAAGGAGAAGAAAGGGTGAAAATTGAATGTAATTGTAGAAGATATTAAGTTGGGAAAAGTGAACCATGCAAACAACATTCATACATGTATTTAATAAAGTGTCTTTTTAAAAAAAAAAATATGAGAAAGGGAATTTAAAAAATAAAGGTTAAATGAGGTGACATGTGGCATTGGTGAAAAATAAAATTAACATGTGGCTTGATGGGATGATGGTTTGTATTTTTAAATACTAAGTATAAATATAGATATGTAAGTAAAAAATTTTAAGGGGCATAATAGTCTCAACACTTTTTATAAAATATAACAAATATAATATAAGGGTGCATATGTAAATAATCATTTTAAGTGGCATAATTGTCAACAATATTCATAAGTAAGAATTAATATTTAAGTAAACGCTTTAAGGAGCATAATCATTCTCTCAACGCTATTCATAAAATATAATCCCTATCTAAAAGCCAGTATTCCATTTCGAGAAAACCAATATGCCTATTTCTATTTAAAGAATGTTTTTTTTTTTTTTTTTTTTTTTTTTTTTTTTTTTTTTTTTTTTTTTTTTTTTTTTTTTTGTTGCACTGTCATAATTTTTCTTTTATATTTTTATACTTTTGACATCATTTTTCAACACTTTCTCTCTTAATCTTTTCAATAATTACAAACAACTTTTTTTTTTCTCTCTCTACCTCTTTCTAACCCTACATGAATATTTGTACTTCTCAATCATGAGTTTTAAAAAGGGAAAATTTGTTAATCACTACCCCAAAAATAGGGCCTTTGTGAATTACTACCCTTAAAAAAAGTTTGTTCATTGCTATCCTAAAACTGATTAATTATAGCAACTAATACATTTTTCCCTAATCAACCTAGTCAATTCTTAATGACAACATTATTCATCTAAATTTTAATGAATAGCTTTTAAACCTTACGTAATTAGTTAAATCCTTGCACCGCCTATCCACCACCTCCGGAAGCCCTCCTTTACTACCTCCGACAGCTCCCCCACCAAGAAATCCGTCCTCATCTTGTTCACCCACCACGAAACTCACTCCACCCGTTCCCCCACCGTAAAACCCACCGCAATTTCTGCCCCTTCCCATTCCCCAACCCTTAAAACCCGTCTACATCCCTATCCCCAACCCCAATTATCGCCCCTCCTGTCCCCCAACCCTTGAAAAAAGCCCAGGTAGGTGATGGGGTTGTGTTTCATTGTGGAGAAGGAGATGGGATGGATTTCGTGGTGGGGGAAAGGGAGGGGGTGGGAATTGCATTGGGGAAGCGAGAAGGAGGTGGGAATCGCAGTGGGGGGAGCGGGAGATGAGTGGATTTTGTGGTGGTGTAGGGAATATTTCAAGCATTACCCCAAACTTGAACCCCACTGTGATCATACACTAAAGTATGGTGGCGTCCAAAGGGAAAGAAAATAGAGCAAAAGAGTCGCCAACAAGTTTTAGGAACTTGTAAACTGTTCACAGGGTGAAGGTTACACCCTTTAACGATCCAAGAGATCGTCAACTCCAATAGGTCTGGAACCATGACTGGTAGTTCGGGAATGAAGGTACAAATCCAACCTAAAATAGATTGAACTTGCCATAATAATAGGCCTCTACTTTATTCAGATCGTATTCATGTGCGCTTTCTGACTAACATGCAATCAATAGGTTTAACCCTAAACCTGTTTAATCTATGTTGGTTGAATATTAATGCACAAATAAAACTATTATTGGCGATCACTTGAATTATAATCATATTAACCCAAAACAAGATTATTAATTATCTTATTAAGCGTGATTACAAGTACCAATTCCCTTTAAACATGCATAAAAGGTGTGATCAAGCAATAACAATAAAAATAGCATCAAGCAACAATAATCACAATAAAAATAATAATCATCATAATAATCATAATTAAAATAATCATAACAATTATAATAATCAAAATCATATTAAAGCATAATATTAATAGCAAGATCCTAGGCATGATACTAACAAGATTAATAACAAACTCTAGCATGTCGCTAAACAATAAAAATCAAAGCTTTAACCCTAACATGATACTCACGATCATAAATATTAGGAAGAACATAAAAGGCATCATACTCTTAATCATACTTGATATTAAAGTTACCCTAGACATGATACTAGGAATTTATTGTTGTCACCCTAAACATCAAATTAAGGAAAACATCCTAACATGATACTAGGAATTATAATAACAATCTAAGCATGATTTCTACATCATAATATCAATAAAAACCATTAAAGTACTTACTTGGATGCCTCGTACCTCTTTCTAATAACAAAATACACGCGTTAGTAACTTCAAGGAAAATAATAAATCAAACAGTTAAATCAAATAATTAACGTAGAGATTTGGGACCAAACCCTCATAAATTAAAACCTTTCACGTCTAGGGCGAAGGCAACTTCGAATTATTCTAGGTGTGTCTAGGTCTGCGGAATTTTGTAAAGAGAGGGTAGGTTTAGAAAAGAGAGAGAGAAGAATAAGAATTAGAAAACTAGAGAGTTGATGATTGTAGATTGTAGATGAATGAAAACGGAGTTTTTAGGAGGCTATTTATAGAGAAAATCAGCCAAAAAGATAGAAAATCGAACCAGAGTTCTGACGCGAAAAAACAGAGTTAGCGCCAGACGCTGACATTAGCGCCAGGCGCTAATGCTGGCGTTAGGCGCTAATCCAGCTTTTGACGCGTTTTCTAAAAGCAGATAGAAATTAACCGTACAGGAGGATAAAATCGTATTTTCCTCAAAAACATTCTTTTATTCTGATTAAAACTCTAAAAAGTCAAGAAAAGTCAATTTATCAATGCTAATTGCTTTAGGAATGAAAAGAACATTCTAGAAGAATCTAGAAGACTAAAACCATTCCTAATTGCATTAGAAATGATAAATCCATATTAGGCCCTCCCCTAGATCATTGGGCCGCATATAATGCTCAAACCGGGCCCAGTTTAGTAATTTGGCCATAACTTCCTCAATATTCATCGGACTTGGGCTTATAATATCGTTGGAAAGCTCTTTTCAAGCCCTATCCAACTACACTACTGTTGGACCCATATCATGGACCAACCAAACTGGATTGACTGTTTTTCTTAAAATAAAAAACAGGGAGAAAAGAAAAGAAATTAAAACTATCCGCAACACTAGACTTTCCACACTTTCACTTCATTTGATTATGATTCGACGTGAAAGGTATTCATCACCGGGTTTGGTTTTGGGGAGACACAAATGGGTGTCTACAGGTGGGAATGGGAGTAGTGGGTTTTGTGGTGAGGAATCGACCGTGGGGAGTGGGTTTCATGATGGGGGAGTTGTTAAAGGTTGTAAGGGAGGCTGCCGGAGGTTATGCAGTGGTAGTTGAGAGGTGGTGCAAGGGTTTTTCTAATTAATGAAGGTTTTAAAAGCAACTAATTATAGTTTAGATGAATAATGATGTTATTAAGAGCATGATCAAGTAGGCTGATTAGGGAAAAATGTAGTACACTAGTTGCTAGAATTAATAAGATTTAGGGGTAGTAATTAATAACTTTTTTTAAGGGTAGTAAATCACAAAGGCTCCCTTTTTAAGTAGTAGTTTACAAATATTCCTATAAGAGATCTCCAATCTCTTAATTCTCGTAAAAAATGGGATATAGGCTTGTAGATAAGGGACGGAGGAAGTGCAAAGAACATAAAAAATTGTAGGTTGTATAACAATGTACCTCAGCATTATAAATCATAATATATGTATATATGCATGAATGAAATCGCGTTTTAAGTAAGAGAATTTAATTAATCAAAATTTCATCCTTTTATAATTTAATCTCCAAAATTTTCATGTTATTATATTTTGTTAGGGAAACAAATTGACCAAATATAATCAAAACGAGGATATTTTTCCTACTTATTGGGTGTAAGACATAATTTTAAAATACTTATTTGGTTAATACACCATATTTTATAATTTACTTTTATCATTGAATTTAAAACACTTATATGGTCCAAGGATGTAGTTTTAATATACTCATGGTCTAATCGATTCATTCATTATATTCAATGTTTAATTCTATTACATGTGCAAAATAAGAAGAATTATAGTTGTATTTTGTCTACGTTATTGTTTTTTTTAACAAAGAATAAAACAAAATAATATAGTGAAACAACCGTATATGACATGGGTACTAACCTAATTTATTCTATTATATTATTATTTTCTAATAAAATATTTCTATCAAAATTTTCCAATTAATCAATAATCACAACACCCCAAATCAAGTTCAATCATTATTGTATCAATGTTATAATGTCGAATTTGCCTCCTGTTATACATACGACTCATAGCAATCGATTTCTAGAGATACATGACATATCGACATATAACAATTATTGTTTGGATCTGGTTACAATAAATTTTTGTAGATCCAATATTTGACACTGTCGTGTCAAATGATATAATCACATTATGGATGATATAATTATTTTTTAGATGATATAATTAATTATCTTGTTGTGATTCATATTTTGATTGATATGGTCGTATTTTAAACAATTAAGTTAGGTGGTATAATCATCTTTTGGATGATATCATTATATTTCGAATGATATAATTACTATTTGATACTTTTTTAATAATAAATTCGCATTTTAAATGATACATTTACGTAATCAATTTGTGGATAATATAATCACTTTTCATATTAATTATATAATCACATTTCGTATAATATAATCACTTTTCATATTAAATAATTACATACATTTCGTATGATATAATCACATTTCTTATAATATACTAGATAGTTGGGTGCACAATAAGTTATTGTAAACTAAGTGTATAATACACTTTATCCATGACTTAATCCCCTAAGTGTATTTTGTCTATCTCATTTTTTATTTTGTGATAGGACTACAATGAGATAGATTGTTTTTTATTTTTTTTTATTTAAATTTTTTTTTGTGACAAGACTACAATGAGATAGATTGAGAACAATATCAACAATTGCCCGAACAAAAAATAAAATAGGGCATGTTCACATTTACTGAAGTTAACTGAATTTAACTGATTGTAGTTGAACTGAATTAAACTGAATTGATTAGAGCTGAACTGAACTGAGCTGAACTGAACTGAGCTGAACTGAATATTTTATGAGAGAGGGAAATTAGGAGCTGAACAGAAATGAACTGAACTGAATTGATTGAAGCTGAACTAAAATGAACTGCTTAGAGCTGAACTGAACTGAATTGAAATTAAGCTGAAGTGAACCGACCCACAATGTTTGTTTTCTAGAGGAAAATCAGTTGTTTTTTCTGTAGCTTCGTCTAAAGAAGAGAGCCCAATTTTATAAAATACTTTGAGCCCAAAAACAAATGTCGTTAATTACTATAAAAAATGGTGAACATAAATTTTTTTAAAAAAACGGATTTACATTAATGTATTGTGTGGCGGGTTGAATGAGAACTTACTTTCCTTGTTTTTGTTCGCACATGCCAGTGCCATTTACAATATTTTCTTTCCTCTCTCTTCCTTATTTTACTCTTTCTCCTCTTCTCATTCTCTCTTCCGATCTGCCATAGTTTTTGCTCTTATTTCCGCCATTATTACAAGCTTGTTTCAGCTTTCTTCCATCGATTTCTAGGTTTTT
Organism: Chenopodium album; assembly: GCF_948465745.1. Lineage (NCBI taxonomy): Eukaryota > Viridiplantae > Streptophyta > Magnoliopsida > Caryophyllales > Amaranthaceae > Chenopodium > Chenopodium album. The sequence goes on along the minus strand of NC_137841.1, from coordinate 39,116,084 downwards.
TTACTGATTTTTTTCGCTTTTCTTAATTTACTATTCGTATTTTTTTTCTGGAAATTTGTCTCGCAAAAGAAGCTATTAACTGCAGATGATGCTCAATTGAAATAAAGGTAATTCGTGTTTTTATTTGAATTCTAGGGTTTTATTTTATGAATTTTACTAGGCTATATGGTGGATTTTGTAATTTGTGAAAATTTTACTTATTTTCATCTTCCATATAAAATTAAAGGGTTCTATGTTGAGGATTTTACTTTACTTTGCTTTGTCTTTAGATTATGTAATTTGATTTTTGTTATCCTGCAATATGAAATTATACTTTATGGAAGTTATTGAAATTAATGTATTGAGTGCTTTCCGAATTCTTAATGTGTTGATGAGTAGCTTTCTGAAGAGTAGCTTTCTGAATTCCAGATGATGTTTCTTTCCAAGGCAATCTAAAGCTATAATTTTGGACCAAATAAGTCATTATACATTACAAAAGTGTTAAAAAGTGCAGGGAGTATTGAAATTTTTGGGCCCTACGTCTATGAAAATTTTTTTGCAAAGGGAAATTATCCTACTTACAAAAGCAATAGGCAATAGAGTTGAGTACATTAAAATTTGTCAGGCCCTGCTCCATGTCTTTTGAACTAGATATCCTTGCCTTGTTACTTGAGAATTGAGGGGGATAAACTTTCAAAGGATAAATCTTGGTGGGATTTACTTTGGTGTCTTTTGTGGGCATTTGGTTGAAGAGAAATGCTGGACACTTCGAGAGAAGATCAATGAAAACCTTTGTGCTGCAAGACATGCCTTAACAATTGCTATGGATGTTGGCCTTAGCAAGGTTATTCTTGAGACTAATAACATTGAACTTTTTTCTTATTTGAAGTAGGCGAAACAAGAAGTTATTATCAGTGATATTCTTAAGCTTGCTAATCTTAGTAATCATATCTCTTTCTCTCATGTAAGTAGATGTGGTAATGTTGTTGCTCATAAACTTGCCCAAGCTAGTAGATAGTGTATGGAGATGACAGCATGGGTTGAGGACGCTCCACCTTGTGTAATGGCTGCTGTGATGCTTGATTCTGCTAGCATCCCTTAATAAATTTTGCTACTGTTTTTGTCAAAAAAAAAAAAAAAAAAAAAAAAAAAAAAACCCTTCAAAGTTCACCCTTCTTTTTTTTGTAACACTTATTCAATGGATTTAGGGATCTCAAGGCCCCAAGAACTTTTAGAGCAAGTAAATTGATATTGTTATTGTAAATAGCAACTATGATAAGTGCTTGAGTCATTTACAGATGATTATTTGGATTGGCACAATGTACTTTTGATGACGCCAGAGTTGTTGATGAAGTTTCTCTCTATCCTTCTTTTAGTGATCATACTAGCTATTTTTTTTAATATGTAATTGTGTTGCAATGGTTATAATAGATTTTGGAATTGAAGTGTCTAGCTAATATCAAGGCTATTAGCTCAAATGGTAGAGCAATGTACTATAGTGTACATTTTGTGGGTTCAAGCCCCACATAGCCTACACATAACACTTTTGTATTGGTGTATTACTATTGTTGGTGTGACCAAGTAACCTTGGCCATTTTTATATATAAAAAGTTTATCACTCTTAGTTAGGATCATTTAATTAATTAAGTGCTTTCGATCAAGGTTACTTTTGCCTTGGTTATGGTCACTTTCACTCTTAATTACTTTTGTCCATGGTTAGGGGTATTTTTTTTTCATTTGAATAAGGTTACTTTTATCCTCGGTTAGAGTCACTTTATTTTTTTCTCGGTTAAGGTTATTTTTCCCTTAGTTAGGTTGACTTTTATCCTTGCTTAGGGTCACTTTCGCCCTCGGTTAGACTCACTTTTGTCCCAAATTAGGAACACTTTTGCCCCTGGTTAGGGTCACTTTTGCCTTCAGTTAGGGTCACTTTTTCCCTCGGTCAGGGTGACTTTTGTCCTAATTAAGGTCACTTTTGTCCCAATTAAGGTCACTTTTGTCCTTGATAAGACTCACTTCACTTTTGTCCCAGTTAGGGTCACTTCTACCCTTGATAAGAGTCACTTTTGTTCCCAATTTGGGTCACTTTTGTTCCCAATTTGGGTCACTTTTGTCCTCGATTAGAGTCACTTTGATCTCGAATTAGGGTCACTTTTGTCCTTAATTAGTATCACTTTTACCGTTGGTTAGGGTTACTTTTGTCTCTAATTAAAATCAGTATTTGTTATGTTAATACAACAAATAGCCTGAACCTACATCCTCTGTGCGTAGAAGCATAGAGTGCTCGACCAATTGAACTAATAGACTTGTAAACAACACAGTAAAAAATTGTTTTATGTATATAATGATTTTCTCTTCCAATTAACTAATGGCATCTTTACAGAGGACTATGAATATACACTTATATTCAATAAAATTGCATTGTACCTTGATAATACATGAGCATTAAGCACCAACAACAATTTACAAAGAGCTATGAATATACTTCGTATCAATAAAATTGCATAGTACCTTGATTATATATAGATTGATACACCAGTATTAGAACTACGTTGAAGCTAAAAGTGAAAGACAACACCACAAAATAATCAGAAGCACCATAAATATTAGTGAGAAATGCGAATAATGAAAACTAATACAATAACAACAGGAAACTAAGATTATTTTTACATTACCAAATATTGTAGTCGTTTCCGTCATGTAGTTTCAATAATGATTTGAGAGTTAAATATTCAAATTTCACGCCATGATTTGCATTGAAGATTCATGATCGGGAAAATCAATTGGAATTCTTAATCGATAAAATTTGAAAGCAAGTATTGTAATTGAGTAATTTAGGGTTCGTAATTTGATCAACAACATGTCAATCAATTGCAGGCTGAAAATTTTGGATTAGTGGAATTGAAATTCTATACAGATCACAACAACAATCTTGTAATTTGAGGTTGAATTTGGTTGCAATATTCTTTTGTTTGGTTGAAGAAACATGAGATAGAAAAATATTGGAGATTGTTACTTGTTAGTGCTGCTTTCATAAATGAGTTGTTGCTCGTGGCATGACAGACTAAAGTCGTATCACCTAATCAAAAGTAATTCCTAAAACCACTAACAAATAATAGATAGGGAAGTAGGGTCGAATCCACGGGGAAACTGATCTTTCTATTCCTAATTAATTCAAGCAATCTAAATTATAAAGTAACCAAAATATTATAATCAAAGGAAACTAAACTACGAAGATTAAGAGTAAGGAGAAAACAATGAATAAAAGACCTAGGGCATAGGTTCACCAATAAATAATATTCCAGGGTAAAACATAATAATCAATCATCAATGCATAAATTAATCAGATCATAAAGGGCTTTCGCTACATATTACAATCACACAATTAATTTACCGATATTAAATCTCATCTCTCGAATCTCGACTTAACCATTTATAAATTAACCTGCCTATTGAAACTAGACCTAAACATCAATTCTCATATCTCGAATCTCGAATCAATATCGTCAAACTCATGCATAAAAGATCAGGCCTAATCTAGTCACAGAGCATTAAATCAATCAATAGGAAATTAATCTAGCATTGATAATCAACAACAATAAATTACCCCTTCATATTATTTATGGATCCCCAAAAACCCTAGAAATAAAACTACTCACACATAATTAAATCTAAACTATTCAAAGCAATAAAACAAGACATGATCAAAGGAATAAATAAATAACTGAGATTAAGAGAAAAGAAATTGTTACCAAAGCAATCTGGAATTAAGAGTAGAGTTAAGAACAAAGTATTAGAGAGAGAAACTAATCTAAAAGCTATGTAAAGAGAGATAGGCTGAGAGAAGAATTAAGAAAGAGTAAAAAAGGATACTTAACTCGCTTAACGGAGAAGTATTTATATTAAGCAAGAATCCTAAAGTAAACAAACTTAAACGACGCTAATCATCTCCTAAAGCTGACACGCGCCCGATCGGGCGAGGCATCACTCGATCGGGCGCGCCTTTTTTCTCATCAGGTATGTTTCTCGCGCCCGGCCGGGCGCGAGTTCGGGCACCGACTTTACTTCCCCCGCTCGGCCTGGTGCGCCTTCGGGCCGGAACTTCTTTGGCCGGGCGGCACTCTTGGGCCAATCTTTGGACTCCGATTGGGCTCCAATTCTTCGGGTCAATCCGGATTTCCTCTTCGGGTCTTGAATACTCGGTCCAAATGCCCCGGTATCACATATACCGAGCCCTTATTCACCGGTTCGATGGCTCTAACCAGTCCTGGGCTATAGAAATTGGTCGTGCTTCTCCAATGCTCGTAGTTGCTTAATAATATCTCGGGAAAATGCTCCTAAAGTGAAAATCCCTACAAAAGTCAACCAACTCTACGAAAACACTAGAAAACACCAATTAGTAATAAAAGTGGCTCTAAAGAGCCAAAAACACTACTAATTATGACCAAGGGACGGGGGTAAATACTATATAAAATAGACATATTAAACTCCCCCAAGCCAAACCTTTGCTTGTCCCTAAGCAAAGATCTCATCAATAAATAAATAAATATGCTTCACCCCAAAAAGTAAAAATAAAGCACAAACAATTCAAGGTAAATCCAATAAACATGCTTCAAAGTCAACCAATCAAATCTATCTAATTACCCTTCCTCCCTAACAATTGTCAAATAGAGCAAACCACAAGAGCATATAGAATTCAAGACTAGTGCTCACCCACTCAACTCTCATTTATGTGGCGAGTAAAAGATGTACTCGATCGCTCTCCAACCAACCCCTTTATGTGAACAATGCCCTCCCAACTCACACTCTCGTGTGTTTTAAAAGATGTACACTCAACCTACTAGTCGACTCGAAATATGTCAAATCATAACTTGCATTGATAAACAACACTTTCACATTTATACAACTCTATGCACAAAGGTCAAAAGGTCTTTAAAGCTTGTAATGTAAGGCTAAGGTAAAGGGTAGGAATCATTTGGGAACAAGTGAGAAAAAAAACTATGCTTAAGGGAGCAAATCCTAGTAAAACCCATGATCAAAGTAAATAATGATCAACATCTACTACATATCTAACAAAAATCCACCAAATATACTCCAATCATAAACAACAATCCAAACACTTACAAATTTCACTCATAAAGATATAATAATAAAGAATTAGAGTGAAATAACAAACCTTATTTTCCAAACTTGAATTCTTTTTCATTGAAGCTCAATTTTTTTCTTTCCTTTGATTAACCTCCAACTAGAACATTTGAACATTGAACAATTTTTTTTTTCTTTTTGCTCTTTTTTTTTCTTTGAACTTCCATATCATCATACTTTATTTTTCAAGAAAATTCAACTTTCAAACTCATCAAAAATAACTATGATCAAGAACAAAATAACTTTCAAAACCCACCCAAATTGTGCAAATAATAAGCACACTACTGTAGGCGTCGCTCGAAGTGCGCCTACGTTAAAAACATGTGGTGAATATGCTTGGCACTCATAGGAAGTGGGAATTGACATCACGATTAGGGACAACGATTAGGGACAAATAAAGTAGGGAGCCGCCAACAAATTTTTTAAGGAACTTGTAAACCGTTCACGGATCATAAAAAGGCAACCACGACAAGGGACAACGATAGGCAACAACGATTGACCCGTGAAGGTTACACCCCATTCATAATCCATGAGATTACTAACTCCATATGGTTCGGAACCACGAAAGGAGGATCGGGGATGATGGTACGAAGTGAGTCATGGAGTCACATTCGCCCGTATTGGCCTCTACTCGATTCTTATATTGAAAAGCATTCCTGTGATCTCAAAGGCATACAAACAATAATTCAATTCGCTCCAAACTATTATTTAACTAAATTGGTTCAAAATTAATGCACACATAATTCTAAAAATTTGGTGATCACTTGATTAAACAACAAGATTAAAAAGGATCCTAAACCGGTTGTCCAAATTATCTTATTAGTCGTGATTTTCAATTACATATTCCCCTTAAACATGCAATATGGTGATCAAAATAAATAATAGAATCAATATTAATATAAAAACCAATTTAATCATGATTCCAACAACATAAAAATCGTTAGAAAAACAATAATAATAAAAAGAGCATGATCCTTACTTTGAATCTGTTTGTTTGCAACTACAAAATAATAAACGAGTTAGTAACTTCAAGAAAATAATAAAACAATAACTAAATTAAATTAAATAAAATAAAGTTGATTTTGGGGCCAAACCCTCAAATGATTCTACCTTTCACGCCTTGGTTTAAGGACAGAACCTCGAGTAAAATATGGACTCCTTTGAGTGCTTGAAGAAGGAATTTTGAAGTGAAAAGGGTAGGCTAGTGTTTAGGTTAAGAGCATAGAAGAGAGAAAGTAAGAATAATCGAATTCTGCCCCCCCGTTCATCAGAAATGAGGGGGTATTTATAGGGAAATGTGCTGAGGGAGCACACGGAACCCTAAAATGATAAAAACCCTAAAAATGCATCCCGTGACACGGTCAGACTGTACCGTGACACGGTTAGATTGTACCGTCAGACGGTACAAGTTCCCGTGACACGGTCAGTTTTGGAGTGTCGCGGGAAATTTTTAGAAAACGGAACGGAAAACGCGTTAAGGGTTTACGCGAAAAAGGACACGGAACTTCCCGTGTCACGGCAGACCTCCCGTGTCACGGGAAGTCCCACCGTCAGACGGGAAGAGTTCCCGTGACACGGTCAAGCTTGACCGTGACACGGTCAGTTCCAGTCCACTTTTCCGTCTAAATTCATTTTTTTAACCCTAATTTCTTTCGGCTTTTTAAGTGCCGATTGATAATTTCGGGCTTTTTTCTGACTTTTATTATTCGGGCTAAAATAATAAAAATAAATAAAATAAATAATAATAAAATAAAAAAGGTTTGGGCTTAAAATTAATTAACAAATTAAAACTATGCTTTTACCAAACACCAAGACTGATCCATAGACCTTTCAAAAACAAGAATTTAATAAGATACGATTCTTTAAGCACTCTCGGGATTAAATACTAAACCCGACCAATAGTGGCGGTGAAAGGTTATTTATCATCGGGTTTGGTTTTGGGGAGACATTTTTAGGTGTCTACAGAAGCCCCCACTTTGACCGAGTTTGTAGAAACGTCAGTTTCGAAAACGATAGTCAAAGTAGTCGATAGGGACGGAGAATGATTTAAGACGTTCTGCGATCCTAAATCATTCTGTATACGCCGATACCTGCAGAAAAATGTTAATTCCACAGATAAAAGAGTAAAGGGATAGAATACATATCTGGCACCAGTGTGTCGGTGACAAACGAATTTGGTATTTTCCTATGCTTGAAGGAATCTACCGAGTGACATTGGTTGAAATGCTTTCCATGCTTGAGGAAAGCCGACTGAAGAGTTTGGTACCTTTCTAAGCCTGAAGAAAGCTACCGGATAATACTTTCCATGCCTGAGGAAAGTCGACAGACGAATTTGGTGTCATTCTATGCTTGAAGAATTCCACCGATAATGCCTTCCATACTTGAGGAAAGCCGACTTGGCGGTTTTCTATACTTGAAGAAAAATCCACCGATAACGCTTTCCAAGCCTGAGGAAAGCCGACTTGGCGGATTTCTATACTTGAAGAAAAATCCACCGATAACGCTTTCCAAGCCTGAGGAAAGCCGACGATTGCTGAAAATTGATAAGTGTATGGTGGTTCGATTATCCCCGAACGTGGGCTGTAGATAGTCCGCTTGTCCCCGGACGTGGGCTGTAGATGGTCCGCTTGTCCCCGGACGTGGGCTGTAGATGGTCCGCTTGTCCCCGGACGTGGGCTGTAAATGGTCCGCTTGTCCCCGGACGTGGGCTGTAAATGGTCCGCTTGTCCCCGGACGTGGGCTGTAGATAAGACCTGCAAAAATAAATTTGCCAATGGACTCGTATACACTGTGATTGACTTGACCACTAGCTTGACCAAGTTTGACTTGATATGACATGACATGTGTATGACTTGTGAGTGTGTGTGTGTGTGTGTATATGTGCGTGTGCAGACACAAGCAAACGAAGATGCAAAAGCAAAAATTTTCCGTCAATTTTTGTCATGAGTGGAGGGTACCGACTTTCTCCCGAAAAAGAAAGATGTGAAAACTGAACAATTTTCGAACTTCCTTCGATGAAAACTTGGAAAAAGTTTTTGAACTTCCCCAAAATAAAATAATGAAAAAGGAAAGAAGTTTTGAACTTCCTCCTTGAGCAAGACGAAATGAATCACATGGATTTTCTTCTTGTCGTATTGAACTACCCGTCTTGAGTATAACGTATGCATGATGTATGTTCTTAGGCTAGTAGGCTAAGGACAATTACATCATGTGACACGATAGATGAATGAACTTAAGTCATGGAGCTAAGCATCATATATGGTGTAAAGAAGCGATTTTGAACGTCACTTAGGTCTGGAAGCTAAGCACGTATAGTGATTATTGCATAATGAACGTTGCTTAGGTCAAGGAGCTAAGCACGATATGCTCAAGACGAAATGAGTCGTATGGATTGAATTGTTTGTCTTGAAAATAATGTATGCATGATGCATGTTCTTAGGCCAGGAGGCTAAGGACAATTACATCATGTGACACGATAGATGAATGAACTTAAGTCATGGAGCTAAGCATCATATATGGTGTAAAGAAGCGATTTTGAACGTCACTTAGGTCTGGAAGCTAAGCACGTATAGGGATTATTGCATAATGAACGTTGCTTAGGTCAAGGAGCTAAGCACGATATGCTTTCTATGATTAAAAATCATTGATATATAAATGTTTCTTAGCACATTATGCGAAACAATGAACATTGCTTAGGTCAGGAAGCTAAGCAAGTATGCAATGTTTCTTCTACTGAATGTTGTCTTTAAATATGATGAAGCATGCACAGTGTTTAAACAAGATTTCATGATAAAGGACTCTTAAAGGGAAGGATGATTGATATGGATATGGATGTGTGAGTGAAGTGTGTGAATGTGATACTAAGGCTGGCTGCAAGGGTTATAGCGATGGAAAGAGATGTGAGAAGAGTTAAAGATGATGACTCTTCAGGCTGGGTAAGCTAATGTGATTTGGGTTCAAGCCCCCAAGTCTAGCTCTAAATGGGTAGGGATAAGCATTGGATATTCTTTGACTCGATCATGCATGGATATGAATATGAATGTGGCCGCACCTCGATGTGAGGTTGCCTACGTATCCGTTAGGAATCAGGCCGAACGTAGCTCTAACCGCACTTTGTGCAAGTGTATGTACACCTCAAAGAGGTCTTTCAAGGGTTGTAATGTGGTTAAGTTGATGGTTTAAGGAAGAAAGGGGTAAAAGGCTCAAGACCCGAGAGAATCCCCAAGATGTGTAATTGTGAATTTGAAAATTTTGAATTTTGCAAGTTTATTTTCAACACATTTTTTTTGCTTTGAACTTTTTTTTTTTTTTTTTTTTTTTTTTTTCAATCTTTTGAATCAATGTAGGCAATCTCAGATCATGCGGTCCATCACTCACTTAGCATTCATGTTTCTCAGGCACGGTACCGAGCACTCGATGAGAGACGCAATTTGAGACGTGTTCATATCAAAGACATTGGAACACTTGCCTTTAGACATTGTTTTATTTTTGCTTTGCTACTTTTTTTTTTACTTGCTTTTTGAATGTTATACAATTACACATCTTCAAATCCCAGGGTTGAGTGAATGTGGGTTGAAGAAATGAAGGCCAGACGTTAGACGAGGCTCAAAGTGGTTGATGAAGAACTGGATATGTGATTGAGTGGTTAATGGGGAATGACAGGGTTGCAAAGGTGCCTCAAATCATTAGTGTACCTTGTGTTTAGTTCGGAAATTTATTTTATTTTTTATTTTATTTTTGTTTTTGAGAATGAATGAATGAAAAATTCTATGATCGAGATGTAAAGGAAAATTGCTCATTTTATTAAAGGAAAAGGTGAACGAAACACATGAAACATATAAAAAAAAAAAAATTCAAAGTGGAAAACCTATGCTAGACATGAATGGGGGAATGGAGAAGAATGATAAAGAAAGAAATCATGAAATCTTGCACAAAGGATCTGCGTGCCTTGTATTTATTACTTCTTGCCGCCTGGAGGGACAGGAAGTTTGTTTGCATCCATCAAGTCTTGAATGACGTCCTTCAAATTCCAACATTGCTCTGTAGTGTGGCCCCTTCCTTGATGGTACTTGCAATAGGCATTGGGATTCCATTTGGCGCTTCTTTCTTCAGGTTTTGGCTCTGGAAATGGTCCAATAGGCGTGATCAAGCCTTGACCGTAAAGGCGATCAAAGGCCGCATCATAAGTCATGAGTGTAAGTTCTTTTCTTCTTGGGCAATGGAGTATCAAGGGCTAACACTTCATTGATATCAACTTGGCTTATATTGTTGGTAGTATTTTCGTGCTTAGAAGACGAAGAAGAAGGATGGTCGTTCTTCTTGTTTTTCCAAGTGTTATTATTGTTACTACCAGCAGTCTTTATTAGCTCATCCTCGATATTGATGCCGATGTCGTATACAGCTTCGAAAGTGTTCAATGGAAGAAATTTGAGATGTTCCCTATATTTATGAGTCGGATTTTGAATAAAGAGGCGAACCATCTCTCTTTCTTTGGGAGGATCTACCAAGAGTGAAGCTGTTTCCCTCCACCTGTTCAGGTAAGCGGTGAAGCCTTCATTCTCTTTCTGTTTGAGAATGGAGAGTTCACGTTCAGAAGTTTTAGTTTGAATGTTACACTTGTAACGATTCATGAAACTGTCGGTGACATCTTGCCAAGTCGCAGTACGCTTGGCATCTAGGGAATAGAACCATTGTTGGCAAGCATGTTCTAAGGAGAGAGGGAACACCGTAGGGAAGAGTGTTACGTCCAATCCCTTAAGAGCCATGGTTGCAGAGAACGCCTTCAAATGGAATATTGGATTGTCAGTAGGCTTGAACTTTGGAATATCAGCGGTGGAGAACTTTTCGGGGAGTCTATCCTTCACATTCAAAGGAGTGGGAGGCCGTTCCACATAAGTGAAATCCTCAGAAATCTTACTCATTTGTTCCTTCAGTTTGTCAAGGGTGGAAACAGTGACCTTGTTTTGTTCCATGGTAGTGACCCTAGTGGTAAGGGTTTGCATCATGGAAGACAGTGCCTCAATGGATTTGTTGATGTTCTCAATGTCTTCTTTAGTGGCCATTGAAAGGTGATGAGTAACGGAGATGACAAAGTTCTCTTTGAACGCCTATTAGATCTGAGAGATTGCTGCGGTAATGGCTCGAACCGTATTGATCTATCTCTGTTCCTTGAACAAGTACTGTGAAATAAAACAATTCACTTAATTGTTTGACTCATTGCTCAAGATAGGAAAGAAAGGAAAAAATAGACATTTGAAAACAGGTGAGAAAACTCCACTCATTTTTTTTTATTATGACGAAAAAAGGGTGCATGAACCTAATATACGATCATAAACGACCTGGTGCACGACTCGAGTCGGAACATAAAGAAAGTGTGTGGACTATACTTGACTCGTGAGTGATCAAGTGATGTTATAAGACTCGTGGTATGATCGTACGGCTAGACATGTGAACAATAACCAAAATGACTAACGCGAGGACCAAATTAATACGGAAGGCTAAACTGACGCTCTTTTTTTTTTTTTTTTTTTTGAAAAGGGGTGACGTGGCACGGGACACTTCTCCCGTCAGACGGGATATGTTCCCGTGTCATAGTCAAATTTTTTTTTTTTTTTTTTTTTTAAAAGGGGTGACGTGGCACGGGACACTTCTCCCGTCAGACGGGATAAGTTCTCGTGTCACGGTCAAAATTTTTTTTTTTTTTTTTTTTTTTGAAAAGGGGTGACGTGGCACGGGACACTTCTCCCGTCAGACGGGATAAGTTCCCGTGTCACGGTCAAATTTTTTTTTTTTTTTTTTTTTTTGGTTTTTTTAAAAAAAAAAAAAAAAATAATAGTTTTGAAACGTTGCTTGTTTATTTTTAAAGGGAGGATACCATCCGACTTTAAAAAAAGAGACATAAAAACAAGACTTTCCCTAAAATACGGTCAAAAAAGTGGTGCACGACTTGAAGCAAAAAAGTGTGTAAACACGACATGTGAGTGATTAAGTGAGGTTATAGACGCGTCCCATGACCGTATAACTAAACACGACTCAATACTGGACACAAAAATCGAGAAAAAAGACTGACGGGACACTTTCCTGGGCACCGTGTCACGGTACAGACTGGCGTGACACGGTTAAGGCTTACCGTCAGACGGTAGCCTTTACCGTGTCACGACACTGTTCACCGTTACACGGCGGAAAATGCCGTGACACGGTGCGCAGTTCCAGGTCAGTTTTGTGATTTTTTTCAGATTTTAATCGATTTTAAGTCCTTACTAATTACTATGTGAGAATAAGAACCCTCGGTAAATGGGTCAAACAAAAAGAGCAAACACATTAGGGTTAGCACCGAACAAACACATAGCATTTAGGCACGATGATGCAAAAAAAGTTCGCAACCTAAAGTCAAGATCTATGTTCAACTATTGGTCAAGCTTTGGGTGTCAAAAGGGTACCATGGTTAAGAGTTTGGACACGTTAGCAAGGCAGCCTCCCTTGAGGGTGTATGCCAACGGGCGGCTCCGCGAGTTCGTGATGAAATCGAACTCGACTCCATGGTTTGGGTGAATTTAATGACTCGGATGAACCCTTATTGCCATGAGCGTTTTTGGGTTGATAGAGCTTAAATTCCCCGGGGCTAAGACGCATGTAGAACACATACGTTTTTTCAGAAAAATCGAAGGAAGTCAACTGTGGGAAAAGAAAATAGGTCACCGGACTGATTTTAGGACTGCCGTGACACGGCAAAAATTCCCGTGTCACGGTACAATGTGCCGTCAGACGGTACACTGTACCGTGACACGGCAGACTCTGCCGTGACACGGCAGTCAGAAAATCTGACTGGTGCCCTGTATGCTTTTGCGCGCAACCAAGTTATCCAATTTTTCCTACGGTACAGACCTGAATGCGACGTTAAAACGTCTATGTAGATGCAAAATGCCAAATTAATCACAGGAATATTTTTTTCAAGAATCTTTCAAGTCTCATCCACTCATCTTAATTAAATACCGATCACTCAAATCGATAAATAATTAAGAATCCTCCCCAGTGGAGTCGCCAAATTGTAGGCGTCGCTCAAAGTGCGCCTACGTTAAAAACATGTGGTGAATATGCTTGGCACTCATAGGAAGTGGGAATTGACATCACGATTAGGGACAACGATTAGGGACAAATAAAGTAGGGAGCCGCCAACAAATTTTTTAAGGAACTTGTAAACCGTTCACGGATCATAAAAAGGCAACCACGACAAGGGACAACGATAGGCAACAACGATTGACCCGTGAAGGTTACACCCCATTCATAATCCATGAGATTACTAACTCCATATGGTTCGGAACCACGAAAGGAGGATCGGGGATGATGGTACGAAGTGAGTCATGGAGTCACATTCGCCCGTATTGGCCTCTACTCGATTCTTATATTGAAAAGCATTCCTGTGATCTCAAAGGCATACAAACAATAATTCAATTCGCTCCAAACTATTATTTAACTAAATTGGTTCAAAATTAATGCACACATAATTCTAAAAATTTGGTGATCACTTGATTAAACAACAAGATTAAAAAGGATCCTAAACCGGTTGTCCAAATTATCTTATTAGTCGTGATTTTCAATTACATATTCCCCTTAAACATGCAATATGGTGATCAAAATAAATAATAGAATCAATATTAATATAAAAACCAATTTAATCATGATTCCAACAACATAAAAATCGTTAGAAAAACAATAATAATAAAAAGAGCATGATCCTTACTTTGAATCTGTTTGTTTGCAACTACAAAATAATAAACGAGTTAGTAACTTCAAGAAAATAATAAAACAATAACTAAATTAAATTAAATAAAATAAAGTTGATTTTGGGGCCAAACCCTCAAATGATTCTACCTTTCACGCCTTGGTTTAAGGACAGAACCTCGAGTAAAATATGGACTCCTTTGAGTGCTTGAAGAAGGAATTTTGAAGTGAAAAGGGTAGGCTAGTGTTTAGGTTAAGAGCATAGAAGAGAGAAAGTAAGAATAATCGAATTCTGCCCCCCCGTTCATCAGAAATGAGGGGGTATTTATAGGGAAATGTGCTGAGGGAGCACACGGAACCCTAAAATGATAAAAACCCTAAAAATGCATCCCGTGACACGGTCAGACTGTACCGTGACACGGTTAGATTGTACCGTCAGACGGTACAAGTTCCCGTGACACGGTCAGTTTTGGAGTGTCGCGGGAAATTTTTAGAAAACGGAACGGAAAACGCGTTAAGGGTTTACGCGAAAAAGGACACGGAACTTCCCGTGTCACAGCAGACCTCCCGTGTCACGGGAAGTCCCACCGTCAGACGGGAAGAGTTCCCGTGACACGGTCAAGCTTGACCGTGACACGGTCAGTTCCAGTCCACTTTTCCGTCTAAATTCATTTTTTTAACCCTAATTTCTTTCGGCTTTTTAAGTGCCGATTGATAATTTCGGGCTTTTTTCTGACTTTTATTATTCGGGCTAAAATAATAAAAATAAATAAAATAAATAATAATAAAATAAAAAAGGTTTGGGCTTAAAATTAATTAACAAATTAAAACTATGCTTTTACCAAACACCAAGACTGATCCATAGACCTTTCAAAAACAAGAATTTAATAAGATACGATTCTTTAAGCACTCTCGGGATTAAATACTAAACCCGACCAATAGTGGCGGTGAAAGGTTATTTATCATCGGGTTTGGTTTTGGGGAGACATTTTTAGGTGTCTACAACTACAAACTCCCTCACCTCACTCATTAATAGCTCCCCCAAGCCAAGCTTGGGACTAGTAACCAATGGGGAAAAATAGGCTTGTAATGTGGCTAATAAACAACAAAAAGTTAAGGCAACAACATGGGTAGCAAGAAGGGAACAAATGTATCTAAATCATGTGAAGGCCACCTAAAAGAACAAATGCCTTCGTCCTCCACAATGTGCATGATTATGAGTCATATAAACATTACTTATAGTTGCAAACCAATACTCAAATTCATTGACATACCAGGAACTATCACACATTCCTAACCAAATCAACTAGTCAAGCACTATATTCACAAGCAGTTGGACAAAATTGACGCATGTTAGGACATCTAAGCAATCAAACTTCAAATCATGATCAACTAATCCACAATGTTTATTATCATATACCAAGAATCAAAACAATATTTTCCAAGTATGGGGCACAGGGAAGCATGATTTACAATTCATTGGAACGTATTTTTAGATTTTTTTTTATTTTTTCAATTTTTTTGTATTTTTTCATATAAAAGAAAGCAATAAAACTAACCTAGAAAGAAATAAATCTAAAATAAGAAAACACACCAAAAACAAAAGAAAGGAGAAAAAGAAAGATACCAAATCCAAAATCTCCCCCAAGCCAGAATCAGACAATGTGCTCATTGGCTCGGGAACTAGCCCAGCATAGCTAGTCCACATCATCCTCATCCATGGAGCCGAAACCTCCACCTCCACTTCCACCTGCACCACCTGCACCAGAAGAGCTACCACCAAAATAATCAGCATGAAAACTCCCCCCCGCCGGTCCCCCGAAAGGTCCTGGCCGTACCCATGGAAGGCAGAATAGTCAGTATAAATACCATGGGCAGTGGGATCCTTATCGTATCCCTGGGGTGGAGGCTGAAACCAGTCAGGGTAAATGGCATCGTCGGGAATGTTTCCCCGACGAGCATAATCATCATACATAGGGTAGAGAGCTCTACCCTGGTTCCTCTCAAGGTACCCTAATCTATGGTCGAGGGAGCCTACCATCCTCCTAAGGTCAGTGTGGGACTGCTCAATACGGCCTAAAGCCTGACCTATACTCTAATGGTCCCAAACTGGGTCAGAGTCAACATGGGGGACAGAGTGAGACATGCGAGGTGGTGAACGCACTACCTCGGGCTCAGGCTGGGGTGGTGGAACTGGTGGTGGTATTGGTGGTGCTTGCCCCTAGCATGGGAAACTAAAAGGTCGTACGTTTAGGACGCTTGCCCGGGGGGAAAGGCAGTCAAGTCAGGACTAGGTAGGGAAAAGATGGGAATGGCTGCTCGGTCCTAGTCCTAATACACCAGTGGGGGGGTCTGCTCACTATCCAGTCGTACCCAACCCAACTCCTCAAAATACCTAGCAGTCATATAGGTATCCGGTCCATAGTAAGTCATATGGTGGGGTCCATTCTCAACAAAATCGGTCTCTTTAACTGCTATCCTAGTGATAAGGCCTCCTATACGAATAGGGGTACGAGACTGGGTAATGGTTGTGGCATGTCTACTCAGGTGGTGGACAATGTATCTACCTATGTTTAGTTTACCAAACCCATACACATAGTGTCTAATAACAGCTAGTTCGTTGGTTTGGGCGTTATGAGGCTCGTTCCTACAAAGAAAACACAAACCCACAAATCTTTGCCAGATATTTGGGATAGGGTGATGGATAGATTTCGTACTAGCATGTTGGGGGTCGGGGGTAGGTAAACCAGATAGAGCATGATAAATATCACCCATTTTATAATCAGCATGCCATTGGAATGGTAATTCAGAATTCAATTCAAATAATTTACAAAATTCAACATATGTCAAACTAATATTCCTATTGTTCAACCTAAAAAATAAGTTCGGTCCATTTCTACTATTTACAGATTTCAAAGAATACAAAAATTCACATGTTAATTCACGGTATGTAGGATAATGCATGTCAACGAATTTTCTCATTCCTATATCATTCAAAAATCGTTTAACAAAATCATACAAACCATAAGATTCTAGAGTAGGGCGGTGTAACCACCGTGAAGGAATTACCTCCCACCCGGCAAGGTGTTCTAGCTGTTCCTTTTGCTCCTGGCTAGCTATACGGATTGTTGGCCAATAGGAGAGTTGCAAATCTGGATCGTACTCCTCTCTCGAGCTAGAACTCCTACTAAAAATTGATCGAGCCCTCTCTGAAGCCATAGTAGAAAAATGGGTGTAAAATTATTTGATTGAAACTTGAAAATTTTTATATAGGATTGTAGAGGATGAAGAGAGGATTAAAAAATACGTAAAAAGTTATTGGATTTGGGTAAGAAATGAAGAGAAGATCTTAGAGAGAAAGTAGAGGTTTTAAGGTTTTAAAGAGAGAAAGTTATGGAGGAAAAGAGAAATGAAGAAAGAAAGAAGAAGGAAGAAGAGGAAATGGGGGCGTCTGGTGTCGCGCCCAGTCGGGCAGACTGTTGCCCGATCGGGCGATCTGAATGTTTAATAGTTCTTTGCTCTCGCGCCCAACCGGGCGCCCTTCGCCCGATCGGGCGATCGAAAATGTCCGTATAAGTCAAATTTCGCGCTCGGTCAGGCGGCATTCGCCCGATCGGGCGAAAATTCTTGATTTTCTAACCTCACTCTCACGCCCGGTCGGGCGAGCTTCGCCCGATCGGGCCCGAGGCGAATTGGACGATTTTTCGCCAAATTTCTTTTCTTCAATTTTTGGCTAACTCTTTTCCTTCAAACCTGTACAAAAACTCATTAAATTCCCTCCTCCCTCCTCTCTCCTCTCATAAGAAAAAAAAAGAAAGAAAAACTAGTCTAAAAAGCATTAAAATACGGGCTGCCTCCCGCAAAGCGCTGGTTTATCTAGGTCCCGCACGACCTTCTTACCAAGTACAAGAACTAGGACCCTTGGCCTAATGCTTGTTCGGGCGGTTTCTCACCCGATTGAGCGATGTTTGGGGCCACGACACGGCTTCCTGACATACCCTGTGGGACGCCAATTCACTTTGTCTGGTGGATCTTCCTTGACTTGGACTGGGGGTTCTTCAATGCTATGCACTAAAGATCCCTCTTCGATCGATGGTTGCTTAAAATTTTCACTACATTTAGCACTTGCAACTCGATCTGGCGGAACACTTACCGTAGGCTCAATTTCCATAGCTTGCTTGTTTAATTCCACCTTCTCATCCTCAAAGCCAAGACCGACAGTGTAGAGGGCTCTTTCTATTGCATCAACTTCCTTTTTCCATTTGTCTATCTCATCTGTAAAGGATGCAACACAAGATACCGCCTCCAAGGGATCTTTTACAAGAGCTTGGGGCTTTTTAGAATAATTTTGAACCACATCAACACTAAAGCACTTCTCCTCTGTCATGGGGCATTTAGGGGTATTATTAAGATTAAAAATAATTTTATCGTCCCTTACTGATAGTGTCAATTTGCCATATCTCACATCTATAATTGCTCCTGAAGTGTTAAGGAATGGTCTACCCAAAATAATTGGGGTTTGCGTATCCTCAGCCATATCAAGAACAACAAAATCAACAGGTATATAAAATTTACCTACTCGAACAGGAAACATCCTCTAAAAGACCTAAGGGGTATTTAAAAGAATGGTCGGCCATTTGTAGAGTAATGTTAGTAGCTTTTAATTTACCCATATTTAGCTTGAAACACACAGATAATGGCATAACACTAACGCTTGCACCCAAATCACATAATGCCTTATCAATCATTAGATTGCCAATATGACAAGGGATAGAAAAACTACCCGGATCTTTTAATTTAGGTGGAGATTTATTTTGAAGTACGGCACTACACTCTGTAGTGAAAGCTACTATATCTACCTCACTAATAGACCTTTTTCTTGTCAATATTTCCTTCATAGATTTTGCATATGCAGGAATTTGTGTAATTAATTCAGTGAAGGGAACTGTTACCTGCAAATCTTTTACCATCTCTAGAAACTTACCAAACTGCTTATTCAAATTTGTTTTCAGGTGACGATGGGGGAATGGAAGTTTGATAACTGGTTTTAGAGCATTATTGCTCTTATCTAGAGTTGCCACCTTCCCTGGAGTCGTACCTTGCAATGTAAAATCAGATGTATTAGTACTACTCTTTAGCCCTGCAGGGCTATTAGCTACATTGTTAGGTTTAACGGAATCAAGATTAGCATTATTTATTAAAACAGGTTCATCATCTATGGGCATAGGGGGCCCTTAATAGTTTGAACCACTCCTTAGAGTAATTGCATAGGCTTGATCCGTAGGTCTAGTCGGCTGTGCTGGCAGGGCTCCCTGTTGACGGGCTTGCAGAGTAGCGGAAATTTGCGCAATTTGATCATCTACAATTTTATTGTGTGCTAGGATCGAATCAATTTGGGCATCTATACTCTCCATGTGCTTCTGCATATTAGCCAGCATCGCTCTAATTTCTACCAAAGCAGGGTCGGAAGATGAGGAGGGTTGTTGTGGTTGGTTCTTCTGGCCAGCATTGGGGTGGTAATATTTCTGTTGTTGTTGTTGTGGCGCCTGTGATTCTTGTTGTGGTGGATTTTGAACATTGATGCTCCGGTAGGAAGGTACGGATGATTCCGGTACCCAGGATTGTAGGTGTTGGAGTATGGGTTATTCTGCCTATAAGCTTGAAAGGCATTGACTTGCTCCATGGAACTTCTGCAATCTTGTTCCCAATGACCTATAATTCCACAATTTTCACAAAAAGCCTCATTAGCATTATTATTAATTGCAGAAACATTAGCTACATTTGCAGTACTAAGATTATCTAATTTCTGGCAGGTAGAGGTTAATTGAGCTTGCAAAAAGGATACAGAGTCAACACTATGCTTCCCCTTGTTAGCAAAGCCTCTAGGATTCCCATATTGGGAATTATGTATCGCCATATTTTTTATAACTTGACCTGCATCATCAACATTAAGGTTCATAAACCTCCCACTAGCTGCAGAATCCAATATTATTCTAGATGAATTTTCAATCCCATAGTAAAAGGCTTAGATCAATTGCCATTGTGCCAGATTATGGTGGGGGCATTCTCTTTGTAGATCTTTGAACCTCTTTCAAGCCTCATATAAAGTTTCATCGGCTTCTTGGGTAAAGTTCTGAATTGTACTCCGTAGTACAGCTGTTCTCTCTACAGGATAATATTTGTTATAAAAGTTCAAAACAAGGGTTTCCCAGTCAGTTATACCAAGTGCAGTTCTATTTAAACCATTAAACCATAATTTGGCTTTTCCACATAAAGAGAAAGGAAAGAGAATCTCCCTGATTTGGTCTTGTGTGATACCAGCTTGCCTGATAGTATTACAGTTTTGACAGTAGTCTACAATATTAAGATTTGGGTCTTCACCCTTAGCTCCACTAAATTGCTTCCTTTCTATCATCGTTATAAATTGTGGTTTAATCTCAAACTGTACCCCATCAAGAGCTGGAGTGGGAGTAAGGTGTGGAAAATCTGTAAGCTTTGGTTGTGAATAATCACTAAGCTTCTTTGGAGCCGTCATCTCTGATTCTGGATCTGAAGATACCTCTGAATCGCTAGAATCAGTTGGAGGGTCTCAGTGATTATTATTATCACTAGAACCCGCCAGAATTTGCTTGTGAAAATTCTTCTGTCTATGGAAGGATCGTTTGATCTCAGGATCGAATGGGATGTAACCTGATCTGGAACACATGGGCATAAACAAAGAACTAAAAGCAAATATGAGACTTGCCTCAAAGAACTAACGTTCTCTGAGACAAAAAGAAATAACCTAGACTACAAAAATAATCAGGAAAAAAAAAAAAAAAAAACCGTTTCCCCGGCAACGGCGCCAAAATTTGACAGGCGAAAGTCGTATCACCTAATCAAAAGTAATTCCTAAAACCACTAACTAATAATAGATAGGGAAGTAGGGTCGAATCCACAGGGAAACTGGTATTTCTATTCCTAATTAATTCAAGCAATCTAAATTATAAAGTAACCAAAATATTATAATCAAAGGAAACTAAACTACGAAGATTAAGAGTAAGGAGAAAACAATGAATAAAAGACCTAGGGCATAGGTTCACCAATAAATAATATTCCAGGGTAAAACATAATAATCAATCATCAATGCATAAATTAATCAGATCATAAAGGGCTTTCGCTACATATTACAATCACACAATTAATTTACCGGTATTAAATCTCATCTCTCGAATCTCGACTTAACCATTTATAAATTAACCTGCCCATTGAAACTAGACCTAAACATCAATTCTCATCTCTTGAATCTCGAATCAATATCGTCAAACTCATGCATAAAAGATCAGGCCTAATCTAGTCACAGAGCATTAAATCAATCAATAGGAAATTAATATAGCATTGATAATCAACAACAATAAATTACCCCTTCATATTATTTATGGATCCCCAAAAACCCCAGAAATAAAACTACTCACGCATAATTAAATCTAAACTAATCAAAGCAATAAAACAAGACATGATCAAAGGAATAAAAAAATAACTGAGATTAAGAGAAAAGAAATTGTTACCAAAGTAATCTGGAATTAAGAGTAGAGTTAAGAACAAAGTATTAGAGAGAGAAACTAATCTAAAAGCTAAGTAGAGAGAGAAAGTCTAAGAGAAGAATTAAGAAAGAGTAAAAAAGGATACTAAACTCGCTTAACGGAGAAGTATTTATATTAAGCAAGAATCCTAAAGTAAAACAAACTTAAACGACGCTAATCGTCTCCTAAAGCTAACACGCGCCCGATCAGGCGAGGCATCGCCCGATCGGGCGTGCCTTTTTTCTCATCAGGTATGTTTCTCGCGCCCGGCCAGGCGCGAGTTCGGGCGCCGACTTTACTTCCCCCGCCCGGCCGGGCGCGCCTTCGGGTGGGAACTTCTTTGGCCGGGCGGCACTCTAGGGCCACTCTTTGGACTACGATTGGGTTCCAATTCTTCGGGCCATTCCGGATTTCCTCTTTGGGTCTTGAATACTCGGTCCAAATGCCCCGGTATCACATATACCGAGCCCTTAATCATCGGTTCGATGGCTCTAACCGGTCCTAGGCTATAAAAACTGGTCGTGCTTCTCCAATGCTCGTAGTTGCTCCATAATCTCTCGGGAAAATGCTCCAAAAGTGCAAATCCCTACAAAAGTCAACCAAATCTACGAAAACACTAGAAAACACCAATTAGTAATAAAAGTGGCTCTAAAGAGCCAAAAACACTACTAATTATGACCAAGGGACGGGGGTAAAATACTATATAAAATAGACATATCATGGCACATGTGAGATTTGGATGTAAAGTAATATTATTGTACACCCCGGGCACACAAAAATTTTTGAATTGGGGAATGATATCAATCTATGAAGATTTTGCAATAAGAAAGAATAATGTGTTGGAACATTGAATTTAGAAAAAACTAAAAAAAAAAACAAAAATCGAAACAATGAATGTAATTTATGAGGGCGTCCTTTCTTTATTCATATGAGCAACATCATCCATAATCATCAATCATCAATAAGATAATACTGAAACAGACACCATCAATGACACATGTCATTTTTTGGTGCTTTCCCTCCAAAACTCCCTTCTCTTTTTTTTTTTTTAATTTTTATTTAATTTTATTTTTGTCAATGCCATCAACTACCTATTATAAATTATATACAATATTCACCAAATCATATACTTATGATATTAATATCGTGTCTATAGATTTGGTGAATGCGACGGGTAAAACTAATTTGGTCAATTTGGTGAATATGACAAGAAAATATTAATTTTTTCCTTACGGAGTTAGAAAATAAATTAATATTTAGAAAAATAGTAGACTAATTTATAATCTAACTCTGTTAGGATACTAATATTTGCATTATTCATTTATTTTTCAATTAGTAAAATAACATTATAAAAGTTACAAAAATGCAAATAACAGAAAATACTTATATCGACCATTAGTAAATTAGTCCTTTATTACTAATTGAATTATCTTTGTTTCTTTGTTACAGAATTAATAATTTGATTTATAAATGTGCATTGCACGGGCACTATACTAGTAACTTAATACTAAAACAAACTTAGAGAGTGACACGTTAATGTTATTTTTTCCCTCCAAAAATTCCCCTCCATTTTTTTTTTTTTTTTTTTGAATATTTGTATATAAACATAATAATTTTATTCCAATTCTTTTATATTATCTCTATAATAAATATATTCCTTTTTCTTTGGTGTTCTTAATATAATTCTTCTATAGGCATTTACCTAAAATATCATTCCAACTCTTTTTTGATTATCTTTTAACCAAAGTATTATTAGATTTTGCAAAAAATAAGTAATATAAAAATTGATTTTTGTAATTGATATTAAATAAATTACTTTAAAACAGCACTTCAATTTATTTTCACTAAAATAATTTTGTTAGATATAAAGATGATATATTATTTATAATTAAAAAAATTAACATCAGTGTTGAGCTAATAAATAGTTTTACTAAAGAATTAGTCTGTTGAATTATAAATAAGTCTTTACCAAATAGTCATCGGAGCTGATCAAACCCAGCCCTGCCTGAAAAACTCGAGTTCTGTTAATTTATGGGCGGAAAATTCCATTTTTGTTAATTTTTTTTTCCCGAAAAACCCGCTTTTTGCCCAAAAATTGAGGTGGATTTGGGCAAGACTTTTTCAGCCCAGTTGGGCCCGGACTGAAGACATAAACCGAATAGGCCAATTTTTTTCGGCAAAGCCCATTCCATAATCACCTCTAACAATCACACAAGATCTTGAGATCTTTTAATTAAGGGTGAAATAAGCTATATAATTTAGAATGTTGGAAAATATGGTGGAGAGTATAAAATAGAGCTAAAAGTACAATATGAACGTTACAATTACCATTATAATTGTACAATAATGGGGTTAAAATTTACATTTTTATTCATGCATGGTTAGATTTGAAATCTTATGAAGCAATTATAATTGAGTTAATTTCCTATAAAATAATATTTCTGTAATTTTACCAACTTGTATTTTTTTTATTTTTTTTATTTTTTTTTACGTTTTTCTTCAAAAATATAATGATAATAAATACATGCATAAAACTTATTAAAATGTGAGATAAAAAAATGAAACAATAAAGATAAAGGAAATAGAATTATTAGATTTCCTCATCAATGTGCATGCACTAATGAATTTCAAATTGTTGAACGTTTAGCTTTATTTATTTTATTTTTATCTAAAACGTGAGATTATATATTATATTGTTTCTTTGCCTTTTAATATAGATCGGGACAATATAATTTCTATATATTTGATGTGTAGTTTTAATCGAATTTTTTTGTTATTTATAATAATTTTTTTTAATAAATTGATTTACCAAGCATGACACAGGGCATAGTTTAATTATAAGAGTAACCTTAATTTGTCCACAAGTGTAAGTCAATTTCATTATACAAGTATATCAATCTATATACTATCTAAAACAGCTAATTTCAATTTTTTTGTATTCGTGTAGTGGTAAGGTCACATATGCTTTTACATTGATTGTTTATGTAGTTGAACAATTTCATATATTATTGATCACATATGCTTTTACATCGATTGTTTAAGTATGAAATCGAATTAAATAAAAATCGATCACAAAATCAATAGATTTATTAATATCAAATTAAAAGTACATTGTTATTTACTTATATTGTAGTTTTTTTTATCACATTATTGTTATTATTGTTGTTGTTGTTGTTGTAAGCCCCGATGCACGGTTTTTAAATATTTCATTTTGTATATTTTTTTGTAATTTTTTAATATTTTTTGTTTTTATTTTCTATTCTATTATTTTAACATTAATTTAAGTTAAAATATTTTGTTAAGTTTTAAATTATTCTTATTCAAATTTTACGTGTATAGAACTTGAATTTATAAATTGAAATAAATATTATCTCATTCATCGGATAGTTAGATAAAATCATTAAATCAAAATATATTTTTTAATTTCTAATTATTTGTTAAAATAATATAAATCCTGATGTAAAAGATAATATAAAAGATAATTTATTTTTTTCATAATTTAAATCTTAAATTACTATTTTTTGTTTTCAATTCTCAAATTTCATTTGTTAATTTTTTCTTAAATGGCGACTGAAGATTAAAATTCTAAATTAATATATAAATCTAATTTTTCATTGGTCGAAATATTACTTTTGCTTATGTGGCGTGCGATGCACGAATTTTTATATACATTTTGTATATAAATATTTTTTTGGTGATCTCTTAATTTTTTTCTTGCATTATAAGTTTTAAAATTTTGTATGAAAGTATCATATCATCAGATATTTACATAAAACCATTAACATCAAATGATAATTTATATTTTTAAAATATAAAAATATAATTTTTAGTTTTTTATATAATATAAATCCTAATATCTAAAGATAATTTTTAGTTTTGTAACAAACAAAAATGATAAAATTTAGTGTTCTTAAATAATTAAAATCCTAATAAATTACTATTCGTCGTTTTTACCTACCTGGCAAAAATTTAAAATTTCATTCGTCACTTTTGTTTAGGTGGCGAGTGATTTTTTTAATTCTAAAATAAAATAGGAATCTAATTTTTAATTGGTCGAAAATATACCTTTTCTTATGTGGCGCTCCCAATGCTTTCCAAAAATGCCTACTTTATTTATATATATTAGATTATTATTATTATTATTATTATTATTATTATTATTATTATTATTATTATTATTATTATTATTATTATTATTATTATTATTATTATTATTATTATTATTATTATTATTATTATTATTATTATTTTGTTTAGATAGACATTAGGACATGTGATGAGTATCGATCTTAGGATCCCATGATAATAGAAAGGAAACTTGAACTACCAAAGCTGTATTTTTAATGGGTACTAATAATTAGCATTTTATGTTAATTTAATTTTTTGTATAAAAAATTAAAAGGTTATGAAAATTATATCTATAATATAATTGTAGAGTTAGTTAATGAGGTTTCTCCAAAACCTCAATCCTCAATTCTCATACTCTCCCTTTTTTCACACTATCCTCCTAATAACTTACATCTTTTTTACAAAAATAATAATCCTCCAAATAACTTCCACTTCTACTATTTTTATTAATTTTCATAATAACACATACTATCCATTTTAATTAATATTACAAAAAAAAAATGCACAAAAAAATTACCTATTTTATTAATCTAATAAGTATCAAAACAAAAACAATATGTTTTCTACGCATGGTCGATTGACACACTAAAAACACTACTAGGTAACCCCTATCGGAGTAACCTCTGAACGAGTAACTCTGTCCGATCAAGTATCCCTTGACTAATAATTAACTCTTGACTGACCGAGTAACACTTGACTAACCAAGTAACCCCTAACACGATTGAGTAACCTTTGACATATCGAGTAACCCCGACTAACTAATTAACCCCTAAACAAATAACCCGTCCAACCATATATGAAACTTTGTGAAACATAAAAAGTATACATCATGTTTTAAATGCTACTAGCAACATCGTATGACCACTTGCAAAAGAACAAAGAAACCTTTATAACATTGACTAATATTTCAACTAATCGTTCAGTAACTACCTTATTATTAATAAAGATCAATAATAAATTAAAAAAATAAAATAGAAAAACCGTTTTTCGTGTGACAAGGCACCAATGTGGCTGCTTGCAAACAAACAAAGTCACTCCTATAACATAGACAGAATAACCCTTATAACATTAATGAGGTTACCTCTATAACACTGAATGGATAACTCCTATAAAACTGATAAAATAACTCCCATAATAGTTGGACACACAATGTTGTAACAATTAGTTACCATATCAAATCAATTTCTTGTATTTGAAAAACAATTTTTGACATTAGGTTTATTTTTAATATCATTTTGTAAAATATATATCCCAGATATTTTGCACGGGTACATTGTAGTTAAGTTCAATTTAAAAGTTATTGATCAAATAAGGATTAAGGAGGTGATGAGGCATGTATTATAAGTGGACATAAATATCTTGGAAATAAAGTGATGAGGCAGGGATTGTACATCTATTATAGGTGATAGGCGGGTGATCGAGTATTAATTGAGTATGGATAAATTTGTGAATGAGAACAAAAACTATTGTGCTGGATGTTAAGTTAAGCACAAATTTTCATATGTAGTTGGTAACATAGTGTGACTGGGGTTATTTGGTCATGAGTTACTAGGTCAGTAGGCATAACTTGGTCAGGGGTTATTCGGTTAGTTAGGGGTTATTAGGCCAGTTATGTGTAACTTTGTTTGGGGCTACTCAGTTGGTCACGAGTTACTCGGTCGATCAAGGGTTACTCAGTAGGTCAGAGTTTCTCAATATGTCGAAATTACCCGGTCAGTGTTTTGGTTTGTGTCAACTTGTCGCATGATGTGACAGGCCACACCAAAAAAAAAAAAACAATGTAAGTTTAATTTGTTGTATTTAATTTGAATCCTTAAAAATAAGAGTTAAAAAAATTGTTTTAATAAGTACTTCGTCCATACATCATTTAAGTTTATCGTTTTGAGAGTTTTATATCTTGATTTTTTTTTTATGATTATTATTGAAAAGAATTTATGATTAATATGCTAATTTATAGATATTATTTGTTATTCTTATATTCAATTAATATAAGGTTTTACATCAGATTAAAATGAAGATTATTAGTAAACTGTACATCGCACATGTCCGAGTGCAAACAAATTAGTTAAGAAAAGTAAACTCATTTTGGTATTCATGAAACCCATATTCTTTACTTTTTACTCGTAAACGAATAAATTTACTTATTTTATTAGTGTAATAACTTTATTTTCCCATTTTGTTGTAACCATTAATCAATTAATCTACACCATCAACTAACACATTGTTTGGATAGAGGATTTGGGGGGAAAGGAAGAGAAGAGAAAGTGAGGGATGCAATTTCCTTCATTTGGGTAGTAAATTATGGAGGGGAAGGAAATGGAAGGGAAAGATTTAGGGGTAAAATATTTCAATAATTGCTTGACAATAAAATCTTTCCAAATTTGAAAATATTTAGAAGGAAAATACATTATATACAAAACAGATTCAAAAGGAAAATAAATTATACAAACTGATTTTTTATGAATAGATAACTTTAAATCCAAATTTTTTTACAACTTTAATCCAAAAATTTTCTCTCCCCTCAAATGGCTAGAATTCTATGTACGCATATTTCCCCCAATTTGCTAACCCTAAAATTTCAAAATTTCCACAAATTTTCCACCAAATTACCTTTGTTATGGTTGTCAATTTCAATGGTTTCCAGTTTTTCAGCAAACTTTTTCTCCGCCTCTTTTGCTGGGTTCTTTGATTCCCATTCAATAATTGTTACAAAGTCGAAATTTTGCTTGAATTATCAAATTGCTTAATTTGTCAGTATTGAATTGAAGATGAAAAAATCATGCTTTGATCAAGGTAGGTCATTACGAAGAAGAAGAAAATCAAAGTTTTTTTGGTTTGATTGTGAATTGAAATTTCGATGTTGAATGGAACAAGGGAGCACGACGTTGCAGGTGGTTGTTTTCCCTCCCGCCCCTTTCTTTTCCCTTAATCCAAACAAGGGAGCTGAATTTCTTCCTCCCTACCTTCCCCTTTTCTTCCCTCCCCTTCCTTCCTGAATCGGTATCCAAACAAGTTGTAATAGTGTGGCTGACCATACATAAGAATTTGTTTATAAAAGGTCAATTTCCTGATATCATAAAAGAAACAAATTCATGCAACATAATCTTTAGTTTCACTTCGTATTTACTTTCTTAATAATTTTAAGAGTAAGTATTGGTACAGATAAAATTTTGTTTTCATATAACTTATCAAAAAAATTTATATTCCATTTGAGGCTTTGATGATTCTATTCCTCTTGACCTCTTGTTGACCTCAACTTTCACAATGCAGACTACTACCAAGAGTTACAACTTACAAGATGGAAGAACTGCACCCTATATACAGAAGACAGAATGCTGTTGTACATTGACAGGTAACAACCATACCAAAATTTTGATCAAAATAACTGTAGCATAGGGCAGATACAGATTCCTGTAAAGCCGATCAGTAATCACTATAGCAGTAAGACAGTAATTAAAAATAAAAATCAGTATTTGCGGAGCTAATTTGGATATCAGAGAATAGTCAGATTAGGTACATCCATCATCAGTCCTGACAGAGACGAACAGCAGCCTGCCGAATCAACTCAGTAAGAGCTTCATCCAAATCATCAAGTGCACCAGAACTGTGAAGAGTACGGTAAACTGGGGCAATCCTATTTGCTGCAACATCAACCAATTCCCATTGAGAGAATTTAGCAGCAAGTTGGATTACCTTAATTGCCAACGCTGGTGAATCCAAGTAAGACGTGATCACTCTTGAATACTCACATTGTGCATCATTCAAAAACCAGTATTCAGCGAGCCAACAAAGCTCTATGAAAGGGTGCAACTCAGATAATTTTTCCTTAACATCCATATTATCCCATAAACAACCAGACACCGGTTTTGGTACGTCAGTAGAATACACCCATATGACAAGCTTACATAAAGCTTTCCAACTGACAGGTATTTTAATGGAATGGGAACAACTGCAAGAATTTATTAAAACTATTTATGTAAGAAGGAGATTGTGCAAGATAGGATTAAAAGTGAAAGGTGAGAAATCTATATGAAAAAATAAGCTATAAAGGCTAATATAAGAAATAGAATTCAAAATAATCCGAAGGAAAGGAATTTTCTCTATCAGTTAATTACACTTCTATTATAAGATTTAATTTCTTCAGGACAAGGCTACACCTTCCACTTGCCTGTACCATGATCCTTAAGAGGTAGTGGAACCCTCAGAATTTTTCCAGCATACATATTGGACTGCTACAGTGTACGTTTCAAAGAACGAGTTTGTACTATTTTCTATGACTAAAGGCTTTGGGGGTCCAAGAGCACATGGGACTTGATAGAAAATACTACAAAAGAAAAAGAAATCATGAAGATGACCCAATGAAATTATTTTTTGGTAAATGTAGTCGAACCCTTGTATGATCAAGGCTCTGTGTTACTTCGTATTTGTTAAGACAAGGGCTTTTCGAGTTTTCTTAAGGTTAGAACAAATTACATATACAGGTTAAACAAGGGAGAATTACATATACAGCCTACAGGGATATCAACACAATCTTAGGGCTTATTGCGGAATGTCTCAGAGGATATATAGTCTGACCTGCACTAATGGCTGGTAAGCAATCACTACACACAAATCTTAAGCACACAACTTGTTATATTTTAGTTCAGAGAAGGAGGGAGAGTTCATATTCGGCTCTACAAGATTACACTAATTTAGCAGCAAAATTTATGGGTACCACTTAGAAAACACCAACTCTTAATCCTAGAAATATAACAGAAACAAGCAGACAATTGATAACTTGATAAGCCAGCAAATAAACGCCAAAGCAAACAATTTTGTGAAAAATTGCCCCCATAATTTTGTAGAATCAATTTTAAAATGGATAAATAAATTAACATATTGGAATATAACCCTTTTATAATATGCTCACCCACATTTTTGTAGATCAAAAGAAACAGCAAAAAAGATAGATAAATTATATTACCTTTCTTGCATCCCAGATTGAAATAAAGCCCTCAGATAATCACAACTAGAGCTTAATATTACTCTGTGAGAATGGATGTGAGGCATAGATATAGAGCAGCAACTGCAGGTCCATGCTATACTTTCAGTTGATTCAGATTCCAAGATAATATCACTGAAATTGCAGCCACGTAAATACATCAGTAGATGCAGGAAATAGCATGACAAAAGCAGAAGTCAATCATCAAATACAAATATAAACAGAACTTCAGCACCCTGTCCAAGACGTCAAATTAATAGAAGCACTTTATACAATTGCTTGACCATTTACTCGGGATAGGTTCAATTCAATCACAAAATCAGCTCCAAACAAAGGAATGATGAGAGGCATGATGAAAACCTAATGCCCTACTATATAATAGCACTTAATTCTCTTTTCATTAAAAAACGTGTAGTAGATAATATGAGGGCAATTCAATTCGGCAAAAAGGTTATTTAAAAAAAAGGCTTATGCTCTAAACATATAAAAGAGCACCACATGGTATTACACTTCAACAAATAATAATTATTAAAAAAAATAAATTTCATAAATCACATAATCAAATTATGTTAATCCATCACTCACGAAAAATCAAGTCCACCGTGTCCGAGAGTTGTCGAAAGATCAAAAGTGGGCACAGGAGCAGCCCACTTTGGCCTTTTTCTGCAAAGAAGCTGTAATAGAGGTTGTATGTTGCAATGTTTTGCTAGCATTCTTAACTTTTTTACAATGGATCCTTCAGCTCGCA
Organism: Chenopodium album; assembly: GCF_948465745.1. Lineage (NCBI taxonomy): Eukaryota > Viridiplantae > Streptophyta > Magnoliopsida > Caryophyllales > Amaranthaceae > Chenopodium > Chenopodium album. The sequence goes on along the minus strand of NC_137841.1, from coordinate 39,084,820 downwards.
GATAGCCAGAGTATATATAGTCCAACAATTTGAAAATTGCTTGTTGGTCAACTTGTGCAGATAGAGTGACTTCCTTCTCAGTCCTTCTACATCTGTCAGTAAAATCTCTTTCAGGAAAATCATTGGACCTGGATAATCTGTCTTCATCTGAAGGTCCTTCAGGTGGGAGTAGGGATGGGCACCGATTGAGAAGAATAATCCGATGAACACTCAAAGACTGCCCATCTCGAAGAACAAGACGCATATCTCCATGGTCCGTCTCTTGAACTGATGCAATTCTTTTACCTAGTTTACTGGGGAAGCCATAGAGCCCCAAGAAGCTAAGGAGGTATGAACAATACCATCTCAGTCCAGTAGAGGCAGTATCAATAGATATATCCAGGATATCTTGGATAAACTGTTCCTTCGTGTAAATATTCTGCCCAGCAAAAATATCTAACACATGCCCCTCATTTTCATGACAGTTGATCAATTCAGCTAAACTCCACAAAGCCAAAAGCAAGTGAATTTCATTGCCTTCCCAATCTTCTTCATCAATTCTACAACAAGTCCGCTCCATAGCTGCAATTCTTAAATGAGAGGTCAATGATACTTTGTCAATATGGGAAGCATTATCTAACCACCATCTCACAAAAGCCAACAGAATTTTAATTCCTCCATTTGTGACAACCTGCCTATAGAAGTGAGGCAACCCAGAATAGCATGTAAAACCTATCAGGTTAATTAGTAATTGAAATTTATCAGGTGTCCTAGATATGTCGCCAGAATAAACAAAATTCAGACCATATAACAGCTGCTTTAGATGTTCCTCGCCCTCAAATCTGAGTGCTTCTAAAAGCACCAATCTTGCTTCTGATGAAAAATACTTGCTTGGAGAATACATCATCAGCAAAGTGGCTTTCGCTGCTGATACACTCCTGAATTTATATGTCCGATCAGCCTGACAAAGTAGGCGGTCTCTGCCTATTGAGTCCACGAAGGCAAGACTTTTAGATACATATCAATAACAAATGAATACAAATTAGCACTATCTCCTTCTGAATCTGAACATAATAATACTTGTGTAAAATAGAAATAATAGTTCTGAAGAAAAATAGCCAAAAATAAATAAATAAAAAAAAAAAAAGAAGAAGAAGAAGACATGCCATAAGGCCCATAAACCATACCATGCTGTAGTAACCAGGAGACTGACACAATGCTTATCGGGATTAAAATTTTCTTCACACTGAGCTGAAAGCCATCCAATAATCTCCCAAACAAAAGGTCTCAAATCCAGAAGAAAATTGGCATCCAAACCCTCTCTTGCCATAACTACAAGATCCTCAACTGACAATGACTGTTGATATGGCTGGAGGTTCTGGTAATTGGGCATCAATAATTGGATGAGTACTTTATCAATTCTAAACCTCCACAGATGATCATGATGCTTTCCTTGCCACTGAGTAATCAATGCCAGATGAGAAGCTTCTAACCTCAAAGACTCTTCCTGATTAGAAAAGTCCTCATGACGCACGCTTGAAACAGTCAATGCACGGACAATAGACCTCACTATAGGTTCACAAGATAAATCCAACACTTCTGAACACAATTTCTTAGTAGCCTGGATAATTGGATTGCACAAACTTTAGTACAAGGAGAAACAATTGACACTTATAAGTCAAATACACAGGTCATTTCCTGGCAACTCTTGATTGTTACCATTATATATTGTGCGATCTTGAACGCAGAAATTCGAACTGAAAGAGGCTGAGATTCGCCCATGCATTGCACAACTGTTTGTATGAAGACATTCCCATTTTCCAGAAGCTTTTGTGCTCCATTAGCACATAGAGCTGAAAATCACGAATCATTTTACTCAACTTAGATCATCTGGGAGAATGAATCAGCTATAGGTAAAAAGGATGCGGCAATAGATATTTACCATCCAATAAGTATACCTAAAGCTGAATAAAACTGCAAAACAGCAACTTTGACATTTGCCTCAGGGTTGCTGCAGAAGATCTCTATGACTTCCTTTAATTTGGCATCATTCCAAACAGCATATCTTGAGTGGGGCCATAGCTTCATCATGGAACTCAAGAGAGAAACCATCTCTAGGAAATATTCAAGAGGCCTGGCTTTATCAAATAAAACCCTCAAGTTACCAATTACTTGAGTAACAACACCATATTTTTCCAACGTATCCCTAATTTCTTTCTCTTTCTTGAAGCCAACATTTGACACTATAAAATTTAGAGCAGTTGCACTCATAATAGCAACTTGAGAATCATGGTTAGATAACAAAGGAGATAAAGAATGACTAAGATGACTGAAGTGCAGCCGCAACATCGAAGTAGGAATAATCCTAACCAACTTCACTGTAACTTCTAACCCCATTGCAAGCACAGCTTCATTTAAGGAGTGCAGAATACCTACTATAGCCTTGACCACATCAGGAATTGAATCCTAGATTGCAAGTAAGCATATACGTCAAACAACTAAAAGACTACAGTCGAATGCATATAAATTCCCATAATTGAGCTGACTTTCCATTGTTTTAAGCATGTTCTAAATGATTATTATTTCAGATATATTATAGCAAAATAAAAAATAAATTTTTTTTTAAAAAAAAAAAACTACTCCAATTATAGCAGCATTAACAATTAATAGTATAGGTATAGGTAAGAAATTGATCAAGGCAGGCAGAAATTCAAGTTTCTAACTTTGACAAAAATGTCAGTGATTTAGAATCCTTTTGACACAAAAGAATATTAGCTACTCCGTCCCATATTACTTGGGACGTTGGGGTGGACACGTAGTTTAAGAAAACTACAAGTGTGTCCATTTAAAACATTTGTTTATTGTTTAAAAGATTCTCTTTTGTATTTTTATATTGCAAGATTACAAAAAATAGGGTGGGAGTGGGGTAGGTGAGGAGAGAAGAATGTGGAATATTAATTTTTTTATTAGTGCTCATGTTAAATTGTGACTCGAAATCTAGTAGGGCTGACTTTGAACGCTTATATCTCTCAAACTACAACTGATTTTGAGGTGATTCAAGTTGGAGGTGATAGCTTGGTTCAAGAGCTTTCCAACGATAGGTCATACGCCCAATTCTGATAAGAAACGAGAAAGTTATAACCGTTTTACAAAAACCTGACGAAGCTGAAAATTTGCAACGAGGCTGCGAGCTATAGCTTTATGCGAGTGAGCTATAGCTCGGTCCTATGAGGACTTGCGGCACGCATGAGCTAACTGCCGAGCTATAGCTCGGTAGTTAGGTTATTCTAGGATAATTTATGAATATTTCCTAAAATTATATCTTTTCTATGACGACTATTTGAGTATACTTGAGGAACAATCTTAGGGTTTTATTAGGGTTTCCTTGTGTTATAAAAGGACCCTTTAGTCGATCAATTAGATCATACCTTTTTAAGCCATAAGATTTAGGGGTCCTTGTATTATTCTCTTGTTTCTTTCTCCATTATAGTGAAGAAGCTCTCGAATCCCCCACCCGTGGATGTAGGTTTATTTTGACCGAACCACGTAAATCCTTGTGTTCTTTGTTTATCTTCTATATTGCTTTTCTCGTTCTTAATTTCATTAACTTGTACCGCATTAATCAAACACAATTACACCCTAATTTCCTAACAAGGGGTATCAGAGCCAAGGTTTTAAGGTCTTAAGGTTTAGGTGTTTATAGATTAGTTTGATTAAATTATGCCAATGAAATTTGATATTGAGAAATTCGATAGGCAAGTAAACTTTGGCCTATGGCAATTGAAGATGAAAGTCATCTTAGTTCAAAGTGGCTGTCACAAGGCTCTTGAAGGTGTATCCAACAAGCCTTCGGGCATGACGGTGGATACGTGGGAGGAGATCGATTTGAAGATTCTTTCGGCAATTCAATTATGTCTCTCTGATGATGTTTTAAGAGAGGTTGCCAAGGAGACGACTTCTGCGGGTTTGTGGTTGAAGTTGGAGTCACTTTATATGACAAAGAGCGTGACCAACCGTCTACTACTCAAATCTAGACTTCATGATCTTCGTCTAGAAGAAGGTAAACCTCTTAAGTCTTATTTAGATGAATTCTTCTCTATTATTATGGATTTGCAAAACATCGATGTTGAGATCGATGATGAGGATATGGCTATTAGGTTGTTGTGTTCTTTACCGCCTACGTATAAGCATTTTCGAGATACTTTATTGTATGGTAGAGATGATTTGAGTTTGGAGGATGTTAAGGATGCCTTAACTCAAAGAGATTTAATTGACAATAAGTTGGTTAATAAGTTAACTTTTTTCACCAAATAATCCCTTTCCATCTAATCAGCCACCTTTAGGGAAATTTCAGCCACCTTCATCCTCCTTCATCTTCCTCCTCATCACCATTATTCATCAAATTTCTACATCTTCTTCCTCATCCCAATTTTTTCTCTCTCCTCCTTCAATGTCGCTTGATTTCAGCGGCGATTTCCGACGAGTTTCATCATATTTCAGCGGCGATTTCAGCGTCGATTTCCTTCGGGTGGCGATGCTAGGAAATCGAATGTTGGGTTTGTGGGTTCGTGGGTCTTTTGGTTCTTTGGTTTGTGGGTTTGGTGGTAGGTGGGAGGTTACTGCGGCTCGTCGGTGGGTTTGGTGTAATTCCAGATCGTTGGTGGGTTTGGTGGTTTCTAGGGTCGTCGGGTTTGGTGGTGGGTGGGTTCGGGGGTCGTTGGTGCTGGGATTGTTGGGTTCGATGGCCGGTGGGTGGTTTCTGTACAACTAGGTGGTGGTGGGTAAATTAATATGAATTTAGTTGAATTTGTTTTTTTTTTTTTTTTTTTAGGTTGGATTAAAACTTAAGCATATACCCTTATCTTTCATTAATCATGTTTATGATCTTTTGCCTCGGCCTCCGCAAACCCCCCCCAAAGTTGCAACTAAAGTGGACCGGAGGTAGTATTAAAAATACATGAAAAAACAAAATTTTATATGAGGAAGCTAATTTTGCACAAATATTGTTGAAAATTGGTGGTTATTTTATTGCAAATGAGTCGATCATTTTGGGACAAAAACTAGGCCAAAAGGATCGAAGTTTTGGGGACGGAGGGAGTATAAATATCGTGGGAGACATCTGTATTGTTGGGACCATTAGAAGTATGTTATACAATATTGGATATATTAGAATTAAACAAAAATAAAAAGTCCACTAAAATAAGGAAAAATTGACATTTACTACAACGAAAGAATCTTGAGTCACATTTGCTACCTGTTTAAATTTTTATTTCATTTTGCTACCACTTAAAATCACATAATTAAAATTCCACTGCCACTTAACAAAATCCGTTAAGGTTCCGATTCCGTTATATTTACTCAAAAAAAAAAAATTAAAGCAACCCCGCCACCTCACTACTACCCCCTCCCCCCTACCGGCGGCCAACACTCAGAGCTTCGGCCGGCGCGAACCCACCCCCCTCCCTTTCCCCCACATTACGCAGCCAACCTCCCCTCCCAAATCCCCTTCTTGATGTCCGACCCCCACCCCAAACCGGAAACCACCATTTTTTCCCCTCCCCCAACGGAATCGACCCCCCCTCCCCATTCTCTTCGTCGAAATCAACCCCCCTCCCTTTACGGCCACCCCTAACCCTAAACCACCATAAGCGAAACCCTAAAATTTGTTTAGGGTGGTTTGGGGTTGGTAGTTTAGGATTAGGGATGGCCGAAAGGGTAGGGGAAGGGGAGGGGGTCGATTTCGGTGGGGGAAACAGGGAGAAGGGCTGGTTTCTGGTGGGGGGTGGTTTTCGGTTCGGGGCAGCAAGAATGGGAAAAGGGAAGGGAGTTGGCTGCGTAGGTGTGGGAAAGGGAGGAGTGGGGTTGCGCCGGCGCCACCATCGGCACCAGGTGGCTGCAAGTTGGTTGAACGATGGCTAAAACCAACTAACGGAAACAGTAACGACATAAGCCATTTGGTAGTGAAATATATATTTTAGGGATTTAGGTGGTAGCAAAATAAAATAAAAACAGGTAGCAAATGTGACACACGATTCTTTTGTTGATAGCAAATGTCAATTTTTTCTTGAAATAATTATGAGCTTCCACAATTTCCATCTATTAGTTGGATAAGTCATATCAGAATTAGGTTTAGACAATTATAAGTTAAAATAAATCGATTTATAAAGGTCAAAATCTGACCAATCCTAATGTGTACGGGACATCAATTTGATCCTAAAAATCAAATTGGTTCTGCTGCATAAGTTAATTTCAAGTCAGATTTCAGCAACTGATCATGTTTTGCACTAAAAAAGGTAGAAACATTTATAAGTGAAATCTTATTAGAATCAATTCAATTTATATTTTGAAATTATTTGCTTTACCTTATGAATATGTAATTAGAGACTACAGCGATCAAAACAGTGTGGGGGATGACTCTAGTCTCTAAACCCTTGATTTAAGTTTTCATACAAATGAAAAAAGAAAAAAAAATAATAAAAAGTAAAATTAAAAAAATAAAAATAAATAAAAACCCCACTAGTGTGACTAAATCAAAGTATATAATAAAACCACATGTCCTATATACAAATCAATTACTAGAAAATCATGTAAATGAAGGAACCATTTAATGTAGTATATCTCAATTCTAGATCTTAAGGAAGGCAAATGACATACAAAAGTATAAATAATTAATTATTAAACAGCATCCATACATGATATTATAATTCCTAACCAAATATGACACCAAAATTTAGGTCACTTAGTAATGGTAAAATTAGAGAGATAGTGAGCGACTAAAAGCTGGATCAGCGAGGCAACAAAAAGATGTTTCCTATAAAAGAATATATCTCAAACTCACCTAAGCTAGCTCAAATTTACTAATTACATGTGGATTGGACATTGGAGTCAAAGAATTGTTCTCTTATCGACACAATTTAAAGAACCTTATAGTGCTTTGCAAATGAGCTAACTCTATATAATGTAGCATTAATATGTCAATAGTTTGATCATACTTATTACACTCTCACATTTTATTTTAATTGATTTGAATAAATCATATGGTAGCGTAAATTGAGCTATCTATTTGGTCAAGCATTGGCATAAAATGACTGGCTGAGATATTTTCTAATCAGTAAATTTCCATGGTTGGACAAATATTAGGATATTTAGGAAATATCATAGATTTAGGAAATATTTTATCTTCTCTGTTTCCATGTTTATCTAGAACTAGGATTCTAGAGATCTTTTGTATTATATATTTCGTGCTTTTCCATCAATGAAAGCTAAGCAATTTCTGCCTAATTCTACCTAATTCTACATGGTATCAGGCCAAAGTTTCTAATCAATAGCATTCAATGGCAGGTGATGATGTTCCACCGCCACCCCCACCACCGACCGAAATAAAACCAAATTCCCCTTATTATCTTGGTTCCCAAGATCGCCCAGGAGACTTCATCACACCTACTCGTTTAACTTCCGATAATTATGATAGCTGGGCTGCTGATATTCAAACCGCTCTCGAAGCTCGACGCAAATTTGATTTCTTGGATGGAACAATTCTTACTCCATCACCACCGTGCACCAAGTCCGATTGGACGGCCATTAACGCTATGCTAATATCATGGATATCAAATACAATTACTCCTGAAATACGGTCCTCTTTGTCCAAATTTAGAGAAGCAAAACCGTTTTGGGATCACTTGAAACAGAGGTTTGCTCAAACTAATGGACCTCGCATTCAACAATTAAGATCTTCCATAGCCAAGTGTGAACAATCTAGGGATATGCCGGTTTCTGTTTAATATGGTCAATTACACTCCTTGTGGCAAGAGTTGGATCATCATGAGCCATTAATTTCCTGCTCTGTTTCCGGTTGTCCTTGTGGTCGTTTACACGAGGAGCGAAGAGCGCAAGCAAAGTTACATGATTTTTTAATGGGATTGTATCCAGATTTTTATTCATCCCTACGCACTCAAATTTTATCACAAGATCCGCTTCCGAGTCTTGACAGAGCCTATCAGTTAGTAACTCAAGAGGAGCGTGTTCGCCTGTCTAGGAAGGACGCAGCCACTCATCCAACCGAGGCCGTTGGTTTTGCTTTGCGCACTGGAGCTGATGCGGCAGGTGTGTCGCGAGGCAGGGGAAGGGGTTCTGACAAACCACTTTGTACCAAGTGCCACAAGACGGGGCATGAAGCCTCCACCTGTTGGGCAGATAAGGTGTGCGCCCACTGCAAGAAGAAAGGGCACCCTGAGACCCATTGTTTTGAGATTGTGGGCAGGCCAGGGAGTAGACGCCAGGAGCAAGGTCGTGGTCAGCCTCGTGCCAATGCAGCCGCTTGTGACAGTCAGTCTTCCGCATCTACTTCTTCTACAGTTTCGGCTTTGGGACAATTATTTACTCCTGAACCAGTGGAAGGCTATTGCAGGGGTTGTTGGTAATGCTCAAATTCCGGAAAACAGATTAACCGGTAAGTTTGATGTTTCATCTTGGATTATTGATACCGGCGCGACTCTTCATGTCACCGGAGAGAGTTCTTGGCTAGTTGACACGAAAAATATTGAATGCCCTGTTGGGTTGCCGAATGGTGCACAAGTAATAGCCACTTTGGTGGGATCTGTCTGTTTATCTGAAACAATTACTCTCACTGGAGTTCTTTATGTTCCGAATTTGAATTGCAACTTACTTTCGGTTTCTCAACTTAATGATGATTTACACACTATTGTCCAATTTGATTCTTATGTTTGTGCTATACAGGACCAAGCGAAGGAGCTGATTGGAATGGGAACTAGAAGAGATGGACTATACTATTTTAGCAAACCGAAAGTGTCAAACGTTGAAGCTACACCGAAGTTAGAGTTATGGCATCGTCGACTTGGGCATCCTTCTGAAAAAGTAGTTAAGTTAATTCCTAATGTTTTTGGTAGCAAAGGTCATTTAGATATGGGTTGTGAAGTATGTATGCATGCTAAACATCCTAGAGACAAATTTCCTTTAAGTGATAATAAAGCATCTCGAATATTTGAGAAAATTCATTGTGATTTATGGGGTCCATATCGACATGTTTCGTCGTGTGGAGCTCGTTATTTTTTGACAATTGTGGATGATTATTCACGAGCAGTTTGGGTTTATTTGTTGGTTGATAAATTAGAGGTCTTTCAAATGTTTATGGCCTTTGTTGCCATGGTTGATCGGCAATTTTCTCAAACTATTAAAGTAGTACAAAGTGATAATGGGACAGAGTTTAACTGTCTACTTGCCTACTTTAGAGCCACTGGAATTTTGTTTCAGACATCGTGTGTAGGAACTCCACAACAAAACGGGCGAGTAGAGAGGAAACATAAACATATATTGAATGTTAGTCGTGCTTTGAGATTTCAAGCAAAACTACCTATTTATTTTTGGGGAGAATGTGTACTCACTGCTGCTCATTTAATTAACCGTACCCCAACTCCTCTTTTGGGAAACAAAACTCCTTTTGAAATCCTTTTTCACAAACCCCCATCTTTTGTCTCTATTCGAACCTTTGGATGTTTATGTTTTGCTCATAATCAGAAAAACAAGGGAGATAAGTTTGCTAGTCGGAGTCGCAAATGTATTTTCTTGGGTTATCCGTTTGGTAAAAAGGGATGGAGAGTGTTTGATTTGACTACAAAGGAATTTTTTGTCTCACGGGATGTGAAATTCATTGAAGAAGTATTTCCGTTTAGGAATCCGGAGGCCGTGAATATTTCCAATAATGAGTATGAGGATCATAATATTCATGAGGATTTTTCAGCAATTATTTATGAAGATGATGTTGATAATCCAAACAACAAAGCCCAATCCAATACTCAAGACCCAGCGGTAGGACAAGCTTCACCAAGGTCCGTTGGGCCTTTGGCAGATCAGTCCATAATGGCTGCTGGTGAGCCCGCTGGTAATCCAGCGCCAGATGGGCCACCTATATCTTCCCCCACCTCCACGCCATTTGAGCAGGTTGTGGATGGGGCTTCTTCGAGTGGGCCCACGACTGCTGCAGAATCGGATGACAAGGAAGCTAATATAAATGATCAAGCTTTGGGCCGTGGCTTGAGACAAAAATTTCCGAATGTCTTGCATCGAGATTTTGTGACACATACGGTATTTGCTAATAGTCCACTCTCTTTTCCTTCCGATCACTCCTCAGGTACTCCTTATCCTTTAGCACATTACATTAATTGTGACAATTTTTCTGTCAAGTATCGCAACTTTCTTGCAGCTATTATCAAGGATAATGATCCTAAATCTTTCAAAGAAGCAATGAAATATGATGGATGGCGTAAATCTATGAAAGATGAAATTCGTGCTCTAGAGGACAATGGTACATGGACTCTAGAACGCCTTCCTCCTGGGAAACGTGCTCTTGGTAGTCAATGGGTCTATAAAACTAAATATTTATCTAATGGTGATATTGAGCGTCTTAAATCAAGATTAGTGGTGTTTGGTAATCATCAACAAGCTGGAATTGACTATGATGAGACATTCGCTCCAGTTGCCAAGATGACTACCGTTCGTGCTTTTCTCGCAATAGCGGCTTGCAAAAACTGGGAAATACATCAAATGGATGTGCAAAATGCCTTTTTGCATGGTGACCTAGCAGAGGAAGTTTACATGAAGTTGCCCCCCGGGTTTGAAAGTTCAGATCCGTCTTTGGTGTGTAGGTTACGCAAGTCATTGTATGGCTTGAAACAAGCACCTCGGTGTTGGTATGCAAAGTTGACACCGGCTCTAAAACGGTATGGATTTATCCAATCCTATTCAGATTACTCTTTATTTACATATACTAATGGCAATACTCAAATTAATGTCTTAGTTTATGTGGATGATCTTATTATTTCTGGGAATGATTCCGCTGCACTTAAGGCTTTCAAAGCATATCTTAGTGATTGTTTTAAAATGAAAGATCTTGGTTCCCTTAAATATTTTTTAGGCATTGAGGTGGCTCGTAGTCCGTCCGGATTATTTTTGTGTCAAAGAAAGTATACTCTGGATATTATCTCTGAAACAGGTTTATTGGGTGCAAAGCCGAGTGGGTTTCCCATGGAACAAAATCACAGACTCGCTCATGCTAATGGCGAATTTCTTCAGAATCCAGAAGCTTATCGTCGTCTTGTGGGACGGCTAATATATCTCGGGGTCACTAGACCGGATCTCGCCTACTCAGTTCACATTTTGTCACAATTCATGCAAGCACCACGCATAGAACATTGGGAGGCGGCCTTGAGAGTTGTTAGGTATCTCAAAGGATCTCCCGGCCAAGGCATATTATTGCGTTCGGATAGTGAGCTCACTTTAGAGGGATGGTGTGACTCAGATTGGGCGGCGTGTCCTTTAACTCGACGCTCGTTGACAGGTTGGCTTGTGTTTCTAGGAAAATCACCGATTTCTTGGAAAACTAAAAAGCAACCTACAGTTTCAACTTCTTCTGCAGAGGCGGAGTACAGGTGTATGAATGGCGCCACTTGCGAATTAAAGTGGCTCAAGGGTTTACTGTTGAGTTTGGGTGTGCAACATCCTAAAGCCATTAAATTGTTCTGTGATAGTGAGTCAGCATTGCATATTGCGAGGAACCCTGTGTTTCATGAGCGTACGAAACACATAGAGGTTGATTGTCATTTTGTTCGCGATGCGATTACTGAAGGATTAATTTCTCCGTCCCATGTGTCCACTAAAGATCAATTAGCGGATATATTCACAAAGGCACTCGGAAAGGCGCAGTTTGATAAACTTCTTTCCAAGTTGGGCATTTTTGATCCTACTGCTCCAACTTGAGGGGGGGTATTAGGATATTAGGAAATATCATAGATTTAGGAAATATTTTATCTTCTCTGTTTCCATGTTTATCTAGAACTAGGATTCTAGAGATCTTTTGTATTATATATTTCGTGCTTTTCCATCAATGAAAGCTAAGCAATTTCTGCCTAATTCTACCTAATTCTACAACAAATAATTTAGACTTATTTGCTACTTTAACCTCCATTTTAAGGCGTGACCAACCTGATAAGTCTAGCTTTGTGTTTTTTTGTACTAACCAATCACCCCTAGCCTTGATCATATTTGTTATCGTGGATCTGAATGTTTAATTTTAGCCCAATGAATGTGACCACCTCTAGCTTTCAGTTTTTGATCCTCTACCGCATTCAAAGATTGACTCTTAGAAGTCAACGAAACAATTGTATTGGAGTGAAATAAAATTTTGAGATTGAATCTAGCTTAAGGTAAGGAATGGATACAGTTATAACAGCTTCTAATACAAAATCAAATTAGAGAGAACATACATACAGATCCGTAGAGCTTTCAAAGGAATTCCAACGATAAAACTGACTTAACAAATTAATCCACCATAAAAGCCCACCTAAAAATTTCATTATAAAAAATGGAACATATTAATTGAGTAATGGCAAACCTATTTCAATAAAACCTAGATCCTCTGTTCATGTTATTAGATATAAATCAATTTTCTTAGCAGTCCAGAGCATATAGAAAACTATCCTGAGTTCATATCAGTATATCACCAAAATTTTGATAGTTGAAAAATTTTCGTCTTGAAACATTTTGCGCAGGCAATATCTATTGTTGTCTAAATTATCAGCCTTAACCAAGTATGTAAACAACCAAATAAAACAATCATGCCTAAACAAATGCTGAAAATATCAGCCAATATACCCTGTACAACAGTGATACATGGGCTTCAAACCCCGTTACATGGTATAACATTACTAAAATACTAAGCTTGGTTATGATAAATGCTTTGAGTACTGAAGCCATGCAATTAAGTCTTAGTGTTGACATTATCTCAACAATTTGGAAGCTTTTAAGTGCAGAAAGTAAAGAGAATACAAAATTATACATGTAAATGGAATGGTTCCAATGTTGAATTCTAAATTTATGTGTCATAATCTACATAGTAATCAGCGGATAAACCAATTTCAAGTTAAAACAAATTTTATCAAATATTAGGAGGCGGAAATATACATGCACACGAACCTAATAGAATTGCAAGCTTGTGAACACTTATTAGATTAACAGATACTCTCTGCAATAAGCAACTTTTACAGGTGATGGATCAAATGCTTGGTACCTTTACTATAGGCATTTGCCATTTCTCTGGAGAAACACCATCAAGAAAAGCAGATATAGATCGAACTACCAGCCTTTGTATCTCAACATCATTGGTACTCCATTCCTTTTCTTTATTATTTGAGTACCTATTAATGAAAAACCTTCTTAATGCATACTAATCATAACACTTCACAAACGAATCACTGGAAAATAGCTGCAACGTCATTGAAAACCAATAAGTTGCTAACATTGTAGACGACATAAAACTATTCGGACTACATAAATCTTCATTGTCACATATTGCTTAGCAATATAGATATATGAAACAGCTCCCTGCCACCTTCCCTTTTGCTACTATATTGTTTTACTAATTGAATTAAAACTCTCAATGAATCTCAAAAGAGTTCATCAAACACTCGAATTCATAGGTCAATCGCAATTCGATTACAATTCCTATTCAAAATGGCTCCCACCATGATAGAATAATCTACAAATTCAAGTTTCACGGGGTTAATAAAATCACGACTAATTTTGTAGTTGCAAATGCCTATTTTAAAGTCTCTAAAATTTCATAAACAATCAATCCAAATTTCCAATAAAACAACTATCCATCTCTTAATCTCTAACATAATAACAGAAAAATGATTGAACAAAAATAATATTCAACATTTAACCAATCATAAATAGAATTTGATCCGAGGTCTTGGGTACCGCTGCCAAGAAATTATCAAGTAATTACCAAGTACAGTCGCTAACATCAACAAACAACCAATTATCAATACTGCACACTATTTCAAGAACAATTACCGACATAATAACTAAATTTAAAACATCATATTCGACAAAAAATATAAACCTATATACCAAAGAAATCATCCTAAATAACCCCCCCCCCCCCCCCCCCAAAAAAAAATATTATATCATTTTGTCGACAACAAACTGTAAATTCTACTATGTAACACCCAAAACAAAACGATCAAAAGGTTGCAAAAATCAAATACGCCTAAAACCCAGAAAAAATAAATTAATAAAAACCTGAAACCAAGGTTTAATCCATGGTAGAGGCGTTGGTGAAGAGTGGCAAAATGAGAGGTTGGTGGTAGTTTCTTGGTGTCTGGTTTTTTCCCTCGTCTAGATGATTTCATTGTGTTTGGTTGTTCGGTGATTTCTTTCGCAAACTCTTGTAATAATCAGACTAAAATAAGCTGTAGGTTCTTCTAACATGGTATGGTATTACCGTATTAGTATATGATTGTGTGGCGGTTCACGTTAGCAATTTAGCACGTGGGTCAAATCAACCAAATACTCCATCCGTTACACATTATTTGCAACGATTAAACATTTTTTCTCTCCATTTTATGTCAAATCGTTGCAAATAATGTGAAACGAAGGTTGTTTTGGGTGTTTTTTGTCCCTCTGGAGAGTTACAGCTCAGAGTATGTTCCTACTGTGCATGAACCTGCAAAACTACGAAGATTTTGGGTTGCTGGAGCTCCGCCTCCGACGATCAAGTTAGAATGCATAGGAGAATGTGAAAACGATGCGGAAAATAAAGAGAATATTCTCGGATTCCGAGATAAGGTGTTTCTCTAATGTAAGAGAGTATAGGGTATGCTGTAATAATTGTAGGTGTCCCCAAAATGGGAGAAATCTCCGTATTTATAGGTCATCGGGAAGAGTGCCCCTAATTAGGTCATTCTGACCTAATTCTATTGGGCTGCGCCAAATTGCGGCTTTCTTGGGATTTGGGCCCTTGAAGGCCGCCTTTTCTCCTAGATTTTTTAGAGTCACTCGTGTCAAATGGGGATTGGCCCAGTTTGGACCAATCGGGGGGGTATGACACGTGTCACGAGTTGGTTGGCCACGTGGCATGGTAAAATTACCCTAAACATTTGCCCCTCATAGATGTGACGTGGCGCCACGTGGCATCTGTGACATGTGTCACTCGGCCATTAAAGATAAATAAAAAATATAAATTTATATATATATTACGGGGAAAATTACAAGATTACCTCTGCTTTGACCCCTCTATAAATATATACTTTACTCCCCCTCCCCCCTTGTTTTGGACGTTTTCAAAACTTTTTAGAGAGAGAAAGTCAAGAGAATTCTAGAGAAAGAAACTCTGACCGCCTGTGTCAAACACAAGCTCTGCTTCTTTTCCGCCTGCCCCAACGGTTAGATAACCGCTTGTGCCCCACACAAACAAGGTCGTCTTCAAACAGCATATCGTAGCCGGTCATCACCGCTTGCCTTCTTCCAGAGACAAAGTAAGGTACCGCCTCTACCCCCTTCAACTCATTCTTTACATTTGTTTACTTTCATTCAATAAATGGACTCATCACCAAAACACACAGCACGGCCTAGGTTAGTAGTCAGCCGGTCTCCTGGTACGGCTGAGTCTAGGATTGGGAGTGCCGGCTCTGGGTGCATGGAGAAATTTCGTACATCTCCCCAACCGGTCGTCTATGTGTCTGTGCAGGACACGATAGCTAGAACTAAACAAACAACCACCAGACGGTGTAGAAAAGACGGTACATTAGAAGTGTCGTCTGGAGAAATAACCCCGGTTGAGGGGGCAGAGATGAATGAAGATTCGGGATAATACTCCCCGTTTGGGATCCCTAGTTCCCCTAGCGATACAATTTCAGGTGAAGTTGAGGGTAGAGACGGTGAGGAAGCCGTCTCCCAAATGGAATTTGATGAGGCTGGCCCCGAAGACAAATCAGGGAAGAGTCTGCGTCGAGCTCAAGGTCAGCCGGTGAAGAGGTCTCGTCCTAAGAGGGAGACAGGGAGAGCTACGCCTCAGGGTCTAGCCCTGAGGATGAAAGTGATGCCCCTCTTTCCCCACTTGAGGATAGCGAGGCAGGGGAGAGGAAAAGATGGGAGGTCAAGGATGACCCCTTTAACATTCACGTCTCTACTAGAAATACAAAGATCATGTTAACGGGATAGAGAGCCTTGTATGCAAGCGGCCTCTGAGAGAAGGATACACCATCCGGGTAACGCATGAGCTGCGCACCATCTCCTGGAAGGACGATCAGGAGAATGCCAATGCCTATTTTGGCTGCTATGAGAAACACTAAACCGGGCCCTAATCGACACCCTTGCACTCCAACGGACATAACTTTTGATACATAACATATTTTAACCTAATTTTAACGACATTTGAAAGTAGACATTCAGAGCTTTCCAATGATATCTCACACGTCTTAATCTGACTCCGCAATCAAAAGTTATGGAAGTTTTAAAAACGCATTTTCGTATAAGGAAAACCGCAAACCAGTGCAACTAACTCATTGAGATGCGCCCGGCACCCAGCGCGACTTAGAGAGTTGCACGCGCTACCTTAGGGCGCGGCTCTAAAACCCTAAACCTAGAACCCAACGCCTATAAATAGGGGTTTTCATTCAGCATTACGGGGATCGAAAATTCAGAATTAAAACCCTAGTATTCTCAAAACCCTAATCTCTCAACTTCTCTTACTATCATACTACTTTTTCTTCTCTCTTCCCAAATACTTTCCAACTCTAATTGAATCCATTGAAGTCCTTGGAGGTACAAAGAATAGAGAAAGTTCATAAACACATTAAACGGAGATTTAACATAAAAGAAGAACGGTTAGTTTCCTGAGCACTTAGATAAATCACTTTTCTTTTATTCTTTAAATAACTTTAATTGATTAATTAGTGTTGTTTGATAACTTTAAACAAACTTTTAATTAATTAATTCACATAGTACTCTTTCGTTAATCAAGACTAGAATTTGAATAATTAATTGTTGTTTTATCACTTAAGACAAGGCGAATATTGTTTATTTATTGTGCTTTCACGAATATTGATTTAAGAATAACGACTTTTGCAATGTAATTCCTACATGATTAATGCGTGTAAATAAAATCAACTAACTTAGTTTTAGGTATCGCGTTGCATATATTGTTTGATGATGAAATTGTGAAAAAGGAAGAGCTAGTAGAGGCCGCACTAGGGTTAGAATAGCGATTCCTCTCTAAAAGGAACGTTATTCTAGTACCCTCGCTCCCGAACTCATTTCTAGTTTATGTAGACCAATTTGGGCATGGGTAAACTTACGATTTGTGCTAATTATCCCATGAACTCCACATGGAAGAAAGGCATGAACGAGGTTCGTGAGTTTTCCTAAAACTCATTGGCGACTCCCTACTTGTTTATTATAAAAAAACGTGATGACAAGATCAATTCTAATTCAAGGTCCCCCAAATAGTCAGGAATTCAAATCCTAATATATCCTAACAAGTGTAAAGTCCTAGGCTTTTAAAGGGCCAATGGGCATTTAAGGAAGGGGCCCCTACGATGGGATCACCCTCCTTACTGTGGCGACTCCCCTGGGGACTTAGAGGTTACAAGATTAGTTCGTAGTTATGGTTCAAGGTTTCCAACACTAGGTTGCCTATGGATTGTAACAAGAACTAACTTTGATAATCTCTAGTTAGAGAGAGACACTCGAACGCATAATATCTTCCTTTTTCACAAAAGTAAAAATCAAACAAGCAACATTACATCATGCATAATCATAGCAAAATTTAACCATTGAGGATTGGCTCATTGACTAGGGGTTGCCAACACTAGGCTTCTATCCCAAAATCAATAATAATCATCCCACCCATACCGCCAACAAAATGTTGGGAGGGCTATGTCGTGGGTCAACACGTTGAGGGATTGATTAGTGCATCGTCCCTTAAGATATGGTACCTTTGGACACCCAAGCCTTGACCTTAGAATAACATTGTATGCTTTGACGGTTCCTTTTATGTGCTTATGTGACTTCATGAATATGTGCTTTGTATCTAATCTAACTAATTCCAACTTGTTACCTAGAGATATAATAAAAAAAAATTCGCAAAAATTATGGTTCGACAAAAAAAAAAAAAAAAACACGTTCTTTTTGCGTTTTCGCAAAAAAAATGTCGAACCTACCAGGCGGCACGCGCAACTGTCAAAGTTGCGCGCGCCCTCCTAGCACAAGTTCAGAAATTGCGCGCGGCACCTCCGTGCAACACTGTGTCTTGCGCGCGCCCACTGTTCAACGTTGAGTTTGACTCGTGACGAGCAATAACATACGGAGAAAATGATACTACCGCTTCAAGGTTAATCGTTAAATAGGTGCTAAAAATATCTCTTTGGCTAACAACGTTGTATAACTTTTACTATGATCGTCTTTTTTTTTTGTTTTTTTTCGAAAAATTCAAAAATATGTTTTTTATCGTTCTTTTTGCGTTTTTGCAAAGAATATATATATATCGTTCTTTTTGCGTTTTCGTTAAAAAAATGTGGTAGTAGATGCTACTCTTGAAGATGCACTTTCCACCTTAGCGCAAGACGGAAAATTGCGCGCGATACTATTTTTTGGTTATGATGATTCGTTTACGTACTTCATAATCAAACTAATGACATTACTTCTTATGAGGTTCATCATTAGAATTTTGCATCCCTTAATAGGAAGTCATCAATATGTTTATTCTTAAACGTGTCTATTTTCGTGTTCATCATGTTTTAGTTGTAATTGATCAACCTTGATTTAAGAGTATAATTATTTACATCTTCTATGGTTTAAAAAGAAAATTCCGAGAACCTTACTTGGGATGTTTGCCTCACACAAAAAAAAAAAAAAAAAAAAAAAAATTATAATTCTAAAAAAAAAAAACAAAAAAAAAGAAAAAAAAAAAGAAGAGAAGATAATGAATGATAAAACCGAGAAAATGATTTAATTATTTCTTGGATTTACATTTGGAGGCCATCATTCTTTTTAAGCAAATAGTAAAATATTATCCTTTGAAGATGAGCAATATGAGAATCATAATTTTTTAAAAAATGATATAGATCTCTATTGCAATCTAAGTGATCAACAAATACCATAGTATATTTGATCATTTTATGGAGTGTGTTCGAGTTGATTAATATTTCTAAAAATTTGATGAGCATTTTCAATCCAACATTCTTGTCTTTCTCTTCTACCTTTTCGAAAACAATTCGTTTAAAGTAAAATTCTTAGATGATTACCTTGTTGAAGTCAATACAAATCATGACATTCCATTAATGATTGTTCGTGAATTTTTTGACATTCTTCATCAACAAAACTTACTTAAAGCGAATTCGTAGTACAAGGATTAAAAAAAAAGAGAAACAAAACAATCATTTTGACTTTGATTTATTGTTTGAATGCTTGGCAGAAAAGGTTTCAAGTGAACGCGCTCAATTTCTCGTGATACACATTACTAGATCATCTTCCACATTCGCATACTAGTCCAGTCATGGGTGACAAAGCAGCATTGGAGAAACTTAGAGAGGAACTCCAAAACCTAAAGGCCCTATGAGAGGATGAAGCCCAAATGAAGGCTCATAAAAAAGCAAAAAAAGCTAAAATAAAAGCAGAAAAAGAAAAAGAAAACATTCTGCAAGAAAAAGCAAGAGCCGAAAGAGTAGAAGCCTTGGAGAAACTTGTCCTTCGAGCTAACTCAGGGAATAAGTAATTCAATTATGAGCTTGCACCACAACCTAGTGGCAATACTCTCCCAGAAAAGTTCTTGACTACGGATTTGCCAACCTTTAAGGTTACATACAATCCTAGGACTCACTTAATGAGCTTTATTGGAATTATGGCATTGAATAGGGTTGAGCCAAGCCTATATGCATGTACTTTTCCTCTTTCATTGGACCCAACTTCTAGATCATGGTTTTATAACCTCGATGCAAAACAAACTTCCACTTAGAGTGACGTTGTAAAAGCGTTTTTAACCCAATATGGAGATAACATCGAGCTCACAACTACCTTGCGCGATCTCGAATTGCTTAAGCAATGGGAAGAAGAAGGCTTCATTGACTTCTTTTCCAGGTGGCGATTAAAGGTTGCTCTTATTCCACAAAGACCTCCGGATCATGAACTTGTCCCAAAGTTCATAGACAATATGTCTCCACCATACAAGTGCCATTTACAATATCTTGGTTTAGACACATTTTAAAAAGTCTATACTGTGGGAATATTAATTGAAAGGGACTTGATAAATGAAACCATGAATCATATAGATGGACTTGATTTTTATAGAGGATTTCAACTACGTCGAAAATGGACAAAGCTTGAAGACGCAATCTCAAGAAGTTGTCAACAACTCAAGATGTAGCACCCTAGGTCTTGTTTTGTTTCTTTCCTTTGTTTTTTTTAATGATACACTAAGAGATTCATGCTGTCAAATCTACTTATTTTGTACTCTCATGAATAAAAAATATATTTTCAAGTACTTCTATCTTGTTCTCTTTTCAATCTCTTTATTGCTATTGACTTGAATTAAATAAAACGTATAAATACAAACAGGCAATATCAAAAGGCATACATACTCAACACTTTAAGAATCTTGATGAGCTTTGGCTTACAGGGTGTATTATTGAATGAAAAGAGGCCCATAAAGAAAAGATATGATGATTTCGCCAACACAGGAGGCAACTTGAAACTCCACAAATATAATCCCATGTTCTTAACCTTAGAGAAAATCCATGTTTTTGGCAGCCCTTTTGAGCCTCGCCAATTTAGCCTTAGTTATTCGACCTACATTATTCCATACCTTGGGATGGGAATGGTGCAAAGATACAAATAGGAAATTGGGGGAACGAAGCATAAGAGGAGGACACAAAGTTAGTCTAAACCCAAAAGGAAAGATCAAAAAATCGTTCCAAACCCAAAACAAAACTTGTCAAAAAAGAAAAATAAAAAAAAAAACAAAAGAGAGATGACAAGGAAAAGGCACCTAATGTAGGAAGTTGCCACACAAAGCAGAAATGTTTAAATTTGAGAAGCACCAAAATTAAGGGATTTTGGGATTAATTTATACCTGAGCCTGTCCATTCTTCATAACCCCAAGCCTTGCCACGTTACAACCTTGGAAAGGCCCTCCTTGAGGTAGACCATAACCATATACCAAAATCATCATTCCATGAAAATATGGCCAATCTTAGGCCTTTGCACATATGGACCTACAATTGAGTAGCCATGTCCATATATAAAATGCATGAAGTGTTGAGTTATGATTACAAGATCATATAAAAAAAATTCAAATGATTTGGATGATTTGATAGCCATTGGCTTGATTACATCATGTTAGTAAAGAAATCGAATCAAACTAAATTTGATGTTTTCCATATCTTTTGTCAAAGAAAAATGAGATGATTATCACTTTTAAAAAAAAAAATAAAAAAAAAAAAAACAATCATCTTATTTTCTTTTAATAAGAGGGCTATTTATTACCAAGGTAAGGTTCTATATACATTGCTTAGAAAGAAAAAGAGTTAATACAATAAATTGATTTGATATATCGACAGCCTTGACGTCAACTTTAGATGTCTTTTACAACTCTTGAGCATTGGTCTTCTCACTTATCATGAGCAACTAATTTTTCCGCCTGCGTTTGATATCTCCATCTTCTCTAAACGAGGAACATTGATTAAACGTGATCGCTACATGTAAAAATGATCGTTATCTCTATCACGCGTATACCTCACAACCAAGTCATAACGATAATTAAAATATTAAGTCAATAATCCTTGATTTTCGAAAACATGTCTAATTTTCTTTCTTTATTCTTCTATGGGAAAGTTAGATTCCCCTTCCTTTTTATACAAATCCGTTTTTTTTGTTCATTTCTTTTTAAGGGGGTAAGTCGGGATGATCCCTCCCATTTGGCAACTAAAATTCTCGAAAGTAGTCTAATTTTTTCGCTCTTTGCCTCAAATTGGGGGCTTAAAAAAGCCAGGACATCCCCACTCTCTATTTACAGATTTAAACACGCTATTTATGCTGCAAAATCAATGTCATGCAAAGCTTATTACAAACCATCTTAATAACTTTAAATGACAAAGGGAAGAATACCACTTCCTATTATTTGACCAAGATAATTAATTATGTTACTTGATCAAACAATTTATAATAAACATATGCAATATTCCACAAATTGAAAAAAAAAAAAGTCTTGGTGCTTTAAAAAAACATGAGAAACATCCCCTACCATATGTATACATGAATTCCAAAAGCCACCTAAGTCTACACTTGGGGGCTTCAAATATAGGTCTCACCTTGACTTTCATGAGACCATATTTTGGAAAGTGATTCGAATGATTTTTATAAATTATTCTAACATTTCACCAAACCTAGGTTTGATAAACATTCATTTTCAAACTACGGTGCTTATTTAATTGAAAGAACTTCACTTTCAATTAGCAAAATATGACAATGATGACAAACAGAAAAACTTAAACACAATTAGATATACGAAAGTTTGCCCACATTTTCATATCTTTGTTGAAATATGTTGCAAGTTACAGCTTACCTTCATCAATCTTGAACAAAAAAGTCACACTCAATTACGAGCTAGACTTTTCTTTCCATTTTGGGTTCAATTTTGGAAATAATATGATTATGTATTTTGTCTACTAGAAAAAAATGCTTTTCAAAACAAACTTTCATTTAAATAATTGGACCCTTTTCAAATTTTGAATTCTAGTTCACATGTTTCTAATAAAAATAGTATTCAAAATTTCCTTTATGGATTTTTGTTTTCTCAAATAAATAAATTTTCAGATTCTTAATAACCGTTTGGATAACATGTATTTCCAAAATGAATGAATTAAGATTCGACTTCTTCTTAACTCGAACTTGTTCTCGCTTAGTTCTCCTGCGAATATTGGCTAAGGGATGGTAAACCAACCACCTACAAGACCAAAGTCAAAGATTGATAAGAACAAAGAAAATATATGATGTTCTAAATCAACTTTGAGATGATTTTGGATGAGTAAGGGTCGATATTTGACATATGTGCTTATTTTTCTTAATTTCTATCCTTAGGAACCTAAAAGAAATTGATATTGGAATGTTAGAAGAAAGAACGAGTCCATTGGTTTGAAAACATAGAAAATAGGCATGGTTTTAGCCATATAGGCCAAATTTGGATGATTTTGGATGAGTAAGGGTTGATAATTGACATATGTGCTTATTTCTCTTAATTTCTATCCTTAGGAACCTAAAAGCAATTGATATTGGAATGTTAGAAGAAAGAACGAGTCCATTGGTTTGAAAACATAGAAAATAGGCATGGTTTTAGCCATATAGGCCAAATTTGGATGATTTTGGATGAGTAAGGGTCGATAATTGACATATGTGCTTATTTCTCTTAATTTCTATCCTTAGGCACCTAAAAGTTATTGAATTCGGAATGCTAGAAGAAAGAACGAGTTCATTTAATTGAAAACGTAGAAAATAGGCATGGTTTTAGCCATATAGGCCAAATTTGGATGATTTTGGATGAGTTAGGGTTGAAAATTGACTTATGTGCTTATTTTTCTTTATTTCTATCCTTAGGCACCTCAAATTTCAGCCATATAGGCCAAATATGCAACTGAATAATCAAGAATAAGAAACCTTACCTTATATTGTTGGTTGTTTTTTTAACAATTTTTTTTTTTTTTTTTATTATCTTCAATATTTTGTAGGAGACCTTGATATGTCCATTTTATATAGTGTTTTACCCCCGTCCCATGGTCGTTATTAGTAGTGTTTTTGGCTCTTTCGGGCCACTTTTATTACTAATTTGTGTGCTCTAGTGTTTTCGTAGTTTTAGTTGTATTTTACAGGAAATTGCACTCTTGGAGCATTTTCCCGGGCTTTATGGATCAACTACGGAAGCTAGAAGGGCACGACCACTTTTGGAGCCCAGGATCGGTGAGAGCCGGTGATTAAGGGCACGATAATTGGGATCCCGAGGCATTTGGACCAAGTATTCAAGACCCGAGGAGGAAATCCGGATTGGGCCGAGAAATCAAGCCCAATCGAAGTCCAAGCTCAAGGAGAAGCAATCGCCCGATCGGGCTACCTCTAGCACGATCGGGCGCGGCAAGGCTTTGTGCTGAGCGTGCTATAGCGCGCCCGATCGTGCGAGCCTCTAGCACGATCGGGCGACGCTGATGGGAAGGAACGCGAAGAAAAAGGCGCGCCCGATCGGGCGGCCCTTCGTCTGATCGGGCGCGTGTTTTTAAGAGACCTGATTAAGTTTAGTTTTGATTTTAGTTTTAGAAAACGTTTAATTACGTTTTTGTACGGAATTATGAGATTACCTTCTTTCTTAGACTTTCTCTATCTACTTAGTATTTTTCTCTCTCTTAAATTCTCTCTCAACTTTTGTTCTTAATTCTTCCTTTAATTCTAGATTTATTTTTGGTAAAAATTTCTTCCCTTTTAATTTCTGTTATTTTATTTGCTTTCTTGATTATGCTTTTATTTATTTATTTGATTAGTTTAGTCATGATGATTTGTGAGTAGTTTAATTTCTAGGGTTTATGGGGATCTAATAAATGATATGAAAAGGTAATTTTGTGATTGTTAATTATCAATGCTTGGTTGATTTCCAATTGATTGTTTTAATGCTATGCAATTAGGTTTGGCCAGATTTAATTGTATGAGTTTAGCAGTATTAATTCGAGATTCGACATATGAGAATTGATATTTAGGCTTAGTTTCAATAGGCGGATTAATTTATAAATGGTTAAGTCGAGATTCGACAGATGAGATTTAATACCGGTAAATTAACTCTGTGATTATAATACGTAGCGAAAGCCCTTTGTAATCTGATTAACCAATGCTTGATTATTACTTATTGTGAATTGCCCTGGAATATTGTTTATTAGTGAACCTACGCCCTAGGCCTTTAATATTTGATTTTCTCCCTACTTTATCCCATTCGACTCTATTCTCCGTAGTTTAGTTTTTATTCACAAAAATATTGGTTACTTAGATAATTTAGACTATAATAATTAATTAGGAGTAAAAAGACTTGTTTCCCTGTGGAGTTCGACCCTACTTCCCTATCTACTTTAGTTAGAGGACTTAGGTAATTATTTTTGATTAGGGGACACGACTTTACCCTGTCAAAATTTGGCGCCGTTGCCGGGGACACGGTTTTATTTTTGTTTTCTGATTATATTTTTGTAGTCTAGATTATCCCCTTTTTGCCTCAGAGAACATTAGTTCTTTGAGGCAATTCTCATATTTGTCTTTAGTTCTTTGTTTATGCCCAGGTGTTCCAGATCAGGTTACATCCCTTTTGACCCTGAGATCGAGCGTTCTTTTCATAGGCAAAGGAAACTCTATAGACAAATTCTGGCGGGTTCTGAGGAGGACAACGATCGAAGAGATCCTCCCCCTGATTCTAGTGACACAGATATTCCTTCAGATTCAGAATCAGAGATGACGGCCCAGAAGAAACTCAGTGACTACTCGCAACCGAAGCTCACAGATTTCCCGCACCTTACTCCCACTCCGGCTCTAGATGGAGTTCAATTTGAGATCAAGCCCCAATTTATCACTATGATAGAGAGGAAGCAGTTCAGCGGAGCTAAGGGTGAAGATCCTAATCTTCACATCGCAGATTTCTGCCAATATTATAACACCATTAGACAAGCCGGGGTCACGCAAGACCAAATCAGGGAGATTCTTTTTCCCTTTTCATTATGTGGCAAAGCAAAATTATGGTTTAATGGTTTGAATAGAACTGCACTTGGTATTACTGACTGGGAAACTCTTGCTTTGAATTTCTATAATAAATATTATCCTGTAGAGAGAACAGCGGTGCTAAGGAGTGCTATTTAGAACTTCGCTCAAGAGGCCGACGAAACGTTATATGAGGCTTGGGAGAGGTTCAAGGATCTACAGAGAGAGTGCCCCCACCACAATCTAGCACAATGGCAATTGATCCAAGCATTCTATAATGGACTTGAAAATTCTTCTAGATCAGTGCTAGATTCGACAGCTAGTGGGAGGTTTATGAATTTAAATGTGGATGATGCAGGTCAGGTTATCGAAGGCATGGCAATACACAATTCCCAATATGGGAATCCGAGAGGGTTTTCAAATAAAGGAAAACATAGTGTCGATTCCGTATCCTTTTTGCAAGCTCAATTAACATCTATTTGTCAAAAATTAGATAATCTTACTGCTGCTCCTAACTCTGTAGCTAATGTTTCTGCTAATGCTAACCATGAAGCTTTTTGTGAAAATTGTGGAATTGTAGGTCATTGGGAGCAAGATTGTGGGAGCTCTATGGAACAAGTTAATGCCTTTCAAACCTATGGGCAAAATAACCCCTATTCCAATTCCTACAATGCCGGTTATAAAAATCATCCTTATCTTTCGTACCGGAGCACCAATGTACAAAATCCTCCACCTCCACAACAACCACAACAACAAACCCCACCACAGCAAAAATACTATCATCCTAATTTCGGCCAGAAAAGCCAAGCATCACCCTCATCATCATCCGACCCTGCCATGACAGAAATTAGAGCAATGCTTGCCAACATGCAAAAGCATATGGAGAGTAGGGATGCGCAAATTGATTCTATCCTAGCCCATAATAAAATCATGGACAATCAAATTGCACAACTTTCATCTACCCTATAATCACGTCAGCAGGGAGCTCTACCATCACAACCTATCCATCCTACAGATCATGCTAATGCAATCACTCTAAGGAGTGGTTCACATTATGATGGACCTCCTATGCCAAAGGAAGATAGACAAGTTCCTGATCTAGATTCCTCTATACCAAACGCTAATCCTGCTAGCCCTGCAGGGCTACAAATAGATACTAACCCTACTAATGTTTCTGTGCAGGGTAAATCGCAGGATAAGGGAGGAGATGTGCAGAGCCCGGTTATCAAACTTCCATTCCCTAATAGACAACTAAAGAGTAAGTTTGATAAACAATTCGGTAAGTTTTTAGAGGTTGTGAAAAACCTGCAGGTAACATTTCCTTTCACTGATTTAATCACTCAAGTTCCTGCTTATGCTAAATTTATGAAAGACATTCTGCCTAGGAAAAGGGCCTTTAATGAAGTAGAAACTGTAGCTTTCACAGAGGAGTGTAGCGCTTTATTGCAAAACAAATCCCCTCCTAAATTAAAGGATCCCGGTAGTTTTTCTATCCCTTGTCACATTGGGAATGTTTTTATTGATAAAGCTTTGTGTGATTTGGGTGCTAGTGTCAGTGTCATGCCATCGTTTGTCTGCGCTAAACTTAATATGGGAGAATTAAAAGTTACTAATATAACTTTGCAAATGGCAGATCGTTCGGTAAAATACCCCTTAGGTATTTTAGAGGACGTACCTATCAGAGTTGGTAAATTTTTTATTCCTGTTGATTTTGTTGTTTTAGACATGGCAGAGGACACACAAATACCCATTATATTAGGTAGGCCTTTCCTCCATACTGCAGGAGCGATTATTGATGTTAAAAATGGTAAACTAACCCTTTCTGTAGGTGACGATAATGTTACTTTCAATTTAGGGAAGGTTTTGAAAGGGCCTATGTTAGAGGAAAATTGTTGCTACATTGATATAATTGATATAATGGATGATATTTGTGATGATAGCTTGCCACAGGTTCTTGCGAAGGATCCTTTAGAGGAAGTTCTCTACGGGAATTTATCTAGCGACAATGCAAGCGTTTGGGGTAATGAGGTACAGGATATTGAAAAGGCTCTTTCCTTAAAAGAGTTAAGCCCCAAGGAAACAATGAAGGTAGTAAATTTAGTTCAGGAATCAAAACCTGCAGAGGTCAAGAAACCTGAGCTAAAACCTCTCCCTTTTCATTTAAAATATGTTTTTCTGGATGAACAGGAACTACACCCCGTGATCATCAGTACTGCACTCACTGACCTACAATCTTCCCAACTTCTAGGGGTTCTCAAAACCCATAAGAAGGCTATAGGGTACAGTATTGATGATCTCAAGGGTATTAGCCCTGACTTTTGTATGCACAGGATACATCTAGAGGAAAATTACAAACCCTGCATTCAACCCCAACGAAGATTAAATCCCAACATGCAGGAAGTAGTCAAGAAGGAGGTGATGAAATTACTTGATGCAGGTATTATCTATCCTATTTCTGACTCCAAGTGGGTAAGTCCTGTGCAGGTAGTGCCAAAGAAAGGTGGGATGACGGTGATTACAAATGAAAAGAATGAATTAATTCCCACTAGAACTGTAACAGAGTGGCGTATGTGCATAGACTATCGTAGATTAAATATCGCCACTAAAAAGGATCACTTCCCTCTTCCCTTTATAATATCAAATGCTTGAGAGGTTAGCCAATCATAAATTCTTTTGCTATTTGGACGAGTATTCGGGATTTTTCCAAATTCCGATTCACCCTGAAGATCAGGAAAAAAACTACTTTTACATGCCCTTATGGCACTTTTGCATATCGTAGAATGCCCTTTGGTTTATGTAATACACCCGCTACCTTTCAACGTTGTATGATGAGCATTTTTTCTGATTTCATAGAGTCTATTATGGAGGTCTTTATGGATGATTTTAGCGTATATGGTTCTTCATTTGATTCATGTTTAATTAATCTCGCTAAAATTTTGAAAAGATGTGAAGAGTGCAATTTAGTCCTTAATTGGGAAAAATGTTACTTTATGGTGACAGAGGGAGTAGTCCTAGGTCATATTGTATCTAATAAGGGCATACAAGTAGACAAGGCTAAATTATCAGTGATTGAGCAATTACCTCCCCCAGTCAATGTTAAGGGAGTTAGAAGTTTCTTGGGTCATGCGGGGTTTTATCGCCGCTTTATCAAAGATTTTTCTAAAATTGCTAAACCACTGACACAGCTTTTGCTCAAGGATTCCCCATTTATTTTTACTGACGAGTGTCTTGAGGCTTTTAACAGCATTAAGCAGGCTTTGATATCGACACCCATCATATGTGCTCCCGATTGGAACCTTCCTTTCGAGATTATGTGTGATGCAAGTGACTTTGCACTAGGAGCCGTGCTCGGACAGAGGAAGGACAAGGTTTTGCATGCTATTTATTATGCTAGAAAAACCTTGGATGAAGCCCAAGTCAACTATGCCACTACGGAAAAGGAGTTTCTTGCTGTCATTTATGCTTTAGAAAAATTTAGATCATATCTTGTTGGTTATAAAGTTATTGTTTTTACTGATCATGCAGCGTTGAAATATTTGATAGCTAAGGCGGAATCAAAGCCAAGGCTACTCCGGTGGGTTCTCTTGCTCCAAGATTTCAACATAGAAATAAAAGATAAAAAGGGAGCAGAGAACGTAGTGGCAGACCACTTGTCACGTATCAGGTATGATGAGGGTAAGGATTCTTTACATATAGATGATTCTTTCCCTGATGACAACCTATATGCAGTTGTAGAGCAACACCCATGGTATGCAGATTTTGCTAATTATTTAGTGGGTGGTACTCTACCTCTTGACTTGTCCTACCAACAAAAAAAGAAATTCCTTTCTGATGTTAAACATTATTTTTGGGATGATCCTTTTTTGTTTCGTGAGTGTGCAGATGGATTATTTCGCAGGTGTGTTCCCGAATGGGAAGTCCGCGGTGTGCTTACTAGTTGCCACACCTCACCATATGGAGGACATCATGGCCCCACTAAAACGGTGGCCAAGATTAATGAGTCAGGTTTTTATTGGCCTATAATGTTTAAAGATGCTAACATGTTTGTGCAGGCTTGCGACTCTTGCCAGAGGACTGGAAACATCTCGCGGAGGCATGAGATGCCCCAAACAGGAATTCTAGAAGTTGAGATTTTTGACGTTTGGGGTGTTGATTACATGGGACCGTTCCCTTCTTCAAAAGGGAACCGTTATATTCTTGTCGCCCTAGATTATGTATCCAAGTGGGTTAAAGCCATCGCCACTCCTACCAATGACGCCAAGGTCGTCCACAAACTTTTTAACAAGACCATCTTTCCAAGATTTGGTGTACCTAGAGCTATAATAAGTGACGGAGGATCTCACTTTCATGAACGGAAGTTGGACACCCTCCTCAAAAAGTATGGTGTCTACCATAGGACAGGTTTAGCCTACCACCCCCAAACTAGTGGCCAAGTTGAGGTTTCTAACCGTGAGATTAAGGCCATTCTAGAGAAGGTGGTGTCAAAATCAAGGAAAGATTGGAGCAACAAGTTGGACGACACTCTTTGGGCATATAGAAATGCATTCAAGACCCCCATAGGTACAACTTCGTATAGACTCGTGTACGGAAAAGCATGTCATCTCCCGGTCGAATTGGAATATAAGGCATATTGGGCTATTAAGGAGCTCAATCTAGATGCCAAACTAGCGGGGGAAAAGAGGTTACTTCAACTTAATCAACTCGATGTGTTTAGGTTGACGGCCTATGATAGTGCTCGAGTCTACAAAGGGAAGACAAAGAAGTGGCACGACAAGATGATCCTTCCGAGGGAATTCAAGGAGGGTGATAAAGTGTTACTATTCAACTCACGACTTAAACTTTTCCTAGGAAAGTTAAGGTCAAGGTGGTCGGGTCCTTTTATCGTAAAAAGGGCCAACAAATTCGGTTCTGTGGAAGTTTTCGACGAACATGGTAACGAGTTCAAGGTTAATGGCAAAAGACTCAAGCAATATCATGAGGGGGCTACAATTGGTGCGGTTGATATACTTCACCTAAGTAGTTCCGATTCACTCTGAGTTTCACTGTGGTAAGAGGGTCGTGCGGGACCTAGATAAACCAGCGCTTTGTGGGAGGCAACCCGTATTTCTTACTTTCTAGACTAGTTTTCCTTTTTATTTATTTTTATTTTTTATTTTTATAGAGGCGAGGAGAGTGTAATTTTACCGTTTATAAGTGTTTTTGTACAGGTATAGGTTTAAGAGGTCGAAAGACTTAGAAAAATTTGAAGACGAAGAAAAGCTAAGGAAATCTGACCAGGCACGGGCCCGATCGGGCGGAGGTCGCGCGATTGGGCGCGCAAGAGGGAGAAATTTCCAGCCTTAAATTTGCCCGATCGGGCGCGAAAAGAGAGCTGGGAATCGAGGCTTATTTCGCCCGATCGGGCGAGAGCGCAAGTTCAGTCAGAAACTCGAGTAAATTTCACCCGATCGGGCGAGGTTGCCCGATCGGGCGCAAATCGAGTGAAGGAAAAGATATGTCGGGCGAAGCTCGCCCGATCGGGCACGCAACTTCAATTCTGGAAATTCAAATGATCTGCCCGATCGGGCGCGCCTATTTTTGGCCGTCACCTTATATTTTTCCTCTTCTTTCTTTCCTCATTTTCTTCTTATTTCATCTTCTTCTCCATTACTTTCTCTCTCTAAAACCTCCATTTTTACACCTTCAAAATCACTTATTTTTCAAGATCTTCTCCAATCCTTCCATCAAAACTCAAATTTTTTTATATATTTCTAATCCTTTCATCTTTCTCTACAATCTACATTCAATTTCTACCATTTTCTCTCAATTTTCTCTAAACCCTAAGAAGGAGAAACCATCCAATTCCTACATTTTCTAATCTCATGGCTTTCAAGAGATCAAGAACAGTAAGGGGGGAAGACTCAAGGCAGCAAGAGGCGAGAATTGACCCGGATTTGCAAATTCCGGGATGGGAGAGGGTGGTCATCACCACCCAAGAGCAAAAACAGAGGATGCTTAACCTCATCACGAGGCAGGTAATTCCCACTCGTTTCATTCATCACTCTACCCTTATTAGACTAGGAATTGATAAGCATGTAGAAAAATTATTCAAGGGAGTTGGCATGAGTGGTTTCTTTAACATGCAGTACGATACTTATGATTATTTAACCTTAGAATTCGTTTCTAGTTTTAATGTCATAAAATCAAATGCTTTAATTTCTCATGTTCAATTTCGGTTATTCAATAATGATATTAGATTGACATTGAAAGAATTTGGTAAAATTTTTGAGTTGAAATCGGATAGGCCCCTTAAACCACCCCAAGACAACATTGCCGTTGTCTATCAATCCCTTACGGGGGATCCTAATTTGAACCTCCAACATGCTAAAGGCACTTGGATACAACATCCCATGCCAAAGATTTGGCAACGGTTTGTTGGCCTTACCATTTTTGGAAGGCATGAACCCGCCAATGTTAGGTGGGATGAGCTTGAATTACTAGGGTAATACATGATCCCTAGGAGTGAAAAGCTCAATATAGTCCATAAAATGGCCAACCACTTCCAACGGGTGGCCAACGCGGCCGAGGCGGGTAGGTCTAGGGTACCTATTTACTTTGGTGGCCTAGTTACACATATAGCGGTCAAACACCTTAGCTTTGTCCCTAACGATGATGGTAAGGTAGCCGGCCCAACTATTATGGACCTACCCTATCTAGGTAGCCTTAATTGGATTAATGTCATGGAAGGGGAGACTTGGTGGGTGATTCAACGGGAATCGGGTAGGAGGGATAATGCTTTCACTTTACCCCACCCCATCTTGACCAAATTTGAGAAGGGGAAGCCTTCTTACACTTTTGAGCTTAACGGTCAAGGTGAGGTGCAACCACCTCACCCTTCACCTCAACCCCATCACTCTCCCATTGACCACTCACCTCCTCACCATTCACCACATTATCCACCACCTCAACCCTTTACATACGATATCCCCACTTCCTCTACCAACTACAACATAGACCCCAACGCCCCTTATGACTTCTCGGCTTTTAGGAGCTAATTAGATAGGATTGAGACGGGGCAAGGGAGAGTTGAGGGTTTGGTTAGGGATTTGGATGCTAGAGTAGGGTCTCTAGATAGAAGGGTAGGTTATGTGGAGAGGAACCTAGGGAGGGGTTTATACCCCATGTATGATGACTATGCCCGTCGGGAGGCTATTCCCCCCGATTCACTTGTCCCTGATTGGTTCCAATATCCGCAAGGTGGATATACGAACCCAAGTGCCTTTGGTACCTACGTTAACTACTCATCGGTCCATGGTTATGGGACCGATGTACCTTTTGGTGGGTTGGGGGGAATGTAGACCCTAACTACTTTGCAGGTGGTTCAGGTTATGGTGGTGGTGGCTCTAGCCATGGAGGAGCCAGTTCTAGCCACGGCGGGGGCTATTCGAGGATGGATGAGGATGAGGAGTAGGCTACTCTCCCAAGTCAATGAGGGCATTGCTTGATTTGGCTTGGGGGGGTGTTCTTTCACTTGGTAATTCTCTTCCTTTTCTCTTTTTATTTGCTTTCTAGTATAGTTTTTATTGCTTTCCTAGTGTAGTTTTTATTGCTTTCTTATATATGAAAAATACAAAAAAATTGAAAAATAAAAAAAATTCAAAAATACTTTCCAATGAATTATGAATCATACTTCCCTGTGCCCCATACTTGAGAAAAATTTGTTTTGATTCTTGGTTATTGATAATGAGCATTGTGGACTTGTTGGTAATGATTTAAAGTTTAATTGCTTGGATTCCTAAACATGAGTCAATCTTGCCCAACTACTTGTGAATATAGTGCTTGACTAGTTGATTTGGTTAGGAAATGTGTGATAGTTCCATGATTCCTGGTATGTCAATGAATTTGAGTATTGATTTGCAACTATGAGTAGTGTTTCATGACTTATTATTATGCACATGAGGAGGACGAAGGCGTTCATTCTTTTAGGTAGCCTTCAGAGTATTAGATACATTTGTTCCCTTCTTGTTACCCATGTTGTTGCTTGTGCCCTTTTATTGTTTATTTAGCCACATTACAAGCCTATTTGAGCCCCATTGGTTACTAGTCCCAAGCTTGGCTTGGGGGTGCTATTAGTTGGTGAGGTGAGGGAGTTGTGGTGTGCATATTATTTGCACAATGTGGGAATAAAAGAAGAGTGATTGTTATTTGATTTTTGATCGGAAAATATTGATATTGTGTTTCAAAGTTGAATTTTCCAATATGAGTTAAAAAGAAAAAACAAAAAGAGCAAAAGAAAAAAATTTATTAATGCTCAAATGTTCTATTTGAAGGTTGTTAAAAAGAAAAAAAAAAGAAGAAGAAAAAAATTTCAAGTAGAAAAAAAAAAGAATGAGTTCAAAGTTTGTTTTTCACTCAAAGTTCAACATTATCATATTTTTATGAGTGATTATTGTGAGTGTTGGGATTGTTTATGATGATTAGAGTTGTATTTGGTGGTTTTTGTTGGAGTTGGTTATGTTGATGGATATGTATGATCATCATTATTTTGATCATGGGTTTATTAGGTTTTGGCTCCCTTAATGCATAGCTTTTCTCTCACATAATCCCAAATTTATCCTACCTTTACCCTAGCCTTACATTACAAGCTTTAAAGACCTTCCGACCTTGTGCATAGAAGTTATGTAAACGTGAAAGTGTTGTTTGTCAATGCAAGTTATGACTTGGCATATTTCGAGTCGACTAGTAGGATGAGCGTTCAATGTTTTTATACACACGAGAGTGTGAGTTGGGAGGGCATTGTTCACATTAAAGGGGTTGGTTGGAGAGCGATCGAGTACATCCTTTACTCGCCACATAAATGAGAGTTGAGTCTGTGAGCACTAGTCTTGAATTCTATATGCTCTTGTGGTTTGCTCTACTTGACAATTGTTGGGGAGGAAGGGTGATTAGATGAATAAGATTGATTGATGTTGAAGCATGTTCATTAGATTTGCCTTGAATCGTTGGTTTTTGATTTGATTATTGAGGTGAAGTATGTTTTATATATTCATTAATGAGCTCTTTGCTTAGGGACAAGCAAAGGTTTGGCTTGGGGGAGTTTGATATGTCCATTTTATATAGTGTTTTACCCCCGTACCTTGGTCGTTATTAGTAGTGTTTTTGGCTCTTTCGGGCCACTTTTATTACTAATTTGTGTGTTCTAGTGTTTTCGTAGTTTTAGTTGTATTTTACAGGAAATTGCACTCTTGGAGCATTTTCCCGGGCTTTATGGATCAACTACGGAAGCTAGAAGGGCACGACCACTTTTGGAGCCCAGGATCGGTGAGAGCCGGTGATTAAGGGCTCGGTAATTGGGATCCCGAGGCATTTGGACCAAGTATTCAAGACCCGAGGAGGAAATCCGGATTGGGCCGAGAAATCAAGCCCAATCGAAGTCCAAGCTCAAGGAGAAGCAATCGCCCGATCGGGCTACCTCTAGCACGATCGGGTGCGGCAAGGCTTTGTGCTGAGCGTGCTATAGCGCGCCCGATCGTGCGAGCCTCTAGCACGATCGGGCGACGCTGATGGGAAGGAACGCGAAGAAAAAGGCGCGCCCGATCGGGCGGCCCTTCGTCTGATCGGGCGCGTGTTTTTAAGAGACCTGATTAAGTTTAGTTTTGATTTTAGTTTTAGAAAACGTTTAATTACGTTTTTGTACGGAATTATGAGATTACCTTCTTTCTTAGACTTTCTCTATCTACTTAGTATTTTTCTCTCTCTTAAATTCTCTCTCAACTTTTGTTCTTAATTCTTCCTTTAATTCTAGATTTATTTTTGGTAAAAATTTCTTCCCTTTTAATTTCTGTTATTTTATTTGCTTTCTTGATTATGCTTTTATTTATTTATTTGATTAGTTTAGTCATGATGATTTGTGAGTAGTTTAATTTCTAGGGTTTATGGGGATCTAATAAATGATATGAAGGGGTAATTTTGTGATTGTTAATTATCAATGCTTGGTTGATTTCCTATTGATTGTTTTAATGATATGCAATTAGGTTTGGCCAGATTTAATTGTATGAGTTTAGCAGTATTAATTCGAGATTCGACAGATGAGAATTGATATTTAGGCTTAGTTTCAATAGGCGGATTAATTTATAAATGGTTAAGTCGAGATTCGACAGATGAGATTTAATACCGGTAAATTAACTCTGTGATTATAATACGTAGAGAAAGCCCTTTGTAATCTGATTAACCAATGCTTGATGATTGCTTATTGTGAATTGCCCTGGAATATTGTTTATTAGTGAAACTACGCCCTAGGCCTTTAATATTTGATTTTCTCCCTACTTTATCCCATTCGACTCTATTCTTCGTAGTTTAGTTTTTATTCACAAAAATATTGGTTACTTAGATAATTTAGACTATAATAATTAATTAGGAGTAAAAAGACCTGTTTCCCTGTGGAGTTCGACCCTACTTCCCTATCTACTTTAGTTAGAGGACTTAGGTAATTATTTTTGATTAGGGGACACGATTTACCCTGTCAGACCTACCAGAAGAAGCTCGAAGAAACAAGGAGTCAGGGATTCAGAAGAGTCCCAATGAGTTGTACTGGGAGACGGTGGGTGGGCGCAATAAGAAGGGGCGTGTGAAGGGACTTGGACAAAGTGCAAAGCTCTACTATGGCAACCGGATGGGTCGAGCTTCCCGTTCTTCACAGCAATACACGCCGTCTGTCATTTCTCAGATGCAAGACCAGATGGAACACAGGGTGCAAGCTCTCCAAACTCAAATGGAAGCCGAGATGAAAAGGCAAATTGACTCCCGAATTGCTGAAATAAAGAGGAGATACAAGGAGAGTATGGATGAGATGATGAGTCGTTTCACCAACAACGACTCATGTTCCACCATTCATCCTCAGCATCGAGACCCAAGGGACGACCCGGGTAGTGGTGGAGCAGGCCAGGGTTTCCAGGCGATTGCGTAGCTTAGCTTTAGTCTAGCATAGATTAACTCTAACATAGCTTTTGTTTGGTTTAGATACCAAAATATGGACTATCTTTTGTACTATGACATAATTATTATATATATATATGTAAATAAATATAATTTCGTAGGTCGGTAATTAATTTTTTTAAAACAACAACTTTAGGTTTTGAAATGCATTTTTTTTTGTGGATTTATTATAAACAAAATTCAAGTTTGGAAATGCATTTTTTTTACAGAAATTTCTTGCGGGCTGGAAGGTCTTTCCGACGGAATATTTCATCGCAAAAAAATAAAATTGCGACGGAATATTGCCTCGCTAAATAAAAATTCCGAAGGAATAGTTCCTCACAAAACTAAACATTTCGATGGAATATTTGGTCGCAAAATACATATTCCGACGGAACTTTCTGTCGCAAAAATATTAATTCCGACGGAAAATTTCCTCGCAAGAAACAAATTCCGACTGAAAATTCCGTCGCAAAATACAAATTCCGACGAAAATTTTATTTTGCGACGGATCTTTTCCCGTCGGAAAATTGCGACGGACCGTTAGTTAAGGTCAATTTCAAGTCCGACGAAGTTATATCCGTCGTAAATTCCATCGGTAAGAAGGTTTACGACGGAATTTCCGTCGTAAAATGCCCAATTTCCTACAAAGCGTTTTTCGACGACCGGTTCCGACGGAATTCTGTCGGAAACCTTCTTTCCGACGGATTTTTGATAAGTTCCGACGAATATTTTTCGTCGCAATTTTGTTGTTTTCTTGTAGTGGTCACTCGTCAGGTTTCACCGTGACGCGGCGCAAGTCACCGTGACACGGTGTCTGTTCTCGGTGCACGAGAACTTTCTTCGCCGTTGCTTCGCCGTCAGAGTGTCACCGTGACACGGGGAAGCTTTACCGTGCCACGGCGTTAGACCATCGTGTTGCGGTGGTTGCTGCACCATTTTAGCAGGTTTTTCGAGCTTTTGGAGCTCAAATCTTTATCAATTTTGCTCTGATTTTTTTTCTAGTTTCCTCGTTTTCGATTTCTCACAAGGATCCATGTAAGTTTCCCTTGCTTATGTCTTGAATCATGTTGTAAATTCATACTTGCTTGAAACCCTAAAAAAAAATTAAATAAATTTGGGGTTTTTGATTTTGAGCTTCCATGTCAAAATTCTTGCCTTGAATTGGCTTGTATGTGAATGTATATGTGTTTGTGAAAAATTTGAGACCAAGTTTGTATGTTTTGGTAGGAATTGAGCAAATCACCATTTTTTGGTACTACTTGTATGAAATGGTGTTCTTGTTGTTCATGTTATTTTTTGCACTTGAAATTGTGATATGTTGGTTGTAGATCTTGTAAAATATGCCATGATGTGCCAATTTATCGTTCTTGTGCAATTTTGAAACATGCTCCGTTTTGTGTATATACTATATTGTCATGGAGAACATAATATCATGCAATTAGGAGAACATCGAATTAGTTCGTCATGGAGAAACTAAATACTAGAAATAATTCCATTAATTTGCTAATTTTTAGCCTTGAGGTAAAAGTTTTGCGTGTAATAGAAAATGCAACTTGAGGTAGCTGTTAAGCCGCTTTTGAATAAATAACTAAATAACTTAGGAAATGATTCTAAGTATTTAGATTTTTATTTTTTTGTAATAGTATACCTAGACAACGGGATCGCGATCTTTCTACTCGTGGTCGGCGTCAGGATTTTCGGGAGGACACTCCCACAGTTCCTGAGGGCATGGACGACGATGCCCTAGAGACCGAGTCTCGCCCTTCTTCGAGTAGGGGTAGGTGGATTCCCCCTCCTTGGACGCTAGACGAGTTGGTTTTCTGCCGTGAGAACCACGTTTCTCACCGTCCACTTGCCGACATAGTCGATGACACGCTTCGCCATCATGGATCTGGAGCTAGAGATTTGATTCCCCGGCTATATGGGATTATCATGAGAGATCCTGTTACGAACGCTTTGTGGGAGTCTTCTGGTTTAGGAGATTTTTATTCGGCGGTCGTAGGATTGCGCAGCCCCCGGGGTTGTAGCCCGACAATTGTTCGTGCGTTGTTGGAGTATTTTTGGGATACTACCAACACTTTTCTCTTTGCTTGGGGGTAGATGACAGTGACTGTAGGGAATAAATTTCAAGCTTTAACCCCACTAGCTTGAACCCCACTGTGATCATACACTAAAGTACGGTGGCGTCCAAAAGGGAAGAAGATAGAGCAAAAGAGTCGCCAACAAGTTTTTAAGGAACTTGTAAACCGTTCATAGGATGAAGGTTACACCCCTTAACGATCCAAGAGATCGTCAACTCCATAAGGTCTAGAACCAAATAAGGGTTCGGGGATGAAGGTACAAATCCAACCTAAAAGAGATTGAACCTGCCCTAATAATAGGCCTCTACTTTATTCTAATCGTATTCATGTGCGCTTTCTGATTAACATGTAATCATTAGGATTAACCCTAAACCTGTTTATCTATGTTGGTTGAATATTAATGCACAAATAAATCTATTATTGGCGATCACTTGAATTATAATTATATTAACCCTAACAAGATTATTAAATATCTTATTAAGCGTGATTACAAGTACCAAATTCCCTTTAAACATGCATAAAGGTGATCAAGCAATAATGATAAATAATCAAGCAACAAAGAATAAATAATCATGAACAATAATAATAATAATAATAACAATAAAAATAATCATCATCACAATAATAATAATAATAATAATAATAATAATAATAATAATAATAATAATAATAATAATAATAATAATAATAATAATATTCATAATCATCATAAATCATAACAATTATAATCATAATCATGTTCATGTTAATATTAAAGCATAATAAAAATAGCAAGATCCTAGGCATGATACTAACAAGATTAATAACAAATCCTAGTATGTCACTAAGCAATAAAAATCAAATCTTTAACCCTAACATGATACTAACAATCATAAATATTAGGATGAACATAGGAAGCATCGCAGGAATCATATTTAATATTAAAGTTACCCTAGACATGATACTAGGAATATCATAATAACAATATAAACAGGATTTCTACATCATAATATCAATTAAAACCAATAAAGTACTTACTTTGATACTTCGTACCTCTTTCTAATAACAAAATACACACGTTAGTAACTTCAAGGAAAATAATAATCAAAACATTTAAATTAAATAATTGAAATAGAGATTTGGGACCAAACCCTCAGAAATTAAACCTTTCACGTCTAGGGCGAAGGCAACTTCGAATATGGCTAGGTGTATCTAAGTCTTGCGAATGCGGAATTTTGTATGTGAAAAACAAAGTTAGAAAGAATTGAAAGTTTAAGAGAGATGAATGATTCAATTGGTGAATGAATGAATGTAGATGATGATCATTGGTGATTGAAAACGGAGTTTTTAATACGATATTTGTAGAGAAAATCAGCCAAAAAAGATAAATTAACAAGACAGAGTCTAACTCTCAGGAAACAGAGCTGGCGCCAACCCTGGCTAGCTGGCGCCAGGCACCAGCACTAGCGCCAGGCGCCAATGGCTAGCGCCAGGCGCCAAGCCTAGTTCCAGGCGCCAAGGCCTGGGGTTGGACGCCAATCTTGATTTTAACGCGTTTTCGAAAATCCGATAAGTTTACCGTACTGGAGGATAAAATAATATAATTTCTTCAAAAATGTTATTTGATTTTGATTAAAACTCTGAAAAGTCAACAAAGTCAACTTATCAATGCTAATTGAATTAGGAATGAAAAGAACCTTCTAGAAGAATCTAGAAGACTAAAACCATTCCTAATTGCATTAGGAATGATAAATCATATTAGGCCCTCCCCAAGATCATTGGGCCGTATATAAAGCTCAAACCAGGCCCAGTTTGGTAAATTGGCCATAAATTCCTCAATATTCATCGGAATTGGGCTTATAATATATCGTTGGAAAGGTCTTTGCAAGCCTCATCCAACTACACCACTATTGGACCCATATCACGGACCAACCAAACTGGATTGGCTGTTTTCTTAAAATAAAGTTTTCAAAAACAGAGAGAAGAGAGAAGAAATAAAAACTTTCCGCAACACTAGACTTTCCACACTTTCGTTTCATTCGATTATGATTCGACGTGAAAGGTACTCATCACTGGGTTTGGTTTTGGGGAGACACAAATGGGTGTCTACAGAAGCCCCCACTTTGACTGAGTTTGGAGAAACGTGAGTTTCGAAAACAAAAGTCAAAGTATCGATAGGGACGGAGAATGATTCAGAACGTTCTGCGATCCTAAATCAATCTTGTAACGCTGATACCTGCAAAAATAGCGTTAGTCAAACAGATAAAAGAGTTAAGAAACGCGTATCTTGCACCGTTGAGCACACGTCTCTGAAAGTAACCGAATTGTTTTGATGACCTCCTGCAAGCTAGAGAATGCCATCCCGCTTGAAAACCGCTACGCCTGTAACTGCTTCCAAATTTGGAAGATTGCTTTGCCTGAAACGATCCTCCTCTGCATTGGCAATATTCCACGTCCAAGGGAATACCATCAACGATTTATTTCTCTTGAAACAATCTCTTATCCGCATTGATAATATTCCACATCCTAGGGAATACTATCGAAGATAACTTCGCCCGAAATTACCTCCAGTTGTTCGTGACAACTCTCCGCAAGCTAGGGAACGATGTTGAAGATATCTTCTCTTGAAGTCATCTTCATTTGATGCGATAATTTTCCAAAGGAAATTACCGAAGATCCACGCCTATCGATCTTTAAAAGTTCGCCTGAATTTTGCTTCCGCT
This sequence comes from Chenopodium album, assembly GCF_948465745.1. Classification (NCBI taxonomy): domain Eukaryota; kingdom Viridiplantae; phylum Streptophyta; class Magnoliopsida; order Caryophyllales; family Amaranthaceae; genus Chenopodium; species Chenopodium album. The sequence goes on along the minus strand of NC_137841.1, from coordinate 39,043,536 downwards.
ATGCCTGTACGTCGGCACTCTTTTGCTTTGAACCTGTATGTCGGTGCTCTTTGCTTTTGAACCTATATGTCGTTGCCTTTTGCTAATGAGCCAATGCTTAGGCGCTTTAAGCTAAGTGAGACGATCTCTTATCAGGTCGATCACTTTATGTATTCAAGCCAATTAATAAATCATGTCAAATTTCTTAGAGGGGCTAACTGGCGTACCAAGGAACCCAAAAATATGTTGCAGAAGGCTAGCACAACCTCACCAGGTGGCTGGATGCTTTGGGGTCGCTGAAGAACCATCAGCGCCAGGCGCCAAGCCTAATTTGTGACGCCAATTCATAGGGACTGGCGCTAGCACGGTATATCCCTTAAATACCCCTTTCCTCTTCATTTTGCTTCTCCATTCGTCGCGAAACTGCTCGAGGAAACCGAAAGCTTCAATTGCTCATTGCTTGCTCGTTTCTCAACCGAATTCGCTCAAATTTGTTGCAAATCAAAGCTCTTCTCATCTATTTTCCCGATCTACGTAAGTTTTCTTCAAACTCACATAAGTTTTTATGAATTATTGGCATGTTTATTCACGAATTTCATGAAAATTCGAAATTTATAATGCTCAATTTGCTTTGTTTGTCAAGTTTTATGCCATGAATTTGCTTGATTATGTTTGTATATTGCCTTGGGAGTAATTTGAGACTTGTTTGACTCAATTTGGTGAAGAAATGAGCAATTTGCCATTGTTGGACCTCTTAAGGTCGTGAAGAACAATGTGACTCGTTCTTGATGTTTTTGCTAGCAATTCTTGTCCAATTTGTCACAATAATCACTATAGTATTGCAAGAAATTGTTTGATTGCTTGAAAAAATGATGTCATGCTCAATTTGAATTTGTGCTCTGTTTTAGTACTACGTACTTTGTTTTTTGCGAACATAGTATCATGCGGCTAGGCGAACCTTAGATACTATAGAACCTTAATTTATGATGATTCTGCACAATGTAGCATGGCTAGACAGCGAGGCTCGGGTTCACGGTCCCAAAACACTAGATGGGAGCATGAGCCCGTAGAGGACGATGCCACGCTGTCCACTTCACTCGGTCGGCTTCCGGAGTGGGACGAGCGGACTCTGTTCTTCGCCCCTGTCCACCACATTTCCGAGAGGGTGAGACAGGGTACCGAGCCCGGGAGGACACATCATCACGACTCTAGCTGTGACGGTTTAGGCGATTTATTCAGGATGCACATCGCCAGGGATCCTGAGACGAGGCTCCTATGGGAGTCTTGCGGGTTAGCTACTCTGTTTGAGACCTCCGAGGCTATGATCGCCTCCAGCGGGGGTCATCACATAGTGCACGCTTTGGTGGAGTTCTTCTGGGACACCACCAACACCTTTCATTTCATTTGGGGCGAGATGATGGTCACCCCTACGGACTTCAGTCTCATCACATGACTGGAGTTCACTTCTGTGCCACTGCCGTTTGACGGTGGGATCGACGTCTTCTCTTCAGAGGTCGAGGAGTTGTTGGGGCCGATCGCTATTCGGGCCCGAGCTGAGGTCGAGGCGACTCAGTTCAGTGCTAGGGGAATTCGCCGCTCGACGCTGGCAACGGCTCTTGACGACGATGCGACCATCCGAGAGCAGCGGGTGCGCATCTTTGTGCTGATGTTGTTGTTAGGGACATTCTCTCCCGACAAAGGTAGTAGGGCATTGCTTTACTACCTTCCTGCTGTTCGTGATCTCCAGCGGATCGGGACTTATGACTGGGCCAGCTTGGCCTATGATGACTTCGTTCGTGCGCTGAGGGACTCGTGTCGTCACCGGTCCTTTAGGACGAACGTCGCTCTGTCTGCTTTTTGGAAGGTCGTAGAGGTAAACATTATTCCCTATAAAGTTTAGCTCTACATATTAGTTAGCATTTACTCACACTTTTAACTCCTTGTAGATCTGGTTCTACGAGTACTTTCCTTCCGTTGCGCCGGCGAGACCATCGCCGAGGGGATTTCCAGTGAGCGCCTCTTGGGGCGGCCACCACGTGGACATGTCTACTGCACGTGTCCGGAGCTGGATTATCTCGGTACGACTTTATCATTTATCTTGCTTTTCCGCGGTGTTTTAGATATATTCTTGCCTGATTGATGCTTTTTATAGGGACCTGAGGTGGTATACCGACCGTGGGGTGGTTGGACAATCCTTGGATTAGCCGCACAGTACTCTGCTGAGCGTCGCTATTTCCTGGGGACCTATGGAGCGGTCGCGTACTTAGGAGAGAGGGTCGCTAGACAGCACTCTTCTGATGTCTTCGTCGTTCCTGCCGCTCCACCACGTCATATGTTCGACGAGGCGCGGTTGTCGAGCATGTCTGAGGGAGCTGGTACCCCTTGGCGGTCCCATGCGATCCTCGGGCGGTGTTATGCTGAGGAGCTACTACCTTTGTTAGCTCCAGCCCCCGTACCGGCTGAGGATGTGAGGGTAAGATTTTCAGTTCTTTACTTTTCAATAAGTAGCCCCCAAGTAATACTTTACTGATTTTTTCTGTTTTTATCAGGATGGTGCTGCTGAGTTCGTGCCACCCCGTATGTCTATCCACTACCAGGGGATGTACGGGCCGATCGAGGAGATGATTTCTCCGGCTCCTGAGGGCGAGCGCTTTGTAGAGCGGTCGATTTCTCGCCACCAGACTCGAGTAAGCCTAGTTTTTTCAGAATTTTGTGTTCATATATCATGCATTTTTACTGATTTATTTTTCTGACAGTTTTCACGCGAGGTGGTTTCGGCTATGGCACGATGCATAGATGCCTTCCGGAGCTAGCTCGTCCGGATGAGGAACGCGGCCACCTGTCGTCGGGACGATGTCGTCCGAGAGGTAGCCTTTCTTTACTCATTATTTTTGCATTGCTACTTCAATTTTACTTTGTTTCTGATTTAACTCTTTTTGCAGGGCCAGGCTATCGCTTCTCACACCCGCACGAGACCTGAGGGGCGGAGGGATCCAGCGAGGTCTAGCTCGAGACGTCGTCGGACTTCGTCAGGGGGTAGAGGCGGTCGCTCTGAGGCTGCTCGAGCCGACGTTGCAGAGGGCTCGGGATCTTCTTCTGAGGGCGGTCACACTGCACCGGTAGGAGAGGCTACCTCGGCTTTCAGAGGTGGTGGGATGTACGAGGTGGGCTTGTCATCGCAGCAGCCTCCGCGGCCTCAGCCTCAGGTTGATCCTGGCTGGAGTGGTCCTATCTTGAGTCTTCCTCCTCCTACAGAGACTGGAGCTGGTGCTGGAGCTGGAGCTGGAGCCAGTGGAGAGGTGACTCCTCGTATGGCGCAATTTTACAACATGATGGGGCTACGTCCTCCGGCGCCGTAGTTTGTTCCTACATTTTATTTTGACTTTTTTTTGTAGAACTTTGCCTTTGACTCATTATTTAGACACATTTTGTATTATTATGAATTTATTTTTTGTTGTGTGTATGTTTGTGTGTGCAAGAAAAGTGTGACAACAATTTTGCGCAAAAAATTCCGTCATTTTTATTATTGATAGAGGGTATCCCACTCTCTCCCCCAAAAAAGAAAAAATAAAAAAGGAAAAAATTAAATAGAATGTCGGGTGTTTGGAATTTAAAATAAAGTCCAAAAAGAATAATATAAATTAAAAATTAATAGCTATATTTAGTTAATTAAGAAAAGAATAAAAAAAAGATGTTTATGAGATTTAAACGGAGCCATAAAGTCATTAACCGACTCGAGTTTAATATTAAAAACGCAAGCTGAGCACGGGCGATTGTCTTGGTGACTTGGCGCCAATTGGCGCCACACTATGGCGCGTGGCGCCAGGTGCTACACTATGGCGCGTGGCGCCAGGCGCTACATTTAGCGTGTGGCGCCAAGCTCTGGCGGTTGGCGCCAATCACGGGTGTTTGACGCCAATTGACGCTGACTCCGTGTTTCATTCTGATTAAAACTCTTCGTAATTTGTGCATAAATAGCCCCCTGCCCAGCCGATTCTTCTCATAATTCTAGCGAATAAAATTGTTCTCTTCTTTAGAAAAAATAATAATCATGTCTTTAGCCACTAAAACCTTCACCCAATACACTCATGAATGGTGTCGATCTCTTAATGCTAGAGACAGAAAAGAATTAGATTTATTTCACTTGGGGGGAATTTATGGCATCAAAGGGGTAGATCTAGACCTAGACTTCATACATATTGCTCTAGAATTTTGGAATGTTGATACTCATTGTTTCAGAATAGGGTATGATGAGATTAGCCCTTTGCCAGAGGAATTTGGTGTTATTTTAGGCTTCCCTGCAATAGACCTCGTAGTAATCCCTAGAGTAGATGCATACTATTATAAGGATTTTGAGTGCTTCTTTAATTTAAAGGAAAGGGATTTATCAAAAATAGTGAATGGCAACATAGTTAATTTGAAAGAATTCGCACGCCATTATTTTGATAAACCTCTTTCTGAATCTTTTCATATATACAGAAGAAGGGCGTTCTTATTTTGCATGCTCAATCAATTTTTTCTTAGTAGTGGTAAAAATAATGAGGGTCAATCAATTATAACCACTATTTTAGAACAAATTGAATCAGGGAGAAATCCAATGCCATTAATAGTTGGAGAGACTATGATTAGTCTAGATGAATTGAAAAGGAACCCAAAAGCACCTCTTCGCGGTTCTCCAATTTTATTACAGGTAGAAAAATAATATTTTTAATTACAGAAATCAAAAAATATATTTTTGTATTGTAATAATTGCAATTTTTTTTACAGATGTGGCTAATGGAGAGGCTAGGATTAATTAGCCCTCCGGACGACATTGAAAAATATACTCCCAATTGCTTCGTGAGAAGGAAGAAAAGTATCCCTAAAATTGGGCGCCATGGGTGGAGAAAAGTATTTGAATCACGTGATTTTGCCATCAAGTGGGTCGTCCCATGGTGGAAAATAGAAAGGATGGTTGGTGTTAACAAGCAACCTTTCTGCCGTCTTCCAAGCTTGTCTCGTGTTACTTATTATTATCCCTGCAGGGTAAAAAGACAATACGGCTTGCTTCAGAATATTCCTTCCGGAGATCTTCGTCCTCCCTATGAGTACCCTGTATCTCAAGAAGTAGATAGATTCGATTCTTACTGGAGCGCTAGACCCTTATGGGAAGTGATTACCCAAAAAGTTCCTCCTTCTTTGCCTAATGATGTAAAGAAGTGGTTGCTGAAGAAATCTTCGATTGATCAGGGTAGAACCGATGTGAAGAATCGTCTGGGTGACAGGGTGACTCCTGCCAAAGAACGCTTAGGTGCAAGAATTGAATTCAAAACACCTACAATGCCTAGGAAGAAAAATTCTACCAAAGACAAAGGAAAAAGGAAAGCTAACACCACATACAAAAAAGTTTGGGTGGAAAAGAAGCATGGAGTGCTAGCTGAAGGGGAGACCATCTACTCCAAGATTGAATGTAGGTCCTCTAAAGGATGCCTACTAGCTAAAGTAATGGATGAAGAGGAGGAAGCAGAAAAGAATTGGAAAAGGGCTAGAAAGGAAAAGAAAGATTAAAAGCATTGCTTAGCTTTAGATTTATTAGACTTAGATTTTTATTTTTATTTAAAGTTAATTTATTTCAGCCTTATTTAAATTCCATCAATAATGTAATTTTATTTTATTAATGAAATTTTAGCTTTCAATTAAATTGTTTTACTTTAAATTTATTTTATTAAAGCAATGAAAATCGAAAAAATTAATTTTCCAGAAATTCTTCGAGTACGGAAGTCGAAAATTTTCCGAAAAACACCGAAATTCGCCCAGATTTTATTCCTAAATTGGCGCCAAACATTGGCATTTGGCGCCTGCCATTGAAGTCTGGCGCCAGGCGCCAATTCCATCGGCTGACGCTGATGACTTCTGGCTGGCGCCAGGCTTTGTTTTGCGACGCCAATAATTCGCCGATTTTTCTATTGACTTTTTAATTGATTTTGGAACGCGGAGATGTCGAAAAATAAAGTGGCCGCACCCGTGAAGGGTTGCCTACGTATCCTTTCTTAAGGAATCAGGCCGAACGTAGCTCTCTTGAGTATCCTACTCAAGTAATTATGGGTAGTATTTTTTAAGTTGGTCAAGATTAGTCATGTTTGAGAATTCATTGCCATCCATATCAGTTAATTTTGTTGCACCTCCTGACAGGATTGTTTTGACAATGTAGGGGCCAGACCAGTTAGGTCTAAATTTTCCCCTTGGGTCTAAAACATTTTTCCTTAGTGCTTTTAATACCAAATCTCATACTTTGATATTCTAGTCTTGACCTTCTTATTAAAATTCCTAGCCATACGAGTTTGGTAACACTGAGTGTGATGTAGAGCTTCTAGTCGTTTTTCGTCGAGTAGAATCAATTCTTCATATCTTGCCCTAGTCCATTCAACTTCATCGAGTTTACTCTCTAACGCAATGTGTAGAGATGGTATTTCTAGTTCGACAGATTGTACGACATCCATTCCATATACTAAGGAAAATGGCGTATTTCCCGTTGATGTACGGATTGACGTGCGATAACCCCACAATGCAAAGTGAAGCTTGTCAGGCCAATCCTTATAATTTTCTGTCATTTTCTCGATGATAGTCTTTAGATTTTTATTAGCTGCCTCGACTGCTCCGTTTGCTTGAGGTCTATAAGGGGAAGAATGATGATGTTGAATGCCGTATTTTTGTAGCAATTCTTCACATTCGGCTTGAAAGTGAGTTCCATTGTCACTTATCATTTCATGTGGGACTCCATATCGACAAATAATATTTCTCTCGATAAAGAGTGCTACATGTTTTGCAGTGAGTTTAGCGTATGATTGCGCTTCGACCCACTTCGTAAAGTAATCGATTGCTACTAGAATAAATTCGTGGCCTCCTGTTCCCGGGGGAGTGATTTTGCCAATTATGTCAATTCCCCATGTAGAGATTGGCCATGGCAATGTGTAGGTGTAGAGCAAAGATGGAGGGACATGTTGTAAATTGGCATAAATTTAGCACTTAGGACATCTTTTTACGTATTGATGGCAATCCCTATTCATTGTAGTCCAATAATATCCTTCTCGCATTATTTTCTGGACTAACATTTTGCCATTTACATGAGTGCCACAGATTCCTTCGTGAACTATTCTCATTACTCTTTGTGCATCCACCTTTCCTACACATAGGAGAGCTCGACCTTTAGGTACCCTTTTATGTAGCTCGTTGTCTATGAGTACATATTGAGAAGCCAAAAGTCTTAATGCTCGCTTTGCTCTTTTGTCAGCATGAGGAGGGTATTCACCATTGGTGACATAGTTGAATATGTCTGTGTACCATGGTTCTTCTTCTTCGCCTTGGACTAAGTCGTCGTCTCCTATAGCCTAGATATATGCTGGTTTGTGCCTTTTTTCGATAGTTAGAGGCATTTGCTCGATTTCCGTGGAAATCCTAACCATTGAGGCTAATCTTGCCAAGGCATCAGCAAATTGGTTTTCTTCTCTAGGTAGATATGTGTATTCTACCTTCTCTAACTGATTGGTAAGAATTTCTAGATAGGTTTGGTAAGGGGCTAGGCTTTCGCTCCTTACTTTCCACCTTTTAGATATCTGATTGATGATCAAAGAAGAGTCTCCGAATATCCTTAACTTCTTTACTCCCAATGCCAAAGCTGTTTCAAGGCCTACCACGCATGCTTCATATTCAGCAGCATTGTTGGTAACGTCGAAATCAAGCTTTATTGAGATTGGAACGTGCTCTTCTTTAGGTGATACTAGTAGCACTCCGACGCCACATCCCTTTTGGTTTGAGGCTCCGTCGAAATACAAGGTCCAAGTACCATCTTCAGTGACCATTAAGTCTTCATCTGGAAATTCATTATCCTGTATTGGTGTCGAGTCTTCTATTGGAAAATCTGCTAGAAAGTCTGACACCACGGATCCTTTAATGGCTTTTTGTGGCATAAACCGTACATCGAACTGGGCTAGATTGACTATCCATCTTGATATGCGTCCATTGAGTGTAGATTTCTCGAACAGATACTTGAGTGGATCCAATCGGGAGACTACAAAAACGGTATGTACCAACATGTAATGTCTTAACTTAGTTGTGGCCCACACCAAGGCGAGGCATAATTTCTCGAGCGGTGTATAGCGTGTTTCGTATTCGAGCATCTTTTTACTTAGATAATAGATTGCGTTTTCTTTGCCTTCTACCTCTTGTGCTAGCATGGATCCCATTGTCTCTTTGGTAACTGTCAAGTATAACCTAAGAGGTATTCCGGGAAGTGCTAGTGCTAATACGGGAGGATTTGCGAGATAGGCTTTGATCTTTTCAAAGGCTTTTTGACACTCATCATCCCATATTACTGGTACATTCTTCTTGAGCTTCTTGAAGATTGGTTCACATATCGTCGTCAGTTTTGATATGAACCTACTTATATATTGCAACCGGCCAATAAATCCTCGAATTTGTCTGAGGTGACTCCAAAAGCACATTTTGATGGATTCAACCTCATGTTATATTTTCTTAGCCTTTCGAAGAATTTCCGTAAGGCTATTTGATGGCCTGGACGGTCTTTTGATTTTACAATCATGTCGTCGACATATACCTCGACTTCTTTGTGCATCATGTCATGGAGTAAGGCAGTTGCTGCACGTTGGTAAGTAGCACCCGCGTTTTTCAACCCGAATGTCATTACCGTGTAACAGTAAGTGCCCCATGGTGTTATAAAGGTTGTTTTCTCCATGTCTTCTTCTGCCATGAGAATCTGGTTATACCCTGCGTATCCATCCATGAATGAGAGAAGCGTGTGATTTGCTGTGTTGTCTACCAGAATATCGATGTGTGGCAAAGGGAAGTCGTCCTTTGGACTTGCCTTATTTAGATCTCGATAGTCGACACACATCCTTACCCTTCCGTCTTTCTTTGGAACTGGGACGACGTTGGCGACCCATTCGGGGTATTTGGATACCTTGATGAAACCTGCAGTTATTTGTTTTTGAACTTCTTCTTTTATTTTAAGTGCTACGTCGGGTTTTATTCGACGCAACTTTTGTTTTACAGGTTTCATTCCTGGAATTAGTGGTATAGTGTGTTGAGCTATTTCTCTATTAATGCCTGGCATATCTTCATATGACCAAGCAAATACATGGATAAATTCTTTAAGCAAGTTAATTAAATCGGTTCTTTCTTGTTTATTCAATGTTAGTCCGATTTTAACTTCTCTTTTATGAGTTGAATCATTCGAGATGTCAACTATTTCAGTTTCTTCAATTACCGGTGTTTTCTTTTCGAGTGTTTCCATTGCTTTAATAATTTCTTTGTCTTTTTCATCGTTAGCTAAGCAATGCTCGTCATCTTGGGTTAGAGAAGAACACAAGAGGTAAGGAGAATGAGAAATATTATTGTACTATGAGATCATTACATCAAAGAGTGATATGTCCTCAGGGACTGGATCACTAACTATCCTAGGAGAAGAAATAGGAGAGGGAGGTGTTACTACTAAAGACTTAGAAGACTCTAAAGGGGGAGACTCTGACGACTCTTCGAACATCGGTCCTTGCCCTGTCGTGATTGATATCTTCCTTCCGCTTGGAGTAGTCACTTTGATAGTCTTGCGCCACCCTTGTAGTGATCCTTCAGCTGGAGTAATTAGCTTCGAGGGGTCGAAGATTTCACTTTGTAGGACCGTTTGAATGAGCGAGGAGTTATCTTCTTCGTAAGTTGGCTCATTCTTTTCTCGCCTAAACAATAATCCCATGACGTTAAAGTCAAAGCATGGGGGTGCTTTCTCCTTGTGGACGGGAGATGGGATTTCATCAGTGAAGTAGCAATCCAAGAAGATCTCGAATCTTGGTTGTCGTATGTCGTTTACAACAAATGGCTCGAGAAATTCATGGCATGGATAGTTCTCTCCTTCTTTTATGAACTGACCATTAAGCGTAAGAGGGTACTGATCCATTGGAATTGCTTTCTTTTGAATGCGAGCGTCCCTACGTGCTTTCAACTTATCCTGGGCTCGCTTGAGATCTTTCCGAGTCGGTTCGAAACCAAGTCCGAAAGTATCTAGCTTAGGGAGGCCAGGTGACTCCAGCGATTTTGCGATCCCTTTCTTCTTTCCTAGGGTCATCCCAGGGAAGTGTCCTTGTTTCTTCAGCATGGTGTTGACAATCATGTTGGAATGGGGGTCATGGAAAAGAGATGTCCTTCCATCCTCCTGGATTAAGGAGACTTCTTCGTTAAAGCCCCATAGGTCTTCATCATCTTCATCGTGCTCCACATTAATGATTGGATTTTCTATGGATTTTATTCTCATTGGCGAAGCATCGATAGTGATTGGAATTCCTCCAACTATGGCTTTTACTTGTTGATGGAGAGATGAAGGGACGACCTTTAGATCATGAAGCCAAGGGCGTCCCAACAACAAGTTGAATGAGGCTTTGATGTCTACTACTTGAAAAGTAGTAGCATGTTCTATTGCTCCTGCCGTTACATTTAGGGTTATTTTGCCAAGAGCATGACGATGAGTATTATCGTAGGCTCTTATTCCTTGTGTGGACGGAGTTAAGTATTCATCCTTTATGCCGAGCATCCTCGCAGTTCTAAGTGGACAGACATTGATAGCCGATCCATTGTCTACAAGAGTCATGGGGACATTCATCCTTTTGCAGACTACCGTGAGGTTTAATGCCTTGTAATGTCTGTCACCTTTTGGGGGTAAATCTTTGTCATAGAAGGTGATTAAATTAATCGGACTAGGAAGGTCACTTGTGAGGAAGTTGGCTAGTCCCTCAGGAGTAGTGTCAGAATCTATCCCGATTTTATCCAAAGCATTCATTACAGCCAACCTATGTTCTCGAGATGTTGCCAGAAGTTTCCACACATTCATCTCAACTTTTGTCTTCTTAAACTGTTTAATAATATCATTGTCTTCGATGATAGGTATGGGAACTTGTTGTACGGTGGGCATAGGTTGCGATGAAACGGGAAGTTGCATTCTCCCAGATCTTGTGAGGACATCTATTGATGAATCTTCTTCAGCCCAAATGTCATCTGTGGTGTATGATACAGAAGGTGAAGGTCCTACTATGTCCTTTAGGTAGACATCTTCTTCATCACTATCCCAAACTCCATTGATGGTTATATCCTCTTCTTGTTAGGTTTGGACTGGTTTCTTTTCATAAATCATTTTCTGTACCAAATCCTTGAATTTGAAACAGTTTTCTATAGTGTGCCCCCCTGATTGATGATATTGGCAGTAATATCTATCTGTCCTTTTTAATGACTCGAATGGTCTCGGTTCGAGAGGTTTGACCTCGCCACTCTCGGAGAGCATTTCGAACATTTGCGCATATGGGATCCCAATTGGAGTGTAGATTCTATTTCTCTTCTTGGGTTTTTCAGTGACTTGTAAGGGAAAATACTTTGCCTCATAAGTCGTTCTCACTGGTGTGAATTCTCTTTTAGGTTCTTCTTTTGGAAGTGGAAGCTCATCATATTTCTTATGGAGTTCGTTCATAACTTTGAGAGCTTCACGTAGTAGTTGCGATGCCTCCTTCATAGACAGTGTGAGCAATTGTATGTCTTCCTTATTTGCCGGTTCTGGAAGGCTATCTTTGACATCGAAGAAGGTCTCCTCTTCTTTTTCTATGGCATTGATTTCCTCAATAGGTTTAATGAGAGATGAGGGGTCAATCTCGTTTTCCTCGTCGGAGATAGCCAGAGTATGAGCTAGAGGTGCATTGTCGATGCTTGGCTTCTTACTGGCAGGGGGCAACGACAGTTTGTTATTGTCAATTAGGTCTTGGATGGCTTCTTTAAGCTTCCAACAACTTTCAGTACAATGGCCCCTACCTTGGTGATACTTGCAGTGTGCGTTGGGGTTCCAGTTAACCGACCTCTTCTCGACTGGTGGGTCCCCAAATGGTCCAATGGGAGTTATAAGACCTTTTGCATTTAATCGATCAAATGCGGTGTCATAACTCATGCCAATAGGAGTGAAGTTCCTCCTAAATGGTTTCTTCTGTCCTTGGTTGTTCATGGCAAGAACTTCTCCTAAATTAAAGGTGCTAACATTATTTGAGTGGGCGGTTTTGGAAGAAGAAGGATTGTCGTTCTTCTATCCTTTCCAGCCACTGTTGGAGTTATTGTTTGCAGCTTTTGACTTAGCCAAGTCATCTTCAATATTGATCCCAATGTCATAAACAGCCTTAAAGGTATGGAGGTTATTTTGATATTTAAGATGCTTGGAATATTTTTCTTGGAGATTCTTGATAAACAGTCTCACAGACTCTTTTTCACTTGGCACCTCAATCATTTTAGTTGAGGTTTCTCTCCACTTGTTAAAGAAAGAGGTGAAGCCTTCATTCTCTTTATGTTTGAGGATTTCAAGTTCTCTATGGTCAGTCTCGACTTGAATGTTGCACTTGTACCTATCAACGAAAGCGTTTGCTATAGACTCCCTGGTAGAGGTCTTTTCTTTATCGAGAGAAAAGAACCATTATTGGCAAACGGTTTCGAGAGATAGTGAGAAAAGAGAAGGGAAGACTTTCTTATCAATACCCTTGATACTCATTATTGTTTCAAATGCTCTTAAATGGAAGTAAGGGTTGTCAATTGCTCTTAATTTTGGGATGTCGTTGGCGTTGAACTTCTGCGGAAGAAGATCTTTGTCCACCGAGACCCCTTGTGATGTAAGCTCCTGAAACTTGTAGTCACTAGACAATTTGCTTAAACTCTCTTGCATGAGGTCCATTTGTTGTTGCTTCACGGGATTGTCGATCCTAAGTGCGAGAAGCTTAAGTGTCTCAGTCACAGTAGCCAGTTGGTTCTTAAGATCATTGACTTCTTCTTGAGTTTCCATTATGACTCTTGCTTTCCTCTTGCGAGCTATAGGTTCGTCGAAAAGTTGGACTTGTACGAAGAGGTTATCTTTGATTAATCGTCCTTCTTTTCTTGACCACGCGCTGTAAATTAAACTATTTTGCGTTTTAATTACTCGACTCGAATCAACTTGACTTTATGGTTTATTTTAAGGGGAAAAAAAAGAGAAAAAGGAAAAGAGGGTGCATATTTTTGGCAAAAATAATGTATATATTTTTATGTTGGAGGATTAATATCCAACTTACCCCCCTAAAAAAATGACGAAAAAAAAACGCGCACATAAGACTCTCTTAATCATGGTCAAGGTATGTGTATTGGTGTGTGCGTTGAGTGTAAGTGACATGCTTGGACTCTTGTGTAAAACCATGGGACTTAGTGTCTAAGCTCGATCATTGATTTAATTAAACATTATTGACAGCAAAATTAACCGAATTAAACAGAAAACTGATTAATTAGACCTTAGGTGATGACTCGACAAATAATCCGAACTGTCGGCCAAGCGACAGGACTGGCGTCACATTGTGGGGCTTGGCGCCAGACAACATAGCTGTCGTCAGGCGCTACACTCCATAGTGTGGCGCTACAGCTCAGACCTTGGCGCCAATAATGGAGCTTCGGTCTGGGACTGTTTTCGGTGTTATTAGTCAACCGGGGTATGCCTAAAGTTGTACTAGGTCAATTCCGATTAAAGAAAAATTAGACTTTATTGACTCAAATTAAATAATTAATTAATTAGGCAAAGTTCTTTAAGTCATTAATTTATTTAATCTCAACACAAGTCAACAAACGGTTAAGAGAAACATAGAATATATATGCATAACAAATAATGCACAATTAGTCAAGTAGGCACAATATGATGCAATGCGTTCGCAATCTAACCATGGCTCTAGTTCCCTAAAGTTCGGGATATGGTTTAGTCAAAGAGGGTCCATGGTTAATTGTCCGGATGCACTGCGCGGAAACCTAACCGTGAAGGGTTGGCGTGAGTGGATGGGACACCGCGAGTTTTAGAAAAAACCCGCTTCCATGGTTTGGTGAATTCAACATCTCGGATGTACCCTTTGTTGCACGGAGTGTTCAATCGGGTAGATGGAGCATGAATTCCCAGAGGGTTATATCCATATGTAGAACACATATGGGTTTCAGAAAAGTGAGAAAAAATTCAATCAGGAAGTAGGATCGAGCAAACAATACGAAAAACCGGTCGAAATTAGAACGCATATTTCTGGCTCGGTATTGGGGGAAATTGGCGCCAGCAATTAGAGACTGGCGCTAGATTTTAACTGTAGCACCTGGCGCCAATACTGGCGTCTGGCGCTACAACTAAAATACTGGCGCCAAGCTCTGGCCCTTGACGCTACTTCCCACATGCCTCAGCAGCTTTCTGTGCTCGATAAAATTTTCCAGTTTCGCGCGGTGTTATTTCAGTCCTAGTTGTGAAAGACGTTTCTCAAATTTCCTACGTGTAAACTCCTATGTTTTTAACTCATTACGGATGGTCTTTCCAATGAGATCTTTTTTATGCATATGACAATAATGTTAATCAAAATTACGCACATGAAATACTTAGAACTTTTTGAGTCTCATCCACTCATTCTAAATCATTGCCGAAACAAATTCAGGAATTAATATAGAAATCCTCCCCAGTGGAGTCGCCAAAAACTGTAGGGAATAAATTTCAAGCTTTAACCCCACTAGCTTGAACCCCACTGTGATCATACACTAAAAAACGCTGGCGTCCAAATGGGAAGAAGATAGAGCAAAAGAGTCGCCAACAAGTTTTTAAGGAACTTGTAAACCGTTCATAGGATGAAGGTTACACCCCTTAACGATCCAAGAGATCGTCAACTCCATAAGGTCTAGAACCAAATAAGGGTTCGGGGATGAAGGTACAAATCCAACCTAAAAGAGATTGAACCTGCCCTAATAATAGGCCTCTACTTTATTCTGATCGTATTCATGTGCGCTTTCTGATTAACATGCAATCATTAGGATTAACCTTAAACCTGTTTATCTATGTTGGTTGAATATTAATGCACAAATAAATCTATTATTGGCGATCACTTGAATTATAATTATATTAACCCTAACAAGATTATTAAATATCTTATTAAGCGTGATTACAAGTACCAAATTCCCTTTAAACATGCATAAAGGTGATCAAGCAATAATGATAAATAATCAAGCAACAAAGAATAAATAATCATGAACAATAATTATAATAATAATAACAATAAAAATAATCATCATCACAATAATAATAATAATAATAATAATAATAATAATAATAATAATAATAATAATAATAATAATAATAATAATAATAATAATAATAATAATATTCATAATCATCATAAATCATAACAATTATAATCATAATCATGTTCATGTTAATATTAAAGAATAATAAAAATAGCAAGATCCTAGGCATGATACTAACAAGATTAATAACAAATCCTAGTGTTTCGGGTCTTTTTTGGATTTCCTGGGATACTGGTCACGCTCTGCTGGCAATGAGTCGGTCCCACCTGCAAAAAAACGAATATTCCGATCAACGGAATACTCGCCTCCGACGATCAAGTCAGTGATCAGAACGGAAAAGGCTAGAGAGAGAAAGTAGAGAGAAGTTGTAGTTATTTAATGCTCTGTTGTTTTCAATTGTCTGAATCCCCCCTCATCATAAATGATTGGGGTATTTATAGGGGTGGGACTCGTGCCCCTTTCTAGGGTTTATACCCTAGATTTGCGTGACGTGATTGGCTGTGCAATCAGTGAGTGCCACGTGCTACTCTGGGGGCGCCGTTTTGCGGCTTTCATTGATATCTCTCGGGATTTGGGCCCTGACGTTATTAGGGCTTTCTGGCATGTTGATTATTAAGGGAACAGATGCCCTTAACACATGGCATCTTCCCGTGGTGACACGTGTCTCCCTATAACTGGGCCACGTGTCACTATGGGATTGGTCCACGGCCTTAAGGGCTCTGAATTAGGTGGCATCTTCCCGTGGTGACACGTGTCACCCTATAATTGGGCCACGTGTCACTATGGGATTGGTCCACGTATACGGGGTATTTTTACCCACAACATTTGCCCCTCAGAGGGGGTGGCTCGTACTCTTACAGGCCGACTCCTCTGACCTCAAGTAGCCTTGGTGCGTACAGGGGTATTATGGTAGTGTCAGTTTTCCGTCCGCCTGACAATTTTAGAACGAACGCCTATCTATACAAATGGCGCGGACGGAGATAGACCGTCTTTCTTTTGGGAGATGCGGCCGTCTTGCCACTGCGAAGAGAGCTTTAGCTCTGTCAACCTCCCTGGACGAAGATAGGCCGTCTTACTTTTGGGAAATGTGGCCGTATTGCCACTGCGGAGAGAGCTTCAGCTCTGCCAACTTCCTTTTGGACGTGCCGTTTACTAGGTCATCCTCTTTTCTGCCTAATTTAACGGAGTTTCTCCTTGTCTCTCCAAATTCTAGGTCACATTTTTCAAATTGTAACCGTTCAGCTGTGTTAGGCGGGAAAGATGAATTTACTCTCTTACCCTCATAACTTTTCCCTATATATACAAGAGTTTTTACTTCATTTTGGTACTTTGGAACTTTACATTTTCTAGAGAGAAGTCAGAGCTTCTAGAGAGAGAAAGTGCATTTTCTTTTGAATCTTCAAGAGCTCCGCCGTGCATTTGAGTTTTCCGGTGACATTCGTTGAATTTTCCGATCAATCTTCAAGGCTTCCAAGTTTTCAACACGTACAGAGGTAGGCCGCCTGTTTTTCTTTTCCTTGTCTTTTTATTTTCTTTGTTTATTTAAAAGCTGGCTCAACACTCGGCTTCGTCCGTTTCTCCTCATGAGGTCGGCCGTTCGACTGGGACTGAGGAGTCTAGAGTGGACGGAGACGAGTTGTCTCCTTCATGGAGTGGGTCCATTTCTAGTGCGTACCAACTCACATCCACCCATTCTTCTCTGTCCCTACAGTCGAACATGGCACGGACGATGCAAATGCACGATCGTCATGCGGCCAGAAATCCAGACGGAAGTCTGGTAAACCCTAGGCCTCCTTATGACCCAAACAATGTTAACGTTGAGACCCCTTCCACCACTCCTACGACCGCTTCCACGAGCACTCACTGCTCGGCCGTGGAAGTAACTTCCTCATTCGAGGAGCGTCAAAGAACTCAAGGCGCTTCTACAATGGGGGGAACGTCCGGGCAAACTCCGGGGTTGAGGTTCCCCCAATATGCCAGCTCGGTCATGGATGGGGCCGAGTTGCTACTCTGTGAGGGGCCTCCTTCTTCTTCTCGGGCAGACGCTGATGCGTCCGTCCCCACTCCCTCAGAACTCTATCTCCGATATGGCAGGTCGGACAGACCGAGAACGGGGGTTTCAATTAATGAACCGTCCGACCTGCCCCCTCGCAGAGCTCCTCCTACTGGGAGTCAGGCGGCCGGTGCCAAAGATAAGGGCAAACGGCCACTTGAAGACATTATCTCTCCCCGAGGCGGCCATAGTTCTTGGAGCCGCAGCTCAGCGGAGGCAGCCGACCTGGACAGAGTGCTGTCTTCCGAGTTTGGGAGCGCTCCTCAGCGAGAAGAGGATGAAGCTGAGAATGTGGCCGAGGGTGGAGCGGCGGCCGCAGAGGGCGAAGAGGCGGCCGAGGAGGATGTCGCCAATATTGACAACTTCAAGGATCCGTACGCCTGCACGGTGGGTAGCACAGCCTTGGGCTACCTGAACTACAAATTTGAGGAATACAAGGCATTCCTCCACCTTGGGGAGGGATTTGAGATCCAGCCTCCAAGGAAGTCCCGCGCTTTGGCCGCTTGGGAAGAAGAGAGGCCGCGCCAAAGATCCTTCAGCGTCTACAGGGAGGCCTTGGACGTTGGACTGCGCTTCCCCCTCCATCCTTTCGTCCGCACCGTCTTGGACGAGTTTGACATTGCCCTCTTCCAGCTGATGCCAAACAGCTGGTTGAATATTTTTGGTACTTAGTGACGTGCATCTGCAAAGGCTTCAAGCCGGACTTTGCAGTTTTTTGTGAGATGCACTCACTGACTAAGCTGGACGCGGACACGGACGACTTGCTCATCTTGAGCACCACTAGAGATTATATGATGGTGGTGGACCGCGTCTCTAAGTGGCGTGACTGGAAGCACCGATTCTACCGCGTCAAAACCAAGGACGTTGAATTTAACTTGCGGATGAATCGGTTCAATGGTGAGCCAATTCAACTTGGACGTGGGGACCTCAAGCCTGATAAGCCACCCGTCCACCCCAGCCAGGAGTACCAGATTGAATATTTCAAAGTCAAGCGGGTGAAAAGGAACGGCAAAACTGAGCGCGTTCCAAGTAACTGGGTCCCTTTATCTAGCTGGCTGCGGGATCCCACCTTTATGTCCGCCTATGGCCTGTACAAGAACCTGCCCCAAGGTGGACGCACGGACACATATTCTTACACTTACACAGGTTATTTGATATTGAAGAATTTTCTAACTCTTTTTCCTCTTTTCTTTCAGCTGAGGCGTACAAGATGCTGGACCAAGAGCAGAAAGGGGAGGTCAACAAGTCCGAGATTGACTTGGCTCGGTACAAGGCTTGCCAGAGGCTGTACGAGAAAACTAAAGGAGTAAGTAAACCCATCTATCTTTCTTCCCTTCGTCCGTGTATGTATTACGGAAGAGATCTTCTTCCTAACTTGGCTCAGCCTATTATATTATCTTGTTTTCTTTTACTAACTTTTGTCTCTACCGCTGGCCACTCCAACCCCACGGTCCAAACGGAAGTAGTCGTCCCCTGCGTCCAAGACGGATCAGGACGGTAAGGCGTCCAAACAAAGGAAGACGGTCGCATCCAAGACCACTTCCACTTCTGCGGCCAAGACGACGTCGCGGACTGTCTCTAGGCAGTCCAAAGGAGAACAACCCCAGCTGAGCGATAGCGGGGCCTCCAAGTCCATAGATCCGGCCGCCATGCCGGTTCATGTTGGGTCCGAGAAATCGGACAGTAGGGGTAAGTCGACCCCGGCAAAACCGACCTTGCCAGAAGTGACTCTGCCCGTCCAAAGAGTCAATGAATCTGATTGGCTTGATGTCAGTCAGTCGGCTGGCGATCAGCCTGGCCGGACGGGGGAAGGGGATAACGAGCCTGCGCCGCCCCCGCCATTCACTTTCAACCTTCCTACCCCTCCAAGCTTCTCTAACGGTCAGTCCAAGTAACTTTGGATCTTTTATTTTGTCCCTTTTTTTTTTTTTTTTTTTTTTTTTTTTTTTTTTTTACTAAGCTTACATTAAACTCTTTGCGTCCGCCTACAGACATTGCAGAGGAGCTACAAATGAAGCTGCCCGGCCAGTCCCTTACTAGGGCGGACAGGAAGGCTATGCGGGAAGCCATGGCCCGGGCCGTCCCTGCTGAGCAGCGAGACAAGATGCGGGGGATACATGAGGGCTTCCTCGGCCCCATGATCAATTGCAGCGCTGAGGTAACTTTTCCCCTCAAATGCACTTAGTCAATTTTTCACTCTTAATTTACTAACACATTTACCCTGTTTTTCTTGTGCGCAGCTTTTCTTGCGACTGACCGCCTTCCTTGAATGGAAACAGAAAGAAAACGAAAAGCTGAAGCGCGCCTGGGAAAACGTCCAGAAGGCCCAGGATGCTGTTACTGGGGAAGTGGCCGTCCAGCGCCGATACTTTGATACCCAAATCAATGCGCTGTCCGAGAAGGCAATGCGGCAGGCGGAGGATCTGGTGAAACTGGGTAAGTCCCTCGAACAGGAGGCCTTAGCCAGGGACACTATGAGGCAGGAGAGGGATCAGGCCCATCTGGACGGCCAACGCTGGAAGGAGGGATTTGAGGCTTCAGAGAAGCTCAGAAGTGAGGTGTCCTTGGCCTAGAAGCATTTGAAAGAATCCCTGGACGAGGCGGACGCACTTAGGGCCGAGGTGGAGACCTTGAAGAAGTCTGTTGAGGACTTGACTCTCCAGCTGAAAACGCCTCGGGCCCCTAGCGCAGACGAGGTCGTCCGCATTGAGCAAAATGCTGAGGATAGGCTGAAGAGTTTCTTCTTCGAAGCGTTCGAGCTCATGGTGGAAGATGTGGAGGCCGCCTATTTTTAAGAGCGCTTCACTAAGCGCCTCAACTTCGTCTGCCTCAGGGAAGAAGCTAAGAAGGCTGGACAGCCTTCTCCTGAGCTGGACGCCACACCAACAACCTCAGAGGATGAGGAAAAGCAAGTGGCGGCCGACCATGATGGTGAAGCGGAGAGCAAAGAGGTGCCAGCTGAGGACGCCTCTCCTGCAGCTTCTCAGGATCCCATCCCAGTCCATGATTCAGCTTCAACCCCGGCCTCCCGCTGACTTTCAGCTTTCTCTGCTTTTAAGCTCTATTTATGTATATTTTTCTTGACTTTTTCAACCGCCTTTTCGAGCGGTTTTTATGTAAGATATTTTACCGCCTTTTGAGCGACCCTTTTATTAATTTAGCTTCCAATTTTTGCTTCATACTTTGCACATTTTATACTTAACAAGTTTTTGCATTTTCGTACACGTACTTTTCACGTTTTTGTATCTTCGTAAAATTGGGGGGTATGCCCCTTTATTCGGCGTTCGCCTAGTCCATACTTTGGGTGGTTTGATTGGCTTGGTAGAATTTATACTTTAGGTGGTATGACTTCTACCAAGTTAATCAAATCATAATAATGATTGCCCTTGGACTAGGTGGTACGCCGAATCAACACGTTCATTGGCCGTTCCATTGGCTTTATGTGAGTTTGTCCGTTGAAACTATCGCTTGGACGCACTCAGAAAATTCCAAGTGTGATCTCAACTTAAAATTTTCATGTTCGGTTGGGCTGGAATGCCTAGGTATGCCCTTGCCCCATTATATGAGTTTCACAGGGTACCTTACCTTTACCGTCCGCATTAATTAAGGGCGGACGCATTCATGCGACTTTTGGGATCAAGTTGCCCATTCTTATTTTATTTAATTTACTTTTGTTCTGCGACCGTGTTGCTATGTTGCAAGCAACCTACTTGCAACTTCCACGCGGCCTATCCGTGCAAGTTATGACTGTGCAAATAAGCATAAATTAAATGGAAAAATAATTATAACAATGTTTGACTTTTTCATTAATTTGTCAAAATTACATTGTCGTGGTCGTACGCCTTATATTGCTCGGTCAACAAACCTAGCTGTATACACAGCTTTTGGCTAAGTAATTAAACATAATATTTCTTCAGATTGTCAGTGTTCCATGTACGCGGGATGGGTCGGCCGTTCATGGCTTCAAGACGGTAAGTCCCATCTCTGACCTCTTCCCTGACTCGATAAGGCCCTTCCCAATTTGGGGTCAGCTTGCCATCCTCATTTGCTCGCCCCACCGCCTCCATCTTCCTTAGGACCAGATCTCCCAATTTTATCGGCCGCTTTGACACTCGGCGATTGTATGCCCTTGTCATCAGAAGACGATAGATTTCGTGTCTAAGCGCCGCATTGCCCCTAGCTTCAGGAAGGAAGTCTAGAGCGGTCTTCATGGCTTCCCAATAGGCCGCTTCATCATATAGCATCACCCTAAGAGTGGGCTCATACATTTCAATTGGAAGGACCGCCTCAGCACCATAGACTAAGAAGAAGGGAGTTTCTCCTGTGGAACTTTTGGCCGTAGTTCGTATGGACCACAGCACATTAACCAATTCGTCAGCCCATAAGCCGCCTGCTCTTTCAAGCTTACGCTTAATTCCATTGGAGATCAATTTGTTGTATGCCTCTACCTGACCATTTGCTTGTGGGCGGCCGACTGAAGCAAAGCAATGAGCTATGCCTTGGTCTTCCAACCATTCTTTGAGTTGAGGCGTTTCGAACTGAGGTCCGTTGTCAAACACCATAGACCGAGGAACACCAAAGCGTGTAATGATACTCTTCCATATGAAAGCTGAAACTTCCGTCCATTTGATGCCCCGGACGGCCTCGGCCTCTACCCATTTTGTGAAGTAGTCTACTGCTACAAACACATACCGCCTCTGGCCGGACGCTGGTGTGTATGGTCCTAAAATGTCCATCCCCCATTTGGCAAAGGGGAGCATACTACTGATGGCCGAAAGACTGTTGGCGGGTCGATGAATTAATGTTGCGAACCTCTGGCATTTGTCACACTTCTTTACCATTTCCATTGCGTCCGACTTTAAGCTCGGCCAGTAGTAACCCAGGCGGGCAGCCTTTTCAGCCAAAGCTTGTCCTCCAATGTGAGAACCACACTGCCCCTGGTGAATATCATCCAAGACATCATACCCTCTCTCAGGAGTGATGCATTTCAGGTACGGCTTTACAAATGCCTTTTTGAACAACTCTCCTTGCTTAATTTCAAACCAAGTCGCTCTCTTTTTCCTCAACCAGCTCTCTTTAGGATCGGCCGGGAGTAATCCGCCCTTAAGGTAAGATTTGATCCCGTCCATCCAAGTCGAGCTTCTATCAATTGCGTGTACTGGCTCAGCGTCAATACTCCTCTTCTCTTTTACTTCCCAAAACACTGACCTGGGAGTATCACATGATGCTGAGGATGCTAACTTAGAGAGGACGTCTGCCTGATGATTGGACGAACGAGGGACCTGCTGTAGGGTAAAATGATCTAGGCTCTCAGCCTCCTCTTTTACAATCTTTAAGTACTTTATCATGGCCGGCTCCCTTGCCTCGAATTCTCCATTCACTTGGCCGACTACAAGTAGAGAGTCCGAGCATACGTCAATTTTTGTCGCTCCTGCCGCCTTACACATTCTTAGGCCGGCCAAGAGGGCTTCGTACTCAGCCTCATTGTTAG
This sequence comes from Chenopodium album, assembly GCF_948465745.1. Classification (NCBI taxonomy): domain Eukaryota; kingdom Viridiplantae; phylum Streptophyta; class Magnoliopsida; order Caryophyllales; family Amaranthaceae; genus Chenopodium; species Chenopodium album. The sequence continues at coordinate 39,020,884 of NC_137841.1, read as the reverse complement.
AGGCTTGAAACTGGAATCTCAGGGCGTACTCAAACTTATCTCCTTAAGGAGACTGGCATATAACACCTGCACCGCAACCAGTGGCTGTCGCGCTGCCATCCACGAACACTTTCCAGATTTGATCTCCGGCCGTCTGAAGATCCGGCCGAGTCATTTCAGCTAAAAAATCAGCAAAGGCTTGCCCCTTGATTGCTTTTCTTGGCTCAAATGTAATATCCAAGCCTCTCATTTCCAAGGACCATTTCAGCATACGGCCGCTTGCCTCTAGCGTTGTTAATGGCTTCTTCAAAGGTTGGTCTGTGTAGACCACAATTGAATGTGCCAAGAAGTATGGCCGCAGCTTTTTTGATGCCATGTACAATGGCAAGCCAAATTTTTCAATGGGGGGATACCTTAGCTCAGCGTTATGTAGAACGTGGCTAATAAAGTAGACAGGGATCTGGCGGCCGTCCCGTTCAGCAAGTAGGACGACACTTAAGGAGTGTTCTGAGATAGCAAGATAGATGAATAGCTTCTCGCTCTTAAGTGGACTGACAAGCCGAGGCAATGTATGTAAATGGCCTTTTAGCTGTACGAATGCTTCCTCGGCCTCCTCTGTCCACTCAAACATGGCTTTCTTTTTTATGGTTTGAAAGAAATAGCGGCACTTATCCCCTGATCTTGACAGAAATCTACCAAGTGCGGCCAAACAACTGGTCAATCTTTGGACTTCTTTAATTGTCCTTGGTGACTTCATGTCCATGACAGCTTGGATTTTTTCAAGGTTGGCCTCGATTCCACGTTGATCAATCAAAAATCCGAGAAATTTACCGGACTCAACACCAAAGACACATTTCTTTGGATTTAACATCATCTTATGCCGCCTGAGTTCGGTGAAAGTTTCTCGTAGATCTTTCAAATGGTCGGTCGGCTCTTTTGACTTGACAACCATGTCATCAATGTACGCCTCCATATTCCGGCCGAGCTGATCTCTAAATACTGTGTTAACAAGTCGCTGAAAGGTAGCTGGGGCATTTTTAAGGCCGAATGGCATAACTTTGTAACAATACAACCCCTGCTCAGTCACGAACGTTGTTTTCTCCTGGTCTTCCTCCCATAACGGAATTTGATGGAATCCGGAGTATGCGTCCATAAAGCTCATCAGGGCATGCCCGAGCGTCGAATCGACCAGACAGTCGATTTTAGGCAGGGGAAAGCTATCCTTAGGGCATGCCTTGTTTAGATCGGTGTAATCTACGCACATTCTCCAAGTTCCATTCGGCTTCTTGACAAGGACCACATTGGCCACCCATTCTGGGTAATAGCATTGCCGAATGAAACCGGCGTCCAAAAGCTTCTTGACTTCTTATGCGGCCACCTGATTCCTTTCTTCTCCATGATTCCTTTTCTTCTAACAGACAGGTTTAACGGCCGGATTCACAGCCAATTTGTGCACGGCCAGATCTGGACTTATACCTGTTATCTCACCGACATCAAATGCAAATACATCCTTGAACTCTCTCAATAATTGAATTAACTCATCCCCAAGCACACCCAAAGCTATAGTGCCCACACTGACCGTCCGACTTGGTTGATCGGGGTCAAGCACTATATCCTGGTGACTGCTGGCCGGCTGGGGGCGTAGCTCTTCTGGCCGTCCGACAGTCATTAGCTGCTATGCTTGCTCTATCTTGGTTGCCTTACGCTTCTGGCCGACCTGGTGTGTTGGGAGTGAGCGAACAAAAGTCCGCCGCCTCAATATAAGCTTCGGCTTCTCGTAGAACACCTGCGTATGTCCGAATCTTTTTCCTTACCAAGTCAAATTTAAAACCATTGTGCCTTAATCCCTGGAGAAATTCAGAGTAAGCAATTTCGTCCGGTAGATTATGAATTTGGGCTTTTTCTTGGTTAAATCGCTGGACGTACGAGTGTAAGCCCTCATTTTTTTCTTGGACGATTGTCGCCAAGTTAAGGCTAGTCTTTGGAGGCGGTATGTTGTATGAAAAATTTCCCACGAACAGCAAACTAAGAGTAGTGAAACAATTGATACAACCGGCCGGCAAACGGTTGAACCAGTCCTGTGCCACACCTTTTAGAGTGGCCGGGAAACATTTGCACCAAGTAGCATCATCTACGCTTTGCAAGTACATCAGGTTCCTGTACGAGGTGATGTGCTCTTCTGGGTTGCCCGTGCCATCATAAGCTCCCACAAGTACACTCTTCACCTTTGGTGGCTGAGGGGCATTTAAGATATCTTGCGAAAACGGGGGCGGCTTATCTCCTAGAGTAAGTAGGCGCATCTGCCAATCGATGGGTTGCGGTTGCACGGACGGTCCAGCCAGATAGGGAGCTTGTCCGTACACCTGCCCATATGGCCCATATTGTCCGTATGCTTGGGGGTTTGGCTGCATCAAGCCATTGAACCCCTGAGGTTCATATTGCAGTGATTGGGCTAGAATAGGAGTTGGAGCATGGAAGACTTGAATAGGAGTTGGGGTGCGAACTGCCTGACTTCCACTGGAGATGGCCGTGTTGGTATGCTGGGAAAGAGAATGATGTGAAAAATTGTCCGGCATAGTTGGGGTTGAGGCCGTGTCCGAGTAGGCGACGCGTTCCCGCTGCTTATGCCGAAGGTAATCTCTTGCGTCCTTCCATCGTGTGGACGGCTCAGGCTCCTCTCCTCGAGGCTGCCTACCCTTCCCCCCAGCCGACTGCGTTTTTGCCAGCAAGTCAGAGAAATTAGTCCGCGGTACTCTCGGGGACCTTCTAGTCGGCCTTCGAAATGGAGTGTTTCCAACGTCCGTTGCATGGACTGTTTTGCTGTGTGTCTTCCTTGGAGCCCTCTGTTCCTCTCTCCTGGGCGGCTGCCTAAAGGTAGAGGCTCCGTTTTCAATTTCTTTTCTGAGTTTGTTAAGCGCGGCCTTAAGAGAGGCTGCGGTAACAGGAGGGTCATCAGCTTCTTCAAATGTGGCTATCAGAGGATCGCTAGTACGGATCGTAGGGATTAAATCCTCTACATGTCCATCCTCGCCTGGATTAGATGTCTAACCGTCTATCGCCATAACGTACGAGTATCCCCACAGACGGCGCCAAATGTTTTGGGTCTTTTTTGGATTTCCTGGGATACTGGTCACGCTCTGCTGACAATGAGTCGGTCCCACCGGCAAAACAACGAATATTCCGATCAACGGAATACTCGCCTCCGATGATCAAGTCAGTGATCAGAACGGAAAAGGCTGAAGAGAGAAAGTAGAGAGAAGTTGGAGCTATTTAATGCTCTGTTGTTTTCAATTGTCTGAATCCCCCCTCATCATAAATGATTGGGGTATTTATAGGGGTGGGACTCGTGCCCCTTTCTAGGGTTTATACCCTAGATTTGCGTGACGTGATTGGCTGTGCAATCAGTGAGTGCCACATGCTACTCTAGGGGCGCCGTTTTGCGGCTTTCATTGATATCTCTCGGGATTTGGGCCCAGACGTTATTAGGGCTTTCTGGCATGTTGATTATTAAGGGAACATATGCCCTTAACACATGACATCTTCCCGTGGTGACACGTGTCTCCCTATAACTGGGCCACGTGACACTATGGGATTGGTCCACGACCTTAAGGCTCTGAATTAGGTGGCATCTTCCCGTGGTGACACGTGTCACCCTATAACTGGGCCACGTGTCACTATGGGATTGGTCCACGTATACGGGGTATTTTTACCCACAACACCTAGCATGTCACTAAGCAATAAAAATCAAATCTTTAACCCTAACATGATACTAACAATCATAAATATTAGGAAGAACATAGGAAGCATCGCAGGAATCATATTTAATATTAAAGTTACCCTAGACATGATACTAGGAATATCATAATAACAATATAAACATGATTTCTACATCATAATATCAATTAAAACCAATAAAGTACTTACTTTGATACTTCGTACCTCTTACTAATAACAAAATACACACGTTAGTAATTTCAAGGAAAATAATAATCAAAACAATTAAATTAAATAATTGAAATAGAGATTTGGGACCAAACCCTCAGAAGTTAAACCTTTCATGTCTAGGGCGAAGGCAACTTCGAATATGGCTAGGTGTATCTAAGTCTTGCGAATGCGGAATTTTGTATGTGAAAAACAAAGTTAGAAGAATTGAATGTTTAAGAGAGATGAATGATTCAATTGGTGAATGAACGAATGTAGATGATGATCATTGGTGATTGAAAACGGAGTTTTTAATACGATATTTATAGAGAAAATCAGCCAAAAAAGATAAATTAACAAGACAGAGTCTGACGCTCTGGAAACAGAGCTGGCGCCAACCCTGGCTAGCTGGCGCCAAGCACCAGCACTAGCGCCAGGCGCCAAGGCCTGGGGTTGGACGCCAATCTTGATTTTAACGCGTTTTCGAAAATCCGATAAGTTTACCGTACTGGAGGATAAAGTCAACTTATCAATGCTAATTGAATTAGGAATGAAAAGAACCTTCTAGAAGAATCTAGAAGACTAAAACCATTCCTAATTGCATTAGGAATGATAAATCATATTATGCCCTCCCCAAGATCATTGGGCCGTATATAAAGCTCAAACCGGGCCCAGTTTGGTAAATTGACCATAACTTCCTTAATATTCATCGGAATTGGGCTTAAAATATATCGTTGGAAAGGTCTTTGCAAGCCTCATCCAACTACACCACTATTGGACCAACCAAACTTGATTGGCTGTTTTCTTAAAATAAAGTTTTCAAAAACAGAGATAAGAGAGAAGAAATAAAAACTTTCCGCAACACTAGACTTTCCACACTTTCGTTTCATTCAATTATGATTCGACGTGAAAGGTACTCATCACTGGGTTTGGTTTTGGGGAGACACAAATGGGTGTCTACAGTGACCCCTCTGGATTTTAGCATGATCAGCGGTTTACGCTTCACCGAGCGGGTCGTACATCAGATTCTTGACCTCACTTGGGAGGCGGCTGAGGTAGCATATTTGTTAGGTCCGGTCGTTCAGCATATCAGGACTCAGCCGGTGCCTTGATGTGGTCCTAAGAGCGGGCGTTCAGAGTTGGCTTCTTTTCTGCTCGTGGCTTCGACATGGATGAGACATCACCTGAGTAACGAGTGCGAATCTTCATTTTGATTCTCATTTCTGTGACTCTTTCTCCTGATAGGAGTTCATGTGCGCTCGTTTGCTACCTTCCATCTTTGGTCAGGATCAGCGATATAGGATCCTATAGTTGGGCCAGCCGTGGATATGCTGATCTTCTCTCATCGCTACGTCATGGCTATAGGCAGCTGAATGACCAGGCCCCTGTCACTGTCTACAGTTTATGGAGAGTCGCAGAGGTGACGATCTTTCTTCTTCTTGTTTTTTTTTAACTTGTTTAACTCATGTGCTTAGAGACTACTTTTCATTATAGCTATGGTTCTATGAGTACTTTCCGGGATTGGCCCATCGACGACGTCGTGGAGCGGTCCATGACTTCCCTGTCAGAGCTAGCTGGCGTGACCGAGGCGAGTCACGAGTGGAGTCCGTCCCTACGCTGTGCGGGCTGCTGCGCCGAGGCACCTCTTCTATTGGTGTAAGAATTGATTTTGCAGCATGTTATTCTCTACCTTGACGTTATTCTTGGAGTTTATTGCAACTTTTTATGGTTTTCAAATTGTTGTTGAGATCCAGTATCGACATTGGGCTGGGATGACTGATCTTCCTGAGGCCTTGCGGCTTTTAGCGTAGCGTACTATTTTTGTTGGTACTGGATGCTTTGCTTGGTATCCTGGGGAGCGTTTTGTTTGTCAGCACAGTGCTGATCGCTTTGTGGTGCCCTTGCCTCCACCGGAGTCGATGCTGGACTCACGTTTGCTTAGGGAATTGATAAACAGGGGAGAGCGCTACACTTTTCCTTGGTAGGAGCTTGTGCGTATGGAGGGCGATTATTCGCAGGACTTGCTTCCCTCTTTGGCTCCTCTACCCCGCCTTCCCGAGGTATGATTGTTTTGAGAATTTTGTCGCTAGTCTCTGTTTAAATCGTTGAATAACCTGATTATTCGATCGTATTTTCAGACGACTGTTCGCCGTATAGGGAAGATTGAGGTCCCGCCTCAATCTGTCCGTTACCCAGGGCCGATCGGTATTACTGAGGATCATATTGCTGATGCGCCAGAGGGTTTCAGACAGGCACATGAGTCTTTGCCTTATGTGTTTGAGCCGGTAAGCTTTTTAATACACTATCCATCCTTTTAATATCGCTTGTTACTGATTTTTCTTTGCTTTGTTCTTAGCCTACGCACTTGACCATGATGGGATTCATGAAGCTGGTTGACGCTTTGAAGTACTGCATCATCAAGCTTCGACGTGGCGCAAGTTGTCGGGGCGGTTCTGGCGATGTTCTCGAGGTATATTCACCCTTTTTCCCCATATTTACCATTTGTTCTATCCTGCACCATTGACATCTTTTCATTTTGTGTTTTTCAGGAGCAACAGAGGTCTCGCTAGCGCTCGAGGCACAGAGGCTCGGACGAGGGGGAGCCTAGTCGCGGCAGACGATCTCCTGAGGTTCGTCGACATTCTCAGTCTCAGCGGCAGCCTCGGTCTTCTCAGCCGTTTCAGGAGGCTTAGTGGCAGCAGCCTCAGCCTTCTCAGCCATTCCAGCACTTTAAGGGTCAGTGGCAGCGGCCTTCACCTTCCCAGCCTTCACAGCCTGAGTTCAGGCCAATCCTTATCCCTGTAGACCAGGGTTTATACTCAGTTTCATTGTCTGAGGCGCTTCCTCCACCGGTGCCCGACTTATTTTCAATTCTAGTGTCTGGGACGATGCCTCCACCTACGCTTCCTACGAGTCAGTCTACGCCGTTTGCTAGTTGGACGGAACTTGCTTTGAGTTTGTCTGCTATTGGAGCTACAGGGACTAGTAGGGATACTACTCCTCGTACCCGGATGATGGAGGGACTCTTTGGTTCACCGTTCCCGTATTCACAGGCTAGAGATAACACTGATCCTCACTCTTCTAGTTCTACAGATTTTTGACCGAGGGTTTTTATTTTGTTCTTTGGTTGATGACACTTGACACTGTTTTTTGCATCATGATTCACTTTGTATATTATATTCACAGTTTATGCATTTATTAGTGTGTATTAGTGTGTGCTTGAGACTCATTGTGTGTGATTGTGTATTTATTAATGACGCGGAAAAATCGTAAGTGGAGGGTACCGACCTTCCCAAAAAGAAAGAAGAAATAAAAAAGAAAATTGGACAAGTTTTACAACTCCCCCAAAATAAAAAGAAAAATAAAAATAAACATGAAAACGGGACAAGTTTTACAACTTCCCCAAAAGAAAAAGGAAAATAAAAATAAAAATAAAAAATAAAAATAGAAATAAGAATAAAGTAATAATAAATAATAAATAATAGAGATAAAAAAAATAAATAAAAAAAAATAAAATAAATGGAGAATTTTATTAGGAATGAAACTCTCGAAAAACAGAATTAGAAGATGAACGGTGAAGACAAAACAATAAAAATCCGGATAAAAATAGGTAATGGAAAAAAATGAAAACGCGTGGGCACCGCGACACGGCAGTGTGCACCGTGTAACGGCAAAGTCTGCCGTGTTACGGCAATATTTCCCGTGACACGGTGGAATTTCCTGTGTCACGGTGCGCTTATTCTGCAGCGGTGTAGTTTGCGCGCATAGAAAGATAGATTTTGAGTATTTCCAAGCGTTTTGGCTATAAAAAAAGGACTAGTTTATTCGTGATATTCATAATTACGAAACAAAAAATTATTAGAATTTCATATTTCAATAATAATGTCTCAGAATTTTAATAATGCATTGCGTGGCTGGTCTTATTCTTTGACCAATGCTGACAAAAGAGAGTTGGAATTGTTTCATGTCAGAGGCTTATTAGCCTTGAGGCATGTAGCAATTGAACATGATTTTCTTAGGGCAGCTTTAGACTATTGGAGTCCAGAAACACATTGTTTTAAATTTGATTATGATGAAATATGTCCCGTGCCGGAGGAATTCGGTGCCATATTTAGTTTTCCTGCCAGAAATCTCATTGCCATGCCTACCCTACGTGAGTATTATTACCAAGACTTTGAACGCCATCTGAATCTGACAGATCCAGATTTTAAATAAAATTGTGTGTGGTAAGGAAGTAGATTTAGAAAAGCTTGCAAATTTGTATTTCAATCGTCCTGTTTCTGAGTCTTATCATGTATACCGTAGAAGGGCTTATATTTTTTTCATGTTTAGCAAGATTTTATTTGCAAACGGTAGGGTAGGACATGCTTGTTTAGCGTCTGTGCTTGAACATGTTGAATTTGGGAGATGTACTATGCCTACTTGCCTTGGAGAAACTTTACGCGGTCTTGACGAAGCAAAAGCTGACCGGAAAGCCGTCAGGAAGGGCTCTCTAGTACTGTTGTAGGTAAAAATGCGCTCTGATTAGCCCCCGTGACACAAAGTAGGCACCGTGTCACGGTGCATGTCTGCCGTGTCACAATGGTTTTCTGATTTTTTTTTTTAATTTTATTTTCGACTAATTTTTTTTTATTTTGCAGATTTTGTTGATGGAGCGTTTAGAACTTTTTGAAGCCCCCGACAATATTGAAAAATATGGTCCTAACAATCTAGTCCCCAGGAAGAAGAATTACTCTGCGAACATGTCATATGGTGATTGGAAGATTTTCTTTGCAAAGAGAGAATTTTCCATTCGGTGGGTGGTGCCTTGGTGGAGGCTTACTAGGATGGTTGGCACGAATGATACTCCGTATTTTCGCGTTCGTAGTATTTCAAAGTTGACCTTTTATTGTCCTTCTCGATTGACGCGACAATATGGACTTGAACAAGTAGTTTCCACGCTATAACGATAGTCCTCGTGAAGTATCGTTGCATGAAAGTAACGTTCACAAGTACGAGGCTTATTGGATTGGAATACCTTTGTGGACCGTTTCTGCGAGTAACCAAGCTCCTCTTTCCTTATCTAGTGCATACAAGGCATGGTTGAATCCTAGAAGTAGAAGGGATCAAGTCGGATCACGCAACTTTGATGTGAAAGGACGTCTTGGAAGTAAGAAGGCGCCTCCTAAAGATCGTCTAGGTTCGAGAACACAAGGAATTGAGTTTAAGACTTTTATAATGCCTAAAAAGAAGAATTATGTGAAAGGAAAGGGTAAGGAAAAGATGGTTTATAGAGAGAAGCAATCGAAGAATTCTAAGAAAGGTGAAAGTTGTGAAAGTTCAACTAGGGGTGTGATGGTTTGGGCTACAAAAGACACATTAGTGGTGAAGGCCGACCTAGTTTAAAAAGAGAGGGAGGTTCCTAAAGTGAAGAAGGATTAGATCAATATTGCTTTGCTTATATGATTTATAATTTTTATTTTTAAATAAGGCGCATGATGCCAATAATTGTAGTCACATTTACTTCAATAATAATAGCATAATTTTTTCGCCTTAAATAAAAATTAAAATGACTTTTTTTTTTTTTTTTAATCCGAGTCAAGAAGTCGGACTCAATGGAAGAATAATAACAATCGTCGAACAAATAACAGAATTCGCAAAGTCCAGTTTTGCCGCGCCACAGAACAATTCACTGCGTCACACTGTAAAATACAGTGACATGGGGATAATTTGCAGATTTTTATGCTGGAAATCCACCATGCCACGGTGAAAATTACCGTGACACGGTGAAACTTCCCGCGGTACGACAAATTTTTTTTTTTCCTGGAATTCCACCGTGCCACGGTGGAAACTGCCGTGACACGGTGAACATTCCCGTGGTGCGGGGGATGCTGATGTGGCGCGACATATATATTTTTTTTATTGCCGTGCCACAGGGTACTTTACCGTCTGGCGGTGGGGTCTGACGTGGCGCAGTGGATGCTGAACTAGCGCAACGTATGATTTTCTTGATTTTGGCTTCGTTTTGCTGTCTTGTGTGTTGTACCTGATCGACGGAGGAAGGATCTTATTATTATTTTTTAAAAGTGGCCGGGCCCTGATAGGGTAAAGTCGTATCCCCTAATCAAAAGTAAATACCTAAGTCCTCTAACTAAAGTAGATAGGGAAGTAGGGTCGAACTCCACAGGGAAACAAGTCTTTTTATTCCTAATTAATTAATTATTATAATCTAAATTATCTAAGTAACCAATATATTTGGGAATAAATTCTATACTACGAAGAATAAGTTTAGGGAGAAAAACAATAATAAGAAGGCCTAGGGTCACAGGTTCACCAATAATTAATATTCCGGGATAAAACATAATAATTAATAATTAACATTGCACAAATAACATGATTAACAGGCTCTCGCAATTTATTAATCAACATAGATCCAACAGGCTCTCGCAATTTACTAGATCTAAGTTCCTATTAAAAATAGCCTTTAATATTAAATTAACTTCTGCTCGTTTCATCAATTCAATATTGCTAAACATTAACAATCAAATTACATCTGCTCGATTCATAATCTAATTGCAAAGAATTAAAACAATTCAATAAGAAATCATCATGCAATACCAATAATCAATAATAACAAATTATCCCTTCATATTAATTATGGATCCCCATAAACCCTAGAATGAAACCACTCAGACATAATTGTAGGGAATAAATTTCAAGCGTTAACCCCTATCTTGAACCCCACTGTGATCATACACTAAAGTACGGTAGCGTTCAAAAGGGAAGAAGATAGAGCAAAAGAGCCGCCAACAAGTTTTAGGAACTTGTAAACCATTCACAGGGTGAAGGTTACACCCCTTAACGATCCAAGAGATCGTTAACTCTATAAGGTCTTGAACCAAATAAGGGTTCGGGGATGAAGGTACAAATCCAACCTAAAAGAGATTGAACCTACCCTAATAATAGGCCTCTACTTTATTCTGATCGTATTCATGTGCGCTTTCTAACTAACATACAATCAATAGGATTAACCCTAAACCCGTTTATCTATGTTGGTTGAATATAATGCACAAATAAACTATTATTGGCGATCACTTGAAATTATAATCAAATTAACTCTAACAAGATTATTAATTATCTTATGTAAGCGTGATTACAAGTATTAAATTCCCTTTAAACATGCATAAAAGATGTGATCAAGCAATAACAATAAATGATAATCAAGCAACATAATAAATAATCAAAATAACTATTATAACAAATTATAATTAAAATAATCATGCTCACAATAATTATGAAAAATCATCAATCATAAAAATAATCATCATAAAAATTATAACAATTATAATCATAAATCATAAAAATAATCATTATAATAACAATCATATTAATAATAATAATAATCATGTGAAAGCATAGCAAGATCCTAGGCACGATACTAATAAGATTAATAACAAACCCTAGCATGTCACTAAACAATAAAAATCAAAGCTTTAACCCTAACATGATACTAACAATCATAAGTATTAGGAAGAACATAGGAAGCATCGTAACAATCATATTTAATATTAAAGCTACCCTAGACATGATACCAGGAATAGCATAATAACAACATAAACATGATTTCTACATCATAACAATAATAAAAATCATTAAAGTACTTACTTTGATGCCTCGTACCTCTTTCTAAGAACAAAATACACACGTTAGTAACTTCAAGGAAAATAATGAACAAACAATTAAATTAAACAATTAAATTAACAAAATACACACGTTAGTAACTTCACAAATTCACGTCTAGGGCGAAGGCAACTTCGAATATGGCTAGGTGTTTCTAGATCTAATGAATGCGGAATTTTGTATTTAAAAGACAAGTTTAGAAAAGAGAAAGAGAGAGAGATAGTGAATGATTAGAGAGAATTTTGAGAATTAATGATTGCGAATGAAAACTGGTTGTAGGCGAATATAATTGGAAAGCTGGTTGTTGATGAATGAAAACGGAGTTTTAATACGTTATTTATAGGGAAATCAGCCAAAAAGATAAAATATCAAAACAGAGCATCTGGCGTAACTGAAACAGAGCTGGCGCCAACGCTGGCTATTTGGTGCCAGGCGCCAACACTAGCGCCAGGCGCCAGGCGCCAGGCCTAGAGCCAGGCGCCAATGCCTGGCGTCAGGCGCTAGTCCTGTTTTTAACGCGTTTTCGAAAAATTTGCTGTACAAGAGGAAAAAATCGTATCTTGTCCTCAAAAATGTTCTTTGATTTTAATTAAAACTCTGAAAAGTCAACTAAAGTCAATTTATCAATGCTAATTGAATTAGGAATGAAAAGAACCTTCTAGAAGAATCTAGAAGACTAAAACCATTCCTAATTGCATTAGGAATGATAAATCATATTAGGCCCTCCTCTAGATCATTGGGCCGCATATAAAGCTCAAACCGGGCCCAGTTTAGTAAATTGGCCATAACTTCCTCAATATTCATCGGAATTGGGCTTATAATATATCGTTGGAAAGCTCTTGTTAAGCCCCATCCTACTACACTACTATTGGACCAATATAATGGACCAACCTAACTGGATTGGCTGTTTTCTTAAAAATTTTTTTCTAAAACAGAGAGAAGAGAAAAGAAATTAAAACTATCCTCAACATTAAACTTTCCACACTTTCGCTTCATTCGATTATGATTCGACGCGAAAGGTACTCATCACTAGGTTTGGTTTTGGGGAGACACAAATGGGTGTCTACAATAATCATAACTAAACTAATCAAATAAATAAAACAAAACATAATCAAATAAGTAAATGAAATAGCCGGAATTAAAGGAGAAGAAATTGTTACCAAAGGAAATCTGAATTAATGGAAGTAATTAAGAACAAGAGTTGAGAGAGAATTTAAGAGAGAGAAATATCTTAAGTAGAAAGAGAAAATCTAAAAAAAAAGGTCCTCCAAAATTACGTACATAATTCGTACTTAAACATCCCTCAAAACAAAAATTAAAACTAATCTAATCAGGTCTGAGAAAAACACGCGCCCGATCGGGCTAGAGGCCGCCCGATCGGGCGCTCCTTTTTCCTCGTGCCTCTTCTCAGCAGCATTGCCTGATCGAGCTAGATGCTCGCACGATCGGGCGCGCCTTAGGCCACGCTCCAGCACCAAATGTATGCCGCGCCCGATCGTGCTAGCTTGCTTGATCGGGCCCTTGCTTCTCTTCGAGGCTTGGACTTTGATTGGGCTTGATTCCTCGGCCCAATCCGGATTTCCTCTTCGAGTCTTGAATACTCGGTCCAAATACCTCGGTATCCCAATTACCGAGCCCTTAATCACCGGCTCGATGACTCTAACTGGCCTTGGGCTTCAAAGATGGTCGTGCTCTTCTAATTTTCGTAGTCGCTCCATGAAAAACCCGAGAAAATGCTCCAAAGGTGCAATTTCCTACAAAACTCAACAAAGACTACGAAAACACTAGAAAACACAAATTAGTAATAAAAGTGGCTCGAAAGAGCCAAAAACACTACTAATTATGACCAAGGGACGGGGGTAAATTACTATATAAAATGGACATATCAAACTCCCCCAAGCCAAACCTTTGCTTGTCCCTAAGCAAAGAGCTCATCAATGAACATATAAAACATGCCTCACCCCAATAATCAAATCAAGCACAAACGATTCAAGGCAAATCTAATGAACGTGCTTCAACATCAATCAATCTTATTCATCCAATCACCCTTCCTCCCCAACAATTGTCAAATAGAGCAAACCACAAGAGCATATAGAATTCAAGACTAGTGCTCACACACTCCACTCTCATTTATGTGGCGAGTAAAAGATGTACTCGATCGCTCTCCAACCAACCCCTTTACTTGTGAACAATGCCCACCCATCTCACACTCTCGTGTGTTTAAAACAATGAACGCTCAACCTACTAGTCGACTCGAAATATGTCAAGTCATAACTTGCATTGATAAACAACACTTTCACATTTACACAATTGGAACGTATTTTTGAATTTTTTTATTTCAATTTTTTTGTATTTTTCTCATAAAGGAAAGCAATAAAATCTACACTAGGAAAGCAATAAATAGAGAAAAGAGAAAGAAAATTACCATATATACAAGAAATCTCCCCCCAAGCCAAATCAAGCAATGCCCTCATTGATTTGGGAGGGTAGCTAGGAGAAGCTACTCCTCATCGTCATCCATCCTCTCATATCCTCCTCCATAGCTTGAGCCGGCACCACCCTGGCTCGGTCCAGCACCACCATAACCCGAACCACCTACAAAGTAGTTAGGGTTCACATTCGCCCCCATACCCCCAAAAGGAGCGTCACCCCCATATCCATGGACTGAAGAGTAGTCCACATAAGTACCATACGCGCCGGGGTGAGAATACCCTCCTTGGGGGTATTGGAACCAATCGGGAACTAATGCCTTTGGGGGAATAGCCCCTCGGCGTGCATAATCATCGTACATGGGGTATAGACCCCTCCCGAGGTTCCTCTCTATGTGTCCTACCCTCCCATCCAAGGTGCTTAACCTAAAATCTAGTTTTTGCATCATACCCTCAACTCTCCCTTGCCCCATCTCGATACGGTCTAATTGGCCTCTAAAAGCCGAAAAGTCAAAAGGGGCATTGGGGTCGACATTATAGTCGACCGAGGAAGTGGGTGCACCATAGGTGAAGGGTGAAGGTGGTGGGTAGTGTGGTGAATGGTGATGGGGAAGTGGTCTAGGTGAGATTGGTGGGGTTGTGGTGAAGGGTGAGGTGGTTGAACCTCACCTTGACCGTTAATCTCAAAAGTATAAGAAGGCTTCCCCTTCTCAAATTTGGTCAAGGCGGGGTTGGGTAAGGTGAAGGCTTGGTCCCTCCTACACGATTGTCGGTGGACTATCCACCAAGTGTCCACCCCCACGGGTTGCACCCAGTTTAGACTCCCTAAATAGGCTAGGTCCATGAGGTTTGATCCTACAACTTTCCTATGCCCATCCGGGTTCCATCCTAGGTGTTTTTTTGGCAATGTGGGTCACTAACCCCCCAAAATAAATAGATGCCCTAGACCTACTAGCTTCGGCCGCATTGACCGCGCTTTGGAAATGATTGGCTATCCTATGGGGTATATTCAATTTTTTAGCGTTGGGAATTATATAGGATGCCTAAAGTTCCAATTCATCTCTCCTCACATTTGCCGGTTCATGCCTCCTAAAAATAGTGAGGCCGGCAAATCTTTGCCAAAATTTTGGGACGGGATGTTGAATCCACGTCCCTTTGGCATGTTGGAGGTTAACCAAATCCTCCCCGGTTAGCCTCTTGTAGACCACGGCAGTGTGGTCTTGAGAGGGTTCAATTGGTTTATCCGATTTTAAATCAAACAACTTTCAAAATTCTTTAAGAGTTAGTCTCACATCGTTGTTTAATAATCGGAATTGTACATGAGTGATTAATGCATTCATTTTAATAACAATAAACTTGAAATAAATTCTAATGTTAAATAGTCATACGTATCATGGAACATTTGAAAGAAACCACTCATGCCTATACCTTTGAACAATTTTTCCACATATTTATCTAAACCTAATCTAGCTAGTGTGGGATGATGAATAAAACGGGTAGATATTACCTGTCGATCAATGAGGTTTAACATCCTAGCTCGTTGCTCCTTCGTGGTGATAACAACCTCCTCCCATCCTGGTATTTGAAGGTCCGGGTTGACCGTTGGTTGTGGTGCCCTCGAACTTTCACCCCTTTGTGTCCTTGAACGATTGGAAGCCATTGTATGTGGAAAATTGGGTATTTGGAGCTTTCTCTCTCTAAGGGTTTAAAGGAAGTTGTGAGGATTAAGAATATGTAAGAAATTTGAGATTTTGATGGGTGAATTTGAGGAGATCTTGGATAGAAGGTGTAGTTGAAGGTTTGAAAATGGAGGTTTTAGAGATAGAAAGTGTGAAGGAGAAAGAAGAAGTAAGGAAGAAAAAGAAAAGAGAAAGGGAGAAGGGGGTTTAAAACCCCAGATAAAATAGGCGCGCTTGATCGGGCGAGCCTCGCCCGATCGGGCGAAAGTGATTCAGGGGAATTTGTACAGTGCGCGCCCGATCGGGCGACCTCCGTCCGATAGGGCTCGAACGTGAACTTGGGAATCGCCCTTTTCTCGCTCGATCGGGCGAGCTTCGCCCGACATTTCTTTTTGTGGCACTCGATTTCTCCGAAATTCCGCCCGATCGGGCAAAATTTCCCTTGATTTCTTCACTGACTTGCGCGCCCGATCGGGCGAAATTAAGCTCAAATTTGAACCTTAGGTGCGCGCCCGATCGGGCGAGCCTAGCCCGATCGGGCCCGTAGCCAAGTCCGGAACTTCTCTTTCTTTGCCCTTTTTCTCTTGAAACCTCTGTACTTTGTGATCTAAAACCTGTACAAAACACTCATAAAAGGTAAAATTCACTCTCCTCACTTCTCTAAGGAAAAGTAAAAATAAAAATAAAATGAAAATATTAGTTTAGAAAGTAAGAAATACGGGTTGCCTCTCGCAAAGCGCTGGTTTATCTAGGTCCGACACGACCTTCTTACCCAGTACAAAAACTAGGACCCTCGGCCTAACGCTTGATCGGACGGTTTCTCACCCGGTCTAGCGGTGTTTAGGCTACGACGCGGCTTCCTGACATGCCCTGTGGGAAGCCAATTCACCTTATCTGGTGGATCCTCCTTGACTTGGGTAAGGGGTTCTTCAATGTTACGCACCAAAGATCCCTCTTTGATCGAGGGTTGCTTCAAATAATTACATTCAACACTCGCTACTCGTTCTGGTAGAACACTTCCCGTAGGCTCCAATCGCACAACTTGCTTGATTGATTCCACATTTTCGTCCTCAAAACCAAGGCCAACATTGTAGAGTGCTCTTTCTATTGCATTAACTTCCTTCTGCAATTTGTCTACCTCATCTGAAAAGGATGCAACACAAGATACCGCCTCCAAGGGATCTTTTTCAGGAGCTTGGGGCTTGTTAGAATAATTCTCAACCACATTAACACTGAAACATTTCTCCTCAGTCATGGAGCTTTTAGGGGTATTATTAAGATTAAAAATAACTTTATCATCCCCTACTGATAGTGTTAACTTACCAATTCTCACATCTATGATTTCTCCTGCGGTGTTAAGGAATGGTCTACCCAAGATAATTGGGGTTTGCATATCCTCAGCCATATCAAGAACAACAAAATCAATAGGTATATAAAATTTACCTACTCTAACGGGGACATCCTCTAAAACACCTAAGGGGTATTTGAAAGAACGCTTGGCCATTTGTAGAGTTATATTGGTAGCTTTTTATTTACCCATATTTAACTTGGAACACACAGATAATGGCATGACGCTAAAGTTAGCACCCAAATCACACAATGCATTATCAATCATTAGATTGCCTATATGACAAGGGATAGGAAAACTACCCCAATCTTTTAATTTAGGTGGAGACTTATTTTGAAGTACGGCACTACACTTAGCAGTGAAAGCTACTGTCTCTACCTCACTAATAGACCTTTTCCTTGTCAATATTTCTTTCATAAATTTTGCATATGAAGGAATTTGTGTGATTAATTCAGTGAAGGGAACTGTTACCTTCAAATCTTTTACCATCTTCAGGAACTTACCAAACTGCTTATCCAAATTTGTCTTCAAGTGACGATTCGGGAATGGAAGTTTGATAATTGGCTTTGGAGCATTGTTGCTCTTGTCTGGAGTAGCCACCTTCTCTGGAGTCGTACCTTGCAATGTAGAATTAAATATGTTAGTACTATCCTTTAGCCCTGCAGGGCTATTAACTACATTGTTTGGTTTAACGGAATCAAGATTAGCATTATTTCATAGATCAGGTTCATCAACTCTGGGCATAGGGGGCCCTTCATAGTTTAAACCACTCCTTGGAGTAATTTCATATGCTTGATCCGTAGGCCTGGTCGGCTATGCCGGCAGAGCTCCCTGTTGGCGGGCTTGTAGAGTAGCAGAAAGTTGCGCAATTTCATTATCTACAATTTTATTATGCGCTAGAATTTGATCAATTGTCGCGTCTCTACTCTCCATGTGCTTTTGCATATTAACCAACATTACTCTAATTTCCACCAAAGAAGGATCGGAAGATGAGGAGGGTTGTTGTTGTTGTTTCTTCTGGCCAGCATTGGGATGGTAATATTTCTACTGTTGTTGTTGTGGCGCCTGTGGTTCTTGTCGTGGTGGATTTTGAACATTAGTACTCCGGTAGGAAAGGTACGGATGATTCCGATACCCAAGATTATAGGTGTTGGAGTATGGGTTATTCTGCCTATAAGCTTGAAAGGCATTAACTTGCTCCACGGAACTCCTGCAATCTTGTTCCCAATGACCTAAAATACCACAATTTTCACAGAAAGCCTCATTAGAATTAATATTAATCGCAGAAACATTAGCTACATTAGCAGTGCTCAGATTATCTAATTTTTGGCAGATAGAGGTCAGCTGAGCTTGCAAAAAGGATACAGAGTCAACACTATGTTTCCCTTTGTTAGCAAATTCTCTAGGATTCCCATATTGGGAATTATGTATCGCCATATCTTCAATAACCTGACCTGGATCATCAACATTAAGATTCATAATTCTCCCACTAGCTGCAGAATCTAAAATTATTCTTGAAGAATTTCCAATGCCATTATAAAAGGCTTGGATTAACTGCCATTATGCTAAATTATGGTCGGGGCAAAGTTCTGAATCGCACTCTGTAGTACGGTTGTTCTCTCTGCAGGATAATACTTGTTATAAAAATTCAAAACCAGAGTTTCCCAGTCAGTTATACCAAGTGCAGTTCTATTTAAGCCATTAAACCACAAGTTAGTTTTTCCAATTAAAGAGAAAGGAAAGAGAATCTCCCTGATTTGGTCTTGAGTGACCCCGGCTTGCCTGATGGTGTTACACTATTGACAATAGTCGGCAATGTGAAGATTTGGGTCTTCACCTTTGGCTCCACTAAATTGCTTTCTATCTATCATCGTTATAAATTGAGGTTTAATTTCGAATTGAACCCCATCAAGAGCCGGAGTGGGAGTGAGATGTGGAAAATCCGAAAGATTTGGTTGTGAGTAATCACTAAGCTTATTTGGAACCGCCATCTCTTATTCTGCGTCTGATGATGCCTCTGAATCGCTAGAACCAGTTGGAGGATCGCTGTGATTATTATTATTATCACCAGAATCCGCCAGGATTTGCTTGTAGAGATTTTTCTGTCTATGAAAGGAACGTTCAATCTCGGGATCGAATGGGATGTACCCCGATGTGGAACACCTGGGCATAAACAAAAAAAAAAACTAGAAGCAAATATGATTTACCTAAGAGAACCAACGTTCTCTAAGACAAAAAGAAATAATATAGACTACAAAAATAATCAGAAATAGAAATAAAACCGTCTCCCCGGCAACGGCGCCAAATTTTGACAAGGTAAAGTCGTATCCCCTAATCAAAAGTATATACCTAAGTCCTCTAACTAAAGTAGATAGGGAAGTAGGGTCGAACTCCACAGGGAAACAAGTCTTTTTATTCCTAATTAATTATTATAATCTAAATTATCTAAGTAACCAATATTTTTGGGAATAAATTCTATACTACGAAGAATAAGTTTAGGGAGAAAAACAATAATAAGAAGGCCTAGGGTCACAGGTTCACCAATAATTAATATTCCGGGATAAAACATAATAATTAATAATTAACAATGCACAAATAACATGATTAACAAGCTCTCGCAATTTATTAATCAACATAGATCTAACAGGCTCTCGCAATTTACTAGATCTAAGTTCATATTAAAAATAGCCTTTAATATTAAATTAACATCTGCTCGATTCATCAATTCAATATTGCTAAACATTCACAATCAAATTACATCTGCTCGATTCATAATCTAATTGCAAAGAATTAAAACAATTCAATAAGAAATCATCATGAAATACCAATAATCAATAATAACAAATTATCCCTTCATATTAATTATGGATCCCTATAAACCCTAGAATGAAACTACTCAGACATAATCATAACTAAACTAATGAAATAAATAAAACAAAACATAATCAAATAAGTAAATGAAATAGTTGGCATTAAAGGAGAAGAAATTGTTACCAAAGGAAATCTGAATTAATGGAAGTAATTAAGAACAAGAGTTGAGAGAGAATTTAAGAGAGAGAAATATCTTAAGTAGAGAGAGAAAATCTAAAAAAACAGGTCCTCCAAAATTACGTACATAATTTGTACTTAAACATCCTTCAAAACAAAAATTAAAACTAATCTAATCAGGTCTGAGAAAAACACGCGCCCGATCGGGCTAGAGGCCGCTCGATCGGGCACGCCTTTTTCCTCGTGCCTCTTCTCAGCAGCATCGCCCGATCGAGCTAGATGCTCGCACGATCGGTCGCGCCTTAGGCCATGCACCAGCACTAAATGCATGCCGCGCCCGATCGTGCTAGCTTGCCCGATCGGGCCCTTGCTTCTCTTCGAGGCTTGGACTTCGATTGGGCTTGATTCCTCGGCCCAATCCGGATTTCCTCTTCGGGTCTTGAATACTCGGTCCAAATACCTCGATATCCCGATTACCGAGCCCTTAATCACCGGCTTGATGACTCTAACCGGCCTTGGGCTTCAAAGATTGTCGTGCTCTTCTAAATTTCCGTAGTCGCTCCATGAAAAACCCGAGAAAATGCTCCAAAGGTGCAATTTCCTACAAAACTCAACAAAGACTACGAAAACACTAGAAAACACCAATTAGTAATAAAAGTGGCTCGAAAAAGCCAAAAACACTACTAATTATGACCAAGGGACGGGGGTAAATTACTATATAAAATGGACATATCAGGCCCCCTTGAGGGGTTGCCTACGTATCCTTAAAAAGGAATCAGGCCAAACGTAGCTCTATCGGGTCATGAACACATGTAACTAAGCATAAATTTTCTTGAGTTAATCCAAGTTGGTTAAATTGTGGAAACCGTTACCGTTCATGTCTACCAATTGTGTCGTTCCGCCAGACAAAATGGATTTAACAATGTATGGACTTGACCAGTTTGGTCTAAATTTTTCCCTTGGATCTAACACATTTTTGCGAAGTGCCTTAAGCACCAAGTCACCTTCCTTGATGTTCCTAGTCTTGACTTTTTTATTGAAATGTAGTGCCATACACTATTGGTAGATTTGGACATGATGCAAAGATGCCAAGCGTTTTTTGCAAGTAAGACTAGTTAATCATATCTTGCTCTAATCCAGTCGACTTTATCTAGTTGGCTTTCCTACGTGGTTCAGAGAGAAGGGATTTCGAGCTCTATTGGTTGTACAGCTTCAACTCCAAAGACTAAAGAGAAAGGGGTAGCCCCCGTTGATGTACGAACAGAGGTTCGATAACCCCAAAGGGCAAAATGTAGCTTACTAGGCCAATCCTTGTAATTTTCCGTCATCTTTTCAATGATAGTCTTTACATTCTTGTGGGCCGATTCGACCGCACCATTTGTTTGTGGCCTGTAAGGTGATGATCTGTGATGCTTGATATGATATTTCTTTAATAGTTCTATGCACTCAGCTTGGAAATGCGTCTCATTAACACTGATCATCTCATGAGGTACCCCATATCGGCATATGATATTTTTCTCAATGAATTGAGCTACATGTTTTGCCGTTAGCTTAGCATATGAGGTAGCTTCGACCCATTTGGTTAATTAGTCGATTGCTATAAGGATGAATTCCTGCCCCCTTGTCCTGGTGGCGTTATCTTTCCAATGATGTCGATACCCCAAGTAGAGAAAGGCCATGGAGAAGTATATGTATAGAGAAGCGAAGGTGGAACGTGCTGTAAATTTGCGTAGACTTGACACTTCATACATTTCTTGACGTATTCGTGACAATCTCTCTCCATGGTAGTCCAATAATAACCTTGTCGTTGAATTTTTCGGACTAACATCTTAGCATTCATATGCGTTTCACATATACTGGCGTGAAGGTTTTCCATGGTTTTGTGTGCTTCTTTCTTAGTTATGCATAAGAGATTTCTTCTTAGTGTAGTCCTTTTGTGGAGTTCTCCCCTGATGAGCACATAATGTGAGGCTAGGAGCCTCAAAGCACACCGTGCCCTTTTATCAGTATTAGGAGGTATTCTCTCTTCGTCACGTAATTAAGGATATCTGTATACCATGGTTCTTCATCTTCTTCTTGTGCTTCTTGTTCATCATCAAGTGTGTGAACATAAGCCAGCTCATATCTTCTTTCTATGGTCAACGACATTCGTATTGTGTTCGTTGGAATTCGCATCATTGATGCTAATTTAGCCAGCGCGTCGGCAAACTGGTTTTCTTCTCTAGGCAAGTATGTATGTTCCACTTCATCTGGTTGCTCCGTGAGAGTTTCCAGATGAGCTTGATACGTAGCAAGACTTTCACTTCTCACCTTCCATCTCTTGGAGATCTGGTTAATGATTAGTGACGAATCACCGTAGATTATGAACTTCTTTATTCCCAAGGTGTAGGCGTCGCTCGAAGTGCGCCTACATTAAAAGCATGTTGTGAATATGCTTGGCACTCATAGGAAGTGGGAATTGACATTACAATTAGGGACAACGATTAGGGACAAAGAAAGTAGGGAGCCGCCAACAAGTTTTTAAGGAACTTATAAACCGTTCACGGATCATAAAAAGGCAACCACGATAAGGGACAACGATAGGCAACAACGATTGAACTGTGAAGGTTACACCCCATTCATAATCCATGAGATTACTAACTCCATATGGTTCGGAACCACGAAAGGAGGATCGGGGATGATGGTACGAAGTGAGTCATGGAGTCACATTTGCCCGTATTGGCCTCTACTCGATTCTTATATTGAAAAGCATTCATGTGATCTCAAAGGCCTACAAACAAAATATTCAATTTGCTCCAAACTATTATTTAGCTAAATTGGTTGAATATTAATGCACACATTATTCTAAAATATTGGTGATCACTTAATTAAACAACAAGATTAAAAAGGAACCTAAACCGGTCGTCCAAATTATCTTATTAGGCGTCATTTTCAATTACAGATTCCTTTTAAACATGCAATATAGTGATCATAAAAATAATATAATAAACATTAATATTGGAAGCAATTTAGCAATAATTCCAACAATCGTTAGAAAAGTAATAGAAATAAGAGGAACATAATTCTTACTTTGATTCTGTTTGTTTGCAACTACAAAATAATAAACGAGTTAGTAACTTCAAGGAAATAATAATAAAACAACAATTAAATTAAATTAAACAAAGTAGAGTTGATTTGGGGCCAAACCCTCAAACAGTTCTACCTTTCACGCCTTGGCTTAAGGACAGAACCACGAGTAAAGTATGGACTCCTTTGAGCACTTGAAGAAGGAATTTTGAAATGAGAAGGGTAGGCTAGTGTTTAGGCTAAAGCATAGAAGAGAGAAAAATCAACTAGAGAATTAATTGATGCCCCGTACATCAGAAATGAGCGGGTATTTATTGAGAAAATGTGTTGAGGGAGCATACGGAACCCTAAAATGATAAAAACCCTAAAAAAGTATCATGCGACATGGCAAACTATACCGTGACACGGGAAATCCCACCATCAGACGGGAAACATTCCCGTGACACGGTGCATTTTAGTGTGACGCGGGAAATTTTCAGTAAACAGGGAAGAAAACGCGTTAAGGGTTTACGCGGAAAAGACACGAAATTTCCCGTGTCACGGCAGATTTCTCGTGTCACGGGAAATCCCACCGTCAGACGGGAATGATTCCCGTGACACGGTGGGTACCTGCCGTGGCGCGGGAATTCCCAGCCCGCTTTTCCGTCTAAATATATTTTTAACCCTAATTTCATTCGGCATTTTAAGTGCCGATTGATAATTTCGGGCCTTTTCTAACTTATTATTATTTGGGCTAAAATAAGAAAATAATTAAATAAAATCAATAAAAGTTTTGGGCTAAAATTAAATAATAAATTTGGGCAGAAATTAAAACTATGCTTTTACCAAACATCAAGACTAGTCCATGGACTGTTCAAAAATATGAATTTAATCAAATACGATTTTTAAAGCACTCTCGGGATTAAATACTGGACCCGACCAATAGTGGCGGTGAAAGGTTGTTCATCATCGCGTTTGGTTTTGGGGAGACATTTTTAGGTGTCTACAGAAGCCCCCACTTTGACTGAGTTTGTAGAAACGTCAGTTTCGAAAACGATAGTCAAAGTAGTCGATAGGGACGGAGAATGATTTAAGACGTTCTGCGATCCTAAATCACTTTGTATACGCCGATACCTGCAGAAAAATGTTAATTCCACAGATAAAAGAGTAAAAGGATAGAATACGTATCTGGCACCAGTGTATCGGTGACAAACGAATTTGGCAGCTTCCTATGCTTGAAGGAATCCACCGGGTGACATTTGTTGAAACGCTTTCCATGCTTGAGGAAAGCCGACTGAAGAGTTTGGTAGTTTTCTAAGCCTGAAGAAACCTACCGGATAATACTTTCCATGCTTGAGGAAAGTCGACGTATGATTTTGGTGTCATTCTATGCTTGAAGAAATCCGCCGATAATGCCTTCCATGCTTGAGGAAAGCCGACAAAGGAATTTGGCGGTTTTCTATAGTTGAAGAAAAATCCACCGATAACGCTTTCCATACTTGAGGAAAGCCGACTTGGTGGTTTTCTATACTTGAAATACTTGAGGAAAGCCGACTTGGTGGTTTTCTATACTTGAAGAAAAATCCACCGATAACGCTTTCCATACTTGAGGAAAGCCGACTTGGTGGTTTTCTATACTTGAAGAAAAATCCACCGATAACGCTTTCCAAGCTTGAGGAAAGCCAACGACTACTGTAATTGCTGAGATCTGCAAGTGTATGATGGTTCGATTATCCCCGAACGTGGGCCGCACATAATTCACACCTTCAAATCGATTATCCGATCATATTAGGTGTTTAAAATGTCGAAAAATAGACTTTGATGCTTGCTAGGGGTAAAATGGTAATTTTAGTCCCCTTTAAGTATCAGTTAGAATTTTCCATGTAATTCCAGCGAAAAAAATAACTGTCCAATTTGCACGGAAAATCGTGCAATTTTAGTCAAAATGCCAGGAATATTCGCAAATAGCCATGTAGGGCAGGCACAAAGCCACCGTGTCACGAAATGGATTCCCGTGACACGGCACAAGTCCCTGTCACGCGGAGCAGATTCCCGTGACGCGGCAGCGGGGTCCCGTCACGCGGAGCAGCTTTCCGTGGCGCGGGAAATTAGTTGGCTGAAAATCAGTCAACTTGCATCTTTGACCAGTCAGACCACGTGCACCACACAATATATGACCGTTACATGGGAACGGGACCCGTTGCACTGGATTTTTTTTTTTTGGCTTTAAATGTCAACCATTTCTCCCATTTTGCTCATCCACCATTTCTCTTTCTTGTCCGGTTTTCACCCAAAGAAAAAATTTCTTTTTGCTCGGATTCCCGTGTCTCGGCGGCTTCTCACCGGTGCTCGGAGTTTGCTCCCGTCATCCTGCATAACCTCCCGTGTCACGGCGGTTCTGCCTCCCTTTTTTTTTTCGAAATTTTCTGCTACTACTTGCTGTTTGCTGGTCACTGCCGCGTTGCTGTTGCTGTTAATCGGAGCTCCGGCGTCCCCTATGCTTACCGTGACAAGGGAGTTCATCCCCGTGACACGTTTTTGGCTCACTGTGTCGCGGTGTCGCCTGACCGTGTCACGGCGGCTGTTCTGATCTTCGTGGTTTTTCGAGCTTTTGGAGCTCAAACCTTCATCAATTATGGTCTAATTTTTTGCTACTTTCCTCATTTTCGATTCTCTACAAGGATCCATGTAAGTTTCCCTTGATTTTGCCTCTAATTTGCTTCAAATGAGTAATTTCATGAAAAACCCTTAAAAATCAATTTAGGGATTTTTGATTTTGAGGTTTTATGTTGAAATTCTTTCCATGAATTTACTTTTATATGTATGTATGTGTGTTTGTGTGAAATTTGAGACAAAAATTGGATGATTTGATGGAGAATTGAGCAAATCACCATTTTTGGGTACTATTTTTTGTGAAATGATGTTCTTGTTGTTCATGTTACTTCTTTGCACTTGAAATGGTGAAATATTGGTGGTAAATCTTGTAAAATATGTCATGATGTGTTGATTCATTGTTTTTGTGCAATTTCGAAACATATTTCGTGTATGTACTATATCGTCATGGAGAACATAGTATCATGCGGCTAGGAGAACTGTAGTATTAGTTTGTCATGGAGAAACTAAATACTATAAATACTTCCATAATTTTGCCAATTTTTATCCTGGAGGTAAAAATTTAGCGTATAATGCGATAAACAACCAAATAACTTAGGAAGTGATGCTAAGCATTTAGATTTTTTATTAAAATTCAACTCGAATTAAATGTCTTAGGAAATGATGCTAAGCATTTAGATATTTATTTTTATAATAGCATGCCTAAGCGACGGGATCGCGATCTTTCCACCCATGGCCGACGTCAGGCTTTTCGGGAGGACACTCCCACTATTCCCGAGGGTATGGACGACGATGTCTTAGAGTCCGAGCCTCGGGCTTCTACGAGTAGAGGTAGGTGGATTCTACCTCTGTGGACTCCAGACCAGTTGGTTTTCTGTCGTGAGAACCACGTTTCTCATCGCCCACTCTCCGGCATAGTCGACGGCACGCTTCGCCACCACGGTTCTGGAGCCGGAGATTTGATTCCTCGACTTCACCAGATCATTACGAGGGATCCTGCTACGAACGCCTTATGGGAATCGGTTGGTTTAGTAGATTTCTATACGGCGGTCGTAGGGTTTCGCAGCCCCCGGGGTTGCGGTGCGACAGTCGTTCGCGCATTGTTGGAGTATTTTTGGGATACTACCAACACTTTTCATTTTTCTTGGGGGGAGGTGACAGTGACCCCTCTGGACTTCACCATGATTAGCGGGCTGCGCTTCACTGACCGGGCCGTAGCTCAGATGTCTGATCTTTCTTGGGGAGCGGCTGAGGCAGCCGATTTGTTAGGTCCGATCGTTTAGTATATCAGGACCCGGCCAGTGTCTCGAGGTGGTCCTAGGAGCGGGCGATCGGACCTGGCTTCGGTTCTAGCTCCTGGCTTCGACATGGAGGAGACATCGGCTGAGCAGCGAGTGCGGATCTTCATTCTAATTCTGATCTCTGTGACTCTTTCTCCTGATTGGAGTTCACGCGCACTCCTTTGCTACCTCCCTTCTTTAGTCAGGATCAGTGAGATAGGATCCTATAGCTGGGCTAGCCTCGGATACGCCGACCTTCTCTTATCGTTACGTCATGGTTGTCGGCAGCTGAACGACGAGTCTCCCATCACTGTCTACGGTTTGTGGAGAGTCGTAGAGGTGATGATCTTTTCCCCTTCTTGTTTTATTTTAATTTGTTCGACTCATGTGCTCAAAGATTACTTTTCATTGCAGCTATGGTTCTACGAGTACTTCCCAGGCTTGGCTCCTCGACGGCGTTGTGGAGCGGTTCATGATTTCCCTGTTGGGGCCATCTGGCATGACCGAGGAGAGTCACGGGTGGAGTCTGTCTCTGCGCTGCGCGGGCTGCTACGCCGAGGCACCTCTTCTGTTGGTGTAAGAATTAGTTTCGTTGCCTGTTATTTTCTCTCTGACGTTATTTGCGGTGTTTCATGCCAACATTTTATGGTTTTCAGGTTGCCATTGATGTCCACTGATCTTCCCAAGGCCTTGTGTCTTTCAGCGCACCGCACCATTTTAGTTGGTACTGGACGCTTTGTCTGGTATTTGGAGGAGCGTGTCGTTCGTCAGCATAACGGTGATCGCTTTGTGGTGCCCTCATATCCACCGGAGTCGATGCTGGACTCGCGCCTGCTTAGGGAGTTGATAAACAGGGGAGAGCGCTACACGTTTCCTTGGCAGGAGCTTGTGCACATGGAGGGTGATTACGCGCAGGACTTGCTTCCCTCTCTGGCTCCTCCACCCCGTCTTCCTGAGGTATGATTTCTTTTGAGGATTTTCGTTACTAGTCTCTGTTTAAATAGTCGAATAACTTGATTATTCGATCATATTTTTAGACGATTGTTCGCCCTGTGGGGAGGATCGAGATTCCGCCTCGGTCTGTCCGCTATCCGGGGCCGATTGGTATTATTGAGGACCATATTGCTGACGCGCCAGAGGGTTACAGACAGTCGCAGGAGTCTCTCCCCGAGGTCTTTGAGTCGGTAAGTTTTTTGAATAATTACTCATCTTTTTATCACCGCTTGTTACTGATTTTTCTTTGATTTATCCTCAGCCTAACCGCTCGGAGATGATGGGATTCATGTAGATGGTTGACGCCCTGAAGTATTGCATCATCAAGCTTCGGCGTGGTGCGAGTTGTCGGAGCAGTTCTAGCGATGTTCTTGAGGTAGCCTCATTTTTTTCCACTTCTACCATTTGTTTTATTTTTCATTTGTTGACGCCTTTTGATTTTGTATCTTTCAGGAGCAACGGAGGTCCCGCTTGCGCTCAAGGCATTGAGGCTCGGACGAGGAGGAGCTTGGTCGTGGTAGACGATCTCCTGCGGTTCATCGGCATTCTCAGTCTCAGCGAGAGCCTCAGATTACTCAGCCCTTTCAGGAGGCTCAGTGGCAGCAGCCTCAGTCTTCCCAGCGCTTTCATGGTCAGAGTCAGGGGCAGCGGCAGTCGTTTTCACAGCCTTCATAGCATGAGTTTAGGCCTGTTTTGACTCCCGTGGATCCTGGTTTATTTTCAGCTCCATCGTCTGGGATTCCTCCACCGGTGTCGGGCTTATTCTTAGTTCCGATGTATGGGACAATGCCTCCACCGACGATTCCCGTGTCTTTGAGTCAGTCTACACCGTTTGCTGGTTTGACGGGTCCTGCCTTGAGTTTGACTACTGCTGGAGTCACAGGGACTAGTAGGGACACTACTCCCCGTACTCGGATGATGGCGGGATTCTTTGGCTCACCGTAACCGTATTCACAGGGTGGAGATGATACTGATTCTGGTTCTACAGACTTTTGACCGAGGGTTTTTATTTGTACATACTATGATGACACTTGACGCTGTTTATTTATTATGACTCATTTTGTACATTATTCACAGTTTATGTATTCATTAGTGTGTGTTAGTGTGTGCTTGAGACTCATTGTGTGTGATCGTGTATTAATTAATGACGCGACAAAAAACGTAAGTGGAGTAAGTGGAGGGTACCGACCTTCCCAAATAGAAAAAGAAATAAAAAGACAAAAAAAAAAGAATAAATAAGTAAATAAAAAAATGATAAAGAGAAATGGAAAAATAAATAAAAAAAATAAAAATACTAAAGTGATGAATAAATAAATAAAATAAATGAAATGATAAAGATAATAATAATAAAAATAAAAATAAAAAAGTTGAGAATTTTATTAGGAATGAAACTCTCAGAAAACTGAAAAATAAACGGTGAAGATAAAATACTAAAAAAAATCCGGATAGATACGGGAAAAGATGAAAAAAGAAAACGCGGGGGGTGCAGTGACACGGCACTGTACACCGTGTCACGGTAAAAACTGCCGTGTCGCGGCAAAAGTTCTCATGACACGATGGGATTTCCCGTGTCACGGTATGCGTATTCTACAGCGGTGTGGTTTACGCGTATGAAAAGATAATTTCTGAATAGTTCCGAGCGCTTTTGCTATAAAATAGGACCAGTATATTCATGACATGCATAATTACGAAACACAAAATAATTAGAATTTCATATTTAAATAATAATGTCTTAGAATTTTGATAATACATTGCACGACTGGTCTTATTCTTTGACCAATGCTGATAAAAGAGAGTTAGAATTATTTCATGTCAGGGGTTTACTAGCCCTGCGACATGTAGCAATTGAACATGATTTTCTTAGGGCAGCATTAGATTATTGGAGTCCAGAAACACATTGTTTTAAATTTGATTACGATGAAATCTGTCCCCTGCCGGAGGAATTCGGTGCAATCTTTGGATTTCCTGCTAGAAATCTTATTGCCATGCCTACCTTGCGTGAATATTATTACCAAGATTTTGAACGCCATCTGAATCTAACAGATCCAGATTTAAATAGAATTGTGTGTGGTAATGAGGTAGACTTAGAAAAACTTGCAAATTTATATTTTAATCGCCCTATCTCTGAGTCTTATCATGTATATCGTAGAAGGGCATATATTTTTTGCATGTTTAGCAAGCTTTTATTTGCAAACGGTAGGGTAGGACATGCTTGTCTAGCGTCTGTGCTTGAACATGTCGCATATGGGAGATCTCCTATGCCTACGTGCCTTGGAGAAACATTTCATGGCCTTGACGAAGCAAAAGCTGACCGGAAAGCCATCAGGAAGGGCTCTCTGGTACTGCTGCAGGTAAAAAGACGTTCCGAGTAGCTCCCGTGACACAAAACAGGCACCGTGTCACGGTGTCTCTCTGTCGTGACACGGTGAGATCTGCCGTGTCACGGGAACCTGCACCCTTTTTTTTTATATATAAATATATATCAACGACTGTTTTTTTTTTTTTTTTTTTGTTTTTTTTTTTTTGCAGATTTGGTTGATGGAGCGTTTAGAACTATTCGAAGCCCCCGACGATATTGAAAAATATGGCCCTAACGATCTAGTCCGCAAAAAAAAAAATTACTCTGTGAACATGTCGTATGAAGACTGGAAAAATTTCTTTGCAAAGAGGGAATTTTCCATTCGTTGGGTGGTGCCTTGGTGGAGGCTTACTAGGATGGTTGGTACGAATGATACTCCCTATTGTCGTGTTCCTAGTATCTCAAAAATGACTTTTTATTGTCCTTCTCGACTGATGCGGCAGTATGGACTTGAACAAGTAGTTCCACGCTATAACGATAGTCCTCGTGAAGTATCGTTGCATGAAAGTAATGTTCACAAGTACGAGACTTATTGGATTGGAAGACCTTTGTGGACCGTTTCTGCAAGTGACCAAGATCCTCCTCCTTTATCTAGTGCATACAAGGCATGGTTGAACCCTAGAAGTAGGAGGGAACGATTTGGATCACGCAAATCTGATGTGAAGAGTCGTCTTGGAAATAAGAAAGCACCTCCTAAAGATCGTCTAGGTCCAAGAACACATGGGATTGAGTTTAAGACTCCTATAATGCCGAAAAGGAAAAATTATATAAAAGGGAAGGGTAAAGAGAAGATGGTCTATAGAGAGAAACAACCGAAGAATTTTAAGAAAGGTGAAAGGGGTGAAAGTTCGACTAGGGGTGTGACGGTTCGGGCTATAAAAGACACATTAATGGTGAAGGCCGACCTAATTGACAAAGAGAAGGATGTTCCTAAAGTGAAGAGGGATTACATCAGTATTGCTTTGCTATTTATGATTTATAATTTTTTTTATTTAAAATAAGGCGTATGATGCCAATAATTGTAGTCACATTTATTTCAATAACATATTTATTTTAGCCTTAGATAAAAAATTACAATGCCTTTTTTTGTTTGTTTTTTTTTTTATTTATCCGAGTCAAGGAGTCGGACGCAATGGAAGAATGAAAATAAAAACCTCGAACAAATAATGAATTTGCAAAGAATGCGTCACTAAAAAAATCCCGTGACACGTGTCAAATTCCCGCGTCACGACAACTTGATCGACAGAGGGAGGATTTTATTATTTTAAGTGGCCGGGCCCCCTTGAGGGGTTGCCTACGTATCCTTAAAAAGGAATCAGGCTAAACGTAGCTCTATTAGGTCATGAACCCATGCGACTAGGCATAGAATTTCTTGAGTTTATCCAAGTTGGTTAAATTGTGGAAACCATTACCATCCATGTCTACCAATTGCGCCACTCCGCCAGACAAGATGGCTTTAACAATGTACGGGCCTGACCAATTTGGTCTGAATTTTCCTCTTGGATCTAACACATTTTTACGAAGTGCCTTAAGCACCAGGTCACCCTCTTTGATGTTCCTAGTCTTGACTTTTTTTATTAAAATGTCGCGCCATACGCTGTTGGTAGGTTTGGACATGATGCAAAGCTGCCAAGCGTTTTTCATCAAGTAAGACCAGTTCATCATATCTTGCTCTAATCCAGTCGACTTCATCTAGTTGGCTTTCCAATGCGATTCGAAGAGAAGGGATTTTGAGTTCAATTGGTTGTACAGCTTCAACTCCATAGACCAAAGAGAAAGGGGTAGCCTCTGTTGATGTACGAACAGAGGTTTGGTACCCCCAAAGGGCGAAATGTAGCTTACTTGGCCAATCCTTGTAATTTTCTGTCATCTTTTCGATGATAGATTTCACATTTTTGTTGGCCGATTCGACCGCACCATTTGTTTGTGGTCTGTAAGGTGATGATCTGTGATGCTTGATATGATATTTCTGTAATAATTCCGCACATTCGGCTTGGAAACGTGTTCCATTATCACTGATCATCTCTTGTGGTACCCCATAGCGGCATATGATATTTTTCTCAATGAATTGAGCTACGTGTTTCGCCGTCAGGTTAGCATATGAGGCAGCTTCGACTCATTTGGTGAAATAGTCGATCGCTACGAGGATGAATTCGTGCCCCTCTTGTCCTGGTGGTGTTATTTTTCCAATGATGTCGATGCCCCATGTGGAGAAAGGCCATGGAGAAGTATATGTGTACAGAAGCGAAGGTGGAACATGCTGTAAATTTGCGTAGACTTGACACTTCATACATTTCTTGACATATTCGTGACAATCTTTCTACATAGTAGTCCAATAATAACCTTGTCGTTGAATCTTTTGGACTAACATCTTTGCATTCATGTGCGTTCCATATATACTGGCATGGAGGTTTTCCATGGTTCTGTGTGCTTCTTTCTTGGCTATGCATAAGAGATTTCTCCCCATTGCAGTCCTCTTGTGGAGTTCTCCCCTGATGAGCACATACTGTGAGGCCAGGAGCCTCAAAGCACGGCGTGCCCTTTTATCAATATTGGGAGGGTATTCCTCTCTTGTCACATAATTAAGGATATTTGTATACCATGGCTCTGCATCTTCTTCTTGTGGTTCTTGTTCATCGTCGAGTGCGTGAACATAAGCCGGCTCATATCTTCTTTCTATGGTCAACGACATTCTGATTGTATCCGTTGGAATTCGTACCATTGATGCTAATTTAGCTAGTGCGTCGGCGAATTGGTTTTCTTCTCTCGGAAAATACGTATATTCCACTTCATCTAGTTGCTCCGTGAGAGTTTCTAAATGAGCTTGATACGTAGCGAGACTTTCACTTCTCACTTTCCATCTCTTGGAGATTTGGTTAATGATTAGTGAAGAATCACCGTAGATTATGAGTTTCTTAATTCCCAAGGCGACAGCTATTTCTAATCCCAAAATACATGCTTCATATTCTGCGGCAATGTTGGTGACATCAAAGTCGAGCTTCATGGAAATTGGGTTGTGCTCTTCATGGAAATAGAGCGTCCAGCTATCATCTTCGGTCATGAGTAAATCTTCGTCAGGGAAATCGTACTCATCTTCTTCTTTCTCAACTTCTTCTAGCGAAAAGTCTGCTAAGAAGTCAGAAACCTTTGATGGCTTTTTGTGGTACAAATTTAAAGTCAAACTGAGCAAGATTGACTATCCACCTTGATAATCTGCCATTGATTGTCGCTTTTTCGAACAAGTATTTGAGAGGATCCATCTTGGACACGACATGCACCGAATGAGTGAGCATGTAATGTCTTAGTTTCTGTGCGGCCCACACAAGTGCGAGACACAACTTTTCAAGTGGTGTGTATCGCGTCTCATATCCTTGAAGCTTCTTACTCAAGTAGTAAATTGCATTCTCCTTGCTTTCGATCTCTTGTGCTAGCATTGCCCCCATCGTTTCTTTTGTGACTGTAAGGTAGAGTCGCAGAGGAAAGTCAGGTATTGCTGGCGCTAGCACGGGTGGGTTTGCCAGGTACTCTTTGATTTGGTCGAAAGCTTTTTGACAATCGTCATCCCATGTGACTGGGACATTTTTCTTGAGCTTTTTGAATATAGGTTCACATATCGCCGTGAGCTTTGATATGAACCTACTAATATATTGCAACCTTCCAATGAAACCTCGAATCTCTTTCTCATTCTTGGGCGGTGGCATGGCCATGATCGCTTTTACTTTTGTGGGATCTATTTCAATCCCTCGAGAACTGATCACATATCCAAGTAATTTGCCTGACGTGACTCCGAATGCACATTTTGCTGGATTTAATCTCATGTTGTACTTGCGGAGTATTTCAAAGAACTTGCGAAGTGCAATAATATGGCCAGGGCGATCTTTAGACTTAACGATCATATCATCGACATAGACCTCCACCTCTTTGTGCATCATGTCATGTAACAATGATGTAGCTGCTCTTTGGTAGGTGGCACCCGCGTTTTTCAACCCGAATGGCATTACCGTATAGCAATATGTACCCCATTGCGTGATGAATGTGGTTTTCTCCATATCTTCTTCGGCCATCAATACTTGATTATATCTGGCGTAACCATCCATGAATGATAGGAGTGCATGGTTTGCTGTGTTATTGACTAGAATGTCAATGTGAGGTAGAGGGAACCCATCTTTCGGGCTTGCTTTATTGAGGTCCCTGTAATCAACACACATTCAGACCCTTCCATCCTTCTTTGGAACTAGAACCACATTTGCTATCCATTCTGGATACTTGGATACTCTGATGAAACCTGCGGCCAACTGCTTCCTGATTTCTTCTTTGATTTTGAGAGCCACATCCGGTTTCATACGGCGCAACTTTTGTTTGACAGGCTTCATACCTGGAATGAGTGGTATCGTATGCTGAGCTATATCCCTGTCAATTCCTGGCATATTAGCTCTTTGCGTTCATCTTGAGTGGTATGACCACGAAAATACATCAACAAATTCACTAAGCAAGTTAATTAGCTCTTTGCGTTCATCTTGACTTAATGTTAATCCAATTTTTACTTCTTTAACAGTCGTATCATTGGAAATGTTAACTGTTTCTGTATCTTCGATAACTGCTGTTTTATTTTCGTTTTCTTCTATTGCTTTTATTATTTCTTTGTCATTTTTATCATTAGCAAAGCAATATTGATCAGGTCTAGGGGAATGACACGCATCGTAAGCAAAGGTACTCATTTTATTGAATTCATTGGCTAATACATCAAGATGGGCAAGGTCGGTTACGACCTCACCGGAATTATTTGGACTAGAAAGAGAGGACTCAACAAGAGACTCAGGATTGAACTGTATAGCAGAAAGAGGGTCGGCCTCAGATTCTAAGGAGTCGTCTACAGACTTAGACTCAGACTCGGACTCGGACCCAGACGACTCAGACTCATCAAACATAGGACCTTCGCCAGCGGTTATTTCCAACTTCTCTCCACTTGGCGTAGTGATCCTCAATGTCTTGCGCCATCCCTTTGAAATGTTTTCAGCTTGGACGATTAACTCGGAGGGGTCAAATCCTTGTTTGCTATGACATCTTGAACGAGTTCAGAGTTATCATTGCAGACAGGCTTAGACTCATTCTTTTCCCTTCCAAAAAGCAGGTTGATGCCTAGATCATCAGAACTCGGGCTAGCTGGCTTGTCGGTTGTGAAGATCTCTTCATCTTCATCAACAAAGTCACAATCGAGGAACATCTCGAATCCTGGTTCACGGATCCCATCGTGGAAGAATGGCTCAGGGAATTCATAGCACGGAAAGTCTTCCCCTTCCTTGATGTACTGGCCATTGAGTGTTAATGGATATGGATCCATGGCCGTTTCCTTCTTCATGATTCGAGCGTTATTGTGAGCCTTCATCTTTGATAGAGCTTGTTTCACATCTTCTTTTGTTGGCTTGAATCCTAAGCCAAAAGTATCCTTCTTGAGTGCACCAAGATGGCCCCAAAATTCAGCCATTTTCTTTTTGAGTCCGAGGGTCATTCCAGGGAAATGCCCTTGCTTCTTCAGAATGGCATTAATGTTGGTGTTTGAATAGGGATCGAAGTCGAGATGGCACTTTTCCTCCTCTTCAATCACGAGAACATCATCGAGTGAAAACCCCCAAAGATCTTCGTCTTCTTCGTCGTGCTCGACATGGACGATAGGAGTGTCGATAACTTGAATGCGCATAGGAGAGGCATCAATGGTAATTGGAACCCCTCCAACTATGGCGATGATGGAATCGCCTTTAGCTCATGAAGCCAAGGGCGTCCTAACAATAGATTGAAGGAGGACTTAATGTCTACTACCTGAAAATTAGTGCGACGTTCAATGGCCCCAGTAGTTATGTTCAGTATGATAGTACCCACGGCTTGACGGCGAGTATTATCATAAGCGCGAATCCCTTGAGTGGAGGGAGTCAGTTCTTCATTCTTTATGCCCAACTTCTTTGCAGTACGGAGTGGGCACACATTGATTGCAGAGCCATTATCAACCAGGCTCATAGGAACATTCATCTGCCTACACACAACAGTAAGGTGTAAGGCCGTATTATGTTGGTCCCCTTCCGGGGGCAGATCCTTGTCAAAAAATGAAATCAGATTGCTAGTACTTAACAATTCAGTAGTGAGAAAGTTGACCAGTCCTTAAGGAGTCATGTCATCATCAACTCCTATTTTCACCAGAGCATTCATCACAGCATTTCAATACTCGTGGGAGGTGGCCAAAAGCTTCCATATGAAAGGAATGGTGTCCTTCGAACAAGTGTATTATTCTGATAGCGGGTTCAGAATTATTAGAAAGCTAATATATTCAGTAAGGTCAAGTGATCGGAATGCCTGGGTGGAGGCCGCTTCCGATCAGTAATATTAATATGATTAATATTACAGCTTAATCTTGATTGAACCCTTCGGGTCACACCCAAGCAAAATATACGAACCAACTCGACGAATTAATTCGGAAGAAATTAATTCGTCGCCCGAGTGTTAAACATTTAGACGTCGGAAATTTGAGCTTGGAGCGTCGAAACCGAGCGTCGGAGAATCTCAAATGTCGAGCCAAAATTTAGGATTTGGCGAGACGGGAAAATGCATCAAGTAACAAGTAAAGTCCTAGCCACGCGAAAGGCTAGGAATGCATGCCCAATAGGAGCATGCCACGTGGCAGCACACATGGCAAAACGCCATGTGGAAGCACACGTGGCAGCACACGTGGCTGCCACGTTGGCAGCCGCCACATTGGCAGCCACCAAGTGGCAGCGTGCCACGTGGCAGCGCCATGGTGGCGGCGCGCCACGGTGGCGACACACGTGGCAATGGCCGTGGACCCGGGTTGATGGGTCATGGACACGGGCCAAAATAAAATGGACCAACCGAACCCAACATGGGGCTCAAGGTTGGGTGCACATGGTTAGTTCACATTGCATGTGAAATGCCTTGGGGACCAAGTGAGAAAGTGGTCCACACTTAACCATGTGACACTTGTTATTTGTTCCTTTGTTTATTTAACTAAGGGTTGAATTCACCAATCTTTCCATGTGGGATCTTTTTGTGAAAAGTCCCACATTGAAAGATGAGTGAAATTCACAAGGCATACTTCCTTATAAATAGTCATGGCATGGGTTGAGAATTCTTTGCTTGAGTGGGAGTTAAAAAGAGCATTCCATAATTTTTGGGAAAACTCTTAAACTCATATAACACTCGGGTTTTGGTCGGACCTTGCTAACCCCAAGGTAGCGGACCTTAAAGTTGTGTTCGCCTTTTTGTGGGTGGATACCGTCGGAGGCGCGGCGCTTGACTTGCTCGTAGCTTTCAAGTAAGAGCCCCGGTTTATGGGCGAAGCTCGTTCGAGGGTAAGATTCGTTATCTTTTCTTTGTGATTATTTATTTATGCTTTATGATTTTAATTATTGCGAGTGGTTCCTCGGGTCGGGGTTGTTTCCGCGGTGAGTCGGACTCACCAAACCCCAACAGCGGTATCGGAGCCTTGCTCGTTTATTTTTATAATCATGTTTTTCAAGGTTTATTTTGGCTTAATTTTCTGGTTTAAGTTGCTAATTAGATTAGTAGCTCGGTTTTATTTATTTTAATCCCGTTTTTAATGTCGAGTTTGGCCCAGAACCCAGATTTTCGCCCAAGACTAGTGAATTTTGGGTGGAAAACGTGTTCTGGAAAGGTTTTTACCCCTATGGGACCTGTGATTTTAGCCAAATTCTGACCAGAAATGCCTTTTTCGAGGTGTTTTTCGTTTTTGACGAAAAATTTTAAGTCTTTTCTAACCTTGAAATTAATGGCATAAATTGTTGAGTATATGGTTGATTATTTGCATTATTTTCTGCATTTGTATGTCCCCTTAAAGCACACTTACTTGGTAGTATTTAATGCTTAAAGGTTGATTTATTTTCACATAATTGCAAACTAATTGCTTTTTAGTGTGAAAGTTTTATTTTTGAGGCTTCCTAAGTGTTAAAGATTCAATCTTTATTTGTGATAAGTGATTGAAACTTTAAAAACCACTAAATTCCATGTTATTTTGTGTTAAACTTTGATGTTTTAATCATTTCGAGTTGATTGGAAACATAAATTTTCGATTTTTGTGATAGAAATTTGGTTATCTTCATGTTGGAAGATATATTTTTCACGGATTCACAAAATTTAGATGTTGGAATTTTCATTTGAACATTAAAGTTCATAATTTTCCAACTTCCCTTTACTTTGTCAAATTCTCATGTTTAATTTAAATTGATTAAATTGAAAGTGAGAAATTGCCTCAATTTTATGTTGCACCAAGCTAAACCAATTTAATTAAGAATGGTTCTTGGAATTATTTTGGTTATTTGCACTTTGAAAATTTTATTAAGTTAGACTTGTTTAAAATTTTATTTTGCCCTCTAAATTAGTTCTAAAATTAATTTAGAATTAATTATTTTTGTCTCGCGAAAAGGGATCAAATCCCGAGGCCGTGGCAGCGCCGCCTTGCTTGCGGCCACACGCACGGCAGCAGCACACGCTCGGCAGCAGCACGCGGGCTGCAGCAGCCACGCGCGGCTGTGCCGTGGCAGCAACTCGCGGCCGTGTGCCGTGGGTCGTGTGTTCGTTTTTTTGGCGTGTGCATATGCTTGGTGCGGTGAGGTGACTAGCCGTAGTAAGGCTTGATGTTAATTTTTTGCCGTTTTACTTATTTTAATTAATTTTGTTTATTTTAATTAAAATTTTGGGAGGCTAGGCCTCGGTTTTGAGCGGCATTGGCAAAATTTCATTTTG
Organism: Chenopodium album; assembly: GCF_948465745.1. NCBI lineage: Eukaryota > Viridiplantae > Streptophyta > Magnoliopsida > Caryophyllales > Amaranthaceae > Chenopodium > Chenopodium album. Next base: position 38,981,822 of record NC_137841.1, on the reverse strand, counting down.
ACAAGTTTGGGTGCTACCGACTTAATTAATTAGATTAATTAAGGAAATGCGGAATTTAGTGGGAGCTTCAATAATTAATGACGTAAATTATATAATCGGTTAAACAACTTTGACTAGTTTTAATTAGGCGTGTTAATCGGATTAACCACCTAGATTAGTTACTAGTGCGCGCGTTGTTTAAATGTATTTTTACTTTGTTTTAAATTTGTAAATTGCATGGGCCATTCACAAATAGTGAATGGATGAATGGAATATATATATTCTCTCTCACAGGTTTTATGAAATGGCAACTAGTGGGACCCGACTAGGATAGAAAATACGGACTACGTGCCGTTATGTATTTTTGTAAATCTAAATACAGTCTACGCACCGTTAAGTATTTTTGTACTTTAATATTTAGATTATTCCTAGTTGTAGACACTAGTTTTTGCATAGTTTAGTTAAGTCTTGAAGACGGCGTATCTTGGAAGACAAAGCCTGGAATTGCAAATGAAGACCTTTTGAAGATATGAAGATTTCAAGGGGTCATGCTAGTTGCCAATATGCATCTATAATTTCGCTTTATATTTTATGCTTATATATATGTGAATTATTCGTTAGATGCATGTTTAGGTTTTCTTGATGTTGCGATGATTAGTTAAGTTCACTTAAATCAACCAACATAGAAATCCTAGGTCCCTAATAATATTGAGTCAAACTTGCCTTTCCAAAACAACACTTACTAACCGGACGATGGTGATGGTAGGCTACGCCAAAGCGAGGTGCCATCACTTCTCCAAGGGGCATAAGGCACACCGGGTGTGCACGTTGGTTTTGGTTTAACTCATCGGTATGAGTGAGGAGTCCTCACATACCGTGGCAAAAGAGATACATCATCAAAGATGCATTAGATGCGACGATTGTCTAACCAAGAATGGCTTAGAGCCATTAGCAAGGCAATGCTTACCCTAGAAGATTAAGTGTTTAGGACAAGCCAAAGCATGCTTAACCACTCTTTGTTTCTTCGGATCTTGGAATCGCCTTATTTTCGCCAAATAGGGACAATTATTATGCGTAAATAAGACGTTTAATAAGATTGAAGTTTGCATGAATGCTATTAAATTTCAAACTTATTATGTTCTTGATAAATGGTTATACTTAGCACTTATATTTATAGTATTCTAAATCAAATAATATTGTTTCCATGATTGGTAAAGGAAATCCTTGAGAATAGATCTCAAAGACAGGAAAAGCATTTCTAAAATACAATTCTCATAAATGACTTTTATAACTAAGTCCGAAAGGACGGTTGGACATCATGTATTCAAAATACTAGGTAGTTTTGATAAAACATGAGGAATTGAGTTGCAATCTCAAGATTGACAACCAACGTATCCTTTCGCATCATACATAATTGAGTAGGACTCATTGATGTAGTAATTCGATTAAGAATTAATGGAAAAGATGGAACTTTGTTTTACGGCGCACTAGGTGCTTGATTATTCCTAACAAAGTATAAGAGTCAAGGTACTTAAAGAAATGATTCTTAAAGTAAGATTATGAGATATTGTATGATAAGAAATATAGGAAAGAAGGAACGAAGAAAAGGAATTAGATTTCATTTCAACTCATGAGTTCATGTTATTGTAGTTAACTTAGCAATTCGTTATCTTCACAAGTATCGGATACTGCTTGAGTGTTCCACTATGATAGTGACCTCAAACTATTGAAGTTAAGCTAAGTTATCGACTTACAAGCTTAGAATGAAGCAAGAAGAGCTACATCAGTTGTAAGGTCGTATGTTTTGTTTAAAAACCTTTTAAGCCAAAGGCTGGAACAAGTAATGGTTATTATGTCCCATAATCAGCAATTGATCCGTTTACACACGGAAAGACTCACATTCAAAGTAATGAGCAATAGTTGCGAGATTTATTTGAATGGCATGGTTATCCAAGCATTGGGTCAAGAATGCCTGATTATAAACAAACATTTCCCTAAACATGATAAACTCACTAAGTTCAAGTCATGGGCTTGATTTGCATTCCGAACATCTTTAGCAATGTCACATCGACAAGAACGTACTCAAAGGCTCTATTAGATAGACTCTTGATAGTTGCTCGATTTGGAATCTTTCTAAGACAAGCAAGTCTTACTTGTTGAAACCGACAAAACAAAGAGCTATTGTTCTTGGTATAGACAGTTGACTCCGAAGGCTAAAGAGGATTCAATTACTTCAACGTTTCACAAAGAATTTGAAAGGATATGGCTATATTCATCAAATGTGAACAAACTTGACTTGAGTAGCTCAAGAGTTCAGTGAAGTACAGAATTGACTTGGCAAGATATCAAAACGTCTAGATTAGATCGAGCGATGTTTGCTTGAGCCAAGCGTGACTATCTCAAAGTTATGAATGGAAATTTTCATAAATAACTCCACAAAGAACATAGTGTGTCTTCATGGAGACCTCGGTGTCATTTGAAAATGACTCGAACAATGATGGTTCACAACCCTTCCTATAAAGTTCTTAAAGATTTGCACAAATGACTAATGTTACACTAAACAATGTGTCGAAGCTAAGAAAGGACGCCATATTCAGTTATGGATAGAAATAACTTCTAAAAGTCTTTTCAAGTATATGTCTAAGGCTCTTAGTCTCAGTGGGAGTTCACTAGCTCAGTGGGAGCAAAGTGGCTCAGTGGAAGCTAGGTGACTCAGTGGGAGCTGAATGGCTCAATAAATACTAAGATAGCTCAAGTAGGAGCTAACTGTTTGTTTCACAACGAACTTTTACCCAAAGACAATATACAAGTCTCTTTGTAAGCATTCAAATGAGACTACGGGTATTACCTCTACATCCTAATTGAGAACAAAAATTGTTTGTTGCTCTAAGTAGTGTCTTTCTGGAAAGTAACACGTTTCCAAAAAGACAAGTGGGAGACAAATGAACTCGATGACCATCGAACTTAGCAACAAACTAGAACTGAGAATCTCGGAAGACCTTAAAGGACTTCATGAGAATGCTTGATCAAGAATACTCAAAAGGACTTTACAAGTGCCTTAAAAGAGAATTAATTACTCACAAAACATTAAAAATGTTGGAGTAAGATCAACAAAATAAAAGGGCTTTGAAAGCGCCTTAAAACTCAGTGTTTGATGCAATTGCCCCGTATAGGTATAGAATTCACCAAAGGCTTGGATTGAATCCTATAAATTTTCTATTAAGTTAGAAACAAACCTAAGACTTACAAGCATACTATTTACTATTAGATAGTAAAGGAATAATGTCTTGTAAGATAGCTACGACAAATCCAAATTCCGAATAATGGTTAAAGACCATGAAAATCCAAAATAGACTCCATGTTTGAAAATCATGTTTGAAACTTGATTAATTTGCATGAAAGGTGAAAGACCCATCGATTGCAAATAAGTTTTCAAGGAGAAAACTAACAAATGTTGAAATGTATATGCATACATAGCTAGATTGGTTGTAAAGGATATAATTAATATCAAGGAGTTGATTTTAAAATCCCATTCACCAATCGGAATGCTCAAGTCTTTTCGTGATTGATCTAGCAAAATTGCACATATGAAATATGGCAAAATAGATACAAAAACCGCCTACCTAAAATAGGATTTTGGAAGTGACTATGGAATAGTCTAAGGCTTTTGAAAATCTAAATAATGCTAGATTTGAAAGCAAGCACATGGAATCCGTCATAGGATTAAAGGAAGCATTGCATGAAGGAATTGTAACGTGTTTTCTCATAAAGTTAATAAGAGGATTGACTTATGGAGAAACATAGAAATTCTGATGAACAAGAAGTTTAGTGGGAGCAAAAGTAATGGTCTGACAAGAAGTTTACGAACTCTATTGTGAAACAACCATCAAATGCTAAATGTTTAGATTTGAAAGTATTTTCGACAATGGACCGAGCTAAAGACGATACTTAGTACATGTTGGGAATTAAGTTCTATGGTATAGACTTAATTAAATGTTTAAATGAGTAAAAGAAATTACGATGTTAAACATGAAGGACTTTGAAAGGCTTTTGACCCATATGTATGAAGCTAAGTAAATGTTTGACCTATGTATAAGCTAGGCTAAGTACTAAGTCAAACGAGAAAGACTCTAGTAGGAGACTTTCAACCACATCATATAGCGAACAATTTGGCAAGACTCAGTGTAACTGTATGAGCTAAATGTTACATGGATGGAATAAAATTGAGAATAATTCTAGAATTAAATCCATCATGTGAAGCTATGATATGGAATCGTCAGATGACTTAAATGGTTAGAGCATGTGAAGTACGTATATAATACCAATCGACATTAATCTAAGTATTAGATCATTAGATTATAGTCAAGAACATCCAAAGAACTTAGATAAGTAGTTGGATGAGTTCTTGACGCATGGAAACAAATATAATTTGAGTTTTGATGTTGCAAGCACAAACCTTAACAAGGATTAGATCCTTAGCAAGGAAGCCATTTATAAGCACGAGGCAAGAAGTGTCGTGGCTTGAGAATGGTAACATGGATGTGCATCCATGTATAATGTGCGGGAATTTAAGGAAAATTTCCATGCTCACAAGTGATTAGGGTATCCCAAATCGTTGTGAGTCGCATGGAGTGAAACCCAAGCAAGGCATCATCAGGGAGTCTACTAAAATATATGTTAAGAATATTGTTTCCTTAAAGGCAATAATAAGGAAAGATGTTAAATGGAAAAGTTCGTTGTTGAACGTTGATGATTGTAGGTTGTCAAGTAGAAGGTCTCGAATCATAAAAATGAGTGGGAGCCATTGCTTGGACGATAAATCCTGAATCACATGTAATCCATTAACACTCTCAAAATTTTATCATCTTATTATGGAAATGGTGGATAATGAAGATGCTAAGGTTTGCAAAGTAATTATAACTAAACCTATGCAATAAGTGAACGACAACATTCATAATTGCATGAAAGAAATCAAGCATATCAAATATGAGTGTGATTTTTATGAATGTTTTATGAAGAGTACTACTCTTAAAACATTTGGGAAAAACCATTTATCATAAGATGAAACATTGTGAAGTTTCATAGTGGAATAAAATATTTCTAAATATTCCACAAAACTATTTAATTGTGGTTTAGAATTAAATAATGAGTCCATTTGATTTTAATAAATATTCAAAATAGGGTATCAAGTCAATGGCTTGGATAAAGAAACACCTATTAAGTGAACATTGAATATTTTAATCGAAAATTATCCCTAATCAAGGTCATATTTTGTGGACGATTGATGACCATCAGAGATTAGTGTGTAGTATGATTTATAGCACCGTTTCTTGTGCTATGAGGATATAAATCATTTGCACAGGTATTGGTTTAGTACCATACTGGATCGACCTATGAGGATACTTTAAAAGATTTAAAAAATCGTCATAAGTATTTTCTCATTATTACTATCGGAACTCTTTTCCTTTGACCATGAGTAGTGGGAGATCTCTTGTTTGAGTACTGGTCCGCTTTGGTATCCGCCAAACGTCTGCCGTAACTGGGGATTATAACGACAAATATCAGGCGGGTGAGTCCTCTTAGTAAGAGAAGCTACATTACAAGACTGGAAATGTCCCCCTACTAACAATAGGGAACATGTCTTGTTGTTTACAAGGCCTCTCGAAGAGTGAGACTGTGAAAAATGGATGGCCGTGCTCATATGGATTTTAGAAATCATCTGCTTATTGACAATCAAACTCGGATTTCGAAAAACACTTCTGGACGTAACAGAGATGACTAGTAATCTTACTCTGTAGTTCATGAAGAGACATGAAGAGACATAGGATAAGGGCTATACACTAAATGCACACTTGTTTGGAAGGACAAGTGGGAGATTGAAAGGAATGGTGTCCTTCGAACAAGTGTATTATTCTGATAGCGGGTTCAGAATTATTAGAAAGCTAATATATTCAGTAAGGTCAAGTGATCGGAATGCCTGGGTGGAGGCCGCTTCCGATCAGTAATATTAATATAATTAAGATTACAGCTTAATCTTGACTGAACCCTTCGGGTCACACCCAAGCAAAATATACGAACCAACTCGACGAATTAATTTGGAAGAAATTAATTCGTGGCCTGAGTGTTAAACATTTAGACGTCGGAAATTTGAGCTTGGAGCGTCGAAACCGAGCGTCGGAGAATCTCAAATGTCGAGCCAAAATTTAGGATTTGGCGAGACGGGGAAATGCATCAAGTAACAAGTAAAATCCTAGCCACGCGAAAGGCTAGGAATGCATTCCCAATAGGAGCATGGCACGTGGAAGCACACGTGGACGCCACGTTGGCAGCCGCCACATTGGCAGCCACCTAGTGGCAGCCACCAAGTGGCAGTGCCATGATGGCGGCGCGCCACGGTGGCGACACATGTGGCAATGGCCGTGGACCCGGGTTGATGGGTCATGGACACGGGCCAAAATAAAATGGACCAACCGAACCCAACTTGGGGCTCAAGGTTGGGTGACACATGGTTAGTTCACATTGCATGTGAAATGCCTTGGGGACCAAGTGAGAAAGTGGTCCATACCTAACCATGTGACACTTGTTACTTGTTCCTTTGTTTATTTAACTAAGGGTTGAATTCACCAATCTTTCCATGTGGGATCTTTTTGTGAAAAGTCCCACATTGAAAGATGAGTGAAATTCACAAGGCATACTTCCTTATAAATAGTCATGGCATGGCTTGAGAATTCTTTGCTTGAGTGGGAGTTAAAAAGAGCATTCCATAATTTTTGGGAAAACTCTTAAACTCATATAACACTCGGGTTTTGGTCGGACCTTGCTAACCCCAAGGTAGCGGACCTTAAAGTTGTGTTAGCCTTTTTGTGAGTGGATACCGTCGGAGGCGCGGCGCTTGACGTGCTCGTAGCTTTCAAGTAAGAGCCCTGGTTTTTGGGCGAAGCTCGCTTCGAGGGTAAGATTCGTTATCTTTTCTTTGTGATTATTTATTTATGCTTTATGATTTTAATTATTGCGAGTGGTTCCTCGGGTCGGGGTTGTTTCCGCGGTGAGTCGGATTCACCAAACCCCAACACCATAAATTCATCTCCACCTTGGTCTTTTGCAATTGTTTGACCACATCGATGTTCACAGGGTCGATGAGATCAATTATCGGATGTGATTGTGGTGGAGGTGGAGGTGGATTAGGTTGTTGCAACCGTCCATTTCTGGTGAGAACCTTGACCTCAAAGTCCCCCCAAACATATTCACTTGTGCCAAGAGATGAACAGGCTATATCCTTGAGATAGACGTCTTCATCGTCACTATCCCAAATTCCATTCACTTCTTCAGAACTTGAGACAAATACAACTTCCGGCAGAGGTTCACTAGCAGTTTCAATGAGTATTGACGGATCAAAGGAGACTTCGTCTCTCGTGATAGCCAAAGCATCAAAAAGAGGACCTGTTTGAATATTAGGCTTCTTGCCCCCTGGAGGGACAAGAAGTTGATTAGCATCAATTAGGTCTTGGATTGCATCCTTCAACCTCTTAGACTTCTCAGTATTATGACCCTTGCCTTGATGAAACTTGCAATAAGCATTGGGGTCATAGCTAGCGGTCCTATTCTCTGGTCGAGGTTTTGGAAATGGTCCAATTGGCATAGTCAGTCCTTGACCATGGAAACGGTCATAAGCAGCATCATAAGTCATTCCCAAAGGCGTGTAAACCCTCCTTTGCCTTTAGAATCTTTAATTTGAGGAGGAGCATTAAGGGCCAGCACATCATTGATATTGATATTGTTGGTAGCATTATTGGGCTTAGAAGATGAATAAGAAGGAGTGTCCTTCTTGTTTTTCCAAGTGGTGTTATTATTGTTGCTACCAGCAGTCTTCATTAGTGCGTCCTCGATATTGATTCCAATATCGTATACAGCTTCAAAGGTACTCAGAGGCAGAAACTTCAAGTGTTGCTTGTACTTATGAGTTAGATTGGCGATGAACGAACCATCTCCTTTTCTTTGGGGGGATCCACCAAGAGCGCGGCTGTTTCCCTCCACCTGCTTAAGTAAGTGGTGAAGCCTTCATTCTCTTTCTGTTTGAGAATGGAGAGTTCACGTTCAGAAGTCTTGGCCTGAATGTTACACTTGTAACGATTCATAAAGCTTTCAGCAACATCCTCCCAGGTCGCGACATGTTTGGATTCCAAAGAATATAACCACTGTTGGCAAACATGCTCCAAGGAAAGAGGGAACACCGTAGGGAAGAGTGTCACATCTACTCCCTTAAGAGCCATAGTTGCAGAAAAAGCCTTCAAATGGAAAAGCGGATTATCAGTAGGCTTGAATTTGGGAATGTCAGCAGTGGAAAACTTCTCAGGAAGCTTGTCCCTTATGGACGAAGAGGTGACAGGCTGTTCCACATAAGTGAATTCTTCAGAAATCTTGCTCATCTGTTCCTTAATCTTGTCCATTGCAGCGGTAGTGACATTGTTTTGATTGTCTAGTTCTACCGTGCTGATTCTAGTGGTGAGTGTCTGCATCATGTTAGACAACTTTTCAATTGTCTTGTTGAGGTTCTCGATGTCTTCCTTAGTAGCCATTGGTTGAAAGTAGACTGGAGATGGATCTTGTGGAGATGATTGAGGTGGTTTCCTTGTACGCCTCTTTGGTATAAGAGGTTGTTGAGGTATTGACTCGAACCATAACAATCTACCCCTGCTTCTTGACCAAGTGATGTGACAGCGAAGCAAACACACCTTTAAAGACCAAACTTAACCTTAACCCATCCGGATTTAAAAAAAAAAGATTTTTTTAAAAATAAAAATCTATAATTTTGAAATTCTACTTGTTTATTTTTTTTTTATTATTTAAAAAAAAAATGGGAGGATATCATCCGACTTACTCCGAAAAAGAGAAACGACACAACAACAAGACTACCCTAAAATACGGTCAAAAAGTAGTGCACGACTAAGGAAAAAAGTGTGTGAACACGATATGTGAGTGATTAGGTGAGGTTATGGACACGTGTTTTGACCGTACAACTAGACATGACACTAAACTGGACACATCAACCACCTACGTTTGCACAAAAACCGAAAAAAACTGACAAGACACTTTTCCTGGGCACCGTGTCACGGTGCTGACTGTCCTGACACGGTGCAGTCTACCGTCAGATGGTAAAAAGCCCCGTGTCACAACACTGTTCACCGTGGCGCGGCAGAACATGTCGTGACACGGTGCACAGTTCCAGGTCATTTTTGTGATTTTTCCAGATTTTAATCGGTTTTAGGTCCGTACTAATTACTATGTGAGAATAAAAACCCTCGACCACGGGTTAAATAAAAGAGTAAACACATGAAGGTTAGCACCAAACAACCACATAACATTTAGGCACGATGATGTAAAAAAAGTTTGCAACCTAGAGTCAAGATCTATGTTCAACTATTGGTCAAGCTTTGGGTGTCAAAAGGGTACCATGGTTAAGAGTTTGGACGCATTAGCAAGGAAGCCTCCCTTGAGGGTGTATGCCAACGGGCGGCTCCGCGAGTTCGTGATGAAATCGAACTCGACTCCATGGTTTGGGTAGATTTAATAACTCAGATGAACCCTTATTGCCATGAGCGTTTTAGGGTTGATAGAGCTTAAATCCCCCGGGGTTAAGACGCATGTAGAGCACATACGTTTTTTCAGAAAAATCGAAGGAAGTTGACTGTGAGAAGAGAAAATAAGCTACCGGTCTGATTTTAGGACTGCCGTGACACGGCAGATTTTGCCGTGGCACGGCAGTCAGAAGAACTGACTGGTGCCCTGTTTTCCTTCGTGCGCAACCAAGTTATTCATTTTTTCCTACGGGACAGACCTGAATGCGACGTTAAAACGTCTATGCAGATGCAAAAATGCCAAATTAATCACAGGAATATTTTTTCAAGAATCTTTCAAGTCTCATCCACTCATCTTAATTAAATACCGATCACTCAAATCGATAAATAATCAAGAATCCTCCCCAGTGGAGTCGCCAAATTGTAGGCGTCGCTCGAAGTGCGCCTACATTAAAAGCATGTTGTGAATATGCTTGGCACTCATAGGAAGTGGGAATTGACATTACGATTAGGGACAACGATTAGGGACAAAGAAAGTACGGAGCCGCCAACAAGTTTTTAAGGAACTTGTAAACCGTTCACGGATCATAAAAAGGGAACCACGATAAGGGACAATGATAGGCAACAACGATTGACCCGTGAAGGTTACACCCCATTCATAATCCATGAGATTACTAACTCCATATGGTTCGGAACCACGAAAGGAGGATCGGGGATGATGGTACGAAGTGAGTCATGGAGTCACATTCGCCCGTATTGGCCACTACTCGATTCTTATATTGAAAAGCATTCCTGTGATCTCAAAGGCCTACAAAAAAAATATTCAATTTGCTCCAAACTATTATTTAGCTAAATTGGTTGAATATTAATGCATACATTATTCTAAAATATTGGTGATCACTTAATTAAACAACAAGATTAAAAAGGAACCTAAACCGGTCGTCAAAATTATCTTATTAGGCGTGATTTTCAATTACAGATTCCCTTTAAACATGCAATATAGTGATCATAAAAATAATAGAATAAACATTAATATTGGAAGCAATTTAGCAATAATTCCAACAATCGTTAGAAAAGTAATAGAAATAAGAGGAACAAAATTCTTACTTTGATTCTGTTTGTTTGCAACTACAAAATAATAAACGAGTTAGTAACTTCAAGGAAATAATAATAAAACAGCAATTAAATTAAATTAAACAAAGTAGAGTTGTTTTGGGGCCAAACCGTCAAACAGTTCTACCTTTCACCCCTTGGCTTAAGGACAGAACCACGAGTAAAGTATGGACTCCTTTGAGCACTTGAAAAAGGAATTTTGAAATGAGAATGGTAGGCTAGTGTTTAGACTAAAGCATAGAAGAGAGAAAAATCAACTAGAGAATTAATTGATGCCCCGTACGTCAGAAATGAGGGGGTATTTATAGAGAAAATGTGCTGAGGGAGCACACGGATCCCTAAAATAATAAAAACCCTAAAAAAGTATCCCGCGACACGGCAAACTATACCGTGACACGAGAAATCCCACCGTCAGACAGGAAACATTCCCGTGACACGGTGCATTTTGGTGTGACGCGGGAAATTTTCAGTAAACGGGGAAGAAAACGCGTTAAGGGTTTACGCGAAAAAGACACAAAATTTCCCGTGTCACGGCAGATTAACCGTGTCACGGGAAATCCCACCATCAGACGGGAATGATTCCCGTGACACGGCAGGTACCTGCCGTGGCGCGGGAATTCCCTGCCCGTTTTTCCGTCTAAATACATTTTTAACCCTAATTTCATTCGGCATTTTAAGTGCCGATTGATAATTTCGGGCCTTTTCTGACTTATTATTATTTGGGCTAAAATAAGAAAATAATTAAATAAAATAAATAAAATGTTTGGGATAAAATTAAATAATAAATTAGGGCTGAAATTAAAACTATGCTTTTACCAAACATCAAGACTAGTCCATGGACTGTTCAAAAATATGAATTTAATCAAATACGATTTTTTAAGCACTCTCGGGATTAAATACTAAACTCGACCAATAGTGGCGGTGAAAGGTTGTTTATCATCGGGTTTGGTTTTAGGGAGACATTTTTAGGTGTCTACACAAGGCCACATCTATTTCTAATCCCAAGATGCATGCCTCGTACTCTGTGGCATTGTTGGTGACATCAAAGTCAAGCTTCATAGAAATTGGGATATGCTCTTCATTGGGTGATACAAGCAAGACTCCTACACCACAACCCTTTTAGTTAAAGCTCCGTCAAAATAGAGCGTCCAGCTATCGTCTTCGGTCATGAGTAAATCTTCGTCAGGGAAATCATACTCATCTTCTTCTTTCTCAACTTCTTATAGCGGAGAATCTGTTAAGAAATAAGAAACCACAGAACCTTTGATGGCTTTTTGTAGTACAAATTTCAAGTCAAACTGAGCTAGGTTGACTATCCACCATGATAATCTGCCATTGAGTGTTGCTTTTTCGAACAAGTACTTGAGAGGATCCATCTTGGAAACGACATGCACTGTATGAGTGAGCATGTAATGTCTTAATTTCTATGCAACCCACACGAGTGCGAGACACAACTTTTCAAGTTGTGTGTATCGCGTCTCATATCCTTGAAGCTTCTTGCTCAAATAATAAATTGCATTCTCCTTACTTTTGATCTCTTGCGCTAGCATTGCCCCCATTGTTTCTCTTGTGACCGTAAGGTAGAGTCGAAGAGGAAAGTCAGGCATTGCTGGCGTTAGCACGGGTGGGTTTGCCAGGTACTTTTTTATTTTGTCGAAAGCTTTTTGGAAATCATCATCCCATGTGACTGGAACAATTTTCTTAAGCTTCTTGAATATAGGTTCATATATCGCCGTGAGTTTTGATATGAACATACTTATATATTGCAGCCTTCCAATAAAGCCTCAAATTTCTTTCTCAGTCTTGGGTGGTGTCATGGCCATGATTGCTTTGACTTTTGTGATATCTATTTTAATCCCTCGAGAACTGATCACATATCCAAGTAGTTTGCTTGACGTAACTCCAAATGCACACTTTGTTGGATTTAATCTCATGTTGTACTTGTAGAGTCTTTTAAAGAACTTGCGAAGTGCAATGATGTGGCCTGGGCAATCTTTTGACTTGACGATCATATCATCAACATAGACCTCCACCTCTTTGTGCATCATATCATGTAACAATGTTGTGGCTGCTCTTTGGTAGGTGGCGCCCGTGTTTTTCAACCAAAATGGCATTACCGTATAGCAATATGTACCCCATTGTGTGATGAATGTGGTTTTCTCCATGTCTTCCTCGGCCATTAATACTTGATTATATCAAGCGTAGCCTTCCATGAATGATAGGAATGCATGGTTTGTTGTGTTATTGATTAGAATGTCAATGTGAGGTAGAGGGAACCCATCTTTCGGGCTTGCCTTATTGAGGTCCCTGTAATCAACACACATTCTAACCCTTCCATCCTTCTTCGGAACTAGAACAACATTTGCTATCCATTATGGATACTTGGATACTTTTATGAAACCTGCAGCCAAGTAATTTCTGATTTCTTCCTTGATTTTGAGAGCCACATCTGGTTTCATACGGCGCAACTTTTGTTTGAAAGGCTTCATATCTGGAATTAGCGGTATTGTGTGCTAAGCTATATCCCCGTCAATTCCTTGCATATCTTGATATGACCAAGAAAATACATCAACAAATTCACTAAGCAAGTTAATTAGTTCTTTGCGTTTGTCTTGACATAGTGTTAATCCAATTTTTACTTCTTTGATAGTCGTATCATTGGAAATATTTACTGTTATTGTATCTTCAATGATTGCTGTGTTATTTTCGTGTTCTTCCATTGCTTTTATTATTTCTTTGTCATTTTTATCATTAGCAAAGCAATATTGATCAGGGTTAGGGGCATGACACGCATCGTAAGCAAAGGTACTCATTTCATTGAATTCATTGGTCATTATATAAAGGAGGGCAAGGTCAGCTGCGACCTCGCCGGAATTATTTGGGATAGAAAGAGGAGACTCCACAAGAGACTTAGCATTAAGTGGAATTACATTAGACTCTATAGCAGAAAGGGGGTCGGCCTTAGATCCTAAAGAATCGTCTACAGACTTAGACTCAGACTCGGACTCGGACCTAGACGACTCAGATTCATTAAACATAGGACCTTCGCTAGTGATCACTTCAAACTTCTCTCCACTTGGCGTAGTGATCTTAACCGTCTTGCGCCATCCCTTTGAAACATCATTATTCGGGACAATTAACACATAGGGGTCAAAATATTTGCTTGATATGACAACTTGAATGAGCTAAGAATCGTCATTGCAGACAGGCTTAGGTTCATTTTTTTCTAACCCAAATAGAATATTAATGTTCATATCATCAGAGCTTAGACTAGTTGATTTCTTAGTTGTGAAGAGCTCATCGCTTTCATCGACGAAGTTACAATCAAGGAACATCTCGAAACCTGGCTCACGCTTGCCATTGTGGACGAAAGGCTAAGGGAATTCATAGCATGGGAAGTTTTCCCCTTCTTTGATGTACTGGCCATTGAGAGTGAAGGAATATGGGTCCATGCCCATTTCCATCTTCATGGTTCGAGCATTATTGCGAGCCTTCATTTTCAGGAGAGCTTGTTTCACATCTTCTTTTGTTGGCTTTAATCCCAAGCCAAAGGTATCCTTCTTAAGTGCACCAGGATGGCCCCAAAGTTCAGCCATTTTCTTTTTGAATCCGAGGGTCATTTTAGGGAAATGCCCTTGCTTCTTCATAATGGAATTGACATTGGTGTTTATATAAGGATCAAAGTCGAGGTGACACTTCTCCTCTTCTTCGATCATGAGAACATCATCCAACGAAAACCCCAGAGCTCTTCATCTTCCTCGTCATGTTTGACATGGACAATGGGAGTATTGATAACTTGAATTCGCATGGGGGAGGCATCAATGTAATTGGAACCCCTCCAACTATAGCTTTCACATTTTGGTGCAACGACGATGGGATCGCCTTTAGCTCATGAAGCCAAGGACATCCTAACAGCAGATTGAAAGAAGCCTTAATGTCCACCACCTGAAACTTGGTGCGACGTTCAATGGCTCCAGTAGTTATGTTTAGCACGATAGTTACCATGGCTTGACGGCGAGTATTATCGTAAGCACGAATCCCTTGAGTAGAGGGAGTCAATTCTTCATTTTTTATGCCCAACTTCGTTGCAATGCGGAGTGGGCATACATTGATTGCAGAGCCATTATCAACCAGGCTCATAGGAACATTCATGTGCCTACACACCACAGTGAGATGTAAGGCCTTGTTATATGTTGGTCCCCTTTCGGGGGAAAATTTTGTAAGAGAAGGGAATCAGATTGCTGGTACTTGGAAATTCAGTGGTGAGAAAGTTGACCAGTCCTTGAGGAGTCATATTGTAACACCCTAGAAATTCCCTTCCTTTAAATACCCATTCTACTCTTTTAAAAATACGATTTAGGAATAACTAAGACATTACCGCCACCGTGAAAACGGCTAAGGCAATTATCAAAGATACACAGCGGAAGACTCAAATTTTAAAGCAATTAAACAAGTCAACCCAAAGTCAACCAAACAAAAATAAAGTTTAAAAACCAAACGGAAATAAAGTTTAAAACCCAACGAACAAGTTAAATAAAATCAAACTACAACTTGGAACCATTAAAGACCCTTATTTAAAAACCGTTCCCAAAACCAAACCTTTATGTTAGTCCACACATAATATATCATTAATAAATAAAGCATAAAACACATTGTAATATAATGAAAACTAGTAGGATTCGCTCTTCACTCATGCCCCATCATGATCATGCTTCAATGCCTGAAAAATTTATCTCTACTTGTTTCCACTACTCTCCATTAAAAATGGGTCATCATAGGGCCAAGATAAAGACATGGCCAAAAACACAAACACACACAATCAGCAAAGCTGAGTACATAAGCGTAAAATAGCCACACTAACATGCTTTCCCTATCAACACACACTTACCTCATTGCACCTGTTCACAAACACACCAATCAGCACAACACAATGACTAGACACTAATTAATTCATTTTGCATTGATTACGCATCGAACGGGTTTCCACCTCCTAACCTCCCCCAAATAAATTTGAGGTTAACTGGCACGGGAGCTAACCGTGCCAGCAACAAAACCACACAAAGGTGGCGGAATTCCTGCGCATATTAATAAATAATAAAAAGGAATATACAGCGTCCTGTACTCCATTAGAAGTTATGGTTAAATATAAAACCCCATAACTCCCCCCATTGTTCATATTCAAGGTATATACGTTCCAAGAGTTTTGGTGCATAATCTCTTTCACTTTACGTTATTTACATATTATTAGACTTGGTGATGACTCTCAAGCATAATAAGTCAATCAACAATAATTATTCAATCAAACAAATATACCAATTTAATTCTTGAATAATTAGTGGCCACATAATATTTAATGTTGAACCCTTTTTAATTCTACCTTAGTGTCAAAGACACCTTAAACGCATAAAGCGCCAAAATCCTATCCCTCGGTGTTAAAAACACCTTAAGTGCACAAGGCACCAACATACAATTTATTCCTCGTGTACATAGACACTTATATAGCTCCTTGCTCATGCTTAAAGCATCAATAAAATTTATATGAACCATAATAAAATTCCTTTTCAATATTCCAAACCAAATTAAAAAATTAGTTTAATTAAACATGCTCTCTATCATTCCATAAATAAATATGTGGTTCATAAACAATATTTCAAGCTATTATTTTCCATTCAATAATCCATCACAAATAAATCATGCTTCATAATCCAAACACCAATAACATCCAAATCACAATTTTCATTCCAGACCTAGCATGATATTACTTATAATCAATCACACATATTTAGTATGGTACTACATCAACATAATTATGCTAAGTACGCGAACGTACCTTGAGTACGTTATTAAAACTGCCACGACTAGTAGAAATCGCTTACTTCAAAGTCTCCTACACATTAAATCCACAATAGAGTATTAATATCCACTCTAAATAAATTTCCAGCAATATATACTATTTTAAAACCCTTCATAATTTAATTAGAATAAGCTGAAAATATATTTAAAACACCATAAATTAAGTCCCAATTAATGGGTAATTAAAATTTCTTTAAGAAACATGATATCAAGTGTTCTACATAAAATTTCAGCACTTTATTATAATTAAAACTTGCTGTAATTTGGTTTTCAAACACTTAAAACAAAGGCCTACCCTATTATACATCATAATCTTTCAATAAATCATGAATCAAGAACCTAGGGTTTCAAAAATTGGGGATTTTTAATTAAAAACCAAATCTGAAAATTAATTAACACAACTACAATAACCAAACATCAAATTTAAATCTCCAAACTCATAATTTATAATTAGACTATAGCATATATTAGTTTTAGGTAATAAAGATTTGATTTTTAAAAAGAAAACCTTTTTTTTTTCGGAAAAACAGGGCTAACGACAGCAGGGGGCTGGCGCCACTGCCGATGGTCGCCGCTGCTGCCGGCTGGTGCTGGTGGCCGCCGGCCCACCGGTGGTGGTGGTGGCTGTGTGCGGCAAGAGGGGAAGGGAAGGAGAGAGAAAGAAAAAAAAAAGAAAGAGAAAAATAAAGAGAAAAGGGAGAGAAGTTTACCTTGGATTTTCTCCACTCTGGGCAACGTTGAATTGGCTCATAAGTGGGATATTTATACCCCTTCTTTATCTGCCCTTTTACCCTAAACTTTCCTCCTTTAGTTTTTCCTAATCCCTTCCCTACTAAAACTTGTTAAAAAATCATAATTTCTTAAAATAAAACCCTAACTTCTATTAATTAATTAATTAAACGACCTTTCTTTTTGTAAAATATTCCCAATTTACATAGGATAAATAATTAAAACATTATAATTAAAATGCTAGAGTTATTTAAATACCCTTATAAAATATATATATTAAATAAAATACGTATAAAATATATATATATATATTAAATAAAATACGTATAAAAATATGGGGTATTACACATATCATTATCAACTTCTATTTTCACCGGAGCATTCATCACAGCCTTTCGATGCTCGTGAGATGTGGTCAAAAGCTTCCATACATTCATTTCCACCTTGGTCTTTTGTAATTGTTTGACCACATCGTTGTTCATAGGGTCGATGGGATCAACTATTGGTTGTGATTACGGTGGAGGTGGAGGTGGACTAGGCTGTTGCAACCGTCCACTTCTGGTGAGAACCTTGACCTCAAGGTCTCCCCAAACATCTTCACTTATGCCAAGAGATAAACAGGCTATATCTTTGAGACAGACGTCTTCATCGTCACTATCCCAAATTCCATTTACTTCTTCATTGTTTGAAACAAATACAAATTCTGGCAAAGGTTCATTCATAGGTTGAATGAGTATTGACGGATCAAAGGAGACTTCATCTCCCATGATAGCTAAAGCATCAGAAAGGGGACCTGTTTGAATATTAGGTTTCTTGCCCCTTGGAGGGATAGGAAGTTGATAAGCATCAATTAGGTCTTGGATTGCATCCTTCAACCTCCAATACTTCTCAGTAGTTTGACCTTTTCCTTGATGAAACTTGCAATGAGCATTGGGGTCATTGATATGTCTAATTTATATAGTGTTTTACCCCCGTCTCGTGGTCATAATTAGTAGTGTTTTTGGCTCTTTAGGGCCACTTTTGTTACTAATTTGTGTTTTCTAGTGTTTTCATAGTTTTAGTTGAGTTTTACAACAAATTGCACTTTTAGAGCATTTTCCCGGGTTTTCATGGATCAACTACGGAAGCTAGAAGGACACGACCACTCTTGAAGCCCAGGATCGGTGAGAGCCGGTGATTAAGGGCTCGGTATGTGATACTGGGGCTATTGGATCAATTAATCAAGACTCGATGAGGAAATCCGGATTTGGCCGAGGAATCGAGCCCAATCGAAATCCAAGACTCGAAGAAGAATCCGGGCCCGATCGGGCAAGCATACCCCCGATCGGGCGGGTGCGCGCAAAAGCAACCTCAAGGAAGAAGCGCGCCCGATTGGGTGAGCGTAAGCTCGATCGGGCGCAGCATACTAGCAGTGGGCGTTGTAAAAAGGCGGGCCCGATCGGGCGGCCCTTCTCCCGATCGGGGGCGTGTTTTTCTTAGAAGCTGATTAGTTTTGTTTTAGTTTTTATTTTAGGAGGGTTTAAGTACGAATTATGTACGTAATTTTTGTTTACCTTCTCTTTTAGATTTTTTCTCTCTACTTAGGATATTTTCTCTCTCTTAAATTCTCTCTCAACTTTGTTCTTAACTACTTTCATTAATCAAGATTTCTTTTGGTAACAATTTCTTCTCTTTTAATTTCAGTTATTTTATTTACTTCTTTGATTATGTCTTGCTTTATTTATTTGATTAGTTTAGTTATGATGATTCTTGAGTAGTTTTATTTCTAGGGTTTATGGGGATCTAATAAATATTATGAAAGGGTAAATTTGTGATTGTTGATTATCAATGCTTTGTTAATTTCCTATTGATTGATTTAATGATATGCAAATAGGTTTGGCCAGATTTAATTGTATGAGGTTAGCAATATGAATTCGAGATTCGATAGATGAGAATTGACGTTTAGGCTTAGTTTCAATAGGCGGACTAATTTATAAATGGTTAAGTCGAGATTCGACAGAAGAGATTTAATACCGATAAATTAACTCTGTGATTATAATACGTAGCGAAAGCCCTTTATAATCTGATTAATCAATGCTTGATTATTGCTTATTAGGATTTTCCCTGGATTATTGTTTATTAGTGAACCTATTCCCTAGGTCTTTTAATATTTAATTCCTCCCTATTTTATTTCCTCCGATCTTATTCTTTGTAGTATAGACTTTATTTACAACAATATTGGTTACCTCGATAATTTAGATTATAATAATTAATTAGGAGTAGAAAGACTTGTTTCCCTGTGGATTCGACCCTACTTCCCTATCTACTTTAGTTAGAGGACTTAGGTAATTTCTTTTGATTAGGGGATACGACTTTACCCTGTCAAAATTTGGCGCCGTTGCCGGGGAAACGGTTTTATTTTTATTTTCTGATTATTTTTTGTAGTCTAGATTATCCCCTTTTGTCTCAGAGAACGATAGTTCTTTGAGGCAATTCTCATAATTGTCTTTTAGTTCCTTGTTTATGCCCAGGTGTTCCAGATCAGGTTACATCCCATTCGATCCTGAGATCGAGCGCTCTTTTCATAGGCAAAGGAAAATCTATAGACAAATTCTGGCGGGTTCCGAGGAGGACAACAGTCGAAGAGATCCTCCCTCTGATTCTAGAGACACAGAAATTCCTTCAGATTCAGAATTAGAGATGACGGCCCAGAAGAAACACAGTGACTACTCGCAGCCGAAGCTCAAAGATTTCCCGCACCTTACTCCCACTTCGGCGCTAGATGGAGTTCAGTTTGAAATCAAGCCCCAATTTATCACTATGATAGAGAGGAAGCTATTCAGTGGAGCTAAGGGTGAAGATCCTAATCTTCACATCGCAGATTTCTGCCAGTATTGTAACACTATTAGACAAGTCGGGGTCACGCAGGACCAAATCAGGGAGATTCTTTTTCCCTTTTCATTATGTGGCAAAGCTAAATTATGGTTTAATGGTTTGAATAGAACTGCACTTGGTATTACTGACTGGGAAACTCTTGCTTTGAATTACTTTAATAAATACTATCCTACAAAGAGAACAACGGTACTAAGGAGTGCTATGCAGAACTTCGCTCAAGAGGCCGACGAAACGCTATATGAGGCTTGGGAGAGGTTCAAGGATCTACAGAGAGAATGCCCCCACCACAATCTAGCACAATGGCAATTGATCCAAGCATTCTACAATGGACTTGGAAATTCTTCTAGATCAGCTCTAGATTCTGCAGCCAGTGGGAGGTTCATGAATTTAAATGTGATTGATGCAGGACAGGTTATCGAAGACATGGCAATACACAATTCCTAATACGGGAATTCGAGAGGGTTTGAAAATAAAGGAAAACATAAAGTCGATTCCGTATCCTTTTTGCAAGCTCAATTAACGTCTATTTGTCAAAAATTAGATAATCTTACTGATACTCCTAACTCTGTAGCTAATGTTTCTGCTATTGCTAACAATGAAGCTTTTTGTGAAAATTGTGGAATTGTAGGGCATTGGGAGCAAGATTGTAGGAGCTCTATGGAACAAGTTAATGCCTTCCAAACCTATAGGCAGAATAACCCATATTCTAACTCTTACAATGCCGGTTATCGAAACCATCCATATCTTTCATATCGGAGCACCAATGTACAAAACCCTCCACCTCCACAACAACCACATCAGCAAACCCCACCACAACAAAAATATTACCACCCAAATTCCGGCCAGAAAAGCCAAGCATCACCCTCATCATCTTCCGACCCTGCCATAACAGAAATTAGAGCAATGCTTGCCAATATGCAAAAGCATATGGAGAGTAGGGATGCGCCAATTAATTCTATTTTAGCCCATAATAAAATCATGGATAATCAAATTGCACAACTTTCATCTACCCTACAATCCCGTCAGCAAGGAGCTTTACCATCACAACCTATCCATCCTACAGATCATGCCAATGCAATCACTCTATGGAGTGGTTCACATTATGATGGACCTCCTATGCCAAAGGAAGATAGACTAGTTCTTGATCTAGATTTCTCTATACCAAACGCTAATCCTGCTAACCTTATAGGGCTACAAATAGATACTAACTCTACCAATGTTTCTGTGCAGGGTAAATCTCATGATAAGGGAGGAGATGTGCAGAGCCCGGTTATCAAACTTCCGTTCCCTAATAGACAATTGAAGAGTAAGTTTGATAAACAATTTGGTAAGTTCTTAGAGGTTGTGAAAAACCTACAGGTAACAATTCCTTTCAGTGATTTAATCACTCAAGTTCCTGCATATGCTAAATTTATGAAAGACATTTTGACTAGGAAAAGGGCCTTTAATGAAGTAGAAAATGTAGCTTTCACATAGGAGTGTAGCGCTTTATTATAAAACAAATCCCCTCCTAAATTAAAGGATCCCGGTAGTTATTCTATCCCTTGTCATATAGGGAATGTTTTTATTGATAAAGCTTTGTGTGATTTGGGTGCTAGTGTTAGTGTCATGCCATCGTCTGTCTATGCTAAACTTAATATGGGAGAATTAAAAGTTACTAATATAACATTGCAAATGGCAGATTGTTCGGTAAAATATCCCTTAGGTATTTTAGAGGACGTCCCTGTCAGAGTTGGTAAATTTTTTATTCCTGTTGATTTTGTTGTTTTAGACATGGCAGAGGATACGCAATTACCCATTATATTAGGTTGACCTTTTCTCCATACTGCAGGAGCCATTATTGATGTGAAAAATGGCAAACTAACCCTTTCTGTTGGTGACGATAATGTTACTTTTAATCTAGGGAAAGTTTTGAAAGGGCCTATGCTAGAGGAAAATTGTTATTATATTGAAGTAATTGATATAATGGGTGATATTTGTGATGATAGCTTGCCACAGTTTCTTGCGAGGGATCCCCTAGAGGAAGTTCTCTGCGGGAATTTATCTAAAGACAATGCATGCGTTTGGGGTAATGAGGTACAAGATATTGAAAAAGCTCTTTCCTTAAAAGAGTTAAGCCCCAAGGAAACAATGAAGGTAGTAAATTTAGTTTAGGAATCAAAACCTGCAGAGGTCAAGAAACCTGAGCTAAAACCTCTCCCTTCTCATTTAAAATATATTTTTCTAGATGAACAGGAACTATACCCCGTGATCATCAGTACTGCACTTAATGACCTACAAACTTCCCAACTTCTAGGGGTTCTTCAAACCCATAAGAAAGCTATTGGGTACAGTATTGATGATCTCAAGGGTATTAGCCCTGATTTTTGTATGCACATGATACATCTAGAGGACAACTATAAGCCCTGCATTCAACCCCAAAGAAGATTAAATCCCAACATGCAGGAAGTAGTCAAGAAAGAGGTTATGAAACTACTTGATGCAGGTATTATCTTTCCTATTTCTGACTCCAAATGGGTAAGTCCTGTGCAGGTAGTGCCTAAAAAAGGTGGGATGACTGTGATCACTAGAACTGTAACAGGGTGGCGTATGTGCATTGATTATCGTAGACTAAATATCGCCACCAAAAGGACCACTTCCCTCTTCCCTTTGTAGATCAAATTCTTGAGAGGTTAGCTAACCATAAATTCTTTTACTATTTGGATGGGTATTCGGGTTTTTTCCAAATTCCGATTCACCCTGAAGATTAGGAAAAGACAACTTTTACATGCCCTTATGGCCGTTTTGCATATTGTAGAATGCCTTTTGGTTTATGTAATGCACCCGCTACCTTTCAACGTTGTATGATGAACATCCTTTCTGATTTCATAGAGTCTATTATGGAAGTCTTTATGGACGATTTTAGCGTGTATGGTTCTTCATTTGATTCATGTCTAATTAATCTCGCTAAAATTTTGAAACGATGTGAAGAATGCAATTTAGTTCTAAACTGGGAGAAATGTCACTTTATGGTGACAGAGGGAGTAGTTCTAGGTCACATTGTATCTGATAAGGTCATACAAGTAGACAAAGCTAAGATTTCAGTGGTTGAGCAATTACCTCCCCCAGCTAATGTTAAGGGAGTTAAAAGTTTCTTGGGTCATGCGGGGTTTTATCGCCGTTTTATCAAAGATTTTTCTAAAATTGCTAAACCACTGACTCAGCTTTTGCTCAAGGATGCTCCTTTTATTTTTACTGACGAGTGTCTTGAGGCTTTCAACAGGATTAAGATGGCTTTGATATCGGCACCCATCATATGTGCTCCAGATTCGAATCTTCCTTTCGAGATTATGTGTGATGCAAGTGACTTTGCGCTAGGAGCCGTGCTCGGACAAAGAAAGAACAAGGTTTTGCATGCTATTTATTATGCAAGAAAAACTTTGGATGAGGCCCAAGTCAACTATGCCACTACGGAGAAGGAGTTTCTTGCTGTTATATATGCTTTAGAAAAATTTAGATCATATCTTGTTGGTTCTAAAGTCATTGTTTTTACTGACCATGCAGCATTGAAGTACTTGATAGCTAAGGCGGAATCAAAGCCAAGGCTACTCCGATGGGTTCTCTTGCTCCAAGATTTCAACATCGAAATAAAAGATAAAAAGGGAGCAGAGAACGTAGTGGCAGACCACTTGTCACGTATCAGGTATGATGAGGGTAAGGATTCTCTTCCTATAGATGATTCTTTCCCTGATGACAACTTATATGCAGTTGTAGAGCAACACCCATGGTATGCCGATTTCGCTAATTATTTAGTGGGTGGTACTCTACCTCCTGACTTGTCCTATCAACAAAAAAAGAAATTCCTTTCTGATGTTAAACATTATTTTCGGGATGATCCTTTTTTGTTTCGTGAGTGTGCATATCGATTGTTTCCCAGGTGTGTTCCCGAATGGGAAGTCCATGGTGTGCTTACTAGTTGCCACACCTCACCATATGGAGGACATCATGGCCCCACTAAAACGGTGGCCAAGATTAATGAGTCGGGTTTTTATTGGCCTACAATGTTTAAGGATGCTAACATTTTTGTGCAGGCTTGTGACTCTTGCCAGAGGACTGGCAACATCTCGCGGCGGCATGAGATGCCTCAAACCAAAATTTTAGAAGTTGAAATTTTCGACATTTGGGGTGTTGATTACATGGGACCGTTCCCTTCTTCAAAAGGGAACCGCTATATTCTTGTCGCCGTTGACTATGTATCCAAGTGGGTTGAGGCCATCGCCACTCCTACCAATGATGCCAAGGTGGTCCACAAACTTTTCAAGAAGATTATCTTTCCAAGATTTGGCGTGCCTAGAACGATTATAAGTGACGGAGGATCTCACTTTAATGAACGGAAGTTAGACACCCACCTCAAAAAGTATGGTGTCTACCATAGGACAGGTTTAGCCTACCACCCCCAAACTAGTGGCCAAGTTGAAGTTTCTAACCGTGAGATCAAGGCCATTCTAGAGAAGGTGGTGGCAAAGTCAAGGAAATATTGGAGCGACAAGTTGGATGACACCCTTTGGGTGTACAGAACTGCATTCAAGACCCCTATAGGTACTACTCCGTATAGACTTGTGTACGGTAAAGCATGTCATTTCCCGATCGAATTGGAATATAAGGCATATTGGGCTATTAAGGAGCTCAATTTAGATGCTAAACTAGCGGGAGAAAAGAGGTTACTTCAACTTAACAAACTCGATGAGTTAAGGTTGACGGCCTATGATAGTGCTCGAGTCTACAAGGAGAAGACAAAGAGGTGGCACGACAAGATGATCCTTCCGAGAGAATTCAAGGAGAGTGATAAAGTGTTACTGTTCAATTCTCGACTTAAACTTTTCCCAGGAAAGTTAAGGTCAAGGTGGTCGGGTCCTTTTATTGTAAAAAGAGCCAATAAATTCGGTTCCGTGGATGTTTTTGATGAACATGGTAACGAGTTCAAGGTTAATAGCCAAAGACTCAAGCTATATCATGAGGGGGCTACGATTGGTGCAGTTGAATTACTTCACCTAAGCGGTTCCGATTCACTTTGAGTTTCAATGTGGTAAGAGGTTCGTGCGGGACCTAGATAAACCAGCGCTTTGCGGGAGACAACCCGTATTTCTTGCTTTCCAGACTACTATTTTTCGTCATTTTTATTTTTACTTTTTCTTAGAGAGGTGAGGAGAGTGAAATTTTACATTTCATGAGTGTTTTGTACAGGTTTTAGATCACAATGTACGGAGGTTTTAAGAGAAAAAGGCGAAGAAAGAGAAGCTCCAAGATTGGGTACGGGTCCGATCGGGCGAGGCTCGCCCAATCGGGCGCGCACCTAAGGTTCAAAATTGAAGTTTATTTCGCCCGATCGGGCAAGGAGTCCCGATCAGGTGCGAAATTTTGATTTTATCGGAGCTTTATTTCGCCCGATCGGGCGCGCAAGTGAAGAAGAAAATCAAGGGAATCTTCGCCCGATCGGGCAGAATTTTGGAGAAATCGAGTGCCACAAAAATGAATATCGAGCGAGCAAATTGGCGATTTCCTGGTTCGTGTTCGCGCCCGATCGGGTGGAGGTTTCCCGATCGGGCGTGAACTTTACAATTCAGCATGAACTACCTTCACCCGATCGGGCAAGGCTTGCCCGATCGGGCGCGCCTATTTATCTGGAGGTTTTAAACCTTCTTCTTCCTTTCTCTTTTCTTTTTCTTTCTTACTTCTTCTTTCTCTTTCACACTTTCTCTCTCTAAAACCTCCATTTTCAAACCTTCAACATCACTTTCTTTTCAAGATCTCCTCAAATTCACCCATCAAAACCTTAAAAGTTTTACAAATTCTTAATCCTCACATCTTCCTCTACATTTTTCACCCACTGTCTCTCACTTTCTCTCATAACTTCTTCTAACCCTTAGAGAGAGAAAGCTTCAATACCCAATTTTCCACCTACATATGGCTTCAAAACGTTCTAGACAACAAAGGGGCGAAAGTTCGAGGCAACAACAACCAATAGTCGACCCGGAGCTCCAAATACCAGGATGGGAGGAGGTTATTATCACCTCGGCGGAACAACAGGCAAGGATGCTCAACCTCATCGAGAGGCAGGTAATCACAACCCGTTTTGTTCATCATCCTACATTATCTAGATTAGGTCATGATAAATACGTAGAAAAACTGTTTAAGGGTATAGGCATGAGTGGTTTCTTCCAAATGCATCATGATACATATGATTATTTAACATTAGAATTTATCTCTAGTTTTAATGTTATTAAAATGAATTCTATAATCACTCATGTGCAATTCCGATTATTGAACAACGATGTGCGATTAACTCTAAAAGAATTTGGGAAGTTGTTTGAATTGAAATCGGATAAACCTATCGATCCCTCCCAAAACTACATTGTCGTGGTCTACAAGAGACTCACTGGGGAGGGTTTGGCTAACCTCCAACACGCCAAAGGGACGTGGATTCAAAATCCCGTCCCAAAGTTTTGGCAAAGGTTTGCCGGCCTCACTATTTTTGGGAGGCATGAACCGGTAAATGTGACGAGGGATGAATTAGAATTGTTGGCATCTTATGTAATCCCTAATGCTGAAAAATTAAACATACCCCATAGGATTGCCAATCACTTTCAAAGGGCGGCCAATGCGGCCGAAACGGGTAGGTCTAGGGCACCTATCTATTTTGGGGGGTTAGTGACTTATATTGCCATCAAACACCTAGGTTGGAACCCGGATGGGCATAGGAAAGTAGCAGGCTCAAATCTCATGGACCTAGCTTATTTAGGGAGCCTAAACTGGGTGCAACCCGTGGGAGGTGACACTTGGTGGATAGTCCACCGACAATCGGGTAGGAGAGACCAAGCCTTTACCTTACCCAACCCCGCCTTGACCAAATTTGAGAAGGGGAAGCCTTTTTATACATTTGCGATTAACGGTCAAGGCGAGGTTCAAGAACCTCGCCATTCACCACAACCCCACCAATATCCCCAAGACCATTCCCCCCATCCCCATTCACCACACTACCCACCACCTCCACCCTTCACCTATGGCATACCCACCTCCTCGGTCGACTATAACGTCGAACCCAATGCCCCTTATGACTTTTCGGCTTTTAGGAGCCAACTGGACCGTATAGAGATGGGGCAAGGGAGAGTAGAGGGCATGGTGCAAAACCTAGATTCTAGGTTAAGCACTTTGGATAGTCGGGTAGGTCAGATAGAGAGGAACCTTGGGAGGGGTCTATACCCCATGTATGATGACTATGCACGCCGTGGGGCTATTCCCCCAGAGGAATTAGTTCCCGGCTGGTTCCAATACCCCCAAGGAGGGTATTCCACCCCCGGAGCATTTGGTACTTATGTGGACTACTCTTCAGTCCATGGATATGGGGGTGATGCTCCTTTTGGGGGAATGGGGGAAATGTGAACCCTAACTACTTTGCATGTGGTTCGAGTTATGGTGGTGCTGGAACGAGCCAGGGTGGTGCCGGCTCGAGCTATGGAGGAGGGTACGAGAGGATGGATGATGATGAGGAGTAGCTTCTCCTAGCTACCTTCCCAAGTCAATGAGGGCATTGCTTGATTTGGCTTGGGGGGAGGTTTCTTGTATATATGGTAACTTTCTTCTCTCTTCTCTATTGATTGTTTTCCTAGTGTAGTTTTTATTGCTTTCCTTTATGAAAAAAATACAAAAAAAATTGAAAAGACAAAAAAATTCAAAAATACGTTCCAATGAATTGTAAATCATGCTTCCCTGTGTCCCATACTTAGAAAACATTGTTTTGATTCTTGGTATATGATAATGAGCTTTGTGAATTTGTTGATCATAATTTGAAGTTTAATTGTTTGGATTCCTTAACATGAGTCAATTTTGCCCAACTACTTGTGAATATTGTGCTTGACTAGTTGATTTGGTTAGGAATGTGTGTTAGTTCCTGGTATGTCAATGAATTTGAGTATTGGTTTGCAACTATTAGTAATGTTTATATAGCTCAATATTATGCACATTGAGGAGGACGAAGATATTTGTTCTTTTAGGTAGCCTTCAGACGATATTAGGTACATTTGTTCCCTTCTTGCTACCCATGTTGTTGCTTGTGTCCTTTTATTGTTTATTTAGCCACATTACAAGCCTATATGAGCCCCATTGGTTACTAGTCCCAAGCTATTAGTTGGTGAGGTGAGGGAGTTGGGGTGTGCACATTATTTGCACAGTGTGGGAATAAAAGAAGAGTGATTATTCTTTGATATTATAATTGGAAAATATTGATGTTTTGTGTTACAAAGTTGAAAATTTCCAATGTGAGATAAAAAGAAAAAAAAAAGAGCAAAGAAAAAAAGTTGTTTCATATGTTCAAATGTTCTATTTGAAGGTTGTTCAAGAAAAAAAAAAAGAAAAAAATTCAAAAGAAAAAAAAAGAGATCAAGTTTGAAAAAAAAAGAAAGAAAGAGAATAAGTGGTTCAAAGTTTGTTTTAATTCACTCTATTTCATAGTAACATATTTTGTGAGTGAATATGTAAGTGTTGGAATAGTGTTGTATATATGATTGTTTGGTGAACTTTTGTGGAGTTGAGTTGTGATTGGAGATGTTTTGGTCATCACTTGTTGTGACCTTGGGTTTTATTAGGATATGGCTCCCTTAAGCATGGCTTTACTCTCACATTTTCCTAAATTTATCCTACCCTTTACCCTAGAGTTACATTACAAGCTTTAAAGACCTTCCAACCTTTGTGGATAGAGTTGTATGAATGTGAAAGTGTTGTTTATCAACGCAAGTTATGATTTGACATATTTCGAGTCGACTAGTAGGTTGAGCATTCATTGTTTTTAACACACGAGAGTGTGAGTTGGGAGGGCATTGTTCACAAATAAAGGGGTTGGTTGGAGAGCGATCGAGTACATCTTTTACTCGCCACATAAATGAGAGTTGAGTGTGTGAGCACTAGTCTTGAATTCTATATGCTCATGTGGTTTTCCTTACTTGACAATTGTTGGGGATGTAGGATAATTAGATGAATGAGATTGATTGACATTGAAGCATGTTCATTAGATTTATCTTGAATCGTTTGTGCTTGATTTTGATTATTGGGATGAGGCATGTTTTATATGTTCATTGATGAGCTCTTTGCTTAGGGACAAGCAAAGCTTTAGCTTGGGGAAGTTTGATATGTCTAATTTATATAGTGTTTTACCCCCGTCCCGTGGTCATAATTAGTAGTGTTTCTGGTTCTTTAGGGCCACTTTTGTTACTAATTTGTGTATTCTAGTGTTTTCGTAGTTTTAGTTGAGTTTAACAGGAAATTGCACTTTTGGAGCATTTTCCCGGGTTTTCATGGATCAACTACGGAAGCTAAAAGGACACGACCACTCTTGAAGCCCAGGATCGGTGAGAGCCGGTGATTAAGGGCTTGGTATGTGATACCGGGGCTATTGGATCAATTAATCAAGACACGATGAGGAAATCCGGATTGGACCGAGGAATCGAGCCCAATCGAAATCCAAGCCTCGAAGAAGAAGCCGGGCCCGATCGGGCAAGCATACGCCCGATCGGGCGGGTGCGCGCAAAAGCAACCTCAAGGAAGAAGCGCGCCCAATCAGGTGAGCGTTGGCTCGATCGGGCGCAGCATACTAGCAGTGGGCGTTGTAAAAAGGCGGGCCCGATCGGGCGGCCCTTCGCCCGATCGGGCGCGTGTTTATCTTAGAAGTTGATTAGTTTTGTTTTAGTTTTTGTTTTAGGAGGGTTTAAGTACGAATTATGTACGTAATTTTTGTTTACCATCTCTTTTAGATTTTCTCTCTCTACTTAGAATATTTTCTCTCTCTTAAATTCTCTTTCAACTTTGTTCTTAATTACTTTCATTAATCCAGATTTCTTTTGGTAACAATTTCTTCTCTTTTAATTTCAGTTATTTTATTTACTTCTTTGAATATGTCTTGCTTTATTTATTTAATTACTTTAGTTATGATGATGCTTGAGTAGTTTTATTTCTACGGTTTATGGGGATCTAATAAATATTATTAAGGGGTAAATTTGTGATTGTTGATTATCAATACTTGGTTAATTTCCTATTGATTGATTTAATGCTATGCAATTAGGTTTGGCCAGATTTAATTGTATGAGTTTAGCAATATTAACTCGAGATTCGACAGATGAGAATTGATGTTTAGGCTTAGTTTAAATAGGCGGACTAATTTATAAATGGTTAAGGCGAGATTCGACAGATGAGATTTAATACCGGTAAATTAACTCTGTGATTATAATACATAGCGAAAGCCCTTTATAATCTGATTAATCAATGCTTGATGATTTCTTATTATAATTTGCCCTGGATTTTTGTTTATTAGTGAACCTATGCCCTAGGTCTTTTAATATTTAATTCCTCCCTATTTTATTTCCTCCGATCTTATTCTTCGTAGTATAGACTTTATTTACAACAATATTGGTTACCCCGATAATTTAGATTATAATAATTTATTAGGAGTAGAAAGACTTGTTTCCCTGTGGATTCGACCCTACTTCCCTATCTACATTAGTTAGAGGCCTTAGGTAATTACTTTTGATTAGGGGATACGACTTTACCCTGTCAGCCATAGCTAGCAATTCTATTTTCTTGTCGAGGTTCTGGAAAAGGTCCAATTGGCATAATCAGTCCTTGACTATGCAAGCGATCAAAAGCAGCATCGTAGGTCATTTTCAAAGGCGTGTAAACCCTCCTTTGCCTTTGTAATATCTGAGAGGGAGCATTAAGAGCTAGCACATCATTTATATTGACATTATTGGTAGCATTATTGGGCTTAGAAGACAAAGAAGAAGGGGTGTCGTTCTTCTTGTTTTTCCAATTGTTGTTGTTATTATTACTGCTACCACCAATCTTCATCAGTTCATCTTCAATATTAATCCCAATATCGTACACAGCTTTGAAGGTATTCAAAGGAAGAAACTTCAAGTGCTGCTTGTACTTATGGGTCAAATTTGCAATAAACAAGGGAACAGTCACTTTCTCCTTGGGAGGATCCACCAAGAACGCAGCTGTTTCTCTCCACCTGCTTAGATAACTAGTGAAGCCTTCATTCTCCTTCTGTTTGAGAATGGAGAGTTCAGGTTCAGAAGTCTTGGCTTGAATGTTACACTTGTAGCGGTTCATGAAACTTTCAGTAACATCCTCCCAAGTCGCAACATGTTTGGATTCTAGAGAGTAGAACCATTGTTGACAGGCATGCTCCAAGGAAAGAGGGAACACATTAGGGAAGAGTGTCACATCTAATCCCTTAAGAGCCATGGTTGAAAAAAAGGCCTTCAAGTGAAACAGCGGATTATCAGTAGGTTTGAATTTGGGAATGTCAGCAGTGGAAAACTTCTCAGGAAGTTTGTCCCTTATGGACGAAGAGGTGACAAGTTTCTCCACATAAGTGAACTCTTCAGAGATCTACCGCTGTTTTGATTATCTTGCTCTACCGTGTTCATTCTAGTGGTGAGTGTTTGCATCATGTTAGACAACATCTCAATGGTCTTGTTGATGTTCTCAAGTTCCTCCTTAGTAGCCATTGGTTGAAAGTAGACTGGAGACGGACTTTGTGGAGATTATTGTGGTGGTTTCGTTGTACGCCTCTTTGGTTTAAGAGGTTGTTGAGGTATTGACTCGAACTGTAACAATCTACCCTTGCTTCTTGACCAAGTGCTATGACATCGAAACAAACACACCTTTAATGACTAAACTTAACCTTGACCCATCCGGAAAAGAATATTTTTTTTTTATTGAAATTTGCTTTATTTATTTTTTTTTTTAAAAAAAAATAGGAGGATACCATCCGACTTACTCCGAAAAAAAAAACGAAAAAAAATGACACAAGACCACCCTAAAGTATAGTCATGAAATAGTGCACAACAAACGGAAAAGTGTGTGAACACGACATGTGAGTGATTAAGTAAAGGGTAAGGACACGTGTTATGACCGTACAGCTAGACAGGACACCAAACCAGACATACGAACCACATAAGCATGCACAATGACCAAAATAGACAGACTGGACAATCCTCATGGGCACCGTGTCACGGTGCTGACTGTCGTGACACAATACAGTGCAACGTCATACGGGACAAAGCACTATGTCACGGCATTGCACACCGTGGCGCGGCAGACCAGCCGTGACACGGTGTGCAATTCCAGGCCTAAATTTGCGCAATTTCCAGGTTTTAATCAATTTTAAGTCCATGCTAATTACTATGGGGAAATAAAAACCCTCGGTCATAGGTTAAACAAAATGAACAAACACATGAGGGTTAGCACCAAATAAAACACATAGCATTTAGTCACGATGATGTAAAAAGAGTTCGCAACCTAAAGTCAAGATCTATGTTCAACTATTGGTCAAACTTTGGGTGTCAAAAGGGTACCATGGTTAAGAGTTTGGACACGTTAGCAAGGCAGCCTCCCTTGAGGGTGTATGCGAACGGGCGGCTCCGCGAGTTCGTGATGAAATCAAACTCGACTCCATGGTTTGGGTGGATTTAATAACTCGGATGAACCCTTAGTTCCATGAGCGTTTTTGGGTTGATAGAGCTTAAATCCCCCAAGGCTAAGACGTATGTAGAACACACACGTTTTTTTTAGAAAAATCGAAGGAAGTTGACAGTGAGAAGAGAAAATAAGCCACTGGACTGATTTAAGGACTGCTGTGACACGACAGAGAGCACCGTGGAATGATGCTGCACACTGTCTGACGGTGTACTTAACCGTGACACGGCAGTCAGAAAATCTGATTGGTGCCTTGTTTTCCTTCGTACGTAATCAAGTTATTCAATTTTTCCTATGGGATGACCTAAATGCGACTTTAAAATGTCTATGCTTATGCAAAAATGCCAAATTAATCACAGGGATATTTTTCAAGAACCCTTCAAGTCTCATCCACTCATCTTAATTAAATACCGATCACTCAAATCGATAAATAACCAAGAATCCTCCCCAGTGGAGTCGCCAAATTGTAGGCGTCGCTCGAAGTGCGCTTACATTAAGCATGTTGTGAATATGCTTGGCACCCATAGGAAGTGGGAAATGACATAATACGATTAAGGACAAATAATGTAGGGAGCCGCCAACAAGTTTTTAAGGAACTTGTAAACCGTTCACGGATCTTAAAAGGCAACCACGATTAAGGGACAACGAAAGACAACAACGATTGACCCGTGAAGGTTACACCCCATTCATAATCCATGAGATTAATAACTCCACATGGTTTGGAACCACGAAAGGAGGATCGGGGATGATGATACGAAGTGAGTCATGGAGTCACATTCGCCCGTATTGGCCTCTACTCGATTCTTATAGTGAAAAGCATTCTTGCGATCTCACAGGCATACAAACAGAGATTCAATTTTCTCCAAACTATTATTAGGCTAAATTGGTTTAATATTAATGCAACATATAATTCTAAAATATTGTGATCATTTGATTTCATAACAAGATTAAAAAGGATCCTAAGCCGGTTGTCCAAATTATCTTATTAGGCGTGTTTTTCAATTACATATTCCCTCTAACATGCAATATGGTGATCAATAAATAATAATAGAATAAGCGTTAATATTGGAAGCAATTTAACAATAAATCCAACAATATAAAATCTTTATAAAAATAATATAAATAAAAGGAGCATAATTCTTACTTTGATTATGTTTGCTTGCAACTATAAAATAATAAACTAGTTAGTAACATCAAGGAAAAATAATAAAACAATAATTAAATTAAATTAAATTAAATAGAGTTGATTTGGGGCCAAACCCTCAAACAGTTCTACGTTTCACGCCTTGGTTTAAGGATAGAAACACGAGTAAAATATGGACTCCTTGGAGTGCTTGAAGAAGTAATTTTGAAAGAGAAAAGGCAGGCTAGTGTTTAGGTTAGAGCATAGAAGAGAGAAAAAGAGAGAATTAATTGATGCCCCGTACATCAGAAATGAGGGGGTGTTTATAGCAAAAATGAGTAGAGAGAACACACGGAACCCTAAAAAGATAAAAACCCTAAAATATAGCACCGCGACACGGCAGAGAGCACCGTGACACGGTGCCAGGCACCGTCAGACAGGGAAAATTCCCGTGACACAGTGGACAATAGTGTGGCGCGGGAAATAACTAGGTTACGGGGAACAAAACGCGTGAAGGGTTTACGCGGAAAGGACACGGAGTTGCCCCGTGTCACAGTATAGGCACCGTGTCACGAGGAATCCCACCGTGGCGCGGCATTGGATCCCGTGACACGGTGCTTACTGCCTTGACGCGGGAACCCTGTAGTCCATTTTTCCGTCTAAGTTCATTTTTACCCTAATTTCGTTCGGCCTTTTTAAGTGCCGATTGATAATTTCAGACCATTTCTGATTTACTATTATTAATTGGACCAAAATAATAAATAATAAATAAAATAAAATAAATAAAAGGTTTGGGCAAAAATACGTCGTTTGAAAGTTGCTTCAAGGATCCAATTAAAAATAAATTATGCTTTAACTAAACATCAAGACTGATCCATGGACTATTCAAAAACTGAATTTAATTAAACACGATTTTGTAAGCACTCTCAGGATTAACTACAGAACCCGACCAATAGTGGCAGTGAAAGATTGTTCATCATCGGGTTTGGTTTTAGGGAGACATTTTTAGATGTCTACAGCTGTAGATCGCGCTTCTCTAAATCTTTTATTAATTCAAATGTTGTGTGCAACTCATTAAGTTGCACGTGGCATCCTTGCACAACTCAGTTTCTTCTGCGCGCTTGGCCAGCGCGACCTAATGAGTTGCGCGCGGACATTGGTCACTAAAAAAAGACTAGTACTCAGATTTCGATCCATTTTGAATTTTTCGCAACGGTTTTGTACGTTGTTAGACGTAATAACGCGCGAATTATTGAAATCTTTTAAAATTGCTTTGCATCCAATAGTTTATTTTCTTCTTTGATAGTTTTTTGCATCATTTTGCATGCACACCGTGCTTAATGCCTTCCATAAGCATACGTTTTGAACGTTTTTCGTAAGAGTTTCTTAAGATGTTCTGTGGTGGTGCTTTACGTAAAAGCACCCATAAACAGGTTTGTCATTTTACTGTACTAACGTTATAAATGTTCGGCTTTTCTTCTTTTTTCACGTCCGAAGCAAAAAGGAAGGCGTTGTCATGCAGCGTAAAAATGCAAAAGGTGTATCGTACGGTGTAAAATTGTATGACATAGGTGTTGCGTTAAATTTCACTTCAGCCCAAGCTTTGCGAGATCTACCTCTCGGAACTAAAAGGTAGAGGATTACTTTAGGCGTTAGCTCACGAGTCGACAGGCGCACCGAACCATCAGGAACATACACTTCTTAATTTAAAGCAAATACGATAGTTAGTGAGCTTACTAGCTTACCGGACAATTAGGGTGTCTGTCCACCCCCTGTGTATAGAAGCGACAAGACGATGTCGCTACTATGTAGTCACGTGCCCTCAGTCCTGAGACACGTGTACCCTTCTTGTTGACAAAACTGCTGAAAGAGTTGTTGACTTTCTTCCCTCTCACTAGATTTGGATATGTGCCTCCAATCATGAGACATGTATTTCTATCTTGTGGACATCCGGTTCAAATACCGGACCATTAAGCCTCAAATTCCAAAAACACCATTTTCATTTTTTTACTTTGTTAAAGTCAGGCTAAAGTTTCAATGACATATCGAGGGACTTTAGACTAACGATGACACTATTGAGAGGAAATCATCCCCTTTTATTCTTTTTTAAAGACCGATCTCTTCTCATGACTTGACATCACCCAGAATACCTTTACTTGTAAAAGCGTTCTATAATTGCAAAGGGTCAATCTAGATTCTTTAGCGCGTTAAGACTAGGAAAAACTTTTTCTAGCCTTAATAGCTACATGTTTTGAACACTTAGCGAACCAAAGATCGTTTTCACATCCTTAATATTTTTGAAAGATTCTCTATTCTTTGAGAACTTTGCAGAATGAGTCTCGGATTTATTTCCTTGACTACTTTGATTATTGTCTATTCTAGACTCGATCAAAGTAGGAGCTAACTGTAGACACCTACTTTTGGCCTCTTGTCTCAAAAGGAAGTGCGATGATGTTACAAAAATCCGTTCTTCATGTTAGATCAAAGTTAAAGAGTTTATGGACTACGAAATGCATTATGAAGTAAGTTGAAACCCATATTTGAGACTAATTTATCTTAGAGCCTTGTCCGATTACTAATTAATACATGTTTAAACTTTATTAATAACAAACTTAAATGCGGCAAATGCAATGACTGGATCCAATGGAAACTACATTGTTGAAAACCAAGCCAAACAGATAAACCAACCATCAAATTCCCATGAAAGGCCTATATATATGGATATCCCTTTCAAATATCTTTCCAACAGTATACTATAAGCCCAATTCCAAGCCAAAACAAAGAAGTTATGATCAAAACACTAAAACGGGCCCTAAAACCGACACCCTTGCACTCCAACGGCCATAACTTTTGATACATAACATATTTTAACCTAATTCTAATGGAATTGGAAATTATACATTCATATATTTCCAATGATATGTCACACATCTTAATCCGACTCCACAATCAAAAGTTATGGAAGTTTTAAAAACGCGTTTTCGTATGAGGCAAACCGCAAACAAGGGTGACCAACTCATTGAGATGCGCGCGGCATCCAGCGTGACTCAGAGAGTTGCGCAAGCCACCTAAAGGCGCAGATCTAAAACCCTAAACCTAGATCCCTACGCCTATAAATAGGGGTTTTCGTTCAGCATTACGGGAACCGAAAATTCGGGATTAAAACCCTAGTATTCTCAAAACCCTAATCTCTCAACTTCTCTTACTATCATACTACCTTTTCTTCTCTCTTCCCAAATACTTTCCAACCCTAATTGAATCCATTGAAGTCCTTGGAGGTACGAAGAAGAAAGAAAGTTCATAAACACATTAAACAGAGATTTAACATAAAAGAAGAACAATTAGTTTCTTGAGCACTTAGATAAATCACTTTTCTTTTATTGTTTAAATAACTTTAATTGATTAATTAGTGTTGTTTGATCACTTTAAACAAATTTTTAATTAATTAATTCACATAGTACTGTTTCGTTAATCAAGACTAGAATTTGAATAATTAATTGTTGTTTTATCACTTAAGACAAGGCGAATATTGTTTATTTATTGTTCTTTCACGAATATTGATTTAAGAATAACAACTTTTACAATGTAATTCCTACATGATTAATGCGTGTAAATAAAATCAACTAACTTAGTTTTAGGTATCGCGTTGCATATATTGTTTGATGATGAAATTGTGAAAAAGGAAGAGCTAGTAGAGGCTGCACTAGGGCTAGAATAGCGATTTCTCCCTAAAAGGAACGTTATTTTAGTACCCTCGCTCCCGAACTCATTTCTGGTTTATGTAGACCAATTTGGGCATGGGTAAACTTACGATTCATGCTAATTATCCCATGAACTCCACATGGGAGAAAGGCATGAATGAGGTTTATGAGTTTTCCTAAAACTCATTGGCGACTCCCTACTTGTTTCTTATAAAAAAGCATGATGACAATATCAATTCTAATTTAAGGTCCCCCAAACAGTAAGGAATTCAAATCCTAATACACCCTAACAAGTGTAAAGTCCTAGGCTTTTAAAGGGCCAATGGGCATCTAAGGAAGGACCCTCTACGATGGGATCACCTTCCTTACACTAGGCGTTTGGCAGTTAACACCAAACTCATGGGCTAACATTTCAGGGTATGTTGCCGCCTACGAAATGCAGAATTTGAACCCCGGCTGGGAGGCATTTTCTCATATGCACTATCTCAGCCGCAACCTAGGCGGATGGAGAGCGTGGTACACATTGACCACCCTCACTCAATATCAGATGACTTTGGACAACGTGTCCAATTATGATGCCTGGAAACATCGTTTCTATTTACTGTCTGCCCCCACCCATCGAGAAAACCGGGAGCTGCGTCTGTATAATAAAAAAACCTGACCTTCTTGGTTGGAAATGCGCCCTTCCCCAGATCCCAAGGGATGATTACGACAAAATTATGGAGACAAAGTTCTTCGAGCTTAAGCCCGAGACTCTATCAACTAGGGACGTAATAAAGGTTCCAAATAATTGGATTCCAATGTGCCCATGGTTCATAGACGAGGCGTTTTTGTCTTCCTGTGGGCTAAGCACAATGTTTCCAAAGCGTATGTTTGCTACACATCCGGCGGATTGTTGTTTGTACTATTTTCTTGTTAACAAGATACAATTTTGTACTAAGTGTTTGTTTATAATTTTTGTAGAAGAAGTTTTGGAAATGGTCGCAAACGAGAAAACACCAAAACGGTCCTTGGCTTAAATTCGCAAGGACCTGGCAGAGGCTAGAGCCGCCAAGATAAAGGCTGAGGTAAAAAATCGTCTAGCCCCTTGACCCGATTTTCAAAAAGGTATTGTCGGTTGCATGATTAACACAACTTTACTTGCAGGGTGGAGAGGCTCCTAGGTCCTTCTCCAAGAACCTTTTAAAATGGGGACGGGATAACACCGTCTGCACTCCAATTATGCCTGCAAAGTCTGCTAAGGCAGCTTCAGGTAAGACGGGCCCAAAAGGCTCTTTTAGGAAACACCGCCTGCGCATCAGGGGGAGAAATATGACCATCGGAGGCTTTGGAGTGGGCTTTGACATGGCTCCATCTAGCCTATTCGAGCCTGTGGGTGGTGCAAACTCACTAGCTTCTGAAGGTATATATAATCCTTTCGAATCTAAGCCTGAGCTTGGATGGCCCTTGCGAGTGAAATCTCACTCTCAACAGACCTCTTCGTTAGATAGCCGGCATCAAGCTGGCGCCGCCTGTATAGCTCACTCACCCCCTTTCACATATGGTGCAGATCAATCCCCTCGATGGCCGAAAGTGCAGGCGCATGCTAAGGCCATGCTGGCGCTTGTCCCCAAAAAGGAGAAGGACGCCATCACTACTAGAAAATCCGTGTTTGTAGGACGCTTTTATAGCTTTTTTTTTACGCAAAAAAGCGTAAAAAATTTCTTTCTCGACGCTTTAAAAAAGTGTCGAAAAATAGTGAGTCGAGAAAATTCTATCTCGACGCTTTTTTGTGTCCAAATTTTATACAAAGTGTCGAAATTTGCAATAGTTGGCGCACTTTCTCAACTTTAGTGACGCTTTTTTGTGTCTACAATGTTTAATTTGGCGACGCTTTTTAGTGTCCAGAGCTTTAAATATTGGATGTTATTTTATATTTTTACAATGTGTTTTTTTGTCTATATTTTCTAAGGTTGGGATGCTTTCTCTTGTCTAAATTTTAAAAAATATCTAGAATATATTACCAAAAAAAATAATTCACAC
The DNA here is from genome assembly GCF_948465745.1 of Chenopodium album. NCBI lineage: Eukaryota > Viridiplantae > Streptophyta > Magnoliopsida > Caryophyllales > Amaranthaceae > Chenopodium > Chenopodium album. Next base: position 38,942,343 of record NC_137841.1, on the reverse strand, counting down.
TGAAAATAAGGCCAATTTTTATTAATTTTTTATTGCATATAAATATATTATAGTATATGTACAATATCTCATAGTAATGAGTTTTATTACCACAAATATAATTCCAACTTATACTTCATTTGTAACTAGTTGTATACTTGTAGTGGAACAAATTTTGAGACATCGATAGTAAATATAAAGAAATCTAAAGCTAAGCTATCTCAAAGTAATGAAGTTAGGTGTGCAAATTCTAAAGAAATCAAACAGTCAAGAAGAAATCAAATATATCAAGCACTAGGGTTTAGGATCCACATATACTCGGAATGTATACAACTAATTGGGATTGGAGATGACTAAATCGAGTGTTGCGAGAGAAAATCAATTAAGCAATCAAGAGAGTATGGTAGGCTTATCTCCTAGAGGTCAAGCTAGCGACAACAATGAGAGACTATAACTAGGAACCTTGCAAACCTAATCAATCGACAAAAGCAAGCCACAAATCAATTTTCCGTATCAATGTGAACTTACAAAGCATTCTAGTGCAACAATCAAAGTTAGGTACTCTTCAATTAATCACACACATGCACTTAATCAATCAACCAATTTAATCACTATATCAACTCCATCAATTTCCCCCAATTAGCATCAATGCACTACTCATATATGTTTCACCATTCCCCTAGCAAAAAAACTACTCACAATCCATCGAAATCAAGATCAAAACTAAGCTAAACAACAATTTCATCATCATCATCATGTGAATAAAACTAATTCAATCACAGTTGCAATTCAAACTTGAACAATCAACAAAACTATTGCAATCATAAGCTAAAGATTGCATTAAAGTAAAAGAAATCCTTACAAACTTGCTTCAATTCAATGGAGAAAATGCTATAATCATCCATCTTCAATCATCAATCAAGAACTTCTCTCTCTACAATCTACAGTTTCTCTCTCTATAAAAATGATCTTAAAATCCTATTTAATTCTAAAAAATGAAATCTCCCTCTAAAAATAGAATGAAAAACTTTATATAGTAAAACTAACAAAGAGAAATTAGTTAGATAGTCCCTTAATAAACCCGTACAGGCGCGGCCAACTATAAGGGGGAGCGTGGCCGCGCAAATATGAGTACGGAACAGAGACCCAGACAGGCGCACCCGTACAACCAGGCCGCGCGCCCGAGCCTAGGAATAGGGCAGCCCTCTTCACCATCATGCCAATGCTCTTCGTGCGTTCCACTCAATGCTTTTGATAAACATGGGACTTTGCAGTTTCCAAACACCATGATTGTGAATTTAACACGAGAATTCGTGCCCCCACGGCTTAAAAGCACGGCCTAAAGTCTTTAGAAACTTGCACTTATCCATGATTGAGCATTGACTGGAGAACATTAGGCATCCTAATCAATGCTAAACTTACGAAGGGGCCTCGGGAATCTTTGGATAACGACCTTAACCTGAAAATGAAAGAAAGCAAGCAAATAAAAGAGAAAATAACAAAATAAACCGAGAAATGCATAAAAATAGAAATCCAACTAAGAAAATTAAAACTAAAGAAATAAAGAGTAAAATCAAGGAAAATCTAAAGAAAAGAGTTATAGAATAGCATAAAATCCACCCTAAAGAGATGTCTGTGTAATAATATGTACCCCAAGAGGTGGTAAAGTATGTCTTTTCTTCATCTTCTTTTGCCATTAGGATTTGGTTGTAACCTGCGTATCCATCTATAAAGGATAACACCGTGTTATCTACCAATATATCAAAATAAGGTAGAGGAAAATCATCTATAGGGCTAGCCTTGTTAAGGTCCCTAAAGTCGACACACATGCGAACTCGTCCATCCTTTCTAGGGACTAGGACGATGTTTGCTACCCATTTTGGGTAATGACATACGCGAATGAAATCTGCGTCTAATTTCTTTTGTAGTTCTTCTTTTATTTTCAAAGCGACATTAGGTTTCTTATGTTGAAGTTTTTGTTTTACTGGATTAGAGGTAGGGTTCAAGGGAATGGTATGTTCTGCAATTTCCCTATCTATTCCAAGCATGTTCTTGTATGACCAAGCGAACACGTCTTCGAATTCTTTGAGCGTCGTTATAAGAGTCGATCGCCCTTCCGGATTTAAAGTTAAGCCAATTTTGATTTCCATTTTGTTTTCATTAGTTCCTTTATTGACTATTTCAGTTTCTTCAATTATAGGGTTCTTTTGTTCTCATTCATTCATTAGTTCAACCATTTTATTAATACTATCATCTTCATTAGATTGATTTTTATAGCATTCAAAAGATTCAAGAGAAGCCATACACACAGAAATAGAGCTCATATTATCGAATTCAAAAGAGAGTACATCAAGTGAAGAATCCTTTTTGGGATCTTTGTCCTTAGAACTAGAAAATAAAGATTCAGTAATAGCCATAAGGCTCAAATTTTCAGTTTCCTTAAAATCTAAGATAAACTCGTCATCCAATTCTTCAAACATCTTCCCTTCGCCTGTGACAATTTTCAGCTTGTCACCTTTATGATTGGTCTACTTGAAAGATTTCCATTATCCATGCTTGAAGGTTTCATTAGAAGGGGTGATCAACGAGGTTGGGTCAAAATCTTCATCTTGGATGGCATTTTGATTAGTCATAGTAGCAACATGGTTTTCCTCTAGTCGAAATAGCAAGTTGAATGCTTGTCTATCATTGCACCCTGGGGTTGGGTGTTTTGGTTCAACAATTTCGAGATCGTCATTCAAGAAGAAGCAATCATGAAATATTTCAAATCCAGGCATCTTGATTCCTCCCAAAAATAATGGTTATGGAAAGTCATAGCAAGGGTAATCTTCTCCATTCCTAATGAATTGTCCGGTAAGGTTTTGTTGGTAAGATGGGAGAAAAGTGATTATCCCCTTTTTATTGTTGTCTCTATGGGATTTGTTTTTAGCATCGTGAGACTTTAGTTCTTCCTTGGTTTGTTTGTATCCCAATCCAAAAGAGAAACTTTTCTTTGGGATAGGAAGTAAAAGAGATTCCTTCATTCCTATTCCCAAAGGCCTCCTAGCAAAGTTAATACACCTAAACAAGATATTTTTTACTATCTGGGTGGAATATGGATCAAGCTTGAATGTTTCTTCAAGGCTCTCTTCCATTTTGATTGTGCAGATTAGCTCGGCGACAAATCCCCACTTGTCCTCTTCATTATTACCATGGTTTATTTTTAGAAGTGATTGCTCATTCATAGCTATTTTTAGATGAGAAGCATGTATAGTCATAGGAAGCCCTTGATAGTTCAACCTAATCATTTGATGAAGTAAGGATGGTATTGCACCAAGCTCATGTATCCAAGGACATCAAAGTATAATGTTGAATGTGGGTTTAATATCCATGACATGGAATTCAACCATCTTTTTAATTGGGCCTCTGGTAGCTAGTAGTTTAACAGTTTCACAAACTGATCTTCTCGAGTTATCATAGGCCCTAATGCTGTGTGTTGTTAAATGAAAATCTTTTTCTGGATTAAGGCCTAGATATTTTGCTGTTTGTAATGGGCACACATTTATACCTGACCCATTATCTATTGAAGTGATAGGGATATTTTACCCTTTGCACCCCACAGTTAAGTATAATGCATTGTTGTGGCTAGTGTCTTTTGAAGGCAAATCATCATTAGTGAAAATGATTGATTTATCGGATTTCTCGCTAGTAAGCAAGCTAATGAGATCTTTTGGGGGTTGTGTCTTTACTTACAGACAAAGCCGTTAGAGTGTTCATAGGAGAATTCATATGTTCTTTAGAAGTACTTAGAATTTCCCAAATGTTAACATTCCCCTTGGATTGGTGAAGTTGTTTGACCAATGGTTCTTCCACCACAAGTAGAGGTGGTATTGGGTTTTGTACTTAACCTTGAGTTTGATTTTGTATGGTCAAAGATCCATTTGGTGGTGCTTGGTAAACTCCTCCAGAACGAGTTATATGATCTATCTCATTTGGGTTAGTTGTAAGACTCGTGAACCAACTTTCTTCTAGAGGCTTTGATTGTGCCTTCCTTTAAAGATGTTCCATGAGTTCTGCTTGATGCCATTGTTCAGCCAAGAAGAGATTTGATATTTCTTATGACTTCCCCAAGAAGTGACCCCAATCAAGCGCTCCATTTGTCTCATTTTGGAGACAAGATGGAGGTGGGACGGCGGCATACTTAGCGACATATAAGACTTGAAAGTCGTCGTCCCATATCCCACACACTTCATTAGTTGCCCTATGAGTGTTGTGGTTAGAGGTTTCCCTATAGGTGTGATATAGTCCAAAGGATTGAACGTATCATTTCCCATATGGTCCTCATCAATGTGAAATACCCCTAGTGGGGATATATTGTTGTTAGGTTTAGGCATGGGAATTCGCCCGTCTACTAGATCTGGTACTTTGTGTTTTAAGACATTGCAACGTTCGGTATCATGCCCAACACCCCTATGATAAGCACAATAAGCACTACCATCCCATTGAGCGTACCTTCTTTCTGGTGGGGTGGGTGGTGTTGGCCCTGTTGGTGTAAGTAGACCTTTTTCGCTCAATTTTTCTAATAATTCTTTATAGCTCACAGGAAATGGTGTAAATTTCCATTCTTTTATCCATCTTCTTCGAGGATCATTATTGTTATTATATTTCGTGGAGGTCGCAAATACATCAATAAAGGATGAAGTATTATCATTCCCCTTTTTGTAGTTATTCCTAGGTTGATGATGATAAGGTTTGTTTGCTTTTTTTTTTTTTTAACAAGATCATCTTTAATCCTAGTAGCCACATAATAGACCTTAACATAGATGCTTGTTATACTTTTCATGACAATTGTCAATGAACTTTTGTACTAACTCGAGTTTAGGTTGCCTTTGGGAAAGGTGAGCCGCCTTTTCTCGCCATATACCATAGAAAGCAAGGAAACCTTCATCGTCGCCTTGCTTAAGCATTTCAAGTTCACGTAGAGTCGATTTGAACTCTACGTTACTCTCATATTGGGTAATGAAAGCCAAAACTACATCTTCCCATGTTGTTTTGAATTTTGAATCTAGCTCATAGAACCACTCTCTCGCGGTCGGGTCTAGAGATAAAGGGAAAGTCAAAGCATAAGGCCTAGGACCAACTCCCTTTAATGCCATGGTTCTAGTAGGACATTTAAGTTATTTTGTGGATTATTGGTCACCTTAAATATTGGCAAGTCTGTAGCTACGAACTTTTCCAGTAAAGCAAGTGCTGGGGGAGGAGCAAACTTTTCTGCGTCGAAGTACTTGTTTCCCATGTTAGAACGAAGAACAAGCTTCTCTAACGACTTTACTTTGACGGATAATTGTTTTATCTTTTGTTGCAAAGCTAGAGTCTCGGCATTTTTCTTTTCAGCCTTTTCAAGTTTCTTAATTCTTCTATCCTCATCCTCTTGAACCTTTTCTTCTCTCAAGAGAGCAATCTCTTCTTGGAGTTGCTCAATGGTTGACATTGTTGTTTGACTAGGACTAGTTGTCGAGGGGAGGTGGTTTGAAAGGGGTGGATTGTTAGATGGTAAACTAACCCGAAGGCGAGACTAGGTCGTTAAAAACTAATTTACCCTTGGTCAAAACAAAATTTATAATCTCTCAACACACCCCTACACAAAGCATAGAGTAAGTCGAGGGTCGAACCACAAGGAATGGGAAATGAATTCTAAAGTCAAAGCAAAGCTATTTCGAAGCAATAAAGTGAGGTGTGTGTATTCAAAACAATCAAACAATCAAATTGAAATCAAAATTAACAAGCACTAGGGTTAGGATCCGCATATACTCGGAAAGTCAAGTGTTGCGAGGGAAAATCAACTAAGCAATCAAGAGAGTAAGGTATGCTAATCTCCTAGAGGTTAAGCTAGCGCCAACTACGAGAGACTCTAACTAGGAACCTTGCAAACCTACTCAATCGACAAAAGCAAGCCACATATCAATTTTCCGTATCAATGCAAGCCTACAATGCATTCTAGTGTAACAAATCAAAGTTAGCTACTCTTCAATTAATCACACACATGTACTTAATCAATCAACCAATTTAATCACAACATCAACTCCATCAATTTCCCCCAATTAGCATCAATCCATCACTCATACATGCTTCACCATTCCCCTAGCAAGAGAACTACTCACAATCCATTGAAAATAAGATCAAAACTAAGCTAATCAACAATTTCATCATCATCATATCAATAGAACTAAATCAATCACAAATTCAATTCAAACTTGAACAATCAACAAAACAATTGAAATGATCAGCTGAAAATTGCATTAAAGTAAATCCTTACAAACTTGCTTCAATTCAATGGAGGAAATGCTAATATTAACAATCATCAATCAACAATCAAGAACTTCTTTATCTATAATCTAGAGTTTCTCTCTATAAAATTATAAGCCTAATTTTCTGAATTAATTCTCAAACGATTCTCTAATTATCCCCTCTCTAAAAATAGAAAGAAAATCTATATATAGTAAAACTAAGAGAAGTTAGTTAGATCGTCCCCAAATAAACCCATACAGGCGCGGCCAACTATAAGGGGAGCGCGGCCGCGCAAAACTGGTTACGGAACAGGGACCCAGACAGGCGCGCCTGTGCCACCAGGCTACGCGGCCGCGGTTTGGTCGCGCGCGCCCGCGCCTAGGAGCAGGGGAGCTCTTTTCCCTATCATTCCGATGCTCCTCGTGCGTCCCACTTGATGTTCTTGATAAACAAAGAACCTTGCAGTTTCTAAACTCCATGTTTGCGGGTTCAAGACAAGAAATAATGCCCCCACGACTTGAATGCATAGCTCATGGTCTTTAGGAACTTGCACTTCACCATGCTTGAGCATCAAATGGAGACCACTAGGTATCCTAATCAGTGCCAAACATGGGAAGAGGCCTCGGGAAACTAGGAAAACGACCTTAACCTGAAAAATAAAGGAAAAAAAGCAAATAAAAGAGAAAATAACAAAATAAACCAATAAATGCATAAAGAAAGAAATCAAACTAAGAAAATGCAAACTAAAAGAAATAAAGAGTAAAATCAAGGAAAAACTAAGTAAAAGAACTATTGAATAACATGAAATTCATCTTAAAAAGAACAAAATGAGTGCCATAAATGACACTCATCAAATTCCCCCAAGCTAAACTTTTGCTCGTCCTCGAGCAAAACAAAGCAAGAAAGAATAAGGATGAAAAACTTATTCAAAAAGAAAAAGAACGACATAAGAAAGGAATATACACTAAGACTCACTATCGTAGGGATCACGGTTGTTTTTAGCTATAACAAGCCCTTTAAACACCAAAGTCGCCTATGAGGACGAGTGAGGTCTCGTAAAGGTTTCCTAAGAGCTTAACCTATAACTCTCCACCAACATACATGGGGAAAACCACAAAAATGAAAGTAAAAGAAAGGAAAACAAAATTGAAACCTTTACGAATTGGACTTTACAAAATGATCACATTTCTAATGAATAAACATCTTTCTTAAGCAATAGAGGTATGCACGTTTCAAGATATCCGAGGTTGATTGAAACATAGAGTATGCTAAGCATAGAGAACTAGTCATCACAATTCACCTTCATCCCGTTCAATCTTATCGCGTTCTCCCTATAGTCTAAAATCTCCCTCTAATGAGCATCTCAATAGCTCCACAAAGGAGCCGGAAAAGAAACACTATTGGGCTACACGACGTCTTGACTATGCATCCCCTTTCTTTAGGCTTTAACTCATAATGCCCTCCCTCGAAATTTTACTCAACCTCTAAGTCGAAAGGTCTGTCCCATGGTTGTAACGTAAGGGCAAAAAGGGTTAGGGATAGCCTAAAATTTTAAAATTTGGTGGTATCCCAAATAGTAAAGCAAAGAACGGGCCCTTTCTTGGAATCACAATCAAGTAGTCACCAAACAAAAACAAACTAACTCTCCCAAGCTTATTCAAAGCCATAATCACAATGGTATTTACAAAAAGTGTAAACGCTTCTCCCCCAAGCTTAAAGGAAGCATTGTCCTCAATGCTTGAAAAGGGAAAAGAATCACATCAAAATATTTTTGATTTTTCTCATTTTCAATTTTTTTTATTTTTTTTATTGCATAACTTCATAGCAAGTGTCCTCGCCTCTTTTAACCTTGGACGGCTTTTACAACTTTGCATTTATTATGTCCTTGCCTTTTTTAACTTTGGATGGCTTTTTCTATCACACATTTGCCATTATTCACAAAATATTTACAAAACACAAGCTTGCTTACAAAAAGAACTAATGTCGATACTTATAAACCACAAACTCCACAAACATGATCATTTACTTCATAAAAACCAAAAATGGAACAAAAAGAAACAAAAGGCTCAAAATTCTAAAGATGTGGCTTGAAAAGAATGGAAAAGGCTCAAATGGATAGCAAGAGGGAAAATGTAAACCCAAAGAACTAAAATAAAGAAGATTAAACCTAGAAAAAGAAAAATTACCACCCCGAAAAGTGCCTTTGTCCTCCCTAGATGGCTCGGTCTCGTGTTTGAGAATTATGAGTCAAGATTCAAGATTAGTCAAGGATCCATGCCAATCATGCAAGTTATGTAGAAGGCTTGAAAAATGAAGAACCTCACATGGATGTAGCAAAAACTCATTATAGGTTTCAAATCGACCATAGGAAGCAACTACCAATATGCCACAAACAAGTAGAATCCGGTTTCATGATCCTCCTAGTTCTAGGACATGCTACCTTAGCATACACCTATCCTAGAGTCAACCAAGCATATTCTCAAACCGTGCATACCCATACAATTTAGGAAGATATTCATTCAAAAGCAAAAATTGGTTGTATATAGTCCAATTCAAAAAGAAAAACAAAAAAGTGACAAATAAAGCCTAAAAAACATACCAAAATTCAAAAATAAAAAGAAAGAAAAATAAAAGATAAGAAAAGAGAAAAGGAAAAACATAGTTAAAGGAAAAGAAGGAAAATAAAGAATGGAACGAATATGCAAGTAAAGCATGTAATACCAAATCGACAAACAAGTGATCAAATGACAACATCGTCAATGATCCCAAACACTCTAGGTGTTAAAAGCATCCATCCTTGAACCATTCAACTTTTCCTAAAGCTAATCCTAAACTATGCTTCCAAGAAAGTAAAAGAGAATAAAGGGAAATAAGCAAGATCTCACCGGCTTCCAAGCAATTAAAAAAAGTAAGGTGAAGAATCAACCATCTCATGAAGCTCCAAAAATCAAATCATCATCATCAAAGCCATGTGGGAACAAAAATGGAAAATAAGACTATGGACAAAGAAAATGGTTAGTAACTTCAAAACAAAAGAAAAGAAAAAAAAAACGAAAAGGAAAGAAAATAAAAAGAAAAAATAAGCAAAACTAAATTATCAAGAAAACAAAAATAATAAAATAAGAACTAAATCACTAACTAATCAACAAAATACTAAACTACAAAATTTGGATTCAAAGGGGTTTGGATTTTTGGGGTTTGGATACATAGGAGCAAACACACATCATCATCACAACAACAACAAGATAAAAAATTAGCAAACTTCATCAAAGTAGGATCAAGAATGAGATTATCATGCAAAGAATCAAGAGAAGCAAGGTTAATTTCAACAACAAATTGGCCACAGAGAAAAAAGCCCTAAGAAAAGGAAAAGTTCCCCCAAGCTAAACAAATATACATCTCAACATCCCAACAATACAAAGAAAGCACACATAAGACAAGGGATAGAGGCACAAAGCACAACAATGAGGGGAACTAGCAACCACTACCACTCGGCCTAGAGCCATCATTGTTATCCCCATCATAGGAAAACCCAGATGGAGGACCATGAGGATCCCATCCCCCGGTGTAACCGGGTGGCCAACCATAATGCCCCCTAAAGTTGTCATGTTGCCAAGGGGCAAGGGGAGTGAATTTCTCGAGCAAAGCGAGCGGTAGTGGATGATCGGGGTGTACATAGGGGTAGTTAGGATCACCCCTATAATCGCTCCCACTGGGAACACGGTAATCGTAGTTACTATGCTCATTGGGGAATGAGCGAGTCTCGGTGTTGGACCCTGGGGGTCCTTGCCAATATGTGTACGTAGGTACCCAATCACCCCCAAAAGATGGTAGAGGACCATATTGGGGTGGAAAGTAAAGGTAGTTAACCGGGGGAGTGATTTCTCCCCGGTTAACACCCGCAACATATAAGTGTTGTTATTGGAGAAACATACCTTGTTGCATCTCTGAAACCCTTCTCATATGGGTATAGAGGGCCTCAAAATCTTGATCGTACATGCCCTCCAACCAGATTTTCATGCCCTTCATTTCAGCACTAAGGGCATCCAAGTCGGAGCTAGCATATTGATGATGTTTCTTTTGATGTTGTTGTTGTTGTGGTGGCTCTTTTTCTTCTTCTTCTTCTTCACCCATTTCTTCATCATCATCAAAGTAGGGAGGGAGGTGACTAATGGGGACATGCCAAATGTTTGCAACATTCTCTCGGTGGAGAGAAGTCAAGGAAGGGTTAGGGAGATAACACCAATGCTCATTGTCCCTTAGCCACTCAAATACCTCGTCATCATCATTCTTGGCCAAAAAATGGATTTGCTTTAATTTGTTGATGTCGAGGTAAAGAGAACATGCCCCACCGGAGTGCAAGATGGCAAATAATGCCCTAGCTCAAGGTTGGTCACTAGCCTAGTGACCATGCTCCCACAAGGGATCTCGCTGGATTCCCTATCTTGAAACACTTGGCAATAGCTTGCAAAAGTGTACCCCATGTTTAGGCGATCCCGCTACTCCACTCGAGTAGCCACCCATAAAATCCGAAGTTCCAATTGGCTCATCTTCCCCAATTCTTGCTTCGGGAACACCAAATATCCCAATAGCCTATGGAGCACCCGGAGACATGGTTGATATACCTTATCTTGGCATACCGGGTCACAAAGTCACCGCAACAAGAAATATCGTCCCACCACGAATTTTGATCATACTCATCGTTGAAAAAGAACTCGGGATCCAAAATATCAGAATTTGGATCAAAATCAAGAGCCGCATTAAACTCTTCCAAAGATTAATCGAATTAGAGCAATCCTTAGCCACCAATTTCCACTCACAAGAAAAACCCCAAATAAGCTTCAACAATGGAGGAGGGAGAATGGTGGTTGTTATGGGTGAAATGTAGTATGAATTTGTTAAAATTGGAAGAATTACATAAGGATTTCATGAATTGTTATGGAAATTTGGTTGAATTTGAGTGAAAATTTGACGAATGAGTGTAGGGATATGGTGCGGTTTTGATGAGGGTGAAGGAGTATGTGTGCGTGAGAAAATGAGGGTGAAGGGGAAATGAGGGAAAATAAAGAAGAAAGGAAAAGAGATAGGCACGGCAAGGGGGGTGCGCGGCCCCGCGTCCTGGCAGCGCGCACGCGCCAGTGTCGCGCGCAGCCGCGCAGGGGCTGGGCGCGCCCGCGCCACCTGCTGTTCTTCTTGCCTTTCTCTTTGGTGCGTTCATGCGTGGGTACATCGATAACTATCATTCCTGGATTTTTGACCTCGGCATAAAGATAAGTTTCTAAATGTTAAAAATGTAGGCTCAACACCCCAAATTATGGTAGCACCACGATGAACTCACCAAGTTCCAATTTCTTCAACTTAAGCACAAATTTCCTACCTTACCTTCCTAACAATTTTTACCCCTTTTACCTCAAAATTTCAATAAAATTGAACATAAAGCACATCAAAAACCGCGAAACACCATTCCATAGCTCGTTCCACTTGATGTAATCCAAATCCAAGAATTAAACCTATAAATACAAAGTAAAAACAAGTGAAAGAAAAGAAAAGAAACTAAAAGAAAGAAAATTAAGAAAAGTTGAAATAAAAAAAAAAAGTTAGAAATCTCAAGGTTTCCTCCCGAGAAGCGCTTGCTTAAGGTCCTTAGCTCGACCCTTCCTCCAAATCACGGAGGGTCAAAGAACACCACCTTGTCCAAGGTAGTGGAAGGAGCAAATTTCTCTTCAATTTCTAGCAACTTCTCGTTGTTGCTTGATGAGACTTCATTCGAAAACTCCTCAAAAGCATGCTTCTATTTCCATAACCTCATTCTCTTTCTCTTTTTCCTAGAAGATCGTGCCTTTTTCTTTTCCTTGTTCCTCTTTGTAGATGATTTCACACCATCAACACTCTTAGGATCATCATCCTCCTCTTGAGGGTGAAGCTTGAACCACTGAGGAATGTCAATCTCCTCATCGTCTATGAGCTTGGGAAATTCCTTTTTCTCTTCACTAAGCTTCTTGCAATCAAAACTCAAGAGCACATCATCACAATTCTCAAGAATATCGTTAGTCGAAGTGTCAATCATGCATACATTATCAATATAGCGAGGGGAATTAACACACATGATTCCTTTCACAAAAGACAAGTACTAATGCATCGGTTTTAGCTCAAAACTTTCCTCATTGTTACCAACTCTCAAAGTAATTCGGCCTCCCTTGACATCTATCAAAGCTCCCGAGGTGGCTAAGAAAGGTCTCCCTAAGATGATAGGAATATGGTCATCTTCCGCAATCTCTAGCACAATGAAATCAACGGAGATTGTGAATTATCCTATCTTAAGGGGAACATCCTCAACTCTTCGCTTTGGGAACTTTATGGATGGATCTATCGGCTAATTGAAGGGTCATAAAGGATGGAAGGAGATCACCTATCTTAAGTCTCTTAAAGACGGAATAAGGCATGATACTCACGGTAGCACCGAGATCACAAGGGCATATTGGAACAATTTCCCTTTGATTTTGCAAGGGATGGAGAAATTCCCGGGGTCTTTCAACTTTTGGGGTAAGTCATTATGGATAAAGGCACTACAACACTCCCCCAAATTCACCGATTACACCTTATTGAAATCTCTTTTGCCGCTCAAAATTTCCTTAAGAAACCTAGCATAGTTTGGCAGTTGTTCCAAGACTTCGGTAAAAGGAATAGAAAGATGAATTTTCTTAAGTATCTCAATGAATTGTCCAAATTGCTCATCCAGTTTGTGCCTATTGAACTTTTGGGGGTATGGAAGTTTGGGCTTGTAAACCTCATCTTTCTTCTTCTCTTTCTCCTTTAGCTCTTCATTAGATTTTTCACTCATCTTGCTAGACTCCTCATGCTTATTCTCTTCGCTCGAATCACTCTCCTCTTCACCCTCCTTACTCTTCCTATGAACACTCTATTCAAGGACCTTACCACTCCTAGTGGTGATAGAACTAACCGGTTCTTTAGGATCAATTTCTTGCGAGGGTAAAGAAGATGGGCTAGCACAATCTTTCAAAGGGTTAGATAGTTGAATGATTTAGTTCTTAAGCATCTTTCCATGAGTTAATAGGCCATAAAACATTTTGTCATTAGAGACTATGTAATCGTCCAACTTCTTGGCTTGATCTACCATGAAATTCGCTAGCTTACTCATAAATTTAGATTGTTGGTCATAGGAATCACCACTTTGGCATTTAGTTATTGGAGTACATTTGGGTGAGGAACCCCTTTGAGCATCATTTTGAAAATTTCCTCTACTTGGTTACTCTAATTACCCTTACCAAAAATTTTGCCGGAATTTTGACTAAGATTACCATAACCTTGGTTATGATCCTCATATTCTTGGTCGTAGCTTTGATCATTAGAACCAAAGTTGTTATGGTTACCACGAAACCCTTGGGTTACTCGGTTCCTATAACCACTATTTTGGTTATAATTATCGTAGCTCCCATGGTTGTGATAGTTCCTATTTCCAACATTCTTTTGAGCATTAACTCTAGATCCAAAATCACTATTACCAACATAATTCACATGCACATTTTCATTTTCATCGTATTCATCACATCCATCACAAGGAACATTTGGACAATTAGAAGCATTATGATCATTTCTTTCGCATACATCACAAACCAAACATTCTCTAATCATGCAACAAGAAGCGAAAAGAGGGTTAGAGTAAGAAGATGTACCTCTCCCCTTAAATTGGGAGGTAATATCTTGTGCTTGTGAAGATGTGCTTTCAAGCTCAGCTTTGATAGTAGCCACCTCCTTCCCTAAGTCCAAAAGTAGAGTAGACAATTCGTTGATGGCATTGAGTTGATCAACCGAGGCACACTCATTTGTTGACTCTTCCTCAACCTTTTGCCAACTCATGTAGTTCCTCACTACGTCAACTATCACATCAACAACCTCTTTCACCGTCTTGTTCATGATTGGACCTCCAGCTCCGGCATCTAAACTCGACCAACCTTGAGGACTCAAGCCACCATAGAAAATTTGAATTGTTTGGTAAGTTGGAATTTCGTAGTGAGGGCACTCTCTTTCATACTCTTTATACCTCTCCCATGCTTCATAGATATTTTTGTTAGGCCTTTGCTTGAAATTTTAGATCAAAGTTCTAGCTTCCACCGTTTTTTTGAGGGTAGAAACGGGATAAGTATCCTTTGGTAACATCGTCCCATGTTTTTAAAGAATTCGGCTTGACCTCCTTGTCCAACCGTTCCAAGGCTTCCCCTATGAGGGAAAAAGGGAACAATTTGAGCCTTATAAACTCTTGTGCAACCCCACTCACCTTAATAGTGTTGCAATAGTTCTTAAATTCCTTAAGGTGGTTGAGAGGAATTTCATTCGATGCACCACTATATTGTCGCCTGTCAATCAAGGTAATCATTGACGGCTTGATTTCAAAATCACTATCCGGAATCAATAATGGAGCAATCCCGCTCTCATACTTGTATGCACCCGGAGTACCCAACTCCTTCAATGTAACTCTTTGAGCTTCTCCCATGTTCACTTGCATACACAATCTCAAACAAAATTATTTGTATAACGGCTATAAATGTAGCATTAAGAAGATAATCTTTTTGTATTTTCAAGTTTTTGTGAAATAGACTCAACAACAATAACAATCATCAACGTCATTCCCCGGCAACAGCGCCATTTTTGACCCGAAGGCAAGACTGGGTCGTTGAAAACTAATCTAAACAAAATTTATAATCTCTCAACACACCCCTACAAAAAGCATAGAGTAAGTGGAGGGTCGAACCACTAGGAATGGGAAATGAATGCTAAAGTCAAAGCTAAGCTATTTCGAAGCAATAAAGTGAGGTGTATGTATTCAAAACAATCAAACAATCAAATTGAAATCAAATTTAACAAGCACAAGGGTTAGGATCCGCATGTACTTAGAATGGACATAGCTAATAGGTATTGGAGATGACTAAGTCAAGTGTTGCAAGGGAAAATCAACTAAGCAATCAAGAGAGTAAGGTATGCTAATCTCCTAGAGGTCAAGCTAGCGCCAACTACGAGAGACTCTGACTAGGAACCTTGCAAACCTACTCAATCGAAAAAAGTAAGCCACATATCAATTTTTCGTATCAATGCAAGCTTACAATGCGTTCTAGTGTAACAAATCAAAGTTAGCTACTCTTCAATTAATCACACACATGCACTTAATCAATCAACCAATTTAATCACAACATCAACTCCATCAATTTCCCCTAATTAGCATCAATCCATCACTCATACATGCTTCACCATTCCATAGCAAGAGAAATACTCACAATCCATTGAAAATAAGATCAAAACTAAGCTAATCAAAAATTTCATCATCATCATATCAATAGCACTAAATCAATCACAAGTTCAATTCAAACTTGTACAATCAACAAAACAATTGAAATGATAAGCTGAAAATTGCATTAAAGTAAAAGAAATCCTTACAAACTTGCTTCAATTCAATGGAGGAATTGCTAGAATTAACAATCTTCAATCATCAATCAACAATCAAGAACTTCTCTCTCTACAATCTAGAGTTTCTTTCTCTAAAATTCTAAACCTAATTTTCTGAATTAATTCTCTAATGATTCTCTAATTATCCCCTCTCTAAAAATAGAAAGAAAATCTATATATAATAAAACTAACTAAGAAAAGTTAGTTAGATCGTCCCCAAATAAACCCATACAGGCGCGGCCAACCATAAGGGGGAGTGCGGCCACGCAAAACTGGGTACGGAACAGGGACCCAGACAGGCGCGCCCGTGCCAGATGGAGGCGCACCCGTGCCACCAGGCCGCGCGCCAGTGCCTGGAAGCAGGGGAACTCTCTTCTGTATTAATCCGATGCTCCTTGTGCGTTCCACTTGATGCTCTTGATAAACACGGAACCTTGCAGTTTCTAAACTCCATGTTTGCGGGTTTAAGACAAGAAATAATGCCCCCACGACTTGAATGCATAGCTCAAGGTCTTTAGGAACTTGCACTTCACCATGCTTGAGCATCAAACGGAATCCACTAGGTATTCTAATCAATGCCAAACTTGGGAAGAGGCCTCGGGAAACTTGGAAAACGACCTTAACCTTAAAAATAAAGGAAAACAAGAAAATTAAAGAGAAAATAACAAAATAAACCAAGAAATGCATAAAGAAAGAAATCAAACTAAGAAAATGCAAACTAAAAGAAATAAAGAGTAAAATCAAGGAAAAACTAAGTAAAAGAACTATAGAATAGCATGAAATTTATCCTAAAAAGAACCAAATGAGTGCCATAAATGACACTCATCATAAACGTAGAATGCGAGTGCCGAGGAGTCTTCGTTCCCAAGCTTGAAAACCGGCCCTAAATAAGTACGAAAGCATAAGTAAATAGATACGCTTATTTTGGAGACAAAAAGAAGAAGAAAGAACACAAAATATATTCGAATGGATAACGTCACCCTTAAACAATTTGTTCAATGAAGATATCGTTTGAACGAGCCAATTTGTTTTCGTAAAAATCAAAATGGCTCGTAATAGTAGGCGCGCGCATCCAAATCACTTGCGTTGGCTGGGGTCGTCCAATTCATTGAGTTGCGCGTGTCACCTGCTCGTAAAATTTTTTCTAATTCGAGCGTTTTTTTATATTTACCAACATTTTTTTGATTTTTTTTATGTTACTCTTCGAATATGACTCAAAATTGCAAAGAGGCAACTTCGTAATTGGGAACCTTAACCAAAATAAAGGAAAAAAAAGAAAGCTATCGTAACACATCGCATATAGTCACGTAATCACATAAGAATACCATAAGCCAAGATACACATAATGCCCTTCTAAGGTAAAAGGCTTGGGTGTCCAAAGTCACCATATCTTAAGAAACAATGCACGAATCACTCACTCAACGTGTTGACTCATGACATTGCTCTGTCAACATTTTGTTGACGATATGGGTGGGATGATTGTTATTGATTTCGGGATAGAAGCCTAATTTTGGCGACCACTAGTCAATGAACCATTCCCCAAAGTTTAAAGTGTGCTATGATTTTATTATGCATGATGCAATGTTGCTTGTTTGGTTTTTACTTTTGTCCAAAAGGAAGATATTATGCGTTCAAGTATCGCTCTCTAACTTAAGATTATCTAGGTTAACTCCCGTTACAAACCATAGGCAACCTAGTGTTGAAACCTTGGACCATAACTAAGAACTAATCTTGTAACCTCTGAGTCCCAAGTGGAGTAGCCACTGTAAGGAGGATGATCCCATCGTAAGGGGGTCCTTTCTTAGATGCTCATGGCCATTTAATAGCCTAGAACTTTACACTTGTTAGGGTGTATTAGGATTTGAAATCCTGACTGTTTGGGGGACCTTGAATTAGAATTGATTCAATCGACACGCTTTATTGTAAGAAACAAGTAGGAGTCGCCAATGAGTTTAGTAAAACCCATAAACCTCGTTCATGTCTTTCTAATCTTATTTAACACAGGATAGTATGTGGAATTAATTAATTAAATGTCCTTTTAAAGTGGTCAAACAACACTATTTTATTGATTAAAGTTCTTTTAAACAAGAAAAGTAAATGTGATTTATCTAAGTGTTCGGAACTTACCACTTCTCTTTGCTAGATCTCCATTTAGAACACTTATGGACTCCTTCTTGTTTTGGAACCTCCACCGTAGTAACAAAGATGAAGAGGGGTGAGTGTTTAGGACAAGAGGGTTTTGTAGCATAAGTTCACAAGAGTTTCTACGTACAAGAATTTTAGGTTAATTTATTTCTGTTTAACCTCGTATTAAGCCCCTATTTATAGGGAATTGGTGCAATTAAGGTTTTAAAAATTCTGTTGCAGCATGTGTCACGCGCATCTTGATGAGTTGCGCACAGTATCCTGGCGCTAGTGATTTAGTTGCACTGCTATGGGCTGCGAACTGAATGTCTTTCGCGCGGTTTTATGGTAAGATTCGATTCTATATTTTTATAAAATTAAGAATCTTCCGCGAGAGAATCTCTAGAAGTTGCGCTAAGTGTTGCGCGCGTCGGACCAACGCGACTCATTGAAATGCGCGCGGATTTTTCTGTGGCAGCATTAATTTTAACCTAGGCGCTTCTAAATCCGTCATTTATTTGGTCTTAAGCACGGGCTTAAGCCTAATTATGACCGGGTTTAGTTAATTGGACCTTTTTTTGTATTTGTTTTGGGTTAGGCTAGTCTTTTTGTGTCTTTGCGATTTAGCCTGTCATACATAAGCATTCTTAAATTTGATCCAACACGAAGATGGTTTTATTAATCGTCATTGCACTTCCAGTCGGGACAATAGGCCAAAAGTAGATGTCTACACTCATCAACAAGAAATCTCCAAGGAGCAAAACTAGCTGGTAGCGGAGAACGAGAGGGATACTATGGCCCGCCTGAAGCTGGCTTGGGATATGATCCACCCTGACGCCGAATGGGAGTTCTTCAGCTTGCGGTATTAGTATGCCACCTAGGTGTACGATGCGAGCAGCTTAAGGAAACGGCGCTGCCTCCCTTAAAGGAATGGGCCATGGCCCAAGGCATTGAGATTTCCTCGGACAAGGAGGATGAGTAAAATAACAAAGCTCTGGTTGACCCTAGCGAGGCTCAACCTGAGAAAATTGCAGAAGACCTCCCGCCCAACAAGAGCCCAGAAGTGTCTCCGCCTCAGCAATCTTAGGTTTTCTGGGGTAGTATGCCAAGTGTTTTCTCCGGCCTATGTGCCGTGTATCTTTGTAATTTACCGACTAAGGAGTGGGTAATTCAACAATCTCTTTTTTCTGTCTTCCTCGGATGCGTATCTGGTTAACATTATCACCCGGCCATGTGGTAAGGTTTAATTTATAAAATATGTCGGTTGAGTCGATTTTGTTCCATTTGTTCTGAATTTTTCAATTTTTGCATTTGAATCTTTTCATACATATGTATACTTGAATTTTTGCCTAACTCTTAAATAGCATGCGTCTACTGACGAACCGGCTGTACTTGCTCTTAGGTAGATGTGTGGTTGGTTTCAAAGTTTGATTGATTGACTTGGAACATTTTGATACTTTAAGGAGTATGGTTGTAGACACCCAAATGTGACTCCCCAAAACCAAACCCGGTGATGAGTATCTTTCATGTCGAATCATAATCGAATGAAGTGAAAGTGTGGAAAGTCTAGTGTTGCGGTTTAGCTTTTAATTCTTTTCTTTCTCTTTGTTTTTGAAAATCTATTTTAAGAAAACAGCCAATCCAGTTTGGCTTGGTTCATGGAAAGGGTCCAATAATGGTATAGTTGGATGGGGCTTGAAAAGAGCTTTCCAACGATATATTATAAGCCCAATTCCGATGAATAATGAGGAAGTTATGACCAAATTACTAAACTGGGCCTTGTTTGATATTTATATGCGGCCCAATGATCTAGAGGAGGGCCTAATATTGATTTATCGTTCCTAATGCAATTAGAATTGATTTTAGTCTTCTAGAAGGTTCTTTTCATTCCTAATTCAATTAGCATTGATAAATTGATTTTGGTTGACTTTTTAGAGTTTTAATCAGAATAAAAGAAGTGTTTTTAAGGAAAATACGATTTTGCCCTTCTGTACGGCTAAATTTTATCAAAATTAAGAAAACGCGCGCGAGAAAACGACTATTAGCGCATGACGCTAGTTATTATCCCCTCGCGCTAAGGCTTGGCGCCCGGCGCTAGCCTTTAGCGTCTGACACTAACCTTCAGCGTCTGGCGCTAATGTCCAGCGTCTGGCGCTACTGTCCAGCGTCTGGCGCTAATCGTGTTTTATTCTCGTTGAAACTCTGATTGGTTTTTCTATTCGTCCGGCTGATTTTCTCTATAAATAGCCTCCTAAAACCTCTGTTTTCGATCATCAATTCTCATCAACAACAATTATTTCTCTTATTCTCTCTAGTTTTCAAGATTTCTCTCTAAACTAGCCTTTTGCATACAAAATTCTGCATTCACAAGATCTAGAAACACCTAACCAAGTTCGAAGTTGCCTTCTCCCTAGACGTGAAAGGCTTGATATTTCTGAGGGTTTGGTCCCAAATCTTTATTTCAATTATTTAATTTAACTGTTTGATTATTATTTTCCTTGAAGTTACTAACGCGTGTATTTTGTTATTAGAAAGAGATACGAGGCATCCAAGTAACTTCTTTAATCGATTTATTGATATTATGATTCTTAGAAATCATGTCTAGGTTATTGTTTTTATTCCTAGTATCATGTCTAGGTTGTTATTATGATTACTAGTGTCATGTTAGCGCGTTTTGATCTTCCTAGTATCATGTTTAAGGTAAAGAATGAGTTCCTTAAATCAATTTTGATTGTTTTGATGCTTCCTATTTTCTTTCCTAATATTTTTGTTAGTATCATGTTAGGGCTAAAGCATTGATTTTTATTATTTAGTGACATGCTAGGGTTTGTTATTAATCTTGTTAGTATCATGCCTAGGATCTTGCTATTAATATTATGCTTTAACATGATTATGATTATTTTAATTATTATTATGATTTATGATGATTATTTGTTATTATTATTATGTTGCTTAATTGTTATTGCTTGATTACACCTTTTATGCATGTTTAAAGGGAATTTGTACTTGTAATCACGCTTAATAAGATAATTAATAATCTTGTTTAGGGTTAATACGATTATAATTCAAGTGATTGCCAATAATAGATTTATTTGTGCATTAATATTCAACCAACATAGATAAACAGGTTTAGGGTAATCCTATTGATTGCATGTTATTAGAAAGCGCACATGAATACGATCAAAATAAAGTAGAGGGCTATTATTAGGGCAGGTTCAATCTCTTTTAGGTTGGATTTGTACCTTCATCCCCGAACTACCAGTCATGGTTCCAGACCTATTGGAGTTGACAATCGCCTGGATCGTTAAGGGGTGTAACCTTCACCTTGTGAACGGTTTACAAGTTCCTAAAACTTGTTTGCAACTCTTTTGCTCTATCTTTTTTCCCTTTGGATGCCACCGTACTTTAGTGTATGATCACAGTGGGGTTCAAGCTAGGGATAATGCTTGAAATATTCCCTACAGTTTTTTGGCGACTCTACTTGGAGGATTTCCATTTAAATTCCTGAAATTTATTTCTGCAATGATTTAGAATCAGTGGATGAGACTCGAAAAGTTCTAAGTATTTCAAGTGCGTAATTTTGATTAACATTATTGTCATATGAATAAAATAGATGTCATTGGAAAGACCATCCGTAATGAGTTAAAAACATAGGATTTTTACACGTAGGAAATTTGAGGAATATCTTTCACAACTAGGATCGAAATAATGTTGCGCGAAACTGGAAAATTTTATCGAGCACAGAAAGCTTCTAAGGCATGTAGGAACTAGCATCAGAAAACATAGTCTAGCGCCAATTCTTTGACTCTAGCGCCAGGCGCTAGAGCCAAAGCGTGGCGCCAGCCTCTGTTCGCTGGCGCCAAGTTCTTCCAATGCCGAGCAAGAAATATGCGTTCTAATTTTGACTAGTTTTTAGCACTGTTTGCTCGATCCTACTTCCTGATTGAGTTTTTCTCACTTTATATGTGTTCTACATATGGACATAACCCTTGGGGAATTCATGCTCCATCTACCTGATTTAACGCTCTGTGCAACAAAGGGTACATCCGAGAATGTCGAATTCACCAAACCATGGAAGCGAGTTTTTTTTTTTAACTCACGGTGTCCCATCCACTCGCGCCAACCCTTCACGGTTAGACTTCCGCGCGGTGCATTCGGACAATTAACCATGGATCCTCTTTGACTAACCCAATCCCGAACTTTAGAGAACTAAAGCCATGGTTAGGTTGCAAACTCATTGGATCATGTTGTGACTACTTGTGCATATCTTACTTGTGCATACTTATTATGTGACTAACCTAACCGTTTGGTTTGACTTGTGTTTGTAAATAAATCTTAATAAACTAATTAATGACTAAAGGACTTTGCCTAATTAATTTGAGCTAATAAATATACCTTAAAATCGAGTCATAATTCTTTTGAGTCAATCTAGATTTTTATTCCCGTGTATTGCACAAGCGTCAACTTGTTTTGATCATAGCCGGAGTTCTAAGAAGAACTACGAGTCGTAGAATATATGGGTCTGTATCCCCGAGTTTAATCTTTAATTTGGCGTTGGTTTCATCCCAATCAGAGTCACAGATCAAAAGTTATGACTAAAATACCACAGTCTGTCCAGTTTAATGCATATACATGGAGTCTTAACTTAGTCTTTGTTCGAGTCTAGTCACATAGTCTAGCCACATGGTCATGACACAAGTCTTAACATGTCACTTGCACTAACAATAAAGCACCCACTAATAAGTATATGTCACCATGACCATGTCTTAGGTTCATGCATGAGTCGGCTCTTTCCGTCATTTAAATTGGGGGTACAGTCTATTCCTAATTTCTTCATATCCCTCCATCTACATCATCTTTCTTCACATTATAACTTTCATTCTTTCTACTTTCTTCCATCTATGCATGTTGAATAGAGTTGAGTCAAATAATTAACAATGAATATCCCTAATTTCCTTACCACAGTACTTGGTCAAGGAGAGAAGGGCGATTAATCAAGGACAACACCTTTGTTCATGTCTTACTTTTTGATAAACCAATTCGTCAAAAGAGAAAAGCTAAGAAGATAATGGCAACTCAAGAATAAGTCAACGAACTTAGGAATCAATTGACTACTGTGAATGAAGCATTTAAGGCTTTAACCCTCAAAATTAATGACCTTGTGAAGCAACAACAAATGGAGCTCATGCAAGAAAGCTTGAGCAAGCTATCTAGTGACTACAAGTTCCAAGGCATTAGTTCATAAGGGGTCTCGCTGGACAAGGAACTTCTTCCGCATAAGTTCGATGCCATTGACATCCCTAAATTCAAGGCAACAGATAACCCTCATCTTCACTTAAGAGCCTTTGAAACCATAATGAACATTAAGGAAATTGATAGGAAAGTCTTTCATTCCTTGTTTTCTTTATCTCTTGAAACTGTTTGTCAACAATGGTTCTTTTCCCTTGATAAAGAGAAAACCTCAACCTGGGAGTCAATAACAAATGCTTTCATTGATAGATATAAGTGCAATATTAAAGATGAAATAGACCACAGACAACTTGAGATGTTAAAACAAAAAGAAAATGAAGGGTTCACTTCTTTCTTCAACAAATGGAGGGAAACTTCTGCTAATATGGTTAAGGTTCCTTGATCGAAGGTAAAAGTAGGTTGTTGGGTCTACTAACCCTAACAAAATTAGAAATTTATAATAGCTAAACTTACACTAAACTAGTTAGTGGCAAGTAAAGGGTCGAACCCAAAAGGACTAAGTGTATTAATTTGTGCTAACTAGACTAGTAGGAAAGGTTGTGAGATAGAGAGAGATTAAACCAAACACTACTAAGAGAAATTAACTAAAACTAGGGAAATTGGAATCCAATCACATCAATGTATTAAACAACATCATACAAATAGATGAAAATGACCTCGATTAGGAACATCAACACATTTAACTCACTCTCGCACAATTAAGCATGTTAATTATCCTACTAAACTAATTCACTCTCGTGCAACTAGCCTAGCAAAGGTATGGAAGAATTTAGGGCTCTCAACCAACTCACTCTCGCACAATTGATTGAAAGCACAATTAAGAGCATAGATTCGATTAGCTAGAAAGATTCTAATCCATAAAAGCATTACCCATACACAATAATCAAGAAACAATTCCATACTAATCACAATCAATCATTACCTTCATCCAATTCCCTAGAACAAGACCTAAGCTAACATAATGAAGAAAGACATGAAAAACAAGGGAAAATAAGAATAAAAACAAGATTAACCAAACAAGCTAATTAATCTACTCAAATCAACAAACAAAAAGCAAAAACTAAGAATTAAGCAAAGAAAAAAAGATGAGAGAAAGTTAGAAAATGCTCATTGAATAGATGAGAAGAAGTTCCACTAAGTTACTTCTTCAACCTCTCAAAAACTCCATGAAAATCCAAGCTTTCTCTCTCTAAACCTACTCCTAAAACTAGAGAGAGAAAATCCTAATCTAACCCTAAGAGAGAGACAATATAGGCTAAACTAATCTAATCTATCTAAAATAAAATTTTGATTGAAAGTTGTGAGAAAATAACCCTAAAGAGGGTATTTATGGTACAAGTTAAAATAATATAAAAGAAATTAAAAAGAAATAAAACTAAATAAAACAATTAAAATAACTAAACTAAAAACCAAAAAAAAAAAATCAAAACTACAATAAAATAAAATAAAAGAAAATGAAATGGAAAAAGAAACCCCAAAACCCCCCAAAATTCCCCCCAAAACCCACGAAAACATCAGACCTATTTCATGGCTGCTTTCATTCCCTTCATCACCATCACCACGCATGATCATCCTCCATCAACCATCAACAACAATCATCAACGGTAATCATTAAGCATCATCCTTCACCTTCAATATCAACCGTTCGATCTCATTAATTATCATGTGCGAGGCTCGTGAAGTGGTTCGGTCGAACCAGGTTGGTGCGGCCGAACTACGAGGTTGGTTCGGTCAAATCATGGGTGTGTTCGACCACACCTCTTCAATTTACAAAACTCTTAAAGTTTCTGACTCGTACTTCGACCGAACTCTCAACGGTTTGCTCGAACCCAATTGGAATTGCATTTTGCTCGTGTGAATTGGTGATTGGACTAATACTTGCAGGTTGTTGACGGTGGTGCAAGGGTTGATGTTGGTTGAGTTGCGTGGCTGAAGTGGTTGGTAATTGGGTTGGAGTTCGGTGGTTGATTGTGGGTGAAGGGTTGCTGTTCAAATTGGAACAGGGGAGGCATGGCTGGTTGCGTAAGGTGGATTAAATGGGGGGAATGTTACGGGGTGTTGGTGGTTCAGGTTGTTTGGGTGGCTGCGTGGTGGTTGGTTGCGCTGAGTTGAGTGAGGTGGATTAAATGGGGGGGGGGGGATGTTGCGGGGTTGCTGCTTGGTGTCGTGATGAGTGATTGGAGGCAGAAACAGTGGTGATGGTGGTCAGGGTGGCTGCGTGGAGGTGAGAAGAGGAGAGGGAAATCAGGGGTTGCTGGTGGTTATTGCTGCGGTTTTGCATGAGGGAGCAGGGGTAGCTGGTGGTTATTGCTGCGGTTTTGCGTGAGGGAGCAAGGGTTGCTGGTGGTTGTTTGGTGTTGTTGGTTGCGGTTTATGGGAGCAGGGGAATGGTGTTAAGGGTGGCTGAATGTGGTTGTTACTGGTGGATTGGTGGCTGGAGGTGGTCTTGGTGTGAGGTGATTTGAGTTGCTGTTGTTGTTATTGAGTGAATGGTGGTCAAAGAGGGTTGTGGGCTGGTGTGCGTGGTGTTTTGGTGAATTGAGGGAGCAGCTAGGAGGATGAAAAAGGCTTTGGAAAATTGCTTGGACCTCGAACTCGAACCTACACAAAAACAAACCCGAGGATAGGATCGAAAACAAAATAAAAATAAAATAAAATAAAATAAAATAAAGTAAAATACTAAAACTAAAAGAAATTAAATTAAATCAAAAGAAAATAAATAAAATAAAATAAAGAAAACAAACTTGAAAATAAAAGAAAAATAAGAGGAAAACGAGAAGAAAATATTAACAAGAATTTAGACTAAGAACATAAGAGAATAAGAAACATAAATAAATTACAAAATTTAACTAAAAACTACAAAATACTCAAATAAAAAGATAAAAGACGAGAATAAGCAAATATTAGAAATAAAGGATAAAATGAGCTTAATTATTGAAATAAGCCGGAAAAGTATTCAATAAACACCCCTAAAAGTGACATAAAAGTCACTTATCAAACTCCCCCAATCTAACCTTTTGCTCGTCCTCGAGCAAATTAATATGAAACACGGGAGAAGGAGAGTGATTTATTCAAGAAAATCTAAGACACTAAAGGAGACAAGAATGTACACTAACTCTCTTTCGTAGGAATCATGGTCAATTTTAGCAACTAAAGACAAGCCCTTTAAACCCCTAGATCGCCCTAGAGGACGAGTGTGCTCTCGTGAGGGTGTCTTAAGAGTTTGACCCACAACACTAAACAAAAACCAAGGCAAGGCAATAAAAAGAAAAGAAAAAGAAACATAAAAAGAGAAAGAAAACACAAAGTTCATATTTAGACAAGAGATAGGAACAAGCACCAATGAATGCAAACCTTTCTATATAGACAAATGTATGCACGTTCTAAGATGTCAATGGTTGATTGAAACATAACATATGCTATGCATAGAGAACTAATGGGGACACAATCCACCCTAGCCCCAACCGATCGGGTCGCGTTCTCTCCACTAGCTTCAAATAAACCCTTAAGCTAGTTTCTCATGATTCCACGAAGGAACCAGAAAAAGATAAAGAAATGAAAAACTTTGAGAAGGTAATCCCAACATCTCAACTATGCATACTCTCTCCATAGGTTTGAAGTCTATCTCCCTCCACCGTTCTTTGACCTAACCCCACTAAAATCTAAGGGTCTTTTACTGGGTTGTAACGTAAGGCTAAGGGATAAGGCGGGGTAAAAATTTTAAAATTTTGGTGATATTTCCTAAGTGAAGCAAAAGAGTGGCCTACTCTCAAAAACAAACTCAAGAAGTCACAAAATATCAAACGTAAAAATTTGAAAATTTTGGTGATATTTCCTAAGTGAAGCAAAAGAGTGGCCTACTCTCAAAAACAAACTCAAGAAGTCACAAAATATCAAACAAAAATACCAATAATGCCATCTCCCCCAAGCTTATTCAACCCTAACACAATATATACCAAAAACGAAGTAACGCTCCCCTCCCCCAAGCTTGAACGAAGCATTGTCCTCAATGCTTAAACTAGGGAAGAAAACGAAACCAAACTAAAATATTTTTGTGTTTTTTTTTTCTATTTTTTTAAAATTTTTATAGCTCTTATTTGATGTCCTTGCCTTTTTTTTTTTTAACTATGGACGGCTTTTTCTTGAAAATTCATTTGATTTTCTTAAATTGCATCTTTCTTCTCAAATTTTTTTGCATTTTCTTTTCAAGCTCAACTTTCAATACCGTACTTAAACCAATTCACAAAATGTCTTGTTCAATTTCAACACTCTCAAAACTCCAACCTCACATGCCAATGCTTCACTAACTAAAAGGGTTGGTAAACATAGGCCATTGGGTTTGTAATATGGTTAAGACAAGAAAGGGAAAATTAGGCTCAAATTGGTTAGCAAGTAGGTTAATGCAGAATAGAAAATCAAATTTGTAACAAAACAAAAAGAAGATAAATAAAAATGAGACAAAGTGCCCTTTTCCTCCCCTAGAGTGGCTCGGTCACGATCTTGGGAGCTAGAGGTCAAAACAAGGATTAAGACATGCATAGTCAAGGATCCTAAATTGCCACTCAACAAGGTGATGAAGGCTAGAACAAATGAAGCTCACAAGGGATTATAACCAAACAAATACCAACCAAGGGTTTTAAATCCACTATAGAGAGCAACTCCATCTTACCACATTCCCGTGAACTAAGGCTTCAAGGACCCCTAAAAGTTCTTAACCCGACTACATTAGCATATAGTATCCCAGAGTCAACCAATGACACTCTTAAACCGTGCATACATTTACCACTTAGGAAGAAAAACATTCAAGGATTCAAGTCTTAAAACAAAATGTCCAAAATAAGAACAAGCAAAACACATTTTGCCAAAATTACCTTGAAAGTAAACAAAAATCTTTTTGGATTTTTCAAAATAAAAGAAAAGACATGGAAATGCATACACTCAAGTGCATAGCATAAATGAATCAACATCCCACCAAACATGATAGAGTACCCTCCCTCAAGATTGAATGAGACAATATACTCAAATATAAACAAAATAATCCATGGGAGGGGAAAAGAAAGAAATCAATCCAACAAACCAACACAAGTCCAACGAGTAACCAACCATTAGAGAAATATCGAGGAAAGATATTACCGGATATTGGTGGGTGTAATTACCCGCAAATGAACTAATTTAACCTTTCAAAGCCGATTTTCTCTTAAATTGAGTCTCGATTTCCATATGCTAGCAAAAATAGGCGTCAAACTTCCTTGATTCTTGATCCAAACCAATGCATAAGTGTATATCAAGTTATGTACCTATCAAGGGGCACACAAATATTTCCATGAGAGAAAATCTAATCTAAAAAGAAAAGAAAATGAAAGCAATAAAAACCTCGGGTTAATTCCCGGGAAAGTCTTGTTTAACGTCCAAGCAAGGCCACTCTAGTAAATAATATTGCAACGAACGCAAGAGCTTATCAAATGCACTACTATACATTTCATATGATAACAAGTAGGCAAATGAAGGAAGGAGGACGTGCAACAAAATTATTGTAGGTAAGGGAGGAGGAAGATGCCAAATGAAAGAAGAAAATTCAAAAGAAAAATCAAGAAAATAAGAAGAGAAAGAAGAAGAAAAAGGAAAAGAATAAAAAGGAAAAAACTTCTCAAAATCTTTTTGGGTGGCACAATGACCCATTTCCTCAATAATAGGAGGATGAAAAGGAAGAGTCTCATCAAACAAGAGAAGGTCCTCAATAGGCTCTTTGACAAAAGAAGGGAGGAATATGGGATAGTAGGAGATGTAGTCAAATTTCCTTGAGAAAGGGACATGGGGAAGGGGAGGAGAAACAAAGGTCTCACATGGCCTCACATCACTAATGAGGGCATGAAAATCAATCATAGAATCCTCAAAAGAACACTCATGACTCACATCTCCCTCAAACAAAAACTCTCCAATAGAAACAACCTCATCCTCCTCTCTATCACAACGATGAACAACAACTCCCTCAAGATCCTCAAAGCTTAGAGTCTCTAAACCATGCATGAAAGGATAGAGGTTTCTCTCAAACTCATCCCTTTCCCATGAAGCATTGCCAATGAACTCTCTCAAAAGGCTATAATGATTTGTTACACCTTCAATGAACATACTAGCCATAACCTCAAATGAGTCCAAAGACTCATGGATAGAAGGGTCACAAACATGCAAGGTAGACTCATCAAGATGGGGAAGGGGGTTGGAATCCTCAAAATTAACATTTTCTTCATTCACAACTCTTCCACCATCACTCAAGTGACTCTCAATCTCTCTTGATTTCTCAAACTCACCATCATCATCCTCATGAACTCCCTCACTCAAACATAAAGATGGCTCACTCACATCCTCACTAAGGGAAGCTCTCAAAGGGGGTGAATAAGGGGAAGGATGGTAATCAAGCTCAAATGGGGAATGAAAAGGATCAAAATCCTCAAAAATCCTCTCATCACAAGAAAATCTCCCCTTACCTTCACACCCTTGCCCTACATCATCCTCAACAACACTCTCACACTCCAAGTGAGGTGCCTCACGTCCATATAAATCAAACATAGCACTCACACTTGGGCAAGCCTCACTTCTCTCGATTTTTGTTCCTCTTGAAGCTCTTGGAGTTGTTGGGTGAGATATTGCATTTGAGATAGAATTTGGGCATCAATGTTATTGGGTTGAGGTTCATGATCAAAATCAAATTGCACATCATCAAGATTAGCACAAACCTCATCAAAATGAGCATAAGGGGGAAAGGTGTCAATTTGCATACTTGGATCATCACAAGGCACATAAGAAGTATCAAGAGAATTCATGCAAAAATTAAAAGAATCTTGGCATTGAGAGTCAAACCAAGAAACATGAGATTCTCTATCTAAAGAATCCCTAGCAAGCCATGTGAAGAAATCCCAAGCATCATGCATAGACAAATGACAAAATCTACCACTATTCATGTCCTCAACCATTCCCCTAGTATACTCATTCATGCCCCAATAAGCTATACCACAAGCATCACTAAGAGAACACCCATGGTAACTAAGGAAACCATCTAGTATTCCAAAGTAAGCATAGAAGGGTTGACCATCGAATTGAGGAAAAGATAAGCATACCATTTTTATAAAAAGAACAAAGAAAAGCAAACAAAAATCAAATAATATACAAGAACCTAGCTAATCTAATTAACACAAACTAATGAACGCCTTAGTCCCCGGCAACGGCGCCAAAATTTGATCGAAGGTAAAAGTAGGTCGTTGGGACTACTAACCCTAACCAAATTAGAAATTTATAACACCTAAACTTACACTAAACTAGTTAGCGGCAAGTAAAGGGTCGAACCCAAAAGGACTAAGTGTATTAATTTGTGCTAACTAGACTAGTAGGAAAGGTTGTGAGATAGAGAGAGATTAAACCAAACACTACTAAGAGAAATTAACTAAAACTAGGTAAAGTGGAATCCAATCACATCAATGTATTAAACAACATCATACAAATAGATTTAACTCACTCTCGCACAATTAAGCATGCTAATTATCCTACTAAACTAGATCACTCTCGTGCAACTAGCCTAGCAAAGGTATGGAAGAATTTAGGGCTCTACGCCAACTCACTCTCGAACAATTGATTGAAAGCACAATTAAGAGCATAGAATCGATTAGCTAGAAAGATTCTAATCCATAAAAGCATTACCCATACACAATAATCAAGAAACAATTCCATACTAATCACAATCAATCATTCAATTCATTAATATAATCTTCATCCAATTCCCTAGAACAAGACCTAAGCTAACATAATGAAGAAAGACATGGAAAACAAGGCAAAATAAGAATAAAAACAAGATTAAACAAACAAGCTAATTAATCTACTCAAATCAACAAACAAAAAGCAAAAACTAAGAATTAAGCAAAGAAATAAAGATGAGAGAAATTTAGAAAATGCTCAGTGAATAAATGAGAAGAAGTTCCACAAAGTTGCTTCTTCAACCTCTCAAAAACTCCATGGAAATCCAAGATTTCTCTCTCTACAACTACTCCTAAAACTAGAGAGAGAAAATCCTAATCTAACCCTAAGAGATAGAAAATAGAGGCTAAACTAATCTAATCTATCTAAAAAAAATGTTAATTTAAAGTTGTGAGAAAATAAACCCAAAGTGGGTATTTATAATACAAGTTAAAATAATATAAAAGAAATTGAAAAGAAATAAAACTAAACAAAACAATTAAAATAACTAAACTAAAAACCAAAAAAAAAAAATACAACAAAATAAAATAAAAGAAAATGAAATGGAAAAAGAAACCCCAAAACCCCCAAAATTCCCCCCAAAACCCACGAAAACATCAGACCCATTTCATGGCTGCTTTCATTTCCTTCATCACCATCACCACGCATCATCACCCTCCATCAACCATCAATAAAAATCATCAACGGTAATCATCAAGCATCATCCTTCACCTTCATTATCAACCGTTCGATCTCATTAATTATCATGTGCGAGGCTCGTGAAGTTGTTCGGTCAAACCAGGTTGGTGCGGCCGAACTACGGGGTTGGTTCGGTCGAACCATGGGTGTGTTCGACCACACCTCTTCAAATTACAAAACTCTGAAAGTTCCTGACTCGTACTCGACCACACTCTCAACGGTTTGCTCGAACCCAATAGGAATTGAAT
This sequence comes from Chenopodium album, assembly GCF_948465745.1. Lineage (NCBI taxonomy): Eukaryota > Viridiplantae > Streptophyta > Magnoliopsida > Caryophyllales > Amaranthaceae > Chenopodium > Chenopodium album. The sequence continues at coordinate 38,910,592 of NC_137841.1, read as the reverse complement.
TTTGCTCGTGCGAATTGGTGATTGGATTAATATTTGCAGGTTGTTGCTGGTTGTTGACGGTGGTGTAGGGGTTGATGTTGGTTGAGTTGCGTGGCATAAAGTGGTTGGTAATTGGGTTGGAATTTGGTGGTTGATTGTGGGTGAAGGGCTGCTGTTCGAATTGGAATAGGGGAGGCATGGCTTGTTGCGTGATGTGGATTAAATGGGGGGAATGTTACGGGGTGTTGGTGGTTCAGGTGGTTTGGGTGGCTGCGTGGTGGTTGGTTGCGCTGAGTTGAGTGAGGTGGATTAAATGGGGGGGATGTTGCGGGGTCGCTGCTTGGTGTCGTGATGAGTGATTGGAGGCTGCAACAGTGGTGATGGTGGTCAGGGTGGCTACGTGGCAACGTGGAGGTGAGAAGAAGAGAGGGAAATCAGGGGTTGCTGGTGGTTATTGCTGCGGTTTTGCATGAGGGAGCAGGGGTAGCTGGTGGTTATTGCTGCGGTTTTGCGTGAGGGAGCAAGGGTTGCTGGTGGTTGTTTGGTGTTGTTGGTTGCGGTTTATGGGAGCAGGGGAATGGTGTTAAGGGTGGCTGAATGTGGTTGTTACTGGCGGATTGGTGGCTGGAGGTGGTCTTGGTGTGAGGTGATTTGAGTTGCTGTTGTTGTTATTGAGTGAATGGTGGTCAAAGAGGGTTGTGGGCTGGTGTGCGTGGTGTTTTGGTGAATTGAGGGAGCAGCTAGGAGGATGAAAAAGGCTTGGGAAAATTGCTTGGACCTCGAACCTACACATAAACAAACTCGAGGATAGGATTGAGAACAAAATAAAAATAAAATAAAGTAAAGTAAAATACTAAAACTAAAAAAAATAAAATAAAATCAAAAGAAAAAAAATAAAATAAAATAAAGAAAACAAACTTGAAAATAAAAGAAAAATAAGAGGAAAACGAGAAGAAAAAAATTAACAAGAATTTAGACTAAAAACATAAGAGAATAAGAAACATAAATAAATTACAAAATTAAACTAAAAACTACAAAATACTAAATTAAAAAGATGAAAGACAAGAATAAACAAATAATAGAAATAAAGGATAAAATGAGCTTAATTATTGAAATAAGCCGGAAAAGTATTCAATAAACACCCCTAAAAGTGACATAAAAGTCACTTATCATTCCTACCGAAAAAGGTTCTGTGAGGATATTCATCAAAAACCTTCATGAAAAATATGCAAAGCATTTAAAATATCAACACAACTAAAATACTTTCAAAGCTGTGTATAATATAGGCATTGACATTGAAGATGACCTTTTGAAAGATAATAGTGTGAGAGGAAAGAAGAACGTTCATCCTTCTTCTTCCTCTCCCATTAATGAAGTACATGCTACAAACGCCTCTAAACCACGAATCCAAAGGTCGAAAAGAGTATTCACTCCACTTGGTATGAGTTATGAAACAACTTTCGAAAAGCTACACCACAAAGGACTAGTCATGCCCATAGGACCTATCAAGGATCCAGTTCCAGAAGCCAGGCCACCCAAGTGGGATTCTAATAAGCACTGCAAATATCACCACGGAAAGGGTCACGATACTGAGGAGTGTTGGACACTCAAAGAAGCTATTTAAGATCTGATTGATAATAATAAAACTTCTGAGATTCTAGCCATCGCAGAAGATCAAACATCCTTCGATCCTTCACTCCTTATCACACCTGTAGGTGAGCCCTTGATCGAGACAGCTTATATAACCTCTCTTGATGAAGTGGCCATGATCGAGGAGAATGAAAGTATTTTCTTAGATAACACCAGAATTCATCAAGTCTAAAAGAGGACGTTCGAAAACTGCAAGATGTCATTGCCATGCTCTTGAATGTGATAGAAGGATTAGCAAATCGGGTGATGTTTATCGAACAAAATTCTCACCAAGGATTTAATGAAGAACATAATGCTCCTAAGCCACGGGAAAAACGGACCATTGAAGAATACACACTAATAGGAATGACTTACAATGAAGCTTTTGACTATTTTCATGATCAAGGTCTCATTCACCCCATTGGTCCCAGTCAAACCCTCTGCTTGAAAAACGGTTTCCCAATTGGGATCAAAATTCTTATTGCCGATACCATAAAGGTCGTGGTCACACCACCAAAGTACGTCTCGCCCTCAAAGATCATGTTCAAGACCTCATTGATTCAAATCTCCTTCATGTTCCTCCGCGCGAGAAGAAGGCCAAGATTAGTAACGATAACAACAGTGGCTGTAAAGGAAAGAAGAACGACTATCCTTCTTCTTCCGAAAACACCTACTCTAGTAACGGTGTTGGTACTTTCGACCTTAATGAAATCTTATCCATGGATAATCGAGGATTTAGAAAACAACAAAGAAAGGATTTCACCTCTATTAGAATTAGCTACGATGATGCTTTCGATCGACTCCATGCAAAGGGACTCATTACTCCTATTGTACCCATTCAAGATCCCCCACTTGAGAAGAGATTGCCTAGTTGGAACCCAAATGTATGCTGCAAGTACCATCAGGGTAGGGGTCATACTACTGAGAGTTGTTGGAAGCTAAAAGAAGCAATCCAATATTTGATCGACAATAACGGGCTTCCAATACCTCCAGTCGGCAAGAACACCAAGTGATGATAAGCCAAGGGACAAGAGGCAAGCTTCAACGACTAGATTTCATGATCTTTTTTCTATTTTTTATTTACCCTTTACCCAATAAGTCTAGCATAGGCACCTTTTTATTCTCCTTAGATTTATTTTGTAGGATCATTATTTCTTTTCTTGTAATAAAATGAGCATTTATTTCCTTATATATGATCATTGCATTGCACTACATTAAAAAAAAAAAAATATCCATGGCAAACTAAGCACAAGGTATACCAATGATTAGAGGCACCCCTTGTAGCCACATCATATCACCTTTCACCCTTCAAATATGCAATCCTTTTCTTCATAAACCACTTTGAGCTTCGTCTAACGATAGACCTTTCATTTTTCAACCTACATCTACCTAACCTTGGGATGGGATGGTGTGTAACTTATGAAATTTTCAATTTCATAAAAAGCTTGAGTGATTTTATAAAGATCAAAATAACAAAAAATAAAAAAAAATATAAATAAAAGTGTATAAAAGGGCAAGTGTTCCAATGTCTTTGACATTAACATGTCTTTGATATGAACACGTCTCAGATTGCTTCTCTTATCGAGTGCTCGGTATCGTGCCTGAGAAATATGAATACAAAGTGAGTGATAGACCGCATGATCGGGATTGCCCACACTTATAAAAATAAAAAAATGCAAAAGCAAAAAAAAAAAAAAAAAAAAAAAAAAAAAAAAAAAAGAAGAGAGCAAAAATAAATAAAGCTAAAAAAAAAGAGTAAAAAGCCTCAATCATGAAAATCCAAATATTCCAAAAGCAAAGTTGCACACTTTGGGGCTTATCTAGGGTCTTGAGCCTTTTATCCCCTTCTTCTTCAACCTTTATCCTAACCACGTTACAACCCTTAAAAAGACCTTTTTGAGGTATACACACACTTGTGCGAGGTTCGGCTAGAGCTACATTCGGCCTGATTCCTAACAGATACGTAGGCAACCTTACATCGAGGTGCGGCCGTAATAAACATGCATTCATATTCACATACTCACACCATGATCATATCAAGGGATCCTTTATGCTCATCCCTATCTACTTAGATCTAGACTTGGCGGCTTAATCCTTACATCATTAGCTTACCTAGCCTAAAGAGTCACCATCATTTGACTCTTCTTGAAATAATATCTTTTTCCACACACTTAGCCCTTGCAGCCTAACTTTAGTGTCACCATCACACACATCACAGATACATGACCAAATATACTTTCTGTTAGGAACCCTTTGTCATGAAATCTTAACATAACGCTGAAGCATGCCTTGTCATGTCAAAATCGCTCATCAATCATCATTACATCACAAAGTATGAAGTACTTAGCCTCCCCGCCTAAGTTACCTAAATACTTTCATTATCGAGTCAAATAGGATAGTCTGAGATGTTACAATCCTTGTAGTATGAGAGACAACGTTAACGGATTAAGCTCATCCAACATGCACCTTCCAAAACTTCGCTACTTTCTTTCTTTTTTCGCGTCTTTCTTTTTCGGGAGAAAGTCGGTACCCTCCATAAAAATGACGGAAAATTTTTTCTTTTTTGCATTTTCGAGTCGCACTATCACAATACAATGCACACACGTGTCATTTCACTTCGAGTCGAGTCAATCACAGCGAGTCAAGTTTATACCTTGAGTCGTGTCAAGTCAATGAGTCAAGCGACATTAAACCTTAGGTCAACCCTAAAATAATCAAAGAAATTAGCAAATTCCTATAGTCAAAGATAAATACAGGTGCATCCAAGCGGCAGCAAGAGCAGAATAGAGAAGACCCTACTCCAGCACCAGACGACAACATCTAGCGTCTGGCAGCAGATTTTAGCGCCTGGCGCTAGATCCCAACGAGCTAACTCAGGGAATAAGTACTTCGATTATGAGCTTGCACCAGAACTTAGTGGCAAGACTCTCCCAGAAAAGTTCTTAACTACGGATTTGCCAACCTTTAAGGTTACTGACAATCCTTGGACTCACTTAATGAGTTTTATTGGAATTATGGCACTGAAAGGGGTTGAGCCAAGCCTATATGCATGTACTTTTCCTCTTACATTGGACCCAACTGCTAGATCATGGTTTTATAACCTCGACGCAAAACAAACTTCCACTAGGAGTGACGTTGTAAAATCGTTTTTAACCTAATATGGAGATAACATCGAGCTCACAACTACCTTGCGCGATCTCGAACTGCTTAAGCAAGGGGAAGAAGAAGGCTTCATTGACTTCTGTTCTAGGTGGCGATCAAAGGTTTCTCTTATTACACAAATACCTCCGGATCATGAACTTGTCCCATGGTTCATAGATAATATGTCTCCACCATACAAGTGCCATTTACAATACCTTAGCTTAGACAGAATTCAAAAAGTCTATACTGTGGGAATATTAATTGAAAGGGACTTGATAAATGAAACCATGAATCATATAGATGGACTTGATTTTTAGAGACGATTTCACCTACGACGGAAACGGACAAAGCTCAAAGATACAATCTCAAGAAGTTGTCAACAATTCAAGATGTAGCACCGTAGGTCTTGTTTTGTTTCTTTCCTTTGTTGTATGATAGACTAAGAGATTCATGTTGTCGAATCTACTTATTTTGTACTCTCATTAATCAACAAATAAAAAATATATTTTCAAGTACATCTATCTTGTTCTCTGTTCAATCTCTTTATTGTTATTGACTTGAATTAAATATAACGTATACATACAAACAGGCAATATCAAAAGGCATACATACTCAACACTTTAAGAATCTTGATAAGCTTTGGCTTACTAGATCTATTGAAAGAAAAGAGGCCCATCTTAGGCCCACATAGAAAGGATATGATGATTTCACCAACACAAGAGGCAACTTGAAACTCCACAAATATAATCCCATGTTCTTAACCTTAGAGAAAATCCATGTTTTTGGCAGCCCTTTTGAGCCTTGTGAATTGAGCCTTAGGGGTTGTTTGGTTACAAAAAGAAAATGGAGGAAGTCAAAAATCATGGGAATTTGAAAATGGGTGAGTTGTTTGGTTGACACTAAAAAGTGAAAATGAGGGAATTGCAAATTCATGGGAATTGTGACTTCCCACAAAACATGGGAAGTTGATTACCCAACCCCCCTAGGTAAGTCAAAATTCCCATGATTTGCAACTTCCTTCATGTCAACCAAACAATTTTAAGCAATTCCCATGAATTTGATGTAGGAATTTAATTCCCATGAAATACAAATTCTTATGGGAAGTAAATTCCCATAGCAACCAAACGACACCTTAGTTATTCAAACCTACATTATTCCATACCTTGGGATGAGAATGGTGCAAAGATACAAATATGAAATTGGGGGAACGAAGAATAAGAGGGGGACACAAAGTTCGTCTAAACCCATAACAAAATATCAAAAAATCATTCCAAACCCAAAAATAAACTTGTAAAAAAAATTAAGAAAAAAAGAAAAAAAAAACAAAAGAGAGATGACAAGGAAAAGGAACTGATGTGTGTCGTAAATGGCACCCATTTTATGAGCATTTGGGTTGTTTTCTTCCACTTTTTATAGCTTTCATGCTCAATAAATGCCTAGTTTTATGCATTTTGGTCTTGGTTTTACCTTTCCTCTCTTATTTTGTAGCTGTATGCATTTTGTTGGTTTTCTACTCTTTTCTCCTATATTTACTCTATTTTCGTGGTTGTAGCTATTGTACGAGGTTTAGGTCTTGATATTGGTGAATCACTAACGTAGGAGATGCCTTTGGAGCAAGCTCATGGCAATAGGAAAGCTCAATATGCAAGGAAGTGGATGCTCCAAGTTCTAGCTCTTGCGCTCTCAAGCCGTGCTCTCATGAATATGGGGTGTTGAACCCACAATCATGTGCTTTTTGGGACCGCCTCACTTAATGTTCATCATCATCATAATCGTGCAACCTTAGCGAACGAACGAAGCCGCGAGAAAGTTGGAGAAACCAAGAGATACGTGGACACGCAAGGCACGGGCGCGGGCACGCCACCCCTTGGCGCAGGCGTGCCACCCCTGCAGCGCAGGCGCGCCTTCCTGGGTATTTGTTTTCTCGGTTTATATTTTTGCGCCTCTATAAATACCTTTGTAAACCCGATTTTTGGGGCAAGTTTAGAACAAGTTTCATTTTAGATTAGATCATAATTTTAGCTTAGTTGAGACCTTCTCTCTCTAGTTTTAGGGTTAGTTTAGGAGTAGATTTTAGAGAGAGAAAGTGAGGAATTTCAATGGTGATTGAGAGATTGAAGATTCAATGGTGACAATTGTGTTGGAGATCTTCTCTATTATCAATGAGCATTCTTAACTCTATCTCATTATATTGCTTTGTTTAATATTCATGTTTGTTTGGATTGATTTTGATGTTTTGATGCTTGATTAGTGTAGTTGTTCTTCATATATTGTTGATTCTTTATTTCTTTTGTTGTTAGTTGATTTGATGATGATGTTAGCGTAGTTGTTTGGCTAAGGATAGGGTGAAACTTGTATGATTGATTAATTATGCTTAATTTGGGGATTGTGTTGATTAATTGTTGAGATTAAAGTGATTAATAGAAGTTTACATGTGCGTAATTCGATTAGGCCTTGAGGATTATGCTAGATTGCATTGTAGTTTCTAATGATACGGACTATTGATTTAGGAATTGCAATTGTCTATTGCGTTTGATTAGTGATGCTCCTAGTTAGAGTCTCTTGTAGTTGGCGCTAGTTTGACCTCTAGGAGATAGTTTGTTGACTCTTTTGATTGAGTTTGCCATTAGTCTTCACAACCATTGGTTTGCATATTATTCACGAGTTGCTACAATTGTCATGATTACTTGTTGACCCCGATCCTAGTGCTTTATTTGTTTGGTTTCTTTATTTGTTAGTTGTTAGTGTTCTCTCTTTATCTTTGTCTTCGACCTAGCTTAGACACATAATTGAGAGTGCTTGAACATTACCGTTCCTTTGGGTTTGACCCTTGACTTGCTTCTATACTTGTATATAGGTTTGTTAAGTGTTTATAAATTTAGTTTAACCGAGAGAGGATTAGTTTCAACGACCTAGTTCCACCCCTCGTCAGGCACCTAATGTAGGAAGTTGCCACACAAAGCAAAAAGGAATAAAGTTGAGAAGCACCAAAAGTACGGGATTTTGGGAGTATACTTGAGCCTGTCCATTGTTCATAACCCCAAGCCTAGCAACCTTGGAAAGGCCCTCCTGAGGTAGATCGTAACCATATACCAAAATCATCATTCCATGAAAATATGTCCAATTTTAGGCCTTTGCACATATGGACCTACTATTGAGTAGTCATGCCCATATATAAAATGCATGAAGTGTTGAGTTACGATTTCAAGTTCATATAAAAAAAATTCAAATGATTTGGATGATTTGATAGCCATTGGCTTGATTACATCATGTTAGTAAAGCAATCGAATCAAACTATATACATTGCCTAGATAGAAATCATCATGTTATCACTATTGGCTTGACCTACTATTGGCTTGATGATTTCATTACATCATGTTTTCCATATCTTTTGCCAAAGAAAAATGAGGTTATTATCATTTTATAAAAAAAATCATCGTATTTTCTTTTAATAATAGGGCTATTTATTACCAAGGTAATTCAGGTTCTATATACATTGCCTAGAAAGAAAAAGAATTAACACAATAAATTGATTTGATATATCGACAGCCTTGACGTCAACTTTAGATGTCTTCTAAAACTCTTGAGCATTGGTCTTCTCACCTAGCATGAGCAACTAATATATCTGCCTGCGCGGAATATCTCCATCTTCTATAAGCGAGGAACATTGATTGAACATGATTGCTACATGAAAAAAATGATCGTTATCGCTATCACACGTATACCTTACTGCCAAGTCATCACGATGATTCAAATATTAAGTCAATAATCCTTGCTTTTCGAAAACATGTCTAATTTTCTTTCTTTATTCTTTTGTGGGAAAGTTGGATTCCCCTTCCTTTTTGTACAAATCCGTCTTTTTTTGTTCATTTCTTTTTTAGGGGGTATGTCGGGATAATCCCTCCCATTTGGCAACTAAAATACTCGAAAATAGTATAATTTTTCCGCTCTTTGCATCAAATTGGGGGCTTAAAAAAAGCTAGGACATCCCCACTTCTCTCTATTTACAGATTTGAACACGCTATTTATGCTACGAAATCAATGTCATGCAAATCATATTATGAACCATCTTAATAACTTTAAATGACAAAGGGAAGATTACTACTTCCTATTATTTGACCAAGATAATTAATTATGTTACTTGATCTAACAATTTATGATAAGCATATGCAATATTCCGCAAATTGAAAATACAAATCTTGGGGCCTTAAATAAACATAAGAAACATCCCCTAGCATATGTATACATGAATTCCAAAAGCCACCTAAATCTACACTTGGGGGCTTCAAATTAAAAATATAAGTCTCACCTTAACTTTCATGTTAAAATGAGACTATATTTTGGAAAGTGATTCGAATGATTTTATAAATTATTCTAACACTTCACCAAACCAAGGTTTGATAAACATATTGAAAAATATATTATGTATTTTTCCAACTACAAAAAGTTTCTTTTCAAAACAAACTTTTATTAAAATAATTAGACCCTTTCCAAATTTTGAATTCTAGTTCGAAATAACCTGTCTCTAATAAAAAATAGTATTCAGAATTTCCTTTCTGAATTTTTTTTTTATTTCCTCAAATAAATAAATTTTTAGATTCTCAATAACCGTTTGGATAATACATGTATGTAAATTTATATTTTCAAAAGGAATGAACTAAGATTCGACTTCTTGGCTCGAACTTGTTCTCATTGGCTTAGGGATGGTAAACAAACCACTTCACTACTACAAAATAAAACTAATGCAACGCTGAATAATTGTTGCACTAGCCTATAATAATGTTGCACAAAGAAAAATGCAACGTTTTATTTAGTGCTGCCTTAGGTCCCGTTGCATTAGCCTATTGCAACATTTTATTGCACCAAATGTAACACTTTTCAAAAGTGTTGCAAAATTTCTCAAGTGCAACGTTTTATTAATGCAACATTTTTATTACTCTGATTCAACACTTTTTATATTTGTGAATAATTGCAATGGAAACACTTTTTTTAGCAAATGCAATGTTTTGATAAATTTTGATGCCATAAATATGCAACGTTTTTCTAACGTATTGCATCACTTAGTTTTCAAATTTCCCTCTATATATTTGCAACACTTTGTGTATTCAAGGGCAACACTTTAGATAATTTAGTAATAAAAACAATAATTCTAATACTATAATTAAAGTTTAATTTTCTTTGTTTACACATTCATACAAAATATTGTATTTAGCCCAAATTGTCAAATATTGTACATAGCAATTTACAGTACTTTGCATTGACATAAATTGTGTAATAATTTTTTTCATTACATCATCATTCAAAATGGTACTTTGTAATTTTTAGCAAAAGTAGTACCAACAAGATATCTAATAATCTTATGATTTCCATCAACTCCATTTTATCCAATAGCGACACCATAATAATATAGGGCACCTGTGACAAACAATTCAGAATATAATCAATAATTTGATATAAATATAATATACCTAGCTATATTATTACATCATCACTTAAAATGTAATGACTTTTTTTTTGAAAATTTTCAATAGCAATAATTACAAAAAAATTATTTCAAATAAAGCATTTGATATGGGCACTAAAATATATTCTTGAAAAATTAATTTGCTTTTTTTTTTCAAAAAAAAAAAATAAAATAAAATAAAGGCTAAAAATTATAGTACATGAATGGAAAATATTACATTTAATATCTCCACATATCTCCACATATAATAAAAATAAATCATTAAAAACATAAGTGACATTCAATAGTATAAAATTTGACCATGTAAAATTCAATGACATTCAGCTTATTTATTCTTCTAGATTAGTATGTGCTTAGAGTATAAAACTTAAAATTAATAGTAAGTTTGATGTAGAGTTAGTTACTTTATACAAGGGATTTTTTTTTTTTAATGATTGATTTATACAAGGTTGTTATTAATCTAAGGGTTGACATGTTTACTTTATATGACAAAAGCAATACATTTATATAAAAAATGCTTATGTACACGTACCTTTTGTACAAAACCATTATGTTAGAAAATCTTTAACAACACTTGGTGGCAATTTTGAAATAAGCTTCTCTAGAACTTCTTGAACCATTGTCTCCTTTTGTTTTCCAAATTCTTCCATTTTCCTCACATGCTCTGCTTCAAGCTCTGCCTTTCGTTTCTCATACTCTTCTTCAAGCTCCTTTCTCATATCATTTAATTGTGATTTTTCAATTTCAGTAACTTCAGCTCTCAATGAATCTATAACCTCTTCTGGCACTACATAGGATACCCCAGAAGTTGAAGTCCTCTTTAAAATCTTATTAGTAACACCTTTACCATAAAGTCGTCGACGCCCAGCATACTCGTTACCCATAACAGCTAAATAAGCATCCTTAATGCCACTTCCATCTTCAGGGGGACGATAATTCTTCATTGCATCCTATAAAGTTTTATAATAATTGCACAAACATTACATACAATAAGGTATACATCAGCTCCAAATAAATGCATAAATACATAAGTAAGGATGATGATTTAAATTAACTTACATTTTTTTTTATGTATCTTCATATGTGTCAGCATATGTTTTGTTTTCATCTCTCTTACGAGTACGCTCAAATAGTTGAGCTAAGGAAGGATACTCCTTATTAGGATCTTCATTTTTCTATTGAATGACAAATAAAAATAAATTCAGAGGTTGGTGCACGATAAATGAGTTCACAATAACTTTAAATAAATCAGCCAATTTCAGTAGCTATAATGACATAACATAGCCTATAAAAAGATTAAAAAGTTAAATGATATTTTACCATTTCTTCCCGTATCCTAGCAAAACTTTTTGGCCCTGCATTGTGCATATTCTTCTGAGACTTGCGACGCATTTGATTTGCTGAAGAGCGTTCCTATGTATAATTGAAAGCAGAGCATTACTTGAAAAGATATGTTGTTGATAATGTTAACTACTTAGCGGTATAAAATTAGCTACCTGCTCTATTCTCTTGTTCCATAAAGCTAACAATAGTTTGAAATCATCATCAGGAATACGCTTAGGTCGATTCTTCCATCTGGTTTTATTGTCCTTGTACTTATAGAAATCTTTTTTTTTTAATCGACATTTATGTATCCTCCATGCAGCACCAATGGTTTTTAACACCCACTCCTTTCCTTCTTCAGGAACATTGTACTTTGTCTGAAAATATTGTAGATACAAATTTCATAATTTAAATGTATATATGAATTTATAATTTAAAAAGTATAATAAAAGAAGTGTTAATAACTTACCAAAACATACTCCCACATCTTTTCTTTGTTGGGTACATAACGCCAAGATTTATATATCAATGGTGCAGAACCATAATCACGAGCAATTGTACCTAAGAATCGTGAAAACTCGCGTGGTGTATCTTTTTCAAATGTAACAGGTCCAATAGGTTGTCCAAACTCATTCAAAATAACAACTTCACGTTTTTCAAAAGGTCACATATGCACTTTATGCATCATAGTAGGTCCTCTTCTATTCGCATCTGCATTGTCCATACTCATAAATCATATAATGTTAACTGAATTTGCAATGAATTACATGTTAACTACTAAGCTAAATTAACCTTTTGATTTTGGCTCATTGTTTGGGACTTCACGAGAGTCACTTCTACTATTCTCAGATTCATTATTTCCAGATAAGATGTCATGGTCAGCACCATTGCTTTCTTCATGATTGTCACTTCCTTCTGTTTCACATTCTCCTTCCATTTCTTGTTCTGTGTCAGTTTCAATTCCAAGTACAGGCCCTTCTTCATCACTCTCATTCGCACCAACTTTTCACTTAGTTTAAGCCATAAAAAACATGAAAACCTATGAGTTAGGCTGAATTTCACTTCAGTTCATCTTAATTAAAAAATCAGAAAATTCAAACAACTTTTTTACCTGCTTGCGTATTAACATGGGGTACTGAATTCTCTTGCGAAAGCTCTTCACGAAGTTGATTTTGTGAAGCTTTTTTCTTTAAAATCAAATCAGCTACGCTAGGTGCATTGTTCCTGCCACGATCACCTCGTCTTTGTTGTCTAGTAATCGTCGCGTATTTCTTCATCATCATAGGTGGTAGATACTTGTGGGATCGAAATTTTCCTTGAGTGACCTGATAAGAGGTTAATAAAGTAAACTGATCATTTCCTAATTAAGAATAGGACATATAATATAAAGAAAAAACTACGTAACTTTTATGGAAGCTTACCACCTTTTTTGGAGTCATGACACTTTCTTCTTCTTGATTTTCTTCATTAATGAAATCCAACTCAGGCATATAATCTCCATCTTCCTCATTATTATGAATAGGCTTGAGTCTTTTTTTTTTTTCTTTTTTTGTTATTTCCATTATCCACTAAACTTGTCAATGACTTGACAATATCTTTTATTCCTGATTGCATCAACCTTGCTTTATTTTCTTGAACTCTTAACATTCTACTCCTTTCGTACGGGTTCATATTTTTCTCCATGGACCGCTCCTTGCTTCTTTTACCTATTCAAAATCTGTACAAGATACTAGATTCAGTCATTCAGATCAAATGATATCATTAGAGTAATCTAACAAACTTAAATTTAGGAAATAACATAGGCATTTTAAAAAGCTAGCATACCAAAAGCTTTCCTACCTTTAAGTAAAACAATAAAATAAATATATATATATACATATATACATTCAGTTGATATCATATATTATTCATCAACATCCTCATCGTCATCTTCAGCTCGCATCCAATCCCATAATGTGTCATCATAATCTGAATCATCATGAATTTGCTCACCTATACCATCATCAAGATCATCTAAAGTTGCTTTTGCATTCATCATTGTGGGTGCTAAATCTTCCCTTGACAAATCATTAATTTCATCTCCACTTTTTCCCGAAGAATCCAATGAATCTAAACCACCATCACAAGGTTCACTCCAATATAAATTTTCAGCGTCCACATTGTCTCCCTCGTTATCAAAAAAATCTCTCGGGACTGCATTCATAACCTAATTCAATCCATGTGTTAAGAGGGTCTGGTGCATACCAAACTTGATGCACTTGAGAAGGCATAACAAAAGGATCATTTACAGAACAAAACTTGTTCATATTTACACAAGGAAGTCCATATTCATCCTTTTCCACCTGATACCACTCACATCGAAACAAAACAACATGAAACTTTGACCAATAATCCAACTCAATTATTTCTAATATGGAACCATAGTAAGTAAAATTTCCCATGCTGGGATTTTTATCCCTAGAACTTGCAAAGCTTGGAGTTAATGCTGTCAAGCAAACACCGCTATTCTGAGTCTTACATCTACCATCACGTGATTTGGTGTAAAATCTGTACCCATTAGCATAAAATCCTGTGTATCTTCTGGCTGTAGCACTAGGACCCTTAGCTAGCCAAAAAATATGATCTGGGACATTATTACTCATTATTACTTTAGCTTTTAACCACTTAGCAAATTCATGGCTGTGGACTTGTGCTTGCGCCCATTTACTTTTTCTTAATTGACAATTGATATAGACTTCATGTTCACTGCATACAAAAGTATATTCTTTGTTAAAACAATCAACATTATATTTATGGTTAAATATTATCAGGGTGGTTAAGGGAGTGACTTTAACGTACTGGATATACTCCTTAAGATCTTCATTGTCTGAGTTAAACAATGCGTAGCGATGCGCTTGTTCACTAGATTGGGCATCTAGAGTGAATAACTTGCCTTTCCTTCGCCTTTTTCCCCCTAGTGGATGACCCACATTTTTTAAAATAAGAGGGTTTGAATAATTATTGTTGAACACAGCATCAGAGTCGTCTGAATATTTATTAAGTCTGGTCTTTACTCCATCACCCATATATCGTGACAAAAATACCAAACATTCATCCAGCCAATACCCTTCTGCGATAGAACCCTCTGGATGGCCTCGATTGCGAACATATGACTTCAATCTCCATAAAAATCTTTCAATGAAATACATGATTTGCCCATGTACTGGACCTCCAAGTTTAATTTGATCCACTAAGTGGACAGGAAGATGCACCATAATGTCAAAAAATGACGGTACAAATATCCTTTCAAATTCACAAATAGTTTCAACTATTTCAGTATGAAGGCGTTGAAGGTCTTTAAGCTTAATAACTTTGCTGCATAGCTTGCGAAAAAAAGCACCCAAATTAATAAGAGGAATAGCTACATGCTTAGGTAATGATCTTCTAACAGCAACCTGAAGCATATAGTGTAATATAATGTGAGCATCATGACTTTTATAGCCACTAACTTTTCTTTCAGAAGAACGCACACATCGAGCTATATTCGATGCACACCCTTACGGTAGTTTTGCTTGCTTTAAGGCTCGACAAAAGATGTATTTTTCCTCAGAAGACATAGAAAAACATGCTTTTCTATAGAAAACATGCTTACCATCAGCTGAAAGTTGAGGATGCAATTCTTTCTTGAATCCCAGCTCTAAAAGATCAAATCGACCTTTTACATGATCCTAGGACTTTCCCTTGATATCCAACAATGTCCCAATCACATTATCACAAATATTTTTCTCAATATGCATCACATCAAGATTGTGCGGACATAAATTATGCTGCCAATATGGTAAGTCAAACAAAATTGGCCTTTTCTTCCAATGAAATTCTGGGTCATTTCTCTTCTTTTGAGTTTTCCCAAACAAGTTAACATAATCAAAGAGTTCTCTGTAAACCTCAACACCTGTTAAAGGTTTTGGAGGAGGCCTCTTCTCAACTTTCCCATTAAAGCCCTTCTTATCGTGCCGCCAGGGGTGATTTGCTCTTAAAAATTTTCGAGTGTCCATATAGCATATCTTCTTACTATTTTTCAAGGATAAATGAGAAGTATCATGATTACAGCAAGGACATGCATATTTTCCCTTAGTTTTCCATCCTGAGAGCATAGAATAACCTGGAAAATCACTTATAGTCCACATCAAGGCAGCATGCAGTTGAAATGTTTGATTTGTAGATTTATCATATGTTTGAATTCCATTATTCCACAAATCTTTAAGCTCCTCAATTAAGGGCTGCATATATATATCAATGTTATTACCAGGAGATTCTGGACCAGGAATTAACAAGGACATCATCAAGTATTCTTGCTTCATAAACATCCATGGCGGCAAATTATAATTGATCAGAACTACAGGCCACGTACTATGTGCAATACTCATTGTGCGAAAAGGATTGAACCCATCACTAGCCAAACCTAACCTGACATTCCTATGCTCTTTTGCAAAATGAGGATAATTTTCATCAAATTTCTTCCATGCCAACCCATCAGCAGGATGCCGTAGATTTTCATCCTTAAGACGCCCTTTAAAATGCCATCTCATGTTTTCAGCTGTTTCAGAACACATATACAGCCTCTAAAGCCTAGGTTTCAATGGAAAATGCCATATAACCTTGGCTGGAATCCGAGATTTTTTCTTAGAAGATTTTTTTATTCCATCTTCATCGTTTTCATCTCGTTGTTTCCACTTAGAGACATGGCAAACATGGCATTCCTCATTATTTTCATGTTCTTTCCAATACAACATACAATCATTCAGGCATGCATAAATTTTTTTGTAATCGAGCCCTAAATCCTTCACAATACTTTTTGCGCCATTAAAGTTTGCAGGAAGTTTAGCCTCTAGAATGACCTCTTTGAAAAGTTTTATAATGTCATCAATTGCTACATTACTAAGCCCATGAAGGGACTTTATGAGAAGAAGTCTGACTATAAAAGACAACTTAGAAAAATTCTTACACCCAGGAAACAACTCTTGCCTACCTTCCTCTACTAATTTATAAAAATTTTGGGCCTCCATGTTTGGTCCTTCTTGGAAACTATTTGTCCCATCTATCGTTTCTTTAAATTGATCATGCAATAATTCATCAAAATCAAATTTGTCATGCATGTCTGAGTCATGTTCACTTAATACATTTACAGATTTCTTTGGCAATGGCTCTTCCCCATGAAAAGTCCAAACATAGTAGTTAGCAACAAACCCCTCTACTTTCAAGTGTTCAAACACTTCATTTCTACGATACCAATATCGATTTTCACACTTCTTACATGGACATCTGATTTGGCTCCCTCGTGCTGCTTTAGCAAATGATGCATTAAGAAAATTAATCACACCATTTTCAAACTCAGGCAAACATCTAGCTATATACATCCAACCTCTATCTTCCCCCATTACTCAATAAAGTTCTGAAATTATTGAATAGTAGAGCTACCATAAGTCTTTGGTTCACTAAATAAATATAATTAATCACATCACATAATACTCAACAAAAATAAAACTAAAGTACCACACCTATATTTTAAAACTTTAATTTCCAGAAGATATATATGTTATTATAGAGAATTTAAAAATGCATATAAAACCTCTCTAAGACATTTATAAAGTTTAATAATCAAACAAGCCATATAATCTTAACAGATAAACTAGCAAGCCATAGATATTATAAAAAGTAAACATGCACAAAAATTTGAACAAAAAAATATAGTAACCAAGAGAATAAATTATAAATTTAAATAAAAAATTAAGATCTTGATGTGTTAAATCTTACTTGCAATAGTCAACAATAATGTGCTTGCAAGTTTGTAGCAGTTGATTGCCTTAGCCTTCAAAAGCAACCTTTTGAGCTCTGTTGTCTAATTTGCAACTTCCTGTTATTGAAAGAAAAATGAAAATTTCCAACCAAACATCATCAAAGCTATATAACATAAACAAGAATAGTAATGTAAATATCATTCTCATTGAGTAGTAGTAGTCCATACCCCTTACACATTCATCCCCAAATAAAGGTATCATTTCAATAAAAAATCTTATCGTAAATTTTTATTTTCACTATATCTACAATTTGATATAATTCATTTAACATGCAAAACCCACTATCTTATAACTTTTGATTAAGCAAACCCCGATTTTCCCACTACCTTACTTTTTGATAATTCACCTTTAATCTATCAAACCTCACAAACTTTATTTTATTCAACTTCTGAAAAATGTGAACAATAGTCAATTAAAACTTTTATTTAAGAGCGAAGTAAATACCAAAGTTTGCTATATATACAGCTTGATACACCTTGCACCTACTTGTACATAATAATATTCAAGAACTATACTTCAAGATTTCACATTATAATTACCACCTTGTATGGTAGGAATCAATAAATTAATACTATGTAGTCCCTGCATCCTGAAAATACTCACTAACAGAGTAAATAAATAAGAGTAAGATTTTGCTAATAGCATTTCATAATCATGAATAACAATACCATCATCATATTGCCAAACATACATAAACAAAAAAAATTCTACTTTGATCCTTTATTTTTCTTATAGTTGAGTAAAAATAACGAACATGATTAAGATTTGTGTGGCCAACAAACATGACTAACTTGCATCAAACTCAATGAGTAAAAAGATTAATAAGAACTTCTAACATTACACCATTAGTTAATAAAGGGAATATATACTAGGATAGTTCATCACGTGTCTACACAGTGGGATTTTAAGCACTATAAGAGATGATTATAGTAATAGCCTAGTATATTGTAAAACTAAGATCCAATCTTCATTAAGGTCTATGTATATATTTTATAATAAATCACAATTAACCAGAAATATATTGTAGTATTAATTAGTGTGATATTAAGCCCATCAACTATTAGATAGCCAAATATAAACATATATATATATATAAGGCCAAAAACCGGTTATTTATTACAAGGAGAATGATACTTCATAATTATATTAAAATAAGTGTTAAAAGTTTGAGAATTAATTACACCTTAAACATTTTTATAAGCTGAAACCATTTATAAGCTATTTAAACTAAAGAAACTTGTACTAGAAAATAATGGGTACTAAAATGGACAAAGTTTTCAGCGCTAATTATCACATACAGTATATCTAAATCTCACCTTCAGCTCAATTTACAAATGAGTAACGAAAATAAGAATGCCATTTTTTTTTTTTTGACAGGTAGAATTCTAAATTTAATGCAGTTAATACCCCTAATTATCATATATAGCTTCAAATTTAGACCCTTGTTCAATCATTTCAATTTTTTACTTCACCCATTGAGAAAATTGAGAACTAAAAAGCCCTAAGAATCGATTAATCCTAAATTACTAGCCGCAAAATCATATATTTACAAAGAGAAAACTCATAAAAGAACAAGGGTACAAATTATACCTCAAAAAATCAAAGCGAACTTGCGAAATTAAGATACGATAAACAACCCTAGCCCAAGAGTAAGCAAGGAAGAGGCTACTGGAGGAATTGACGAGGCTGTCGGCGGAATTGACGAGGCTGCTGGCTGTGGAGAGAGAATTTCTTACTAAGACAACAAACAAATTGCTTGAGTGGAGTGAATTCTTAGTACTTTACTACTGAACTTTAGTATGGAAGAAGAAGAGAGTGAGGGTGCCTTTAGAGGAAGAGAGAGAAAGGATGTTTCTAGAAAATAAGTGTGTTGTTGTGCCTAGGACAGTAGGACTCTAGGTGTAGGTGAGTTTTCAAGTGGTTGCCATGTAAAATTGGATGCCCGCCTAATTTTTCATTTTTTTTCGAAAGAACCGCTTAAAAGAATTTGGCTCCTCTAACAAGTATTATTATTAACGCAACACTTATTGAAAGTGTTGCACATTTAGATAATAATTGCAACACGTATTTAAAAGTGTTGCAAAGAAGAGTAATATGCAACACTTTTAATATAAATACTACAAATAGCACTTAATTAGTCACAAAGGCAACATATGTAAAAAGTGTTGCACAAAAAGTGTTGCACTAGGCTAGTTATGTAGTAGTGCTTGCAATACCAAAATCAATGATTGATAAGAACAAAGAAAATATTTGTTGTTCTAAATCAACTTTGAGAATAAAATCGCCACAATGATCTTTACAAACGTTTAGACATTAGGTATGATATAATAAACCTTAAACACAATTGTTTTGGTTTATAAACAAGCAAAGAACTAACTTGCTTTCTTGAACATGACTTTAACTAAAATGTGAAAGCCATTTCATTGTCCTAAATATCTCAAAACAAAGATAGGACATATACATAGGTCCATCTCAATATCATGATTATATGAATGGCCTAAACAATACCAAGTCATTAGAACTACCCAAATTGGGGGTTCCAAGACTTGAGAAATAAGAAATAGCAAGAATGCGCATAACCCGACACATGGGGGCTCCAATATCCAGAAAGAAACAAAATGAGACATTCATGCCATTCGAGCTACTTTCGAGAATCGCCTAAATAGTTGTAGATATCGAGCCTTGTAATTTTTCAAATGCATCATAATGATTTAATAATCATTTTGTTCCTTTGCAAACAAAGTTTGCAACTGAACTTGGCCATGAAACAAGTTACATATTCGAGCCATTTTCAAGTTCAACTTCAAGAACTAATCTTAGTGCATAATTGTTGTTTCAATACTTCAATTTACTCTAGAGATTAGAGAGTGTGACTATTGTAGAGCAACAAAATCATGATAATTGCTCATACGAAAGTTTAGTACTCTATCATTCATCATGAAAATTGAATCAAGACACATTATTAACATAAGACAAACAATTTCATGAGTTAGAATTTAAACAAAAAACTCCTAAATTCGAAATTAAGGAGTCTTCATTCTAAATTATTCTCCATTGTTGCACACATTGGAATTTCGCAAGGAGGATAACATCTATTTTCTCGAGCTTCAAAACAGTGACAAAATTTGAACTCAAAAGAAAGAATTCAAAAGTAGCAAGAATAGATGAAAAATTTGAACAACATTTCATTTTTCCCCTAACTTATTCTAATGAACGACCAATATTAGTAGACTTAGCAAATTTCTTTGTTAAAACTATGAATGGTCAAAAAATGATTTAAACACACTAGTTTAATCGTTTCCAAGATCCTAGTTGTTATCATAATAAGACGAAACACGAGATTTCTAGACCCATTTCAAGCAACATGAAAGGGTCTAATTATTAAAAAACAAACAAGTCATCAAAGTCACCCAACATTGGGGGCTACAATATTCGAAAACATAAAATGGGGGCTCAAAAGCCCGAAGTAGCCAAACTATTCCAGTTCGATGATCTCTTCAAGAATATCCTAAAACTAACTAGTTTTGTGGAAATCTTGAAATCACAGTTTTACAAGTGAATAATAATAACCATCGGTTATTTTTTATCATTGATAAAACCAATTTTGCAACTTACGCATGAAAAAAAAAATTAAGTCGCAACAACAAATTCATGCTATTATAAAAGTTCAAAATTTCATTTATAATATTAATACATAATTGTGTTCTAAACACTTCAATTTACATTAAAATTAACAAGTATAGTCTATGTGAGGAAAAAAAAAAAGAGAAATAAAGTTCAAGCACAAAGTCAAAATTAGAATGAAAAAAAAAAAAAAAAAAAAAAAACACACATATATGCTTGACATGCTCATATAGGATCAATACTTTATCACTTCACATGAATTTGTTGCAATATATGGCTTAAACATGTCACAACAACAAACAAACAAACAAATTCATGACAACAAATCGAATCGAAAACCCCAACTTTTGTTAGGATTCTTCATTCGATTTTTCCATTTTCTTTATTGACCAAGATCAAAGTCTGGTAGAATAAAAGGAGAAAGATTTACTTTCCTTAGCTTTAAAACGACAACCAAAATGGAAAGAGATCAAAATTAGAGAAGGAGGAGAAGAAGATAGTGAGCTGCAAATCGCGCTTCTCCAAATCTTTTTACTAATTCAAATGTTGCGCGCAACTCATCAAGTTGCGTGTGGCATCCCATCACAACTTATATTCTTGCGCGCGCCTGGCCGGCGCGACATACTATGTTGCGCGCGGACACTGGTCACTCAAAAGACCAATACTCAGATTTTGATCCGTTTTGAATTTTTCCCAACGATTTTGTACGTTGTTAGACATAATAACTCACGAATTATCGAAATCTTTTAAAATTGCTTTACTTCCAGTAGTTTATTTTCTTCTTTGATAGCTTTTTTGCATCATTTTGTATGCACATCGTGCTTTGTGCCTTCTCTAATCATACGTTTTGAACGTTTTTCAGAAGAGTGTCTTAAGACTTTCCGTGGTGGTGCTTACGTAAAAGCACACATAGACAGGTTTGCCATTTTACTACACTAAAGTTATAAATGTCCGGCTTTTCTTCTTTTTTCACGTCCGAAGCAAAAAGGAAGGCGTTGTAATGCAGCGTAAGAAGGCAAAAGGCGTATCGTACAAGGCAAAATTGTACGGCGTAGGTGTTGCGTAAAATTTTACTTCAGCCCAAGCTTTTCAAGATCTACCACTCGGAACTAAAAGGTAGAGGATTACTTTAGGCATTAGCTCACGAGTCGACAGGCGCGCCAAACCATCAGGAACAGACACTTCTTGATTGGAAGCAAATACGGTAGTTAGTGAGCTTACTAGCTTACCGGACATTTAGGGTGTCCGTCCACCCCCTTTATAAAGAAGCGACGAGACAACGTCGCGCCTATGTAGTCACGTGCCCCCAGTCCTGAGACATGTGTACTCATCTTGTGGACAAAATGCCTCCAGTCTTGAGACATGTATTTCTATCTTGTGGACATCCGGCTCGAATACCGAAAACGCCTTTTTTTTTTTATCTTTTTACTTTGTTAAAGTCAGGCTAAAGTTTCAATGACATATCAAGGGACTTTAGACTAACGATGACACAATTAAGAGGAAATCATCCCCTTTTATTCTTTTTTAAAACCGATCTCTCACGACTTGACATCACCCATAACACCTTTACTTGTAATCGCGTTCTACAATTGCAAAGGATCAATCTATATTCTTTAGCGCGTAAGACTAGGAAAAAACTTTTCCTAGCCTTAATAGCTACTTGTTTCAAACACTTAGCCAACCAAGGATTGTTTCCACATCCTTAACATTTCTGAAAGATTCTCTATTCTTTGAAAACTTTGCGGAATGAGTCTCGGATTTATTTCCTTGACTACTTTGATCATCGTCTATTCTAGACTTGATTAAAGTGGGGGCTAACTATAGACACCTACTTTAGGCCTCTTGTTCCGAAAGGAAGTGCGTTGATGTTACAAAAATCTATTCTTCATGTTAGGTCAAAGTTGAAGTGTTTATGGACTACGAAAAGCATTATGAAGTAAGTTAAAACCAATATTTGAGACCAAGTTATCTTAAAGCCTTATCTGATTACTAATTAGTCCTAAAACGTGTTCAGACATGCTTAAACTTGATTAATAACGGACACAAATGCTTCAAATGCAATGTTTGGATCCAATAGAACCTACATTGTTGAACACCGAGCCAAACATATAAACCAACCATCAAATTCCCATGCACGTCCTATACAGATGGATAGCCCTTTCAAATATCTTTCCAACGGTATATTATAAGCCCAATTCCGAGCCAAAACGAAGAAGTTATGATCAAAACACTAAACCGGGCCCTAAACCGACAACCTTGCACTCCAACGGTAATACCTTTTGATAAATAATATATTTTAACTTAATTTGAACAAAATTTGAAAGTAGACATTCAGAGATTTCCAATGATATCTCACACGCCTTAATCCGACTACGCAATCAAAAGTTATGGAAGTTGTAAAAACGCGCTTTCATATAAGGCAAACCGTAAACCAGCGCAACCCAATCAGTTGCGCGCGCTTGGCGCGCGCGACACAGAGAGTTGCGCGTGCCACTTGAAGGCACGACTTTAAAACCCTAAACCTAGATCCCTAGGCCTATAAATAGGGGTCTTCGTTCAGCATTACAAGGACCGGAAAAATTAGAATTAAAAACCTATTATTCTCAAAACTCTAATCTCTCTACTTCTCTTACTATCATACTACTTTTCCCTCTTTCTTCCCAACTACTCTTTAATCCTAATCCATCCATTGAAGCTATTGAAGACAGAAATAAGAAAGAAAGTCCATAAACACATTAAACGGAGATTTATCATCAAAGAAGAACGATTAGTTTCATGAGCACTTAGATAAATCACTTTTCCTTTATTGTTTAAATAACTTTAATTGAATGAATAGTGTTTTTTGATAACTTTAAAAAAACTTTTAATTAATTAATTCACATAGTATTCTTTTGTTGATCAAGAATATAGTTTGATAATTAATTGTTGTTTTATCACTTAAGACAAGGCGAATATTGTTTATTTTGTTCTTTTCACGAATATGGATTAAACAAAGAATAACGACTTCTGCAAGGTAATTCCTACTTGATTAATGCTTGTAAATAAAATCAACTAACTTATTCTTTAGGTATCACGTTGCATATATTTTTTGGTAATGAAATTGTGAAAAAGGAAGAGCTAGTAGAGGTCGTGCTAGGGCTAGAATAGTGATTCCTCCCTAAAAGGAACGTTATTTTAGTACCCTCGCTCCCGAACTCACTTCTAGTTTATGTAGACCAATTTGGACATGGATGAACTTACGATTCGTGCTAATTATTCCATGAACTCCACAAGGAAGAAAGGCGTGAACGAGGTCTATGAGTTTTCCTAAAACTCATTGGCGACTCCTACTTGTTTCTTACAAAAAAGCGTGACGAGAGTATCATTATATTTCTAATTCAAGGTCTCCCAAACAGTCAAGAATCCAAATCCTAATACACCCTAATAAGTGTAAAGTCCTAGGCTTTTAAATGGCCATGGACATCTAAGGAAGGACCCCCTACGATAGGATCACCCTCCTTACACCGAGCGACAATTTTGTCGCCAAGCGACAGGGCTCTTATCGCGGCGACAGTCCCGGTTGGCTGGCGCTGCGTTCTTCCAATACCGAGCCAGAAATATGAGTTCTTTTTTCGACCAGTTCTAGCACTGTTAACTCGATTTTACTTCCAAATTGAGTTTTTCTCACTTTTTCTGAAACCCATATGTGTTCGACATATGGACATAACCCTTTGGGAATTCATGCTCCATCTACCTGATTGAACGCTTTGAGCAACAAAGGGTACATCCGAGAATGTTGAATTCACCAAACCATGGAAGCAAGTTTATCTTACGGGGTCATATCCACTCGCGCCAACCCTTTTAAAGGTAAGGCTTCCGCGCGGTGCATCCGGACTCATAACCATGGACCCTCTTTGAATAACCCATATCCCGAACTTTAGAGAACTAGAGCCATGGTTAGGTTGCAAACTCATTGCATCATATTGTGCCTACTTTACTATTTGTGCATTATTTGTTGTGCAAACTCTATATGTTTTTTCTAACCGTTTGTTTGACTTTTGTTTAAGCCTAAATAAACTAATTAATGACTAAAAAAAACTTTGCCTAAATTAATTAATTAATCAATTTGAGTAATTAAAGCTTATTAAATTAATCAGAACTGACTTAGTACGACTTTAGGCCAGTCCCGTAAAGTAAAAATACTGAAAGCAGTCCAGATTAATGTTCCTGTAATGGCGCAAAGATTTAGGCTGCAGCGCCAAGCGCTATTGCGCAACGTCGAGTGACAACTCTGTCGTCTGGCGCTGCACTACTGTGTACGATGACAGTCATGTTGCTTTGGCGACAGTTATGAATTTTGCTCGAGTCATCACGACGAGTCTAATTAAACAATTTTTTTAATCAGTTTGATTATTTTGTTAATGGTAGTAACCTTGTTTAGTCCTTAATTGAGTCTAAGCACTTAGTCCCATGGTCTTACACAAGAGTCAAAGCATGTCACTTGTACTCACAAAAAAAAAAAACACACTAATATGTATGTACACTTTGACCATGTCTAGAGAGTCTCGTATGCGCGTGTTTTCCGTCATTTTTATAGGGGGGTAAGTCGGATATTAATCCTCCAATTAAACAACTTGTTTGAACCCATATATTTGATTCCCAAAAATATACACCCTATGCACCCTATTTTTGCTTTATTATTATTTTTTTTTATAAACCCGTTAAGTCAAAGTCAATTTTAGTCAAGTTATTAAAATAAATAAAATGGTTTAATTTGTAGCGCATGGTTAAGAAAGGAAAGGCGTTTGATCAGAGCCAACCTTTTCGTTCAAGTACAACTTTTTGATAAACCAATCGGTCGGAAAAGAAAAGCTAAGAAGATAATGGCGTGTCAAGAAGAAGTCAATGAGCTCAAGAAGCAAATGGCTGGTGTTACTGAGTTGCTAAAGACCTTTACTCTCCAAATTAATGACCCTGTGAAGCAACAACAAATGGAGCTCATGCAAGAGAGCTTGAGCAAGATATCTAATGATTACAGGTTCCAAGGCATTAGCTCGCAAGGGGTCTCGGTGGACAAGGAGCTTCTTTCGCAGAAGTTCAATGCCAACGACATCCCAAAGTTCAAGGCAACTGATAACCCTTATTTTCATTTAAGAGCCTTTGAAACTATAATGAATATTAAGTGGATTGATAGAAAAGTATTTCATTCTTTATTTTCCTTATCTCTTGAAACCGTTTGCCAACAATGGTTCTTTTCCCTTGAGAAAGAGAAAACCTCTACATGGGAATCAATTGTAAACACTTTCATTGATAGGTATAAATGCAATATTCAAGTTGAAACTGATCAAAGAGAACTTGAAATACTTAAAAAAAAAATGAGAATGAAGGCTTCACTTCTTTCTTTAATAAATGGAGAGAAACCTATGCTAGGATGATTGAAGTACCAAGTGAAAAAGAATCTGTGAGGATATTCATTAAGTAACTCCAAGAAAAGTACTCCAAGCATCTTAAATACCAAAACAACTTGCATACTTTCAAGGCCGTCTATGACATTGGGATTAACATTGAAATTAACCTTGCTAAACAAAAAGCAGCTAATAATAACTCTAACAGTGGCTGGAAGGGCAAGAAGAATGACAATCCTTCTTCTTCCAAAACCACCCACTCAAATAATGTTAGCACCTTTAATTTGAGTGAAGTCCAGGCTATGAACAACCAAGGACAAAAGAAACCATTTAGGAGGAACTTTACTCCTATTGGTATGAGTTATGACACCGCATTCGACCAACTGAATGCAAAAGGTCTTATAACTCCTATTGGACCATTCGAAGATCCACCAGTTAAAAAGAGAACAGCTAACTGGAACCCCAATGCACATTGCAAATACCATCAAGGCAGGGGCCATCTCACTAAAAACTGTGGGAAGCTTAAAGAAGCTATCCAAGACTTGATTGACAACAATAAGCTTCCATTTCCCCTTGCAAGCAAGAAGCAAAGCATTAACAATGCACCCCTCTCTGATTCTTTGGCTATCTCTGATGAGGAAAACCATGTTGATCCATCATCCCTCATCAAACCAGTTGAAGAAATTCATGCTATCGAAGAAGAGGTGGAAACCTTTTTCGATGCCATGAGTGATTTTCCTTTGGAACAAGAGCCTGCAACTAAGGAAGAAGTATGGAATCTCATACGATCAATGTGAGAGGGAATAAACTTCTTGCGTGAAGCTATTGAATTAGCGAAGAAACAAGGAAAGGAGCTTCAAAGCAAGCAGGTTAAAGTTCCACCTACGGAGAAGAAACCATTCCCTCGCCAAGTAATTGACACACCCAAGAAGAGTAGCAAGCCCTACACTCTAATTGGGACTTCCTATGCTAATATGTTCAAAATTCTCTCCGAGAGTGGTAATGTCAAACCTCTCAAACCGAGACCATTTGAGTCATTAAAGAGGACAGAGAGGTTCTATGGTCCATACCATCAATCAGGGGGACATACCATTGAGAACTATTTTAAATTCAAAGATTTCATTTAGAAGATTATTGATAACAAGAAGCTAGTTCAAATCCCACAAGAACAAGATATTAGCATCAATGGGGTTTGGAACAGCGATGATGAAGACGTATATCATAAGGATATGGAAGAACCTCCAGTTTTAGTTATATATCCGATAAGCGATTTTTGGGATGAAGAAGATTCACCCATAGACAAAGTCACAAGATTTGGGAGAATGCAATCTCCCATCTCTACACAACCTATTCCCACCTTGCAACAAGTTCCCATACCAATTATAGAGGAAACGATGTTGTCAAACAATTCAAGAAGACTAAGGTCAAAATGAACGTATGGAAACTTCTAGCTACATCCCGAGAACATAGGCTAGCGGTAATGAACGCCTTGGATAAGATAGGGATAGATTCCGAAACCACTCCTGAGGGGTTGGCTAACTTCCTTACGAGTGATCTCCCTAGTCTTATCAATCTAATCACCTTTTCTGACAATGATTTACCTCTTGAAGGTGACAAGCATT
This sequence comes from Chenopodium album, assembly GCF_948465745.1. Taxonomy (NCBI): domain Eukaryota; kingdom Viridiplantae; phylum Streptophyta; class Magnoliopsida; order Caryophyllales; family Amaranthaceae; genus Chenopodium; species Chenopodium album. The sequence goes on along the minus strand of NC_137841.1, from coordinate 38,882,589 downwards.
ACAAGGATTTAAACCTCACATTAGTCTGCAAGAGGATGAATGTCGCAATGACTCTCGTAGACAACGGATCGGCAATCAATGTCTGTCCACTCAGAACTGCAAGAATAGTAAGAATAAGGGATGAAGATTTAACCCCGTCAACACAAGGAATAAGAGCCTACGATAATACCCGTCGCCAAGCTCCTGGAAAAATCACCGTGAATGTGACGGCGGGAGCAATAGAACATGCCACTACCTTCCAAGTGGTAGATATTAAGGCTTCCTTCAACCTATTTTTGGGACGCCCTTTGCTTCACGACCTCAAGGTCGTCGCTTCATCTCATCACCACCAAGTAAAGGCTATAGTTGTAACACCCCAATAATTCTCTCTTAAAATCTGTAAATACCCTAAAGAAAATCCAAGAGAATTACTGGCGTGCTACCGCCACGTGTTCAAACGTTAAGGCTTTATCAGAAAATAGCAGCGGAAAAACTAACTCAGTTATAAAGAAGTTTCAAAACCAATAACCAAAACTAAATTAAATCATACAAATTGGAACCATTAAGGCCCTTATTCAAAACCCTTCAAAATTAGTAAATAAATAAAGCCAGAGTTTAAATAAATTCAAACTTATGAAAAGAAATAAACTGCGAATAATAACCAACTCTCCACTCAAAATCCCACAACCATGATTCGAATGCTGCATATATATGTAAGAACCTGTGGTTAATCTGCTCCCCAATATTACAAGTGTAAAAATTGGATCGTCACAGGGTCATTGAAAGGTGAAGGCCATGACCAAAGAAAGACACATAAAGCACGCAATCAGCAAAGCTGAGTACATACAAGCTGCAAAACATAAAAGAAATCCGTAACATGCTACTAATAATCAACTATTACGCATCATTAGTTTATAGACTCGGCACATGACTCAACCATCAAACTTATTAAGACTTCACTAGTTAATATTAACTGACTTATTTATTTATTTCATTGGATTTAGCAATAGACAAGGTTGTCCAACCCATGTCCCATTTGGAACATCAATAAAAGAAAAACCCCATGCCTCCTTTCGGAAACATCAATAAACATCCAACGACCACGGGCGCGACTCCGTGACCGTAGTTAGTATGAGATCTCACCTAACTCCTAGTTTAAAAAAAAAATATATTTGAAATAAGAGACTTGTAGATTAGACGGCCTCGAGAAAAGTACACGGCTAATACCTCATGTACCCCAACCTCTGATTGTCATTACTCAAGAAGTGCACCAATGCAGAGTTTTATTGCTCATCCATCTTGCACTTTACGTGATTTACAGGTTTAGACTTGGTGATGACTCATATACATAACAATACAAACATTCTAAACTCAATTCAATCAACCAAGACAAGTTTCCAATTTCGATTCTTGATTTATTAGTGACAAACAACACTTATTATTTAATCCTTTACTACCTCGGTGTATAAACACCTTGAGTGCATAAGGCACCCCAAAACCTTAACCTCTTCTTATAAGACTTAAATCCTTCCTTTACTCATCCTGTTTGCATAATCATGAATGAGTAATAAATTAATCTTTTTACCAATCACATACCTTTGCCTTTAAGCGCACCATGCATAATTAGATCACAAATAATACTTGCATTATAAGCTAGTGCACATCATTTGAAATTCACAATGTATAACCAAACAATTTAACCCGGTCAATCCTATACATTATACTAAGTTCTCGATCCATCCTTAAAACATGCACCTACAAGAAAGGTTTCGTAACTTGTACGTACCTTGAGGAAACGAATTGGTATGCCACTTTACTAACTAGAAATCACCTTCAATAAACTCCTCTCCTAAACCAAACTATAACATCTCAATCAATACCCAATCAATCAAATTTACAGCAATACTAACTTACTTTAAAACCTTCAAAATCCAAATCAAACAACACTTTAAAACCTTCCCTTTAGTTAAAATTAAAGGCTTATATATAGTTCTTTAAGTTTTCTTCATAAAAAACTTAAAATACACTCTTATACATGAAATTACAGCAAGTTTAAATTATTTAAAAACCCCTAATAATCTCCCTTTTTAATGGGTGATTAAACCCTCTTTATAAAACATCAAAAGTAGTACTTAGAAACTATTTCTAGCACTTAAAACTTCAATAAAAACATATATTTATGCTTAATTAACTTTAAACATGATTAATTTTATCAATCAAACTCAAGGATAATATTTTAATTATAAAAAAACTTCGTTAAAATAAAAAAACTGCCCGAAAATCATATTTAGAGGCTGAATTTGGCCACGAGATTCTCACTACCAAAGGTAGTGAGTCTTTCTTACAACATTGTTTCCACATGGAAAACACTACTTTTTTGTCAATATCGGATGAGTTTAGAACCTGATCGGGATTAAAACGGGATTAATATTAACAAACGTAAATCTAAAAATTAAAACACGAATTTACATGTTCAAGATAATCTGGAATTAAGTTAAACTAATCATTAGTTATAATCACCAAAATTTTAAAACATCATTACTATAAAAGCCCTAAATCAATTGTTCATAAAATCCCCAAAATCATGATTTTCAATGATTAAAAACCCTAGGTTATAAAATTTACAAAATCTGAAAATTATGACATTATAAAATCTAAAATTATAAAGTTTAATCATCAAAATACAACTTGATACTAATAAAATTACTTTCAAACAATAAAATCAAAATCCATAAATCAATAATTATAATTATACAAATTAATAAAACAAAGGAGAGAGAAAATAAGACTAACCTTTTTGTGTGGGAAATTTTTGGGGATTAATGGAGTATTTATAGGAGAGAATATTGTAGGGTAAGTAAGAGAATTGGGCCTCATAAAATTAATGGGCCAATTAGGTAAATAAAATGGACTAGGCTTTGTTTGTATGATCATGAATTGTAGAACATTGGTTCATAAAATAGTTTGTGCTAAAATAATTTTCGACCAATATTAATAATTTGAAACTTTTGAAATTAAATTCCGGAAAATAATAAATAAATATTATAAATAAAATAAAATTTCATTTATAAAATATTTTAAAAATACGGGGGATTACAATAGTTAAAGGGATCCCTATTAAAAATCGATGCTTCACCAATGAGAATCAAAGCCGTCGAAAATCCGATTATTAATGTGGAGCACGATGAGAATGATGAAGACTTGTGGGGCTTTAATGAAGAGGTCTCCTTAATCGAGGAGGATGAAAGAACCCCTCTTTGTCACGACCCCCACTCTAATATGAAGGTAAATGCTATTCTCAAGAGACAGGGACACTTTCCTGGAAAAGACTCTAGGAAAGAAAAAGGAGATAGCAAAACAAATGGAATTACTTGGCCTCCCTAAGTTAGACACTTTCGGACTTGGCTTCGAACCGACTCGAGAAGATCTTAAGCGAGCCCATGAAAGGTCTAAAGCGTGTAGGAATGTTCGCACCCAAAAGAAAGCAATCCCAATGGAGCAATATCCTCTTACTCTCAAAGGACAGTTCATAAGAGAAGGAAAGGACTATCCATGCTACGAATTTCCTGAACCTTTCGTTGTAAATGGCATAAGGCAACCTGGGTTCAAAATCTTTCTGGATTGTTACTTTCTAGATGAGATCCCAACTCCTATTCGCAAGGAGAAAGCATCCCCATGCTTTGACTTCAACGTCATGGGACTCCTCTTTGGGCGTGAGAAGGATGAGCCAAAGTACATAGAGGATAACTCCTCGCTCATTGAAACAGTCCTACAAACTCTTCGAACCTCATTACTCCAGCAGAGGGTTTAGTACAAGGATGGTGTAAGACAATCAAGGTGACTACTCCGAGAGGAAGAAAAATATCAATAACAACAGGACAAGGACCAGTGTTTGAAGAGTCGTCTAAGTCAGAGTCAGAGTCAGAGTCTTTTCCTGTAGGGTCTCCTAAGTCCTTAGCTGTAGCACCTCTTTCTTCTTCTCCTTCTTCTATGTTAGCATCTACTCCTAGGATAGTTAGCAATCAAGTCCCTGAGGACATTTATTTATTCGATGTAATGATTTCTGAATTTAATAACATGTCTTCTTCCTCTTACTCATCGTGTTATTCATTAACCCAAGATGACGAGCATTGCTTAACTAACAATGAAAATGACAAATAAATTATTAAAGCAATCGAAACACTTGAAATGAAAACACCGGTAATTAAGGATACTGAAACGATTGATATCTCAAATGGTTCAACCATTAAAAGAGAAGTTAAAATCGAATTAACACAAAATAAAGAAGAAAGAACCAATTTAATTAATCTACTCAAAGGATTTATCGATGTATTTGCTTGGTCATATGAAGATATGCCAGGCATTAATAGAGAAATAGTTCAACACACTATACCACTAATTCCGGAAATGAAACATATAAAACAAAAGCTGCGTCGAATGAAACCCGACGTAGCTCTTAAAATAAAAGAAGAAGTTCAAAAGCAAATAACTACATGTTTTATTTGGGTATCCAAATACCCTGAATGGGTAGCAAATGTGGTCCCAGTTTCAAAGAAAGATGGAAGGTTAAGAATGTGTGTCGACTATCGAGATTTAAATAAGGCAAGTCCAAAGGACGACTTCCCTTTACCACACATCGATATTTTAGTAAATAATACAACAAAACATGCGCTTCTCTCATTTATGGATGGATACGCGGGGTACAACCAGATTCTCATGGCGGAAGAAGGCATGGAGAAAACTACATTTATAACACCTTGGGGTACTTACTGTTACACGGTAATGCCATTCGGGTTGAAAAACGCGGGTGCTACTTACCAACGAGCAGCAGCTCCCCTACTCCATGATATTATCCACAAAGAGGTTGAAGTATATGTGGACGATATGATCGTGAAATCAAAAGATTGCCCAGGACATCAAGTAGCCTTAAGAAAATTTTTCGAAAGACTAAGAAAATACAACATGAGGTTGAATCCATCAAAGTGTGCTTTTAGAGTCACCTCAGGCAAGCTCTTGGGATACGTTATAAGCTCTAGAGGAATAGATATAGACCCAACCAAGATCAAGGCGATTATGTCAATGCCACCTCCCAAAACCGAAAAGCAAATTCGAGGATTTATTGGACGGTTGCAATATATAAGTAGGTTCATATCGAAGCTAACAACGATATGCGAACAAATATTCAAGAAGTTACAAAAGAATGTGCCATTAATATGGGACGATGAGTGTCAAAAAGCCTTTGAAAAGATCAAAGCCCATCTGATAAATCCTCCCGTATTAGCACCAACGCTTCCAGGGATCCCTCTTAGGTTGTTCTTAACAGTCACCAAGGAGACAATGGGGGCTATGCTTGCACAAGAGGTAGAAGGAAAAGAAAATGCAATCTACTATCTAAGCAATAAAATACTCGATTATGAAGTACGCTACACACCGCTTGAGAAATTGTGCCTCGCATTAGTGTAGGCTACAACCCAGCTAAGACATTACATGCTCGTGCATATAGTCTTTATAGTTTCGAAAAGTCTACACTCAATGGGCGCATTTCAAGGTGGATAGTCAATTTAGCCCAATTTGATGTAAGATTCATGCCTCAAAAGGCTATCAAAGGATCTGTGGTCTCGAACTTCCTAGCAGATTTTCCCAATAAAAGATTCGACGCCAGTACATGACAACGATTTTCCAGATGAAGACTTGATGGTTACAGAAGATGATACTTGGACTTTATACTTCGATGGAGCCTCAAACCAAAAAGGATGTGGCATTGGAGTATTATTAGTATCACCTAAAGAAGAGCATGTTCCAATCTCTATAAAGCTAGATTTCGACGTTACCAACAACGCTGCTGAATACGAAGCATGTGTGGTAGGCCTCGAAACAGCTTTGGCATTGGGAGTAAAGAAATTACGAATGTTCGGAGACTCTTCTTTGATCATCAACCAAATTTCCAAAAGATAGAAAGTAAGGAGTGAAAGTCTAGCCCCTTACCAAACTAATTTGGAAACTCTCACCAACTAGGTTGAAAAGGTAGAATACACCTATCTACCTAGAGAGGAAGATTAATTTGCTGATGCCTTTACAAGACTAGCCTCAATGGTTAGGATTCCTACGGAAATCGAGCAAATGCCTCTAACCATAGAGAAAAGGCATAAACCGGTTTACATTTAAGCTACAGAAGATGATGAAGTGGTCCACGATGAAGAAGAAGAAGAACCATGGTATACGGATATACTCAATTACGTCACCAAAGGAGAATATCCTCCTCATGCTGACAATAGAGAAAAATGAGCACTAAGACTCTTGGCTTCCCAATACGTACTCATAAACAATGAGCTACATAAAAGGGTACCTAAGGGTCGAGCTCTCTTATGTGTAGGGAAAAAAGAAGCCCAAAGAGCTATGAGGATAGTCTACAAAGGCATTTGTGAAACCCATGTTAATGGCAAAATGCTAGTCCAAAAGATAATGCGAGAAGGGTATTATTGGACTACCATGAATAGGGATTGTCATCAATAATGTAAAAAGGTGCCCTAAATGCCAAATTTACGCTAACTTACAACATGTTCCTCCATCTCTACTCTACACCTACACTTCACCATGGCCATTCTCTACATGGGGAATTGATATTATCGGTAAAATTACCCCTCCCGGGACAGGAGGTCACGAATACATCCTAGTAGCAATTGATTACTTCACAAAGTAGGTTGAAGCACAGTCATATGCTAAACTCACTGCAAAACATGTAGCACTCTTTATCGAAAGGAATATTATTTGTCGATGTGGAGTCCCACATGAGATGATAAGTGACAACGGAACTCACTTTCAAGCAGAATGTGAAGAATTTTTACAAAAATATGGTATTCAACATCATCACTCTTCCCCTTATAGACCTCAAGCAAATGGGGCAGTTGAGGTGGCTAATAAAAATCTAAAGACTATCATCAAGAAAATGACATAAAACTACAAGGATTTGCCTGACAAAATCCATTTCGCACTTTGGGGTTATCGTACGTCAATTCGCACATCAATAGGAAATACGTCATTCTCCTTGGTTTATGGAATGGATGTTGTACAACCTGTAGAGCTAGAGATACCGTCTCTACGCATTTCATTAGAAAGAAAACTCGATGAAGTCGAATGGACTAGAAGGTTAAGACAAGAAACATCAAAGTAGGAGACTTGGTGTTAAAATCTATAAGGAAAAATGTTTTAGATCCAAGATACAAATTTAGGCCTAATTGGTCCGGACCATATATCGTCAAAACCATTCTGTCAGCAGGTGCGACAAAACTAACAGATATGGATGGCAATGAGTTTTCAAACATGACGAACCTTGGCCAACATAAAAAGTAATACCCATAATTACTTGAGTAGAAAACTCAATAGAGCTGCGTTTGGCCTAATTCCTTAGGAAAGGATACGTAGGCAACCCTTTACAGGGTGCGGCCACTTTAATTTTTGCAAACCTTGTGTCCCAGAAGCAATAAAAAAATTCAACGCAATAGCAGCGCTACAAAAAGGAGTCTGTCGCCAGACGACAGACTACAGCGCAAGGCGACAAAGCTTGTCGCCCGACGACAAATAGCAACGTCTGGCGACAGACGCAAAACAACGGTGCCGATTTTTTGCAAATATCTGGGCAAATTTTTGTGTACTTTGGAGAATTTTCGACTTTTGGAAAATAATTTAAGTTGTTTTCATTGCTTTAATAAATTAAATTTAAAAGTCGATTTAATTGCATTAATAAAATAAAAATTACATTATTGATGGAATTTAAATAAAAGCTTAATAAAATAAATTGACTTAAAATTTAAACTAGTCTAATAAATTGGAAGTTAAGCAATGCTTCAATCTTTCTTCTCTTTCTTTGCCCTCTTCAAATTTTTATCTGCATCCTCTTCATCATCCATGACTTTAGCTAGTAGGCATCCTTTATGGGACCGACATTCAATTTTAGAGTAAATGGTTTCTCCTTTATCTAGGATTCCATGCTTCTTTTCTACCCAAACCTTCGTTTCTGAAGTGTCAGCTTTTCTTTTCCCTTTATCCTTAGTTTTGTATTTCTTCTTAGGCATACGTGTTTTAAATTCAACTTTTTCACCCAAGTGTTCCCTAATAGGAATCATTTTGTCACCTAGACGGTTCTTCACATTGGTTCTACTCTAATTTTTCTTCATGTCCTTTGTAGGCTTATTAAGAAGCCATCTCTTCACATCATTGGGCAAGGAAAATCACTTCCCATAAAGGCCTAGCACTCCAATATGTGTCAAATTTCTCTGTTTCTTGTGAAACAAGGAATTCATATGGACGACGGAGTTCCCCTAGAAGGAATTGTTTGAAGTAGACTGCACTGCCTTTTTACCCTGCAGGGATCATAAAAAGTCATCTTGGTTAAGTTTGGAAGACGGCAGAAGGGTTGCTTGTTGACACCAACCATCTTCTCTATTTTTCACCATGGGATGACCCACTTGACTTTATTCTACTCATGGCGACCCATCTTAGAGAAACGCTTCTTTCGCCTTACAAAGCAATTTGGAGTGTATTTTTCAATGTTGTCTGGAGGACTAATTAATTCTAGTCTCTCCATTAGCCAAATCTGTAAAAAAATTCAACGTAAATAATTAGTATTACTATACAAAAATATGTTTTTGATTTTTGTTATTAAAAATATTTTTTTTTACCTGTAATAAAATTTCAGAGCCACGAAAAGGTGCTTTTAGATTTTTCTATAATTAATCTAGACTAAGCATAGTCTCTCCCACAATTAATGGCATTGGATTCCTTCTAGATTCAATTTGCTCCAAGACAGTTAATATAATTGCTTGACCCTCATTAGTTCTACCACTAGTGAAAAGATATTGGTTAAGCATACAAAAGAGAAAAGCCCATCTTCTATAAACATGAAAAGATTAAGAATAAGGTCTATCAAAGTAGTGGCGTGCAAATTCTTTTAGATTGGTTACGCTACCATCTACAATATTTGATAGATCTCTGTCTTTTAAATTAAAGAAGCGCTCAAAATCTTTTTAATAATACTCATTCACTCTAGGGATTATCGCAAGATCTAATGAAGGGAAGCCTAGGATGGCACCAAATTCTTCCGGTAAAGGGCTAATTTCATTACACCCTAGTCTAAAGCAATGTGTATCTGTATCCCAATATTCTAAGGAGGTATAAATAAAATCTATGTCAAGATCTATCCCCTTAATACCATAAATACCTCCCATGTGAAAACAGTCGAGTTCTTTTCTCTCTTTAGCAGTTAAAGACCGACACAATTCACGAGTAAAATTGCTAAAACTCTTAGTGACTAAAGACATGATTATTTGTTGAGAAGCTAAGACTATAACTAATATGTTCGAATTATACAGAAAATAGGCATATTAGGGGGCTATTTATTTACAAAATCGATGCAGTTTGACTCCGGAAAGGATTCGAAGGCAGCGCATTGCAGCGCCAGACGACAAGCTTATCGCCTTGCGACAGAGTCTGTCGCCTGGCGACAGCGCAAAGCGCGTGGCGACAAGTGGCGCGACAACGCTTCCTCAGCATGCTATGCAAACCGCGTTTTTCCTGGCTATGACTCGAATTCATACAATGACTTTACAATTTCGCACTTTGTTAAATTATCCCCACACATATTAATTTAATATATTTTCATTCTTTTTCTTTTTGGATTTATTCAAGCTTAATTTTAGGTTTGCTTTAAGTCCGATTATTTTTCATTTTTTTCTTTTTAGGGGAGAAAGTCAGATACCCTCCATTAGTAATAAAAATGACGGAAATTTTTGCGCAAAATTAATCACAATTTTTTTGCACACACACATATGCACATAAAAATGATAAATAAAACGCAAAGATAAAACAGTCATAATAGATAATAGTTTGTATATACAAATATGTCTGTTAAATGAGTAAGTTGGCAAAGTCCTACAACAGTCAAAATAAAAAAAACACAAGTACAACTATAGTGCTGGAGGGCGCAGATGATGAGAGATGTTCATCATGTCAAAGAACATTGCAAACCGAGGAGTATGCTCCTCACTAGCTCCGGACTCGCCACGAGTCGGAAACCTCAACTCAGGACCTGTCCACCCAGGGTCACCTTAGTGATGAATCAGCAAAGGCTAAGACTGCGAAGGCTGTTGCGACGATGAGCCGACCTCGTACGTCCCACCACCTACAGAAGCCGATGTCGCCTCTCCTTGGCCCATTGGCGCAGTTCGTGCACCCTCAGAGGAAGAACCCGAGCCCTCCACTGCCTCGGTCCGATCAACGTCAGATCGGCCGCCTCGGCCACCAGAAGTAGTGCGACGACGCCTCGAGCCGCAAGCTCCCTCCTAGCCTCGGGTTTCGTCCGAGGACGCGAAGGGATAGGTTGTCCCTACGAAAATAAATCAAGTCAGATGCGAAGAAAATAGAAAAAAAAATAATGCAAAAGAGGAAAAAGCTACCTCCTAAGCAGTGTCGTCACGACAACAGGAAGCCACGTTCCTCATCCGCACCAGCTAGCTGCGGAAGGCGTCTATGCACCTCGCCATTGTCGTCACCACCTCGCGCGAGAACTGTCAAGAAACAAAGTCAGTAATAATGCGAGACAAATATAAACAAATAGCAAGCAAGTAACTCACCCGAGTCTGGTGACGAGGAATGGATCGCTCCACGAAGCGCTGATCCCAAGAGCTGGAGGAATCATCTCCTCAACAGGACCATAGGCACCCTGAAAGCTGATGGACATCCGAGGGGGAACAAACACAGCAGGCTCAGTCTGTTAAAAAGCAAACCAAAGTGAATAAAATACAACTTGGGGGCTACTTTGAAAAGAACTAAAAGACAAAAATCATATCGCCGCCTCCTCAGACAAAAAAGGGGCTGAGCTAACAACGGCAGAAAGTCCTCCTCGTAGCATCGCCCCGAGCTAGCATGAGATCGCCAAGGGGAACCAGCAGGCGACTTCTCCCCCAAGTTGATCAGCATCGCATAATGGAACATGTGGCGAGGTGGAGGAGCAGGGACGACAAAGATCTCTGAAGAGAGATGAATAGCAACTCTCTCTCCAAGGTACGCCGCCGCCTCATACGTCCCCTGAAAGTAGTGACACTCAGCAGTGTACTACGCAGCTAACGCAGGAATAACTAGACCGTCCCATGGCCAGTATACTACCTCGGGCCCCTGCAAAATATGTCTATAAGATAATGCTCTATCAAGAGGCAATACAAAGATGTCGACTGCTAAAAAAAATATACCGAGAGGATCAGCTCTCGGACATGGGCAGTGGCCACTTGATCACTTATGCAACCTCCCCAATAGGCGCCAACAGGGAGCTCGCGTGGAAATGGTCTCGCCGGCGCAAGCGATGGAAAGTACTCGTAAAACCAGATCTTCAAGGATAGAAGAATATCAGCAAATGTTAATAAGAGTCTAGAGCTAACTTTTAAAGAGATAAAATATACCTCTACGACTCTCCAGAAGCTAGATAGAGCGATGTTTCCTGTGAAGGCTCTGTGGCAACAGGAATCTTGCAAACCCCGCAAGAAGTCATCATAGGCCAAGCTGGCCCAATCATAAGTCCCGATCAGCTGAAGAATGCGAAGAGTAGGAAGGTTGTAGAGAAGCACCCGACTACCCTTGTCAGGGGAAAAGGTCCCTGACAGTAAAATAAGCACAAATATGCGCACCCGGTGTTCTCTAGTGGTCGTATCGTCCTCAAAGACCATCGCTAAAGTCGACCGGCGAATGCACCTGGAGCTAAGTCGTGTTAGCTCTACCTCGGCACGGGCCCGAACAGCGATCGGACCCAACAGCTCCTCGACTATCGGAGAGAAAGCACTAATAGTGCTGTCGAATGGCAGCGCATTCGATCGAAACTTTATTCCCGAGATGAGACTGAAGTCGGTTGGGGTTAAAGTCATCTCACCCCAGGGAAAGTGAAAAGTGTTGGTGGTGTCCCAGAAGAACTCCACCAACACACGAACCACGTGGTGGCCCACGTCGAAAGTATTGAATAAACAATGTTGAATTACAATTAAAATCCAAAGATTACAATCTCTACTTTCTCTCTAACTTCTCTCTAGTTTCTCTCTCTAAAAACTAAGGAAAATGAAATATTATCTAAAAGTTAGCCTTCAAAAGGATTTACAAGAGTATATATAGGCAAAGAACAAAAGCTGATTGGTTGCGCCCTCTCCTTGAAGACCCTGTGGGCGCGGAGAAACGGGTACGGAACCCATAACTACCTACGCGGGCAGTCAGGGCAAAACCCGCGCCCGCGTGTACTGTAGCTTGCGGCACAGGGGGCGGCAAAATGCCTTGTTCCAATACAAGCAAGGGGGTCGCGGTCTCTCTGATCCACAGCTCCCTCTCAAGCATCTCCACGCCCGTGGGTAGACCACGGGTAGGACACAGAGAGTTCTTGAAAAAATTCCCCAAAATTTGCACCAAAACTCGCGCCCGCGGCCCAAGGGTCCCGCGCCCGCGGCTCAGAGAAAAAGAAGAGAGACCTCTCCAAGCCGTCTCCATGAGACTTGAAGCTCCTTTGCTTGGCTCTTTTCGGTCCTCTTGAATCCTTTGCAAAGATAAGTCTTTAGGCACCTACAAGAGAAACCAAGGAGAGAAAATAGAAGAGAAAAAGATCAATATAAATGGAAAACACAAAGAAATGCACATAAAGGAAAGCAAAACACGAGAGAAAAAGAAATAGAGAAACTAGAGGAGAAATTATCAAAATGGTAAAAGAAAAGCATGAAAAGAATAATGAAAATATCCTAAAACACTACCCTATGAGTGCCATAAATGACACTCATCATTATGAAACAAAATATAGTTACTTGGAAAAAATGAGTCTGGCATTACTGTGGGCAACTAAAAAATTACGACGTTATATGCTACCACACACCACTCATGTAATTTCTTAACAAAATCCGATAAAGTATTTGTTTGAACAACCACCTATACAAGGAAGGATATCCAAGTGGTTGGTGATGTTGGCTGAATTCGAGCTAAGATATATTCCTTAAAAGTAAACGAAAGGAAAAGTAATTTTTGACTTTCTAGCCCAACATCAAATTCAAACAAGTCATGTAGAAACTACTCATCTTCTGGATAAAGATATTCTCATGACACATATGACAAATGGGTAATGTACTTTAACGGTGCGTCCAATAAAAAAAGGATGTGGCGTAGGGGTGTTACTCATAAGTCCAGAGGGAGCACATACTCCAATCTCTGTCAAATTAGACTTTGAGGTTATAATAATGTCGCGGAATGTGAAGCGTGCATTATTGGATTAGAAGCAACCGCTAGCATAGGTGTGCAAAAATTAGAGGTATATGGAGATTCTAGTTTGATTATAAATCATATACTGACAAAATGGAAAATAAATAACTCCACAATAATATTATACCAAGCACACCTAGAGCAACTCATCGAGTAGTTTGAATATATTGATTTTAAATATCTCCCAAGGGATGACAATCAATTTGCCGATGCACTAGCAAAATTAGCCTCAATGATCAACATTCCAGATCACTTAAATATTATGCCATTATGCGTCGATAGAAGAGAAGAACCATCGTATTGCAACGCAATAGAGGAAATAAATGACATTGAAGGAGATAATCCTTGGTAAGATCATATCCTCCAATATATTACCCATGGCACATACCGTGAAAATACTTCATCGAAAGACCAAAGAGCCTTAAGAACACTTGCGGCACAATACGATCTAGTAAACGGTCAACTATGCAAAAAAGAACCTAATGGTCAAAGCTTATTATGTATAGACCAACATGAATCCACACGCCTTATGGAAGATACTCACAAAGGTGTTTGTGGACCTCACATGAATTGTAAAATGCTTGCAAAGATAATTTCACGACAAGGATACTATTGGTCCACTATGGAACATGATTTCATACAATATGTCAAAAAATGTCCAGAGTGCCATATGTTCATTAATTTACAACACCTTCCACCACCCGAACTATACAACCTTACTTCCCCTTGGCCTTTTTCAACTTGGGGAATTGACATAATTGGTAAAATTTCTCCAACAGGAGTAGGAGGGCACGAGTACATATTAGTAGCCATCGATTACTTTACCAAATGGATTGAGGCTGCTTCTTACGTGAGTATCACTTCTAAACATATCACAAAGTTTCTTGAACAAAACATATTTTGTAGATATGGAGTTCCACATGAACTAATTAGTGATCAGGGATCTCAATTCAAAGTTGAAGTCGAGACCCTCTTAACTCGTTATAAAGTAAAACATCATCAATCATCTCCATACATACCTCAAATGAATGGAGCTGTAGAATCGGCAAACAAAAACAAAACAGTCATCATTAAGAAAATGGCAGAAAATTATAAAGACTAGCCGAATAAACTACACTTCGCATTATGGGGTTATAGAACGTCCATACGAACATCAATAGGGGTAACTCCATACTCCTTAGTTACCATCCCTATGCATCGTACTCGAAAGTAAGCTACCGAAAGCTGAATGGGTAAGAGCAAGTTATGAAGAGCTTTTATTCCTCGATGAAGGACGGTTAAGAGCTTTTTATCATGTATAAGTATACCAACGGCGCATTACGCGTCATTTTAATAAAAGGGTAAAACCTTGAAATATCAAAGAAGGTGACTTTGTACTAAAGGAGGTTAGGGGTCCACCAACCGATCCAAGAGGGAAATCCAAGCCTTATTTGATAGGTCCCTACCGCGTAATTAAAATCCTATCAGGAGGAGCCGTCAGATTAATGGATATTGGAGGAGATGAAATTCGCCAATTAATAAACATTGATCGACTTAAAAAAAATTACACATGAAACCCGGATACACTCATTCATTCATTAAATAAATCATTTTTAGCATTCAATTGAAAGATTCTAAGTGTTATGCACTTTATCGAATAACACGGCAAAGCACATAACACTTGAGGGTAATGTAAATTAAAAAGATCATTCTAAGTGTTTAGATTTTTTTGAACATCACGAAAAATTCTTAACACTTGGGGGTAATAATGCTTAAAAAAATTTATAACTCTCGTAGCACAAGTGTCGCGCGCAACTGGAATAGTTGCGCGCGGATGTCACGCAAACAAATTTCGGTGCGTGCGACAGGCTCGCGCAACCCCATATGTTACGCGCGCCACCTGACTCTAAACTACGAACCCGGATTTTTATGCTTGAAAAAAGTTTCGACTTTTACTTACGACAAAAAGAAGGCGTTTCTTAAAAATAACATATACTCATAATATAAAAATATTAAACTTTGTTTTGAATGTTAAACAAAGTTGGATTAATTTTTTCATTTAATTTCTATTCAAGAGATTAAAGAAAAATAAAAAAATAAAAAAAACTACGCAAAGACCTGATTTCGTATTACGAATACGTAGCCAATCTTTATGATTCGGTCATATCAAAATTAAAAAAAATATATAATAAAGCTCATTTTTATTTTATTCAAAATCCAAAATAGAGAGAGACATTATTGAATTATATAGTAAAAAAAAACAGAACAAAAAAACATAGTAGTGATTACACTTTATTCGAATTAAACTATGACAAAATTGTGTAACACTCTAAGCTTTTACTATGTCCTCGATTGTCACATATGATGGAGAAGTAGTTTCCTTCGCAGTATTTTCAGAAACCTTGGAGCTCTCCCCTACACTCTTCTTTTTCACCTAAACATTGTTTTTCAATTTAGGGATTGGGGCCTTTGCAACCTGTTTTCCTTTCCCTTTGACGATTGGAGCTTTATTGCGAGTATTTGGTGAAGGTTCTTTGATTTTCACACCTTGTTGCGCGGGGTTGGAGGGAGCTTTCCTTTTTATTTCCTTCGAACGAGCCTTAGTGGATGAGAAGTCTAATTTTCTTCTCACTCCTTTGTTTTGGCCACTAGGAGGAGTAGTGGTGGTCGAATGCATCAAAGGATTAGGTGGATTACGAGCGGTGGCGGCTTTAAGTTGAGATCGAGCCTTGTTTAATTTGCCCATATCCGCCGCATTTATCCAAGCTTTGTAAAAGGAAGATAATACAATACTCGCTGTAGGATTTTGTACTACTCACCTAGGAAGACTTGACCAATATTCCATCCAACGAGGAATTCTTTCAGGTTTAAAAATCACATCTTTAGGGGCATCACAATCTTGTGGAGGAATGATTTGTTTCATCCCGTATTGTTTCATTACCCTACAAGGAAAAATATAAGTGGTACTAGATAGGCCTATAAGCCTAATATAAGGGAAATTGAAATTATTTCCCACCATACTACTTATGTTCCACCAAGGAATCACAAAGCGTATATTGGGAACCCTGTGACAGAAAAACGACGTCCATTCTTCTTCATTCT
The DNA here is from genome assembly GCF_948465745.1 of Chenopodium album. Taxonomy (NCBI): domain Eukaryota; kingdom Viridiplantae; phylum Streptophyta; class Magnoliopsida; order Caryophyllales; family Amaranthaceae; genus Chenopodium; species Chenopodium album. The sequence goes on along the minus strand of NC_137841.1, from coordinate 38,866,257 downwards.
TTTGCTTGTAAAGAATTCGACGTCCAGGGAATGTCCTTACTCCGTTAGCTTCAAGATTTTGTGGCTGATCAACAATTTGCAGACGCTCCATGAGCCAAATCTAAAAAAATAAAAAAAAGAAAAAGAAAAAAATTATTAGTTTGCGATTTACACAAGCAGGTGGCGCGCTCATCAAAATCAGTTGCTCGCGCCAACCGCATGCATCACAGAAGGTTGCGCTGCTCCTTCCAGCGCAACTTCATGACCTGCGCTGGAATACAACGTAAAAAAAAATTAAAAAAAAAAGACGTACGTGTAATAGGAGTGGACTTCCCGTGAAACCGTTTTTGTTAGGGTCTCCTCTAAGGCGATTCAAGCATAGAACTTTTTCTGCTAACGCCAAAGGAGCGGGTAAATGACATCCCTCTATTTGCTCTACTATGGACACCGTGGAATAATCTCCATATTCTTTGCCTGTCCTAAGTAAACAATTAACAACAAGAAAATAACATAAAGAACGAATTTTAAAGCGTTGTTTAGTCATGTTGTCACGAGGGGCGACGAAGTGTTCAATAAATTGGATCAAATTCACGCCTTCTTCACTTCCAATGTTAGTCATATCATTATCAGACAAACCAAAAAATCTTTGGAATATAGGTTTGGAATCCGACAAGGTAGGCGCATAGGTCACAGGGAGAGTGTTTGTAGGAAGCCTAGCAAGGCCTCAAACTCACCAGGAAGTGGGACAATCTCGTCCCCTTTAAATAAGAAAAGATGACGGTTAGAGTCCCAATGGTTGACGGCAGCATGAAGAAAATCAAAATTGATCACTAGTTGCATATAGTTCAATAAAGGGTCTAGGTGGTAAATTTTGAAGGCTAGTTTATCCTCGGTTGAGAGGGAGGTGACCCAATGCGTCAAGCGTTGTTCAAAGGTTTTCACCATTGTTCAAATAAAAAAGAAAGAGAGGGAATTTAGAGAGATTAATTCTTTTTAGATTCTTATTACTAAGCGAATGAATACGAGATAATTAAAAGCCTACACGGAAATTGCATTTAGATAGACCCAAAAAGGGAAAAATTTTGGAAATTTTCGCTCAAAGGAAAGTTCACCGGCAGGAGTTGCGCGCAACTCATGAGTTGCGCGCGGTAATTGCACGCCTTTGCTTTGTCGCGACATGTGAGTTAGGATAATTTTCGTATTTTGAACTACATAATGACGGAATCCCATGAGATCTTAAGACAAATCATACGCTTACCTTTTACTAACTTTTGTGTCCTTTTCTTTAATATTTTCTTATTTTTTTCATATTCTCTTTTTTATTTTCCTTTACTTTCTTTTTATGTTTTTCCTTTTTCCTTTCTTTTTTCTATTCCCTTGTTTCCTTTTTGATATTTTTTTCAAGGGGGTCAAGTCGGGAACCTTTCCCTCCCTTGGATAAATTTTTTGCTTAGAAAAATTTTGTAAATTTTTTATAAAAAAAAAAGAGAAAAAGGTAAAAAAAAAATAAATAAAAATAAATAAATAAATAATAAAAAATGTACACATGGAAAAAAAAACAAAATGACATATATACAACAACTGTGTCATATGTACAACAAAAAATATAAACATTTGTTTTCTAAAATAAAAAATGTGTGTATAAAGAATGTCAGGATGGTCGGCGGCTCCTAGACGGCTGCTGCACATCCTGCAAAATCCGAGCGAATATTAATACATAAAATAGGTGATAACTTCGCTAAAAGAAAAATAAATAATAAACTTACCGCGACCATCTGATGATCACATCATGACAAAGTGAGGAGAGCTCTCCGATAAGCAGCTCGGAAAGCGCGCAAAGTCCTCACCATGTCGTTCACGATCTGTTGCAGAACCTGTTCCAAAAGACAAGGAAGGTTAGCAAAAATGTATATTAAAATATATATATAAATACATATGCATAGGGAACATACCCACTCAACCGTCTCAGGAACGAACGGTATCCCCTCCTCACCCTCCGCTGCTGAAAGGATCTCACGAATTACCGATCCAATGGCATCGGTATACGTGACCTCCGCTATAAGAGGCACCCAACCACCTAGCTCAACCCGCAGAAAAATACATAAAAGGGTCAAAGTTCCGAAAAAATAAATATAAAAAGCAAAAGAGAAAGTACAAACCGGAACAAAAGCTGGGAAAGGAGTCAGCTTGGATGCAATGAAAGTCGATACGATGCGTCCGGCAGCACCAGCTGCTCCGCTGGATAACCAAGGATCGCCTGATCTCGATCCTCGGTAGAGAGCAAGTCTAGACGTAACATCCTGATCAGAGGATCCACGAGAACCATGGGCTCCTCGAATGCAGACTGCCAGAGAACACGCTCGCCTAAAAACCAAGCGGTTGTCCTCTGAAGGACTGGAAGTCCCTGATAAAGAGCTTGGAAACGGCAACGAATCATGCCGGACCGGACAGCCTCAGGGACTCCGACGATCAAACTACAAGGACGGAGATCAATCTACAAACACAACCACATGAAAAATCGTCAGAAAATAAATAAAATTAAAAGATGCACAATTAGTTGGAACATTCACCGACGCACGAGTCGCCGAAAGGATCCTCTGGCAAAAGTCGCCGGCAGAAGTGGCTCGTCTCTTCTTAATCATGACCAATCAATGGCCGATAGGAAAATGAGCAGCCCCAAGCATCCTAGGGGCTAAGAAACGCAGGTACGAGTATCCCTACGCCTGAAACCGAGAAAGGATAAGCCTAAAGGAGAAAAGCAAAAGTAATAACCGAAAAGCTTAAAATACGTACCTCAAGGATACGACCATGCCACGTAATGGAGATCAGAGGCACCTAAGTAGCTTCCGAGAAATCCATCACCCGTGTCGCCTTGCCCATAGCTGTAAGCATACGGGCATACGACACCTCCGCCTAACTCAGGTTACCTACTTGCCCCAAATCACATAGGCAAATAAGTAACCCAATGGTTAAACGCTTTCCTCGATCACTCAAGATAGATACGGAAAGAACGTGAGCAATGTATATCCGAGCCAGCTGCTCAGGTGTACACTGCCGATAAAGCTCATCAGCCGACAACTCGCGGCAATAACCGAGTACGGACAAGACTGCGCGTACACGTGAAGAGCCGACGCAAGACGGTCCCCCACAAGGTCGTGCAGTCTCTCATCTAACCCGTTTACGAACTCTATGGCTACGTGCTCGCCTCCAAAAAGAAAACTAGTAATCATAGAGAAATCGAAAGGGGTAACTGTTATCTCTCCCCATTGAAAGTGGAAAGTGTTGGTGGAATCCCATCAAAACTCCAGCAATCCACGAAGGAAAGCTGACGACGCAGGCTGACTCGATAAATCCCGAAGAGCCTCCACCTGAGAGTCGATCCACGAAAGCGCCACAATCTCCTTTGCCACCTCAGGCAAACTCTCAAAACGGGATCGCAGGTCACCAGAGCCGTATAAACGCATGCTAGGCTCACTCTAAGGAAAATAAAAAAAATTAATAAAAAAGGAGAAGAAACAAAGAAAAAGAGAAAGAAACGAAGGCGCGAAGAACTCACGATGCCGCGCCACCCTCTGATCAAGATATGATGGTCTGGGGGCCACTTAAGGACCCTAGGGTCCAAGTTAAGAGGAGCCTCCCAAACCACATCCTCCTGGCGCCGTTGATTGGCTGCGACGCGCCGCTCTCAAACCACCTCTCGAGGACGGGTCACCCTCTTTCGAGGGCGAACCGCCTCGTCAGGACCCCCTAGAATCTCCTCAACATCGATGAGTGGAGGCGAGTCCATGCTATGATGGCTAAAGTTTCTTTATTAGTTTACTTTATTTCCTAAACTAAACTAATACACGTATTCTAGACCCGTTTCGGCAGCATAACGGCTCTGATAGGGCAAAACACAAAAATCGAATGCCACCCATACTTGGGGGCTACGATACCTGCAGTTAAACTCAGTAAATGGGGGCATCTAACACCCATAAAAGCAATCCTATACCAGTTTCAACTAAGTATTCAAGGGATTGTATTTCAAAATCTCAAAGAATCAACTACTCCTAGACGAATAACAGTAATATAAACAAGATTATCGTCTACCAAACAATTTTGAAGTTTGAACATGGCAAAAATAAGCTAAGAGTATGTTTTACGCCATTTTTCAACAATTCAACATTTGCAAAAAGGAATTATGAAAGAAATATTGGTTCCATCACTATAATCTACTTCATAATCAGCAATTAAAACCAAAATGAGCAAGAAAAAGCAATAAAATCAAGCAAAATTCGAAGAAAGAGAGCAAGAACGAGCTTGAACAAAGAAATGCTCAAAGAAGGTTCAATACATAACCAGTTTTTATGAAATTTGTGCAAAACACTCCTCAAACATAGTATAACAACATGGAACAAACAATTTCAAGAATAATGGACCGAATTGAAAACCCCCAAACTCGAAATTTAGGGTTAAATGGTTCAAAAATCGTCCCAGTTAAGCTTAAATCAAACGAAATATAGCAAAAAAATAACATTGGATTATGGAAAATATGAATAAAGGACGAGATCTACTTCCTTTAGCTTTGAAAAACAAGAAAATCCGAGCTTCCTAGAGAGAGAATGGGGCGAAAATGGCGAAGAAAGGAGAAAGTAAGAGCGAAATGAAAATCGCGCTCAGCGATTTCATTTTACTGACATAAATGTCGCGCGAAACTGAATCTGTTACGCGTAACATACCAGCGCAACTCAGAACGATGCGCGCGCCTGGCCAGCGCAACCCATTGAGTTGTGCGCGGATACTGGTCACTAAAATGACTAGAATCTTGATTTTGATCCGTTTGATCATTTTTCAACGGTCTTTGCTCATTATTAGACGTAATGGCGCGTAAAATATCAAAATCTTTTTAAATTTCTTTGCATATTGTAGTTTATTTTCTTCTTTGTTAGTTTTTTGCATCATTATTTGATGAGTGTCATTTATGGCACTCATAGGGTAGTCTTTTAGGGTATTTTCTTTCCCCTTTTCATGCTTTCTTCTCTTATTTTTGGTCCTTTTTCCTTTAGTTTCTCTTTTTCCTCTTTTCTTTACGATTCTCGTGTTTTTATCGTGTTTTCCTTTATTAGTCTCTTTTTCCCTTTTATTTCCTTTCTTTGTGTACTTGTGTAGGTTATGTGAGAATCACTTTGGCAAAGGATTCAATTTGGGACTTTAATGATCAAGCAAGGAAGAAGCATTAGGCTAGAGAGGGCTTAGAGAGGGCTTGGAGAGGCCTCGGAGAGGTTTCCAAGGCAAATCCAGCAGGCCGCAGGTGCGGGTCATCTTGCCGCGGGCGCGGGCCCATGTTACTCAAAATTGCCAAAACTTGGCAGGAACTTGCCACGGTTGCCCCGCGAGCTATCCGCGGGCGCGGGTAAAATGGAGAGGCCGCTCCATTCAGAGAGACCGCGACCCCCTGATCAGGCTTTGGGAGCAGGGGATTAGCCGCGGGCGCGGGTTTCACTGCCGCGGGCGAGGATCTCTATTGCCGCGGGCGCGGGGTCTGCCCAGATAGCCCGCGGAGGGTTCCGTACCCATTTTTCCGCGGGCGCGGGTCTATCGAGAGAGGGCGCGGGAGCTGCCAATTTCTTCTTTGCTTATAAATAGAATTGTATTTCCTTTTTGAAAGGGGACTTTTGATAATTTTCATTAGCTTAGTTTTAGAGAGAGAATCTAGAGAGAAGTTAGAGAGAAGTTCTTGGTTTTGGATTTGTAACTCAACATTTGATCAATCAAGTTTGGATTTCTTCATTTTCAATCATCAATATTAGTGAGAATCTCTTCCTTCTTTCATCTTTTACTTACTTGCTATTTGATTTTTGCTTGTTACTTGTTCTTCTTTGGATTTGAATTTGATATTGTTGATTATTTTTTATTTCTCTTAGATTTTGATATAGAAATGAAGATTAAAGCACTTTCTAGTTATTTGTTCTTGAATTTCACCATGATTAGTGAGTAGATTAGTTGCTAGGGAAAGGGGGAAGCATGTTTGATTAATGAAATTGCTAGTTGATGCTCTTTTATTGATTGATTTCTTGCAATTAAATTGGTTGACATAGTTTTGCATGTGATTGATTAGACTAGGAGTGATCAACCTATAAGATTAATCTAGATTGCATTGCAACTCTTAATGACATGAACAATCGAATTGAAAGTTGCTCTAATTGATTGGGTTTGCTTGTGATTCTTCTTGATTTGCCTTTCATAGTGACACCTAGATTGGCCTATAGGAGATAGCATTTGAACTCTCTTGATTGCTACTATTGTTTGTCCATTGCAATACTTTAATTAATTGATTGAGCTCTAAACTAGCATTATCATTGAACTTGCATGTGGAACCCATATCCCTAGTATTTAGACCTTTGTTTTACTTGATTAGACTTGCTTTATTTTACCATAGTGCCAACCATAATATCAACTCCATCTTCGAGGTAGCTTGACTTAGACTCTAGTTTTCATCATGTCATTCCCTAGGGATCGACCCTTAACTTGCCCTATATTCATATAAGGTTGGTTAGGTGTTTACAAATTTTGTTTGACTTGGGGAAAGGGTAGATAACGACATACATTTTCCCCCTCGTCAAAATGGCGCCGTTGCCGGGGAGTGCTATTGGTGCTTAGCTTTTGTTGTTGAGTCTACTTCATTTTAATTGAAAAAATATATATATATATATACAAAAAGATTTTGTTTCTTTAGGCTACACTTGTAGCCGTGCTACTAATATTTTCTTTGAAGTTTTGCATGCATAGAGCTCGTGATCGATCCATTGTGCCTTTTGACCCGGAAATTGAGAGGACTCTCTCAAGAAGAAGAATAGCTAATCGATTCTCCTTGGGGTATAGTTTTTCAAGTGAAGAAGAGATTGAAGAAGAGCAAGGCATGGGAGAAAATCCGAGAGTGGCCTTGAAGGAGCTAGGAATACCCGGTGCTTATAGGTTTGAGAGCGGCATAGCTCCGCCTACAACACCGGCAAATGATTTCGAGATTCGGCCGGCCATGATCACCTTAATTGAGAGGAGGCAATATAGTTGGGCTAAGAATGAGAGCCCGTTGAACCATCTTAAAGAATTTGAAAAATATTGCAACACCATCAAAGTCAACGGAGTTTCTCAAGAGTTCATACGCCTCAAGTTGTTCCCCTTCTCTCTCATAGGAAGATCCTTAGAGTGGTTAGATAAAGAGGTGAAGCCCAATTCCTTGAGAACATGGGATGATGTTACAAAGGCCTTCTTGTCCCGTTTTTACCCTCAAAAGAAGACGGCGGAGGCAAGAGCCTTGATTCAAGGGTTCAAGCAAAGGCCAAATGAAAGCCTTTACGAAGCATGGGAGAGATACAAAGAGTATCAAAGGGAGTGCCCTCACCACGGAATCCCAACATACCAAGTGGTCCAAATCTCTTATGGCGGTTTAAGTCCCCAAGGCAAGTCATGCCTTGATGGGGGGGCCGGGGGTCCTATCATGAACAAGACCGAAGAAGAAGTGGTGGACATCATTGAGGACGTGGTGACGTACTATAGAGATTGGTAAGATGGGGAGAGAGACTCTTCAAGCAAGCAATCTTCATTATACTCGGTAGACCATTTAAATGCGATCAACAACCTTTCCTCCCAAATGACAAACTTGGGAAAGGAGATGACCGCAATCAAAGCCAAGTTGGATAGCACTTCTACTTCATCCCAAGCTACGAATCTTCCCTCCCAATTTAAAGGGAGAGGTACTCCTTCTAACTCTCAACCCCCTCCCTCTTCATATAATATGCCTATGGGTTGTTTGTTTTGTGATGCATGTGGATCGTATGATCATGACTCTAATAATTGTCCTAATGAATGTGTTGATGAGTTTGATAACAATGAGAGTGAGCATGTGAATTATGTGTCAAATAATAATGCTCAAAGGTTTGATAATCAAAGAGGTCAATGGAATAGGAATTACCAAAACCAAGGCAATTTTGACAACTATAATCAAGGTGGTGGTTATAGAAACCAAGGGAACCAAGGTTTTCGTGGTAGCTATAATAATCAAGGTTATAGTGGCCAAAATCAAAGCCAAAATTATGGTAATCAAAACCAAGGTTATGGAAATCACAACCAAGGTAGTGGTAACCATAATCAAGGTGGTGGTAACCATAATCAAGGTTATGGACAAAATCAAAATAGGGGTACTTGGAACAATCAAGGGAAGGGCAATTTTCAAAATAATGCTCAAAGATGTCCCCCACCCGGATTTGTTCCAAGGACTCAAGGAGAAAATTCCTATTCCCAACCTTCTTCACCTAGGACCAATTTGGAAGAAATAATTCAGAATCAAACCAACTTGTTGAACACATACATGGCCGTTAGTGATAAGAAGTTCAATGAAATGATGACCCACAATAAAATGCTTGAAAATCAAATTTCTCAACTTGCTAATGCTTTGAAAGATCATGCAAGCCCTTCTTCTTTACCTTCCCAAGGTCTTGATCCCAAGAAACACGTGAATGCTATTGTTACTAGGAGCGGTAAGGTTCTTGAGGAGAGATTGCCTAGGAAGGGTGAGGATAAGGAGATTCCTAAGAAAGCCTTGGTTGAGAATGAGGGGGATAGGGCATCATTGGATGAGGTTGTGGTTGAGACACCTAGAGAGGTGAGAGTAGAGAAAGAAATTGTGAAACCCAAGCTCCCTTACCCACAAAAATTCATGAGACACAAATTGGATGAGCAATTTGGGAGATTCATTGATATGCTAAAACAACTTAATCTTTCTCTACCTTTTACCGATGTGATCAACCAAATGCCAAATTATGCCAAATTCCTCAAGGACATTTTGAGTGGGAAAAGGACTTGTGAGGTTGTGGAAACTATCAATTTGACCGAAAATTGTAGTGCTATCATCATGAACAAAATGCCACCCAAATTGAAAGACCCCGAAAACTTCTCCATCCCTTGTGCCATTAACAAGATGCAAATTGATAATGCCTTATGTGACTTGGGAGCTAGTGTTACCATAATGCCATATTCGGTTTATCAAAGGCTTAAACTAGGGGAACTCTTACCTTCTAACATTACCTTGCAATTAGCCGATAGGTCAATCAAGTTTACAAAAGGTAAGGTAGAAGATGTTCCATTGAGGGTTGGGAAGTTTGTGTTCTCGGTGGATTTTATTGTGCTTGAAATGGACGAAGATGCTACCATTCCAATCATTTTAGGTAGACCCTTTCTTGCTACCTCGGGTGCTATGATTGATGTGAGGAGTGCAAAGATTTCCCTTAAGGTAGGAGATGAGGTCAGTGAATTTGATTTGAATGAAAGCATGAAATATCCATCTTCTTCTCTAGAAAATTGCATGATGATTGATTCACTTGATCATGTTGTGTCTTCCATGCATGAGCACTTGCTCACCTCTAACGATGCTCTTGAGAATGTTTTGTTGAACAAGGACAAAGTAGGTACACCATGCAAGGAAGTGGCATTCTATGAAGAATTACTTAATGGAAGCTTGGAAGAAGTGGATGAGCAAATGTTCTTGAAAATCTCAAGCCAAGAGGCTTTACAAGCGGCCACATCAAAAGAAGGTAATGGTGTGCCTATGGTAGAGCTCAAACCACTACCATCACACCTTAGGTATGAGTTCTTGGGCCCTCATTCCACTTATCCCGTGATAGTTAGTGCATCCTTGAGCGTGAGCCAAGCTCAAGCGTTATGTGGTGTTTTGAGAAAGCACCAAGGTGCTTTGGGGTACACAATTGATGATCTTAAAGGTATAAGCCCCGCCTTGTGCCAACACCATATAACACTTGAGGAAGGCGCCCTTCCTTCTATCGAACGACAAAGAAAACTACATCCCCAAATGGGAGAGGTAGTTAAGAAGGAGATCACCAAGCTATTGAATGCGGGAATCATATTCCCCATCTCTAGCTCAAGGTGGGTCTCCCCCGTGCATGTCGTTCCAAAGAAGGGGGGCATGACCATGGTTGAGAATGAGAAGGGTGAGCTCATTCCAACTAGGACGGTCACGGGTTGGCGGATGTGTATAGACTATAGACGTCTAAACACATCCACCAAGAAGGATCACTTCCCTCTTCCATTTATTGATGAAATGCTTGAAAGACTAACAAGGCACAAGTTCTATTGTTTCGTCGATGGATATTCGGGATTATTCCAAATCCCCATTCACCCCGATGATCAAGAGAAAACTACCTTCACATGTCCTTATGGGACCTTTGCCTATCGAAGAATGCCCTTTGGGTTATGCAATGCACCCGCTACATTCCAAAGGTGCATGATGAGTATCTTTGGGGATATGTTGGAGGAGAAATGGAGGTCTTCATGGATGACTTTTCGGGGGGGGGGGGGGGGGTGTCTCATTTGAGGTTTTAGAGAGGGCGCGGCAAATCTGGAGAGGGCGCGGCCCCCCATCAGGTACTAAAATTCTGAAATTCAAGGAAGTCCACGCGGTTGCCCCGCGGTCTCTCCGCAGGCGCGGCATTTTCGGGAGAGGGCGCGGCGAACTAGGTTTTAACCTGGGCACGCCTCTCTTCTCCCTCTCTCCTCTCTTATTTTCTCCTCTTCTCCTTATTTTTCCCCTTTCTCTCTCTACCTCCTTTCAAACCCTAACCCGAAAACATCAATTTACCACAAATTTCTTCACCTTTTGCCCAAATTTTTCACAATTTCTTCCATTTTCCTCCATTTTCAACACTCCTCCTCTTCTTTCTCTTGCTTCTTCGGGAAATTTCGGGTCTTTGAAGTGCTTTGAGTTTAATTTGAGTCTCCAATCTTGGTATACTTCTAACCTTTGTAATATTTTTGTCAATTTCAATTGATTTCTTTACATTGGTTTGTTTACCTTGAATTTGAGCATGATTTTTGTGTTTTATGGTTGATTTATGAGAAAATTGGTATATTTGGGTGATTGTTACTTTTTCTTGTTGATTCATGATTATATTGTTGAATGATTGTTGATATTGTAGTTTGTTGTTGGATTTTGGTTGTTGTGTTGATTGGAACAGGTACCTTGTAGTTTGTGGTGGTTTGGTTGGATTTGTAAGGAGGTTTGTGAGTAATTTTTGGAGGAAGTTGATTTGTTTGAGGGAGTTTGTTGTGTTCTTGTGACTTGTGTGAATTTTGTTAAAATGGATTTGATAAGAAGAGTCAAAAGTAGCAAGAAGCGCTCAAACCAATCCCCCGGCCAATCTTCTCAAGGCCACTCCTCAAACCCTCAACCCCAACCGCATTCCACAACTCAAGATGATGCTCCTCCTCCTCCTTTACCCCCTCTCAAATTTTGGAACCGGTCTAAACAAACCCCCATCTATAACAAAATGAAAGACCGGAAGTTTAGACCCTCCCGGCATTACTTTCGTGAGGATATGGCCAAGTTAGGAATTGAAAATGACCTTGACATCCTCCTAGATAACCTTAGCTTGGGTGAGTTTCTAAAATCGGCCCCTAGAACCTATTTGGAGCCTTCCATTGAATTTTTCTCCACATTTAAGTTCAATAAGGTGGGGGAAACCGATTTTATTATTTCCTTCCAACTCTTCAATGTCAAACACACCATGAACCTAGCCGAGTTCAATGTAGCCCTTGGTTTCAACCCCAATGGTGATATCTTCAAGCCCCTTATCTCCCTTGTCCAATATGAGTATAATGAGGTTTCTTGGTGGAGAACCATAGCCAACAAGAGGGAGTTTGATTCGAAAAAGTCTCTTGCTAGTGAGATTATCCATCCGGCCCTTAGGATCCTTCATAGAATTCTTGGGTATTCGGTTTTTCATAAGCAAGATTTGGGGAAGTTGTCTAGGGAGGAGATTATGGTGTTATGGATGGCTTCCAAGCCGGAGTTAGGGTCAAGGATTAATTTTGGCTATATCTTCATGAATTGTTGCAAGGATATAATGCATGGGGTTAAAACGGGGGAAATTCATTGTGGGGACATGGTGACACGTCTTGTGTCGTATTTTAAGCAAGAGGGGTTCTTGAAGTCTTGCACTCCGATTGGAAGGAGTGAAGACGTGTGGATTAGTTTGAAACAAGTTAACACTTTACGTTTCATAACTAGCACTAGGAGAACCGACACCTACTCTTGGCTAGTGAGAAATACCCACCATTGCCTTCTCGCTAACCCGGCCTCCACCTCCATCCTTCGTGAGGCTAGGAACATTTGGATGGTCCCTAGGGACAATGGGAGGATTGAGGATGAGATGGAGGAGGATGATGAGATTTATGGGGGTGATGAGAATGATGAAGAAGAGGAGGAAGGAGGAGGAGATGAATATGATGAAGAGAAACAACAACCGCCACTACAACAACAACATGAGCATTTTCATGATGATGCTCAAGGAAGAAGAAGAAAAAGAAGACGACAACAACAACAACAAGGTTTGCAAGGGGATGCTTATCTCCGAGAGATGGAGGCCATGAGAGACCAAATGGAGCGCATGCAATTGAGCATGCAAGGTATGTACTCGGACCACCAAACTTTGTCTTATCAAACTAGCGCATTGTATGACGCTAGTGTGCGTAGGGGGGAGGTCACACCTCCGGTCAACTACCCTTATGTGCCGCCCCAACAAGGGCCGGTACCTTCATGGGGTGGTGACAACTTCCCTACGTACCCATATTGGCCCGGGGTGGAGGACCCCGATGTGCCAAGGCGCGATTTCCCACCTTATGATTATAGGGTCTCGGGGGGGAGTGATTATCGGGGTGATCCCGCATATTACTATGTTCACCCCCATCACCCCGAGCCCCTTGTTCAGCCTGAGCCCTATGACCAATTAACCCGATCCCAACTTGACCTATTCCAGGGTCACTATGGTTTTCCTCCCGGTTACACCGGAGGTTGGGATACGGGTGATGATGGTGCCAGCCCTAGTGGCCAATAGTCCCCTTATGCATGTTTGTTCCTCTTTTTGTTCTCCCCTTTCCCTATTTTGCATGATTATAGGCATCGCGGTCGATGCCTTCATTTTGTGAGGGGGGAGGGTCAAAAAGGATGTTTTATGTTGGTTTGGGGAAGCACCTGGGGCTCGGTGGGAAGTCTTTGATAAGGCTTTTGGTGGATTTTTTCTAATGGTCTCGTTGGTCTGTTGCTTGTTGTTTTGGTTCATTTCTTGATGTTTTTGGGAGTTTCTTGAAAAAAAAAACAAATAAATAGAAATTTTGATGATGATGGTTTCTCTAGGTCTTTGTATATAATTTGTATCTAAGTGTTTTATTGGTTGCTTTTGTTTGGAAGTTACTAACAATTTCATTTTGTATATATAGCCTTTTTCTTTAACTCACCTTGCTCGTAGCCTATGCTTTGGATTGCAGAACCTTTTGGAGATGCACATTCCTACTCCTTGGGTACGTTAATTTAGAGCGGATGCTTGGTGAGGCCTTTATTATTTTACCTTTTTATTTTCACTTCTTCATTTTCTTGGTTGCTTAGATTAAGATTAGATTTAGGAGAAGTTGAACGGTTCGAGGATGTATGATTTTAACACCTAGTGTGTTTGGGGTCTTTGGCGATGTGGCCATTAGACCGCTTGTATGTCGATTGGGATAAACGTGTTATGATTGCATCTTTGCTCTTTTCCTCTTTCCCTTTCTTGTCCTTGTCTAAGTTTCCCATTCTTTTCTTTTCTTTTCTTTTCTTTTCTTTTAATCTTTTTTGTGTGCATAACTTTTTGAGGCTTTATTTTCACTCTTTCTCTTTTTGAAAATTGGACTTGTATGCACTGGAATTTTGCTTTTGAATAATGGTCTTCTTAGGTAATAATGGTATGCACGGTTTGAGATTACATTTGGTTGATTCTAGGATAAAGCATGCTAAGATAGTTGTCTAGAACTAGGGGGATCATGAAACCGGATTCTACTCGTTTGTGGCATGTTGGTAGTTGCTCCCTATCTTTGATTTGACACCCTTAGTGAGTCTTTGATACAACCATGTGAGATTTATATTTGTTCAAGCTTTCATAATACTCTTGCATGAGCGGCATGGATCCTTGTTTTTCGCAAACCTAATCTAGAATCTTAGCGTATGATTCCTAAGACCGTGACCGAACTACCTAGGGAGGACAAAGGCAAGTTTTTCGGGGAGGTAATTTTCTCTTTCTAGGATAGTCACTTTTCGGTTTGGGATACATTTGCCTACTTGTTACCCCTTTGAACCCTTTTCCCTCTTTTCAAGCCGCATAATTAGATATCTTGAGCCTTTTGTTTCGTTCTCCTTCTTTTTGGTTTTTGTGAAGCAAGGGTCAATGTTTGGTGATTGTGGTCTATGAAGTTGGGGTTTGGTTCGAATTGGTACACATAATTGAGTTGTTTATATTTGGTAAATAATGGCAAATGCTTATGTAAAACCCGTCCTTAGTAAAAAAAAAAGGGCAAGGACTAATGCTTTTAAGGAGTTCAAGGAAATTCAAACAATTTTATTAATGAGAAAATTCAAAAAAAAAAAAAAAACATTCAAAAAAAAAAAAAATTTAAGTGTCTTTCTCCTCTCTATGCATTGAGGACAATGTTTCTTTTAGCTTGGGGGGAAAGCGCTTGCGCTTTTTGTTCTAATGATTGTAGATTGTTGCTTTGAATAAGCTTGGGGGTGTTAATACGTTTTTGTTTGGTGATTACTTAAGTTTGGTTTTGAGATTTGGCCGGTCTTTGCTTCACAATTTAGGATAACCACCAAATTTTAAATTTTAAGCCTACCTTAACCCTTCTTGCCTTACGTTACAACCTTGGGGAAGACCTTTGGACCTAGGAGTTGAGTCTTTCATCGGTGGAGGGAATCATAGGTTGTAGACTAAGGAAAGGGGATGCGAAATCAAGATGTCAAGTAGCCCAAAAATTTGATCCTTTTCCGGTTCCTTCGCGGAATCTATGAGATGCTCACTAAGGGGAGACATGAGATTAGTAGGGGGAACGCGGTAAGACCGTTTGGGATGAAAGTGGAATGTGATAACTAGTTCCTATGCTTAGCATATTTATGTTTCAATCAACCTTAGGTATCTTATAACGTGCATACCATAATTCTCTTTAGAAAGGTTGTTATTCATTTGAATTATAGTCTCTTTGTAAAGTCCACTTCGTAAAGATTTTGTTTCCTTTTTCCTCTTTCTTTTCCTTCTCTGGTTTGCCTCTTGGGGGTTTGGTGGAGAGTTATGGGTAAACTCTTAGGATACCCTTACGAGAGCATCACTCGTCCTCTAGAGCGATCTAGGGGTTTAAATGGCTTGTTGTAGCTAAAAACAACCGTGATTCCTACGACAGTGAGTCTTAGTGTAAATTCTCGCCCCTCTTTTTCTTTTTGCTTCGAATAAGCCGTTCTTATTCCTTTTAGCCTTTGTTTTGCTCGGGACGAGCAAAAGTCTAGCTTGGGGGAATTTGATGAGTGTCATTTATGGCACTCATAGGGTAGTCTTTTAGGGTTATTTCTTTCCCCTTTTCATGCTTTCTTCTCTTATTTTTGGTCCTTTTTCCTTTAGTTTCTCTTTTTCCACTTTTTTTTATGATTCTCGTGTTTTTATCATGTTTTCCTTTATTTGTCTCTTTTTCCCTTTTATTTCCTTTCTTTGTGTACTTGTGTAGATTTTGTGAGAATCACTTTGGCAAAGGATTCAATTTGGGACTTTAATGATCAAGCAAGGAATAAGCATTTGGCTAGAGAGGGCTTAGAGAGGGCTTGGAGAGGCCTCGGAGAGGTTTCCAAGGCAAATCCAGCAGGCCGCGGGCGCGGGTCATCTTGCCGCGGGAGCGGGCCCATGTTACTCAAAATTGCCAAAACTTGGCAGGAACTTGCCGCGGTTACCCCGCGGGCTCTCCGCGGGCGCGGGTAAAATGGAGAGGCCGCTCCATTCAGAGAGACCGCGGCCCCCTGATCAGGCTTTGGGAGCAGGTGATTAGCCGCGGGAGCGGGTTTCACTGCCGCGGGCGAGGATCTCTGTTGCCGCGGGCGCGGGGTCTGCCCAGATAGCCCGCGAAGGGTTCCGTACCCATTTTTCCGCGGGCGCGGGTCTATCGAGAGAGGGCGCGGGAACTGCCAATTTCTTCTTTGCTTATAAATAGAATTGTATTTCCTTTTTGAAAGGGGACTTTTGATAATTTTCATTAGCTTAGTTTTAGAGAGAGAATCTAGAGAGAAGTTAGAGAGAAGTTCTTGGTTTTGGATTTGTAACTCAACATTTGATCAATCAAGTTTGGATTTCTTCATTTTCAATCATCAATATTAGTGAGAATCTCTTCCTTCTTTCATCTTTTACTTACTTGCTATTTGATTTTTGCTTGTTACTTGTTCTTCTTTGGATTTGAATTTGATATTGTTGATTATTTTTTATTTCTCTTAGATTTTGATATAGAAATGAAGATTAAAGCACTTTCTAGTTATTTGTTCTTGAATTTCACCATGATTAGTGAGTAGATTAGTTGCTAGGGAAAGGGGGAAGCATGTTTGATTAATGAAATTGCTAGTTGATGCTCTTTGATTGATTGATTTCTTGCAATTAAATTGGTTGACATAGTTTTGCATGTGATTGATTAGACTAGGAGTGATCAACCTATAAGATTAATCTAGATTGCATTGCAACTCTTAATGACATGAACAATCGAATTGAAAGTTGCTCTAATTGATTGGGTTTGCTTGTGATTCTTCTTGATTTGCCTTTCATAGTGACACCTAGATTGGCCTATAGGAGATAGCATTTGAACTCTCTTGATTGCTACTATTGTTTGTCCATTGATATACTTTAATTAATTGATTGAGCTCTAAACTAGCATTATCATTGAACTTGCATGTGGAACCCATATCCCTAGTGTTTAGACCTTTGTTTTACTTGATTAGACTTGCTTTATTTTACCATAGTGCCAACCATAATATCAACTCCATCTTCGAGGTAGCTTGACTTAGACTCTAGTTTTCATCATGTCATTCCCTAGGGATCAACCCTTAACTTGCCCTATATTCATATAAGGTTGGTTAGGTGTTTACAAATTTTGTTTGACTTGGGGAAAGGGTAGATAACGACATACATTTTCCCCCTCGTCATTATTGCATGCACACCGTGCTTTGTGCCTTCCCTAAGCATACATTTTGAACGTTTTTCGTAAGATTGTCTTAAGACGTTCCGTGGTGGTGCTTTATGTAAAAGCACCCATAGACAGGTTTTTCATTTTACTGTACTGACATTACAAATGTCCAGATTTTCTTCTTTTTTCACGTCCGAAGCAAAAAGGAAGTCGTTGTCATATAGCGTAAAAATGCAAAAGGCGTATCGTCGGCGCAAAATTGAACGGCATAGGTGTTGCGTAAAATTTCACATCAGCTCAAGCTTTGCGAGATCCGCCTCTCAGACCTAAAAGATGGAGGATTACTTTAGGCGTAAGCTCACTAGTTGACAGGCGCGCCAAACCATCAGGAACAGGTACTTCTTGATTGGAAGCAAATACGCTAGTTAGTTAGCTTACTAGGCCTACCAGACAGTTAGGGTGTCTGTCCACCCCCTGTATAAAGAAGCGACGAGACGATGTCGCGCCTATGTAGTCACGTGCCCCCAATCCCGAGACACGTGTAGTCATCTTGTGGACAAAACTGCTGAGAGAGTTGCTGACTTTCTTCCCTTCACTGGATTTGGATATATTCCTCTAGTTCTGAGACATGTATTTCTATCTTATGAACATCCGGCTCGAATACCGAACCCGGCTCGAATACCGGACCATTTCGGATCGCATACCGAAAACCCCTTTTTTCATTTTTTTACTTTGTTAAAGTCAAGCTAAAATTTCAATGACATATCGAGGTACTTTAGACCAACAATGACATGATTGAGAGGAAATCATTCCTTTTTATTCTTTTAAAACCGATCTCTTCTCATGACTTGACATCACCCAGAACACCTTTACTTGTAAAAGCGTTTTACAATTATAAAGAGTCAATCTAGATTCTTTAGCGCATTAAGACTAGGGAAAAACTTTTTTCTAGCCTTAATAGCTACTTGTTTCGAACACTTAGCGAACCAAGGATCGTTTTCTCATCATTAAAAATTTCTGAAAGATTCTCTATTCTTTGAGAACTTCGCAGAATGAGTCTCGTATTTCTTTCCTTGACTACTTTGATCATCGTCTATTCTAGACTGGATCAAAGTGGGGGCTAACTATAGACATCTACTTTTGGCCTCTCGTCCTGACAGGAAGTGCAATGACGATAAATAAAACTATCTTCGTGTTGGATCGAAGTTGAGAATGCTTATGGATAACTGGTTAAGCCATAAAACACAGAAACTAGCACAAACTAAATAAACAAAGCTAAAACCAAGTCCAATTAACTAAATCCGATCAATATTAGGCTTAAGCCCGTGCTTAAAACCTAATAATGACGGATTTAAGAGCGCCTGGGTTAAATTTTAATGCTTCTGCAGGAATATCCACGAGCATCTCAATCAGTCGCGCAGGGCAGCTTCGCGCAACTAATTCAGTTGCGCGCGACACTTAGCGCAACCCCTAGAGATGCGCTCGCGGAAGATTCAGAATTTTATAAATATATAGAATCGAATCTTACCATAATGTCACGCGCAAGAAAATCAATTGCGCTGTCCATAGCAGCGCAACTAAATCACTTGCTCTAGGATGCCGCGCGCAACTCATCCTAATGCGTGCGACACCTGCTGCGGCATAATGTTCAAAACTCTAAAGCTACTTATTCCCTATAAATAGAGGCTTAATCCGATTCTTAAACAGACAGAAAAATAACCTAAAACTCTGGAGAAATACTTGTGAATTTGTGCTACCTAAACCCTCTTGTCCTAAACACTCACCCCTTGATCTTTTGTTACTACGGTGGAGGTTCCCTAACAAGAAGATGTCCATAAGTGTTCTAAACAGAGATCTAGCAAAGAGAAGTGGTAAATTTCCGAGCACTTAGATAAATCACATTTATTTTCTTGTTTAAGGGAACCTTAATTAATTAATTAGTGTTGTTTGATCATCTTTAAAGGACTAATTAATTATTTTCCCATAGTATCTTGCGCTAAATAAAGATTATAATTGGATAATTAATTGTTGGTTGATCACTTAAGCCAAGGCGAATATTGTTTATTTTCTTGTTCTTTTCACGAAATTGATTAAATAAAGAATAACGATGTTGCAATGTAATTCCTACATGAATTAACGTGTGTAAATAAAATCAACTAACTTAGTTTTAGGTATCGCGTTGCATATATTGTTTGGTAATGCAATTTCAAAAAAGGAAGAGCTACTAGAGGTCGTACTAAGGCTAGAATAGCGATTCCTCCCTAAAAGGAACGTTATTTTATTACCCTTGCTCCTGAACTCATTTCAGGTTTATGTAGACAAATTTGGGCATGGGTAAACTTACGATTCGTGCTAATTATTCCATGAAATCCACATGGAAGAAAGGCATGAACAAGGTTTATGAGTTTTCCTAAAACTCACTGGCGCCTCCTACTTGTTTCTTACAATAAAAAGCGTGATGAGAGTATCCTTTCTAATTCAAGGTCTCCCAAACAGCCAGGAATTCAAATTCTATTACACCCTAACAAGTGTAAAGTCCTAGCTAGGCTTTTAAGTGGCCATGGGCATCTAAGGAAGGACCCCCTACGATGGGATCATCCTCCTTACAAACACTGCCTAGTCTCGTGTTCATCATGGGCATGTAGCTTGTGCCCACCAATGTGCGCACAAGAGGGTTTTAGAGGAGCAAAAGACCCAAGAGGGCGCAGTCGCGCGGCCTGGTGGCGCGAACGCGCAACCCCTCTACGTGGGCATGCCCCCGTGCTGCCCCCTTCTTTTAAATGCACCATCCTTCATTTCCCTCTCTTCCTCTATTTTCTTACTTCATTTCTCTTGGTTTGTTCGAGCATCATCATCTTCTTTGCTGCCAATTTATCATCATAATATCATCATTTTTCACTTCATTTAGTTGATTATTACTCTAAAATCTCCAATTTTAAACTTTCCTTGTGATTTTCTCTCTCCAAAAGTTGGGATTTGTAGGTATTATTTGATTGGGGTTTTGAGGTTGCAATTTGGATTGATAGTGTGTGATTATGCTATTTGATCTATTCCATTAGAATTTCTCACCAATTCAAGGTGATTTCTTCATTTCTTTTTGTTTTCTTGACAAATTTTCTACCATGATTTTTCATGTGACATTTGACTTGTTTTGGTACTTGCATTAATGGTGCTTCCATATTGCTTATTTCCTACCTCCAATCTTTGTGTTGATGATGATTATTGATATATTTTTGAACTTGTGATGCTTGATTTTGCTTTGACAACCACTATCTTTGTACCATCATTGTTGGATATGTTGTTATGATGTTTGGTAGTAATGATGTTCATATTGATGGGTTTTAGATGATTGTTAGGAGTGTTGTTGCTCATGGTGCTCATTTGTAGTTCATCAATTCATGCTAGCATTATTGTTCAAGTGCATTTTTACACTTGTGGTGTGACAATTTGCTCATTTCCATGATAATGGTGGCCTTGAATTTATTTGCTCTTGATGTGCACCATCTTTTCACATCATTTCTTTCATGATTTTGAACCTAGTTCTTGTTTGCTTGTGTGTAGATGGTACCTCTTCGCCGGGCCAAGAGGGCACGAAGTTCTACATCTAGGGAGGTTATTCCACCTCCACCCAATGTCAAAGAGACTTATGGCATCAAATTTACCAAGCAGGAGCGTTGGGATAATTTCATTCGTCTATCATCTTGAAAGCTTCTATCAACTTGATTCTATGATGCATCGGCAACAACATCATTAGGAATTGATGATAATGTGAGATTCTTGGCTCTAAATTTTTGGTTGGGAGAATTCATTAGTCTTAATGCTCCAACCTATACCCGCATCACCTTCGAGTTTCTTTCATCTTTAGAAGAGCATGAGGAGAAGTTGGATGGTGTGTCTACTCAAATGCTTACTTTTTAAGTTTTAAACAATAACCACTCGGTTCCTCTCTCTTACTTCTATGAAGCCTTCAAGTTTCCTTCGGCAATAGAGGGTACTCCCTACATTTACCCGACTTTTGAGGTTTTGCATCAAGATCATAATTATATGGAATGTCGTTGGTGGAGACACATATCGGTTGAAGATAGTTATCGTCCTCAATATTCCAAGTCGGCTTCCATCATCCACCCAGCTTTGAGATACTTTAGTCGGCTCCTCACTTGTGCATTTTAAGAGTCTCTCGGAACCATTTCTAGGGAGGAACTAAGTTGGCTTTGGTTGGCGAATAAAACTCTTGAAGATAAGGTCGAGGTCCTTGATTTTGCTTCCCATTTGCTTGATCATTTCATCGATATTCGTGATGGTGTCTTTCTCTCCGGAAGCATTTAATTGGGACGAATGATCATTATCTTGATCCTCTCTCTCAACAAGAAATATAGAAAGATGATTGATTCCCTTGAGCCTATTCGTGATAAACGGGAGAAGACTCCATCCCATCTACTTAGTATCTATGCCTTGATCAATAAAAGGTTTTTGGAGCGTACTTCTCAAGAAGACTTGTTTGTTTGGAAAGTTTCAAGGACAATCGATTGGTGCCCCAACCCTGATCCGGAGGCTACCGCTCGATGCTTGGACATCGCTCTTCCTTGGCAGCCAAATAAGTGGTCGTTCGACCGATCTCTCAAGAAAGATCCTTTACCAAATCTTTGCCATAATCCATATGCTCCCATTCACTCTCTTGATCTCACTTTGTCCCCGGTGTCCTGGGGAGGTAAACCTTTGATTCCCCCTTCTTCATCTATTTCCTCTACTTGTGACTTGTCTATTTTGCATGCAAAGATCGATTCCATTGCAAATGTTTTGAATTGTTCACCTTTAGGAAATGACTTTGTTTTAGGCTATGATTACCATGCTAGGTAATTTTATGATATGCATGTAATGAGGGGGGAGATTGAGCCTTATGTTAACTACCCTTACCTCCCGATTCAACAGGGACCCTCCCCATGACATTAAGGGGACCACTTACGACTATAAAGGGCCAAAAGGTTGTGACTTTGCTTATGACCCGACTAACCCTAACCCATTCCCTAATCCTGAGACTTTTGGCCGATGGGGGCTCTTAGGTGAGCCGCTTCTAAATGATTGGTCCCACTATTTTGCTAGGGACAAGGCCATGAGGTAGAGTCGATTGAAGGGTAAGGGTCCAATGGAGGTAGATGATGTCATTAGCCATGTTTCTTCTGAGGTTGGTGAGGAGAGTACCCATTCTATCCCTTACCAAAGTGCTGAGTGATGCCATTTTGGCTACCCTCCCTTTTATGCTCGTTTGCTTTTGTGCTGTTATTTTTCCACCTTGTTGCTTGGTTCTGGCTTAGGAAAATAGCTCACTTTAGGCTTAGGGGAGTATTCTTATGTTTTTTGTGCTTCTTCGGTTTCCCCTTTGCTTCAATGATTCACTACGGTTCTGTCTTTGCATTTGTGTCTCATTTCTGCTAATGATTTATGATGATGATTTTTGTCTAATGAAATTGTTTTCTAATGATGATAGTATGACGTTGGTCTGTTGCTTGATTGTTGTTTTCATGCTGGTTGATTGTTTTCTAGATGGATGAGTTTTTTCTCTGCTATATGATTTTCCTTCTCTAATTCTATGATCATTTTTTTCTTAGTTTAGATGTTTTGAGTATTTGTTTGGAAGTTACTTACAATTTCTTTTTTATATAGCTTTTTATTTCTCACTTGGAATGTTATCCTTGCTTTTTCTTTTGGAGCATCATGAAGGTTTATGCTTTCTTTCATTTATATTTATTTACATTGCTTGGATTACCCGGTGAGATCCTTCTATTTCCTCTCTTTATGTTCCTTTATTGATTGCTTAGAATAGGTTTAGTTTAGGAAGTTTTGATTGTTCGAGGATGTTTGCCTTATAACACCTAGCGTGGGTCATTGGCGATGTTGCCGAATGACCACTTGTTTGAGGATTGGGTTTTACTTGTCTTGCTTGCATTCTTGTGTTATTCTCTTTTTCTTTCTTTTCTTTCCTTTTTCTTCTTTTATTTTTTCCTTTTTATTGCATTTATGAAACAAAAACAAACAAAAAGATTTTGAGGCTTTATTTTCTTTTTACTTGTTTAGCTCTTGTATTTGGACATACTACCATCCGAGCTTTTGCATTTGAATATGTTCCTTCCTATGTCTTATTGGTGTGGATGCTTTGAGAGTCTCCGTGGTTGAATCTAGGATAGGGTATGCTAAGGTATCGGTTTAGACCTTTTGGGGCCTTGAAGCCGGATTCTATTGGTTTGTGGTGAGATGGAGCTGCTTCCTTTGGTGGATTTGACGCCTTTAGTGAGTTTTTGCTACAACCATGTGAGGTTTCATTCTTTTCAAGCCTTCTACATATTTTTCTTGAGCGGCGCATGGATCCTTGGATATTATGTACTTTATCTAGAATTTGCCTTGCATCTCCCGAGATCGCGACCAAGCCATTTAGGAAGGACAAAGGCATCTTTTCGGGGCGGTAATTTTATTTTTCTAGGATAGATTTCATTTCTTTATTCTGGGTTTTTATTTTCTTTCTTGCTAACCATTTGAGCCATATACTCTTCATTTCAAGCCACATCTTTAGCTCTTGAGCCTTTTGTTTCCATCTTTGGTTTTTGTGAAGCATTTGGTCTCTTTTGTTGAAAGTTTGGTGAATGAGAATGATTGTTTGGTTCTTTTGATGAAAGCAAGTTTTTATTGTAAATGTTTTGTGAATAAAAAGCAAATGCAAAAGCTAATGTTGAGCTTAGTGTTCTAGTGGTTCTGTTTGGCAGAAGCTTAATTCTGTGAAGTCTAGTATCAAGTCTCTTAATAGCAAGCAGTTTGGCAACATTGAGGAGAAGATTGATCAAGCTAATGTTGAGCTTGCTGGAATTCAGAACTTAATGGCTCAGAACTTAATCTGATGCTATTAAGGTTGTCAAACACAGGAATGATATTCAAGAAAGATCTTCAAACAAAAATCTAGGATCAACTGGATTAAGCTTGGAGATGGCAATTCTCATTATTTTTTCTTGGTGATGAAGAATAGACAAGCAAGGAACAGAATTCACTCCATCTTTGACTCTAACCGGGTTTTGCTTAAGGATCCGGATGCTATTTCTCATGAAATTATCTCCTTCTATAAGTTTCTTTTAGGGACTCAAGCTCCTTGGCTTCCTACTGTTAACCTTGTTACTATGAGGAGGGGTAAACAGCTTAGCTCTGTTGCTCAGAGCTATCTCATTCAGCCTGTTTCTCATGCTGAAATTGATGCTGCTCTTAAGGGAATTGATAGCACTAAAGCTCTTGGTATTGATGGCTTTAACTCCTTTTACTTTAAGAGAGCTTGGCATATTGTGAAAGATCATATTTATGCTAGTGTTATTGATATCTTTACTAAAGGGACCTTGCCTAAGCAATGGAATTGCACAACTATCACTCTTGTTCCTAAAATCCCTAATGCTTCCCATGTTAAGGATTTTGACCTATAGCTTGTTGCACTGTGGTTTATAAGCTCATTTCTAAGGTCATAACTGCTAGACTTGCTGCTATCATTGGTGAGGTCATTGATGATGCTCAAGCAAGTTTCATTCCAGGCAAGCACATTGGTGACAATATCCTTCTTGCAACTTAGTTGATCAAAGGCTATGATCTCAAATTTATTTCACCTAGATGCATGGTTAAGGTGGATTCGAAGAAAGCCTATGATTCAATTGAGTGGGGATTCTTGATTATTGTTATGCAGGAGCTTGGTTTTCCTCAGAGATTTATTAACTGGATTTGGACTTGTCTTACTTCTGTCTCTTATTCTATTCTTATCAATGGTTTTCCTGCCCCTCCTTTTGAAGCTAAGAAAGGTTTAAGACAAGGTGATTCTATGTCTCCCTTTCTTTTTGCTATTGGTATGGAATACCTTTCTAGATGCCTTGATGAGCTTAGGTTAACTCCTGATTTTAACTTTCATCCTAGATGTGAAAAGTTAAACCTAACTCACATGATGTTTGCTGATGATCTATTGATGTTTTCTAGAGCTGATAGTGTTTCTGTTAAGCTTCTCTTCCAAGCTTTCTTGAAATTTTCAGGTGCTTCAAGGCTTTCTGCTAATCTTGATAAAAGTGAAGTTTACTTTGGGGGAGTTTCTATTGAAGTTCAGACAGAGCTGAAAGAGCTTCTTGGTGTTTCTCAAGGTTCTATTCCTTTTAGATATCTTGGGGTCCCTCTCTCTTCTAAGAAGCTTACAATTGCTCAGTGTAGGCCTTTGGTGGAGAAAGTGACTGCTAGAATTCAAGGGTGGATGGCTAAACACTTGTCCTATGCTGGGAGGCTCTAGTTGGTTAAGAGTGTGTTGTTTGGTATTTAGACATATTGGGCTCAAATCTTTATCTTGCCAAAGAAAATTCTAAAAGTGATCGAGGCTAGATTTAGATGCTTTCTTTGGACTGGATCCTCTGCCCCTGCTAAGAAATCTTTGGTTGCTTGGAATTATGTTTGTCTTCCTAAAGTCTGTGGTGGCTGGAACTTACTTTCTCTCCCTGAGTGGAATAAGGCAGTTGTCACTAAGTTACTTTGGGATATTGCTCACAAGGCTGATAATCTTTGGGTTAAGTGGGTCCATATCTATTATTTCAAGCATAAAGATTGTTGGACCAATCCTACCCCCTGCTAAATGCTCTTGGTTTTTGAAGAAAATTCTGAGTTGTAGAGATATTGTGAATGATCAAGGGGGATGGGATGGTTTCATACAGGGCAATAAGATGAAAATCAAGAAGCTTTATGCTGCTATTAGGCCTCAAGTTCCTAAGGTTCCTTGGAAGAGGGTCATTTGTCATAACTTAGCAACTTCTAAAAGTGTATTTATCTTGTGGCTAGCTTTGTGGGATAGGCTTGTCACTAAGGATAAGTTGCTACAATGGCACATCTCTTGTGATCCAAGGTGTTTCTTTTGCTTGAATAGCAATGAAAGTGTTCAACACTTATTCTTTGATTGTGAATACTCTAGACAGGTTTGGAACAAGGTGTTCAGTATTTTACATGTTTCCAAGCCTGTTCAGCAGTTTGATGATGAGATTGAATGGTTAAAGAAAATCTGCAGATGTTCTAGAATGAAAAACAAAGTGATCCAAGTTGCCTTCACTGAAACAGTCTATGGTATTTGGATACAGAGGAATGCAGTTTTGTTTACTGGTTGTTGCAAGCCTGTTGATGTCCTAGTTAGGGATATTATCTTTCATTCAGCTTGTAGAATCCCAGCAGGAAGCAAATACTTGATTATGTAATTTTATGCTTAGTTGATTTTATCAGGGAGCTACAGGTTTGCTGGTGCTTTATTTTGGTTTCAGGCTGCTAGTGCTGTCTTGAAATTTGCAATAGCCTAGTCTGCTGCTACTGTTGTTCTGTTTTGCTGTTGCTGTTGCTGAATTTTGTTGCTGAATTCTGAATTCTGAATGCTGAATGTTGTTGCTGAATTCTGAATTCTGAATTCTGAATGCTGTTATTGATTTATGTTGCTGTTGCTGAATTCTGTTGTTGTTGCTGAATTCTATTGTTGTTGCTAATTTCTGTTGTTGTTGCTGAATTCTGTTGTTGTTGCTGAATTTTGTTGTTGTTGCTATCTTCTGTTCTGTTGTTGCTGAATTCTGTTGCTGTGCTGTTGCTGAATTCTGTTGCTATTCTGGTCAGCAAGTTAGCTGTTGCTGAATTTTGTTGTTGTTTCTGCAGTTGCTGTTCTGGCAGGCTGGTGTTGTTTCTGCAGTTGCTGGTTCAGGCTTGCTGCAGCTTGGTTTGGGTGGCTGCTGCTGCTGTTTCTGATCTGCTACTACTACTGTTTCTTTAGTCAACAATTTGCATTTTGTTTTGTCTTTCTGGTGCTTAGCTTGGTTGTATTCTCTGAGTTATTGTATTACCTTCTTTTGTCTAGTCCTGTTGCTTTTGCAGCTGAGTCTAGATGAAGGTTTTCTTTTATACAGTTTGCAGGGGTGTTGTTTCTTGTTTGCAGGTTTGTCCAGCTCTGTGTTTGTTTTTGTGTTCCTGGGCCTTGTTTCCAGAACCCTTCCTAGAAGGTGGCTGGAAGCTTGAGCTCAAGTTGTTCTTGTCTCTTTCTCTTGAACCCTTCCTAGAAGGTGGCAGGAGATTGAGCTTGAACTGTTTGGTGGTTGGTTGGCCTGTTTTTCAGGCCTTGTGGGGTTTGGTGTTTGTTATAACTTAGCTCTTATAAGTTGTAACTTTTCCTTTTGGCAATAAAATTTCTCATATTTTCCAAAAAAAAAAATGCAAAAGTTGAAAAATCCGTCTATAGTTAAAAGAGGCGAGGACAATGATTAGAGTGCAAAAAAAAATGAAAATATGAGAAAAGGTAAAGCACATTCAAAAGCTTTGGAAAAATTGAAAAAAGTGAAAAATGAAAAATTAAAAAAATATTTTGATATAAGGTTCTTTCTCCCAATTTTATGCATTGAGGACAATGCTTTATTTTGTCTTGGGGGGGAAGCGTTCTTACGCTTTTTGTACATATGTTTGTGATTCTTAGCTTTGAATAAGCTTGGGGGTGTTGTGTTTTTGTTTGGTGTTTACTTGGTTTTGGTGTTGAGATTTGGCCAATCTTTGCTTTACGATTTAGGTATACCATCAAATTTCAAATTGTAGCCTACCCTCACCCTTCTCGCCTTTACATTACAACCCTTTCCAAGACCTTTTGACCTTTGTGGTTGAGTCACTAGTCGGTGGAACGAGATGAAGGGCAAGCTTATAGAGCGGTATGTAATAGCCGAGATCTCGAGAAACCTCAAACTTCATTCTTTTTTGGTTCCTTCGAGGAACCATTGAGACGCTTACTAAGGGTAGATTTGAAGCCATTGGGAGAAAGCAGTTAGATTGGTTGGGTTGAAAGTGAAAGGAATGGTGTCGTTCAAACAAGTGTACTATTCAGATAGGAGGTTCAGAATTATTAGAAAGCTAATTATTTAGTGAGGTCAAGTGATCGGAATGCCTGGGTGGAGGTCTCTTACGATAAGTAATAATAATGTATAATTAATATTACAGCTTAATCTTAACTGAACCCATCGGGTCACACCCAAGAAACTAACAAGCCGAAGCGACAAATTAATTTAGAAGTAATTAATGAGTCGACCAAGTAATTAATATTTAGACTTCGGCATCGTGACACGGCAATCATGCCGTGATGCGACAGTCAGGAAATCTGACTGGTGCCTCTATTTTCTTCGTTCACAATCAGGTTATTCAATTTTTCCTACTGGTGAACCTAAAATACAACGTTAAAATGTCTATGTATATGTAAAAATGCCAATTTAATCACAAGAATACGATTCAAGAATCTTTCAATTCTCAGCTACTCATCTTAATTAAATACCGATCACTCAAATTGATAAATAACCAAGATTCCTCCCAGTAAAGTCGCCAAATTGTAGGCGTTGTTCGAAGCGTGCCTACGTTAAGCATGTGTGAATATGCTTGGCACTCATAGGAAGCGGGTATTGACATTATAAGATTAGGGAGAAAGAAAGTAGGGAGTCGTCAACAAGTTTTTAAGGAACTTGTAAACTGTTCATGGATCATAAAAAGGCAACCACGAATAAAGGGACAATGATAGGCAACAACGATTGACCCATGAAGGTTACACCCCATTCATTATCCATGAGATTACTTACTCCATTTGGTTCGAAACCACTAAAGGAGGATCGGGGATGATGATACGAAGTGAGTCCTGGAGTCACATTCGCTCGTATTTGTTTGACCTTGATTCTTATAGTGAAAAGCGATTCCTGCGATCTCAAAGGCATGCAAACAAAGATTCAATTTGCTCCAAACTAATAAATTTGATATGATAGAATATTAATGCAATATATAATTCTTAAATATTCGTGATCACTTCAATTAACAACAAGATTAAAAAGGAACCTAAACCGGTTATCCAAATTATCTTATTAGTCGTGATTTTCGTTTCCACGTTCCCTTTAATATGTAATATAGTGATCATAAATATAATAAAATTGACATTAATATTGAAAACAATATAACAATAATTTCAACAATCAATATATGATAAACATAATAAAAATCGTTAGAAAAATAATAGAAATAAAAGGAACAAATTCCTTACTTTGATTTTGTTTGCTTGCAACTAACTACAAAATAATAAACACGTTAGTAACTTCAAGGAAGTTAATAAAACAATAATTAAAATTAAATTAAATTAAGTTAATTTGGGTTTAAACCCTCAAAAAGTTCGTCTACCTTTCACAAGTAAAGTATAGACTCCTTGGGGTAAGGTATGGAACCCCGGGTAAAGTATGAACGCTCAAACAGTTTTAGGATGGAACCTCAGGTAAATTATGGACTCCTTGGGGTGCTTAGGGGAAATATTGTAAGAGAATAGGGAGGCTAGTATTTAGGGTAGAGCATATAAGAGAGAATAGAGAATTATTTTATTGTTGGTGTAGAGGGAGAGAGAATGATTTTGGGTTCCCCGAATTGCAAAAAGGAGGAGGGTATTTATAGATGAAATGAATAGGGGGATGCACGGAACCCTAGAGCTGCGTATAAACCCTGATTTGGGCGTCGTGACACGACATGTCTGCCGCGACGCGGAAACGGGCACCCTGACACGACATGTCTGCCGCAACACAACAACAGGCATCGTGTCACGGTATTATCTACCGTGGCACGGCACAAATTTTTGCCCTAAATACGTATGCAGGGAGAACGCAAAATCCCGTGTCATGGTTTGTGAACCATGACATGGCAAAGGACACCGTGACGCGGCACTGTCTACTGTGGCATGATATAATACACCATGTCGCGGTGGCAGTTTTTCCAGAAATGCGTCCAGGTACATAAGCGCGTGAAAAAAAAAATGCGGAAAAAACACGAGAAAGCACCGTTACACGATGAAAATTACCGTGTCACGACACTAGGAACCGAGCCACGTCAGCTTTTGCCGTAATGCTGCGTTTTTGCTGCTGTGCGGTAATTCCAATTTTTTCACATGTTTTTAATACTATGATAAATTTTTATCCGTAACTCGGAATAAGGCATATAATATGTAGTTGGAGATCTTATCAAGTCTTATTTCTAAACCAATTAAAATCAGGTCAAAATCATTTGTAGATTTTATATTATGGACGTTTTAGTTAAAGGGTGTCGGTTTTGGGTCGAGTTTTGTGTTTGGCTCATACCTTCTTCGTTTTAAATCGGAATTGCTCTTATGATATATCGTTGGAAAAATTATTGAAAGGCTTATCCAACCAAATAATATGTGGATCAAAATTATATAGCTACAAAATCAGATTAGCTCAGTTTTGTGATATGGACACGAAAAAAGGAAAATAAGTTATGGTGTTGGGAAATAGGCTAAGAATTAGGTTTGTTTATGAAATGTATTGAGTAGAAATATGGATTAAGCACTCCAAAGATTAGATACTTAAACCAACCAATAATGGCGGTGAAAGGTTGTTCATTATCAGGTATGGTTTCAGAGAGACTTTTTTAGGTGTCTACAGTAAGGCTATCTCCAACAGAGTTCCCCTAGTAGCTTGGGATATTGTTTGTAGAAATAAGAAGCATGGTGGTTTAAGGGTGCGTGATTGAATTGTCATGTGGGGTACCTTGCTGCCTTGGAAAGCAGGTCTGGAACATTGCTAGTAAGCAAGATAGCCTGGCTTTACTTGTAGTAGATGGAATGCAAATGTAAAGGGCTACACAGTTGCTAGGTTATAAATGGTTGCAAAAGGAACATTATGAGGTTCCATGGTGTAATTGGGTTTGGAACAGATTGAATATTCCTAGACACAGCTGAGCTACTTGGTTAATTGTGTGGAAAAGAATTAGAGTTAAAAAGAAGCTAGTAAAGTTGGGCATCATTAATGATACCTCTTGTCATTTGTGTGGTGATAGAGATGATACTATAGAACACTTATTTTTTAAGTGTCATTATAGTAAATTATGTTGTGACTTAGTGGAACATATTACATGCATTATTAAGTGTAGTCCAAGCTCTCTAGAAGAATGCAATTTGAAGCTGCATGGCATTATAGGCAGGTTCAAAAGACAAAGTTGCTATGTAGGGATTCCGTATGTAGTTTGGCAGCAAAGAAATAAGGTTGTCTAGGATTTGTGCTTGCAGAGTCCTAAGTTGGTGTTCCAAAAGCTGGTATGGGAGGTGTATCAAAGAATTAGCCAAATTAGATGGAGAAGGAGGAATAGAGAATCGCTAAAGTGTTTGAATGTTTAGCTTGTTTTTTTTTTTCTTTTTTTTTTTTTTTTGTATAGCTGTTTTTTTGTGTTGTTGATTGGATTGGGTATTTTGTGTACGTAAGGTGGCTAATTTTTTGTAGCCTTGGTTTTGTATACCTGTAGGCGTAGTTTGAAGTGCGCCTACGTTAAGCATGTGTGAATATTCTTGGCACTCTAGAAAGTGGGAATTGACATATACGATTAGGGGCAAGGAAGCAGGGAGCCGCCAACAAGCTTTTAAGGACCTTGTAAACCGTTCACGGATCATAAAAGGCAACCACGAATAAAGGGACAATGATAGGCAACAACGATTGCCTCGTGAAGGTTACACCCCATTCATAATCCATGAGATTACTAACTCCATATGTGTCGGAACCACGAAAGGAGGATCGGGGATGATGGTACGAAGTGAGTGATTCCTGCGATCTCAAAGGCATGCAAACAAAGATTCAATTTGCTCCAAACTATAATTAGGATAAATTGATAGAATATTAATACAACACATAATTCTAAAATATCGTGATCATTTGATTTATTAACAAGATTAAAAAGGAACCTAAACCGGTTGTCCAAATTATCTTATTAGGCGTGATTTTCAATTACATATTCCCTTTAAACATGCAATATGGCAATCATAAAAATAATAGAATAAATGAAGTTTGACTTGATGTGACATGACATGTGTATGACTTGTGAGTGTGTGTGTGTGTGTATATGTGTGTGCAGACACAAGCAAACGAAGATGCAAAAGCAAAAATTTTCCGTCAATTTTTGTCATGAGTGGAGGGTACCGACTTTCTCCCGAAAAAGAAAGATGTGAAAACTGAACTTTTATTTTCGAACTTCCCTCGATGAGAAAATTTTGAAAAAGTTTTTTTAAACTTCCCCAAAAGAAAAGACGCGAAAAAAGGAAAGAAGTTTTGAACTTCCTCGTTGAGCAAGACAAAATGAATCGCATGGATTGAATTTCTTTTCTTGAAAGTAATGTATGCATGATGCATGTCCTTAGGTCAGAAGGCTAAGGACAATTACATCATGTGACACGATGAATGAACTTAGGTCATGGAGCTAAGCATCATATATGGTGTAAAGAAATGATCTTGAACGTCACTTAGGTCTGGAAGCTAAGCACATATACAGATGAAGTGATTATTGCATAATGAACGTTGCTTAGGTCAAGGAGCTAAGCACGATATGATTTGTATGATTAAAAATCATTGATATATAAATGTTTCTCAGCACATTATGTGATGCATGAAACAATGAATATTGCTCAGGTCAGGAAGCTAAGCAAGTATACAATGTTTCTTTTAATGAATGTTGTCTTTAAATATGATGAAACCTGCACAGTGTTGAAACAAGATTTCATGATAAAGGGCTCTTAATGGGAAGGATGATTGATATTGATATGGATGTGTGAGTGAAGTGTGTGAATGTGATATTAAGGTTGGCTGCAAGGGTTATGGCGATGGAAAGAGATGTGAGAAGAGTCAAAGATGATGACTCTTTAGGCTAGGTAGGCTAAATGATGTGGGTTCAAGCCCCCAAGTCTAGCTCTAAATGAGTAGGGGTAAGCATTGGATATTCTTTGACTCGATCATGCATGGATATGAATATGAATGTGGTCGCACCTCGATGTGAGGTTGCCTAATTATCCGTTAGGAATCGTAGCTCTAACTGAATTTTGCACAAGTGCGTGTACACCTCAAAGAGGTCTTTCTAGGTTTGTAATGTGGTTAAGTTGATGGTTTAAGGAAGAAATGGGTGAAAGGCTCAAGACCCGAGAGAATCCCCAAGATGTGTAATTGTGAATTTGAAAATTTTCAATTTTGCAAGTTTATTTTGAATTTTTTTTTTTTTTGGGCTTTTCGTTTTTTTTTCATTCTTTTAAATCAATGTAGGCAATCTCAGATCATGCGGTCCATCACTCACTTAGCATTCATGTTTCTCAGGAACGGTACCAAGCACTCGATAAGAGACGCAATTCGAGACGTGTTCGTATCAAAGACATTGGAACACTTGCCTTTATACATTGTTTTATTTTTGCTTTGCTTCTTTTTTTTTTTTTACTTGCTTTTTGAATGTTACACAAATTGCACATCTTCCAATCCCATGGTTGAGTGAATGTGGGTTGAAAAAATGAAGGCCAAATGTTAGACGAGGCTCAAAGTGGTTGATGAAAAAATGATGTGATTGAATGGTAAATGGGGAATGAATGGGTTGCAAAGGCGCCTCAAGTCATTAGTGTACCTTGTGTTTAGTTCGGTAATTGAATTTTTTTTTTTTTTTTTTTTTTTTTTTTTTTTTTTTTTTTTTTTTTTGCGAATGACATGATCGAATGAAAAGGGAAGAAATGCTCTTTGATGAAAAAGGTAAGAAATGTGACACATGGATAAGGAGAACCTATGCTAGACTTTTTAGGGGGAAGGGTTTGAAACAAAAGAAGAAGAAAACATGAAATCTTGGTGAGAAGCTTGCATTGTGCATTGTCTTCATGGCTGTTTATGAGTTACTTCTAGCTGCCTGCTGAGGAAAATAGTTTCATGTTGTTGATGTTTTGATTGGAAGGAAAGAAGGAAGGAGTGACGTTCCCCTTATTCTTCCAACTATTGCCTAGAGATTTTAGACTCAAGTACTGTGTAAGGATAAACTCACTTAATGCATTCACTCAATACTCGGATTGGAAAGGAAGAGTGTATGAAACAATTTTGAAAACTGATGGGAAAAACTCCACTCATTCCTATTACGATAGAAAACGACACATGCATGGTCCTAGTATACGATCATAAACAATATAGTGCATTACTCGAAGACAAAGTGTGTGCAATGACTCAACATATGTGATTAGCTGAGTTTATTAAGACTCGTGGTATGATCGCATGGCTAGACATGAGGACGTTGTGAAAAACAAAAGACCCAATGACCAAATAGCACGAAGACTAAAAGACAAACTAACTTGATTAATTTTGTCCAATTTTAGTGTTTATGTTATTTACTAGGTGAAAACGGTCCCTTGGAAATCGTTAGTCACAAATAAGATCAACCACAATCAATGACAAAGAACACATGTTAAGGTTAGCACAAAAAATCAATCACAAGAAACTAGGAAGAGCACTAGAATTATAGAAGAGTTATGACTAATGGATAAATAAAATAAAAATAAATATCTATAATCCTATATTATACTAGCTGACACGGATTAAAAGACTTGGCTAAGACCAGATTGACACGAAAAGATTTTTTTTTTTTTTTTTTTAAAAAAAAAGTTGACGCTAAAAAGACACCTAAACTGGATAGGCTGTAATATATTGGTAATAACTTTTGATCTCTGACTCTGATTGAGACAAAACTAATTTCAAATGAAAGATAAAACTCAGGGCTCCAGATCCATAGGTGGCACGACACGTAACTCTTTCTAGAACTCCGGATAAGACCAAAACAAGTTGACTCTTGTGCAGTATACGGGAATAAAAATCCGGGTGACTCAAAAATTTAAAAAAAAAAAAAATCTATGGCTCGACTCTAATAATTAAAAAAAAAAAAAAAGGATTTGATAAGAGAAAAAAATTAAACAAATAAAAAGTCAAAAGAAATTCACATATAAGCACATTGTCACGAATGATGCAATGAAGTTCGCAACCTAAAGTCAAGTTCTATGTTCGACTATGGTCAAGCTTAAAAGGGTGTCAAAGGGTACCATGGTTAATAGTTTGGACGCGTTAGCAAGGCAGCCTCCCTTGAGGGTGTATGCCAATGGGTGGCTCCGCGAGTTCGTGATGAAATCGAACTTGACTCCATGGTTTGGGTAGATTTAAAAACTCGGATGAACCCTTATTGTCATGAACGTTTTCGGGTTGATAGAGCTTAAATCCCCCGGGCTAGCCACAAACGTAGAACACGTACTATTGTGGCAAAATAGGTCACCTAAAATTGCATATGCATATGTGAAAATGCCAATTAAATAGCAGGAATACAATTCAAGAATCTTTCAAGTCTCATCCACTCATCTCAATTAAATATCGATCACTCAAATCGATAAAAAACCAAGAATCCTCCCTAGTGGAGTCGCCAAATTGTAGGAGTCGTTCGATGTGCGCCTACGTTAAAGCATGTGTGAATATGTTTGGCACTCATAGGAAGTAGGAATTGACATAATACGATTAGGGACAAGGAAAGTAGGGAGCCGCCAACAAGTTTTTTAAGGAACTTGTAAACCGTTCACGGATCATTTAAGACAACCAAGATTAAGGGACAACGATTGACCCGTGAAGGTTACACCCCATTCATAATCCATGAGATTACTAACTCCATATGGTTCGGAACCACGAAAGGAAGATCGGGGATGATGGTACGAAGTGAGTCATGGAGTCACATTCGCCCGTATTGGCCTCTACTCGATTCTTATAGTGAAAAGTGATTCCTGCGATCTCAAAGGCATGCAAAAAAAATATTCAATTCGCTCCAAACTATTATTAAGCTAAATTGGTTGAATATTAATGCAACATATAATTCTAAAAAATTAGTGATCACTTGATTTAATAACAAGATTAAAAAGGAACCTAAAACGGTTGTCCAAATTATCTTATTAGGCGTGTTTTTCAATTACATATTCCCTTTAAACATGCAATATGGAAATCATAAAAATAATAGAATAAACATTAATATTGGAAGTCATTTAACAATAATAGCGTTAGTCAAATCAAATATAAAAAAACCTAATCATGATACTAGCAATATAAAAATAAAATAAGAGTAATTAAATTAAATTAATTACTCACATTCCGCACGTTCCTTTAAATTGCTACATCATGAATAAACTGTTAGTAACTTCAAGTAAAATATAAATCAAATTGAAACAATTAAATTAAATAAAAATTAGAGTTGATTTAGTCCAAACCCTCAGTCAATTATACCTTTCATGCCTTGGTTTAAGTATAGAACTTTGGGTATTATATGGACTCCTTGAAGTGCTTAAAGGAAGGAATAGTGAAAGAATGGGGAGGCTAGTGTTTAAGCTAAAGAGGGAGAAGAGAATAAATTTGTGATCAATCTTGTTGATGATTGGAAAAGGGGTGATGTGACCTCTATTTATAGAGAAAAAAAGAAGGGTCGATGAATTAAGATAATATCCGAATTAAATCGGAATAAAACTCGATAGACTGCAGTTTTGGCGGTTTTTGTTTTTATCATATCTTTTGATCCAGAAATTGGAATAAGATGAATAAGATATCGTTGGAAATTTCTTGAAGTATACTTTCTAAACCAACTACAATCAGATTAAAATATTTTAAAGAATAAATGATATGGCCGAAATAGTGAGACGGTGTCAGTTTTGGATAGAGTTTAACATTTCATTCATATCTTTTCCGTTATAGCTCGGAATTGATATTATAATATATCATTGGAAAGATAATTTCAAGGACTATCCAACCATATAAAATTTGGATAAAATATATGAGGCACGAAAATCATATCTGTCTATTTTTTAATGTATTTCAATTCGAATAAAATTAGGACTTTCAAAAAAAGGAGTTTTATTCAATTTCAAACTCTTTAATCCTATCTTTTAAAAAAGAATAATTAAGATATTTTAGAAACTTATAGAAGCTTCTAATTAATCCTAATTAATTTAGGAATGGGATTAAATAATTTGGACCCTCCACATGATCATTGGGTCGTAGGTAAGGTGGGCTTAGGTTCGGTTTGAGCTCTGTTTAATATTTTGACCATAACTTATTCGTTATAACTCGGATTTGGGCTTATAATATATTGTTGGAAAGCTCTTTTAAAGCCCCATCCAACTATTATATAATCGGACCCAGATTATGGACTAAAATAAACTGTATTAAATGTTTTTATAAAAAGGACACGAAATGAATGATTTTAAAGGACACGAAATGAATTATTTTGGGTTTAAAGGCACGAAAAATAAGTTATGGTTTGGGGAAATGGGCTAGGAATTGGGTTGGTTTATGAAAATATGGATTCAAGCACTCCAAATATTAAATACTCAACCCGACCAATAATGGTGGTGAAAGGTTGTTCATCATCGGGTTTGGTTTTGGGGAGACATTTTTAGGTGTCTACACCCCTCTATCCTGGGTGAAAGCTTCATGTTGTTCTATTGCTAACCAAACCAGGCCCATTACCGTATTAAAGGTAGCAACTTCTGCTCTAAAGATCCTCGCATTCCTAGTTTTCCAAAGGCTCCAAAGCCTTGCAACAAAGCTGATGAGACGGGTACTTTGTCTACCATCCTCGCTATAAAAGAGCAGGATAAAGTGTTGGAACCAACTTCTGAAAGAAGTAATTCCTCTAGTGTCATAGCAATTGGTCATGGGGTTATTATCCCAGACATCCTTTGCTAGAGTACAGTGTCGAAACAAATGCTGGCAATCTTCCAGCTCTGTGCCACAAAAATCACAGGTAGCACTTGTTGGTATCCCTCTATTTACCAGATTGACCTTGACTACTATCCCATTATGGAAGAGTTTCCATAAAAAGACCTTCCACTTTGGTTAAACGTTCAGACTCCAAATTAGCTTCAATAAATTTTCATCTTTCTTAGTGAGCAAGAGATT
This sequence comes from Chenopodium album, assembly GCF_948465745.1. Classification (NCBI taxonomy): domain Eukaryota; kingdom Viridiplantae; phylum Streptophyta; class Magnoliopsida; order Caryophyllales; family Amaranthaceae; genus Chenopodium; species Chenopodium album. Next base: position 38,828,482 of record NC_137841.1, on the reverse strand, counting down.
ATCAGACGGTTCTCCTCTAGATAGGTAGTAGTACCCAGTTTTTACAGTAAACCTTCCCGGAGGGTGGTACTTCTAGTACAAAAAGTCCTCCCTTGGCATCGATGGGAATTCCATGGAAAGGATATTTTTGGCACTATGCCAATCAAAGGACATCCTTACTTAACTCGGGTCCCAGGAGGCAGTATCTCTATTAATGAAGTCACTTACCATCCACCTCATGGAAGGGCCAAGGTTTTGGCTTGAGTTTACTATTGGGATTTCTCCTTGAACCCAAGGAATACTTATCGCCTTTATACTTTCCCTATTCCCAACCTTCCATCATGCACGGCAGTCTTTGAAGGTATTTACTACTTTTTGGAGTCCCGTTCTTCCCATCGACGGCACACCCATTCTCTTGTATGGAGTAGAGAGGTTGCAAATGCCACACGGTTGAAAACTAGTGTGCATTTTAGAAATAAGGAGTTGAGGGTTAAGGTGCATTCTCGAAGCCTATTTAAACAGTAGAGCATCATTAATCTTGGCCGTCGCTCGGATACCTAGACCTCCCATACTCTTAGGAAATTGGATGAGCGCCCTGTTAACCCAGTGCATGCCTTTGCTCCCATTATTAGCCCACCAGAATTTAGTAATAAGAGAGTCAATCTTGTTTGCAGTGCTTTGAGGAAACTTCAAACATTTCATTACATGGGCCGAGATACTAACCAAGACTGTGTTGATGAGGATCAATTTTGCCGCTTGGGAAAGGCACAAAGAGGACCAAGAGACAATTTTCTCTGTAACTTTGTCCACCAAGTATTGAAAAGATCATTTTTCTTACCCTGAATATCAATAGGAGCCCCCAAATGCAACCCCATATTCGAGGTTTCTGTCATAGCCAGGATTCTTTTGAAAGATGATTTGACCTCCTCCTTCACACCGGGTGAAAATTTCACAAAGGAATTTTGTAGATTTAGCTTCTGGTCCGAGGCACTCCCAAACCTGTTTAGGATATCATTCACACACCTACAAGACTTCTTAGTAGCTTTAGAAAATAGCATTGCGTCATCTGCAAAAAATAGGTGAGAAATTGCTGGGGATCTCCTTGAGACTTTCAAGCCTCTCAATTGGTTAATATCCTCTGCTAGAGTTAACATCCTAGACAAGATATCAATACAGAAAAGGAAGAGGTAAGGAGACAGAGGATCGCCTTGCCTTAGGCCACACTTTGGCAAGAAAGGCTCCGATGTGTGCCTGTTGATGACAGCTCTGTAACTCACAGTTGAAACACATTGAGAGATCATACGAATCCAGTGGCTAGAAAACCCATAGGCCTGTAGAACCTTCAAAAGGAACATTCAATTAACCCTATCGTATGCCTTAGACATATCAATTTTGATGGTTGTGAAGTTCGGATTTTTTCTTGAATTAATGAGGTGCATAAGCTCATGGCTCATAAGCACATTGTCTTCCATATACCTTCCTAGAATAAAAGCATGTTGGTAATTAGAGATAAGGTAAGAAAGGACAAATTTTAATTGATTTACCAGGCATTTGGAGATACACTTGTAGATCGTGTTGCGGAGACTTATAGGACGGAAGTGACTAGCCAATTCTGGGACACTGATCTTTGGGATGAGAATAAGAAGAGATTGGTTCCATTCCTTGAGCATAACCCCGGATCTAAGAAACTGGAGAACACTATATGTCACCAGTTGGCCAACCTCCTCCCAAAAGACCTTGAAAAAATCAGCAGGGAACCCATCGGGTCCCGAGGATTTGGAACCATGCATATAAAGCATGGATTTCTTGATATCCTTTGGGGAAAAGGGCCTCTCTAATCTTTCTATATCCTCCGTTTTTAGGGATGAGAGATCAAGTTGTCTTAACAGAAGATCAATCTCCTCTTCATGGTTATTACTCATGGTTGGATTGAAAATATCTTTTACCGAATCGAGAACCAATTTTTCTACCTCGGCTTGACCTTCCACCCATGCCTCATCATCCTTTCGAAGGGTTAAGATTTCTTTTCTCATTTGCCTCTGTTTTGTTCTCCTATACATTCAACGCGTTGGACAATCACCATATCTAATCCAATTATCCTTCATTATTTGCCTCCAATAATCATAGCTAATCTTACAATTTGGAATAAGGGAGTTTATTTGATGAATATAATCTTCCCCTCCTTGTATTGAAGCAACTTTGTTACCCACCGAACTAAAATCCTTGGAAATGGATCTCCAATTTATCCCCCATATTTTCTTGTTTTTGAGACACCATTGTTGGAGAGTCGACCTCACCCCACATAATTTCTTTGTTAGCTGAAACATAGAACCCGAAACCTCAAGATGCCAAGAATCATGGACAATACTCTTAATTTTCGAAAACTGAAGGCACCAAATTTCTATTTGGTAAGGCCTGTTTGATCTTTTTGTTGTTGGGTCAGAGTAGTAGGTAATTGCTGCGTGGTCAGAACAAGTGATGGGCTCATGAACTACCCTACCATTTGGTGAATGGTCGAACCATTCGCCTGTAATATATGCTCGGTCCAACCTTTCTAAAATAAGCCCATGGCTCTCTCGTTTGTTACTCTACGTAAATCGTGGTCCGGAAAAAGGGACCTCAGTTACATCACTACTTAGCCTCCAATCAAGGAAAGCTTCAATCCCCCTAATATTCGGATCACCTCCAAGTTTATCACTTCCACTTTCAAGTTGGTTGAAGTCCCCAATAACTAGAACATTTTTGTACTCATCCAAAATTAGTTGAAGTAGTTCCCAAACTACTCGCCTATTTTCTACTTGAGGCTCGCCGTAAAAGAAAAGAACATACTTAATATTACCATTAGCTTCCGAAATTTTACAAAAGATGAAATTTTTCGAAGAGTACAAACAATCAACTTCATCACTAAACCAACTTAAGACTAAAAGACCCCCACTACTACCTTCCGAATCAAAACTCTTTAGGGTATTTTTACCCTGCCACGTGGCCCAATCAGAGGGTGACACGTGTCAGCCTCGGATTGGTCCAAAATGGACCAATCCCTGCTTGACACGTGTCATTCCAGAAATAAAGGGGAAAAGGCGGCCTTCAGGCCCAAATCCCGAGAACGCCGGAAAACGGCGCAGCCCATTAATGATTAGGGTTTAGTGACCTAATCAGGGGCAATTCCCAAAGACCCTATAAATAGGGAGATGTCTCTCATTTTGAGGGCACGTTTTACCATTTAATATACATGCATTCTCTTACATCAGAGAGACACCTGAGCTTGGAATCCGAGCAGATACCCACCTAAATTTCCGTACTCTTTATTCCTTTTCAAGTTACTAACTTGACCGTCGGAGGTGGAGCTCCAACCACCCGGAGTCTCCGTTATTTTGCAGGTACAGCTTAAGCCGGATCAGTCTTCGTGACGTAACTCTCCAGAGGGACAAAAACACCCAAAACATTTGGCGCCGTCTGTGGGGAGAGTACCTCGAAGATGGTTCAAGAGTCTGTACCTCCTAACCGTCTGGGCGAAGACCCAGAAGTCTTTACAGACCATGAGGAGGATGAGGATCCTCAGGTCGAAACCTCCACAGCCGAAGACGGCTCTCTCAGAGTCAAGCGCATCCGGCCCAGAGAGACTCTAGAGCGGGGCGCCTCCCAGGCGGGTCCGAGCAGACCCGCTGGGCAGCCGGAAGGGGCAACCCAAACGGCAGCTGGATCAGCCCCTGTCACCCGAGACGAACTTATGAGGTTCATGACGAGTTTCAAGGGTGAAATTACAGAGCTGATCACCAAAAGCCGGGCTGGACCAAGTAAAGGTCAGTCGGCGAAGAAGACTCCTCCAGAGAAGGGGAAGTCAGTCAGAAACCGGCAGCCCACTCCTCATCCAAAGGAGAAGGCAGCCGGGACCATTGATTGGTCGAAATTTCTCCTTCCTGGGAGGAACACAAATAACACTCGCCGGACCAAACAGCCGGTGAGAAGTAAAAAATCAACTCTTGATACCCGGGAGATTATTAACCGGAAGAGAAACCAATCGCTGTCTGAGTCGGCTTCAACGTCGAACTTTCCAGACAGCTTCAACAACATCTCTGCAGGGAGTGCACCCTCCTTGCATGAGAGCCAGACAGGCGGTAATACCGTCCACTCTGGCCCTCATATGATCGGAGTTGTACCGTTTGTGCCTACTCAGGCTTACGGACAGTATTCTCCTCACTTCATGCAGCCGGCCTTCTTTGGGGGTCAGGCGGCATACCCAAATGTCCAGCCACTGGACTGGCAGCTTCGTCTGCTGCGCCTGGGTGAACAACCTTTTGCGTTCACTCGGGAGATAACCGAGGCGGCTCAGCCGGCCAAGGTTAAGAACGTGTTGGTTGGTACCTATGATGGTACCACCAATCCGGAAGATCACCTCATGGCTTACACCAATCTCATGTACTTGCAGGGATTGGATGATGCCACTTGGTGTTGGTGTTTCCCGGCTACATTGAAGGGCATTGCCCAACAATGGTTTGGCAATTTGCCAGCCGGGTCCATCGATAGATTCAGGAAGCTCGCCTTCCTGTTTGCTTCTAATTTCTCAATGAACATCCCTGCTAAGAAAACGAGCCTTGATTTGAGCACTGTTAAGCAGGAAGAGAGAGAAGGGCTGCGCTCATATGTCAGGCGGTTCAATCTGATAAGAATTCAGATTCAAGGACTGTCTGACGAGGTAGCTTTTACAGACTTTTTCAAGGGTCTGAGAGACGGGTCGACTTTTAAGTTCGACCTCGTCAGAAAAGGGGCTTTCACCTTACAGGCGGCCCTGAGGGAGGCGGAAAGCTACATTCAAGCTACCGACCTCTGCTCGCCTGGTAGCAAGTCGGACTCCAAGAAGTATGACAAACAGAAAGACAGCCGGTCAACTCAGCCAGACAAAAACAAAGAAGAGAGCAAGAAAAGAAAAGAAGTCTTGGCGGTTACTGACTCTGACCAGCCGTCCCAGAAGAAAAAGAAAGAATTTAAACCGTACGTCCCCAAGTACGAGTTTAATAAAGACTGCAACTCCATCCTCATGGAGGTAAAGGATCGGTTGTCCATTGAGAAGTCGAATCCTATGAAGAGTTCTGTCCAGTCACGGAACAAGAATAAATTCTGTCAGTTCCATGAGGAGGTCGGCCATGACACCAACGACTGCTTCAGTCTTCAGCGTGCGTTGGACCGTCTGGCTGACAAAGGGCTGTTGAAGTCCTACATTTCTAAGTCCCCAGCCGGGGCAAAAAAGAAAAACAAGGGTCTGTCCTCCAAGACTACCCCCCAGCCTGCTAGTAGCTCGGATACCGACAAGGAGCCGGTCTACACTATAGCAGGCGGGTTCTCATGTGGTGGCCCTACCATCCGGGGCACCAAGAGCCATCTTCGAAAGATGGACAAAGATGATGATGAGCAGGCGTCTTCCAGCTCCTCCTTCCCAGACGTCTTGATCACTGAGAAGGATAGGGGCAGCATCCGCCGCCCGCATGATGACCCGGTGGTCATTGAATGTAAGGTTGCCAACCAGCTGGTTGGACGGATCCTTATAGACACCGGCAGCTCATCAGACATCATCAGCCTCCGGTGCTTGCAAAAATTGAAATACAATGTCATCAGCATGCACCCGGTCACCCACCCCTTGGTTAGTTTTGGGGGTGGGATAGTCTACCCAGCCGGTAGAATTGACTTACCCATCCGGCTGGGGAGAAAGGCCAGGGACGACATATTGTCGTCAGATTCTTGGTCGTTGAGGAGTTGACCGCATACAACATCATTCTTGGCAGGCCCACCCTCAACGTAGCCAAGGCAGTAATCATCTCGTCCCTCATGCTCATCAAGTATGAGAGGGATGACGGCTCTGTTGGTTCCTTGAATGGGGATCAGAAGATGGCCCGAGAGTGCTATCTCTCAGCCGTCCGAGATACTGTGGCCCCAGGCGGCCAGGAACCAATAGACCTTGACAATGTCAAGGATGCCGACCCAGCTCCTGCCTCACCAGCAGCCGGAAAGAAAAGAAAGGCACCTCTGCTAGTGGAGGTGAAGAAAGAGAAAAAATAGCAATCACTGACCGGTGAACGGTCAGATGAGCTCCGTCTCCAACCGGCTGGCGAAAGCATTGATCTCATTCTGGATGACAACCGTCCAGAACGTACTGTTAAGGTTGGGACGGTTGCTCATGCTACCTTGGGTGCAAGCTTGCACCTTCTGCTGAAGGAATTCAAAGACATTTTTGCCTTTGAAGTGGAGGAGATGCCAGGCGTCAGCCCGGATCTTGCTGTCCACAAACTCGCCGTGGACCCCAAAAAGAAGCCCATCCGGCAAAAGAAAAGAAACCACGGCAAGGAAAGAAGTCAGGCGGCAGCTGCCGAAGTCAAAAAGCTGCTAGACACCAGGTTCATTCGGCCTTGTAATTTTCCCGACTGGGTGGCCAATGTGGTCCTTGTTAAGAAACCGAATGGGACCTGGCGCATGTGTGTTGATTACACAGACCTCAACAAGGCGTGTCCAAAGGACAGTTACCCGCTTCCAAAGATCGACAGTCTGGTCGATTCTACAGCCGGTCACGCCTTGATGAGCTTTATGGATGCCTACTCCGGCTTCCATCAGATACCCCTGTGGAAGAAAGATCAAGAGAAGACGGTCTTCGTCACTGATCAGGGGTTATTCTGTTATACTGTGATGTCGTTTGGCTTGAAAAATGCACCTGCGACTTTCCAACGGATGATTAATACGGTCTTCATTAATCAGATTGGGAGGAATGTGGAGGCGTACATTGATGACATGATAGTCAAATCCAAGCTACAGACGGATCACCTTGCTGATCTCCGAGAAACATTCACCGCCCTCAGGCGGCATAAGGTTATGTTAAATCCTAAGAAATGCGTCTTTGGTGTTAAGTCTGGGAAGTTTCTCGGATTCCTGATTGATCAAAGGGGGATAGAGGCTAACCCCGAAAAGATACAGGCGGTGATTGACATGAAGTCACCCCGCTCTGTCAAGGAAGTTCAGAGACTCACCGGTTGTCTGGCCGCCTTGGGGAGGTTCCTCAGCCGATCATGCGACAAATGCCTCTACTTCTTCCAAGCAATCAGGAAGAAGACCAGATTTGAATGGGGGGATGATGCTGAGGCGGCGTTTCAGAGGTTGAAAGACCATTTACATTCTCTGCCTAGGCTGGTCAGTCCTTTGCCTAGGGAGACGTTGTACATGTATTTAGCCGTCTCAGACCATGCCCTCAGTGTCGTTCTCCTTGCTGAACGAGACGGCGTGCAGCTCCCGGTTTACTTCATTAGCCATTTTCTTAAAAATGCTGAACTCCGGTACCCCATGGTTGAAAAATTTGGCCTCACTTTGTATATGGCATTCAAAAAATTGAAGCCTTACTTTTTGGCACATCCGGTGGTGATCTACACGGACCAGCCACTCAAGCGGCCAATGTCTACCTTGGACTCATCCGGGAGAATGTTGAAATGGACTATTGAAATGCAGAGCCTTGAAATCACTTACGAACCAAGAAAGGCAGTGAAAGGTCAGGCGTTCGCCGACTTCATTGTTGAAATGACTCGTCCGGTGGCTCCGGATAATCTTGATCAGGTTTGGAAAGTTGACGTAGACGGGAGCTCTACAAAGAACGGCTGTGGTGCAGGCGTAATCTATGAGTCTCCTGAAGGAGACAGATTTGAATATGCACTACGCTTCAAGTTTCAGGCCTCTAACAATAAGGCGGAATATGAAGCCCTGCTAGCCGGCATACGCATGTGTAAGGCGGTAGGGGCCATGAAAATTGACGCCTACTCTGATTCTCAATTGGTCGTTAGCCAGTATGAGGGAAGTTATGAGGCTACCCATCCGACTATGATCAAATATCTTCAGGCAGTCAAAGAAGAGGCCGAGGCACTTGAGGAATTCCGACTGAATCAGGTGCCTAGGTCTGAAAACAATCAGGCGGATGCATTGTCAAAACTGGCATCTTTCGCCTGCCATGATACGCCTCGGTCTGTCTTTTGGGAAGTTCTGGAAAAGAGAAGCATCTATGAAGATCCCATTGGAGTTCTAGACCGAAGCTCTACCTGGATGGATGGCATCCGGGCTTATCTTTCAGACGGCACCCTTCCTGATTTGCCACAGGAAGCAGCCGTCATGAAGAAGCGAGCTGCAAGCTTTGAGTTGAGAAATGGAGAACTCTTCAAGGCAGAGTTTCTTAAACCTCTGTTGAAGTGTGTCACCCCAGAAAAGGGGAGGGAAGTTCTTGAAGACTTGCACTCGGGATTCTGCGCCTCTCACATAGGCGGCAGGTCCCTAGCCGTCAGAGCCAGACGACATTACTTTTGGCCCACTCTTGAGGCAGACGCCAAGGAATTGGTGAAAAAATGTGACAAGTGTCAAAAGATTGGCAAACTTATTCATCGTCCGGCTACTGATCTGACGGCCATCCACAGCCCAATCCCGTTTGCAAAATGGGGCATGGACATCCTAGGTCCTTACACGCCTGCTCCAGGCGGAAAGCGCTATATCTTAGTGGTTGTGGATTATTTCACCAAGTGGGTTGAGGCGGAGGCGGTTAAAAACATCAAGACCTCAGACGTAATTTCCTTCATCTGGAAGAATGTTATCACCCGGTACAGGGTGCCCTTGTCTATGGTGTTTGATAATGGTCCCCAGTTTGAGACGCCTCAGCTAAAAACTTGGTTGGGAGATCAGGGGATCTCAAGCTATTTTGCATCTGTTGGCCGGCCCCAAGCAAACGGCCAAGTTGAAGCTTTCAACAAACTCATCTCAAACGGCATTAAAAAGAAAATAGAAAGAGTCGGTGGCTTATGGGCAGAAGAATTAATCCATGTCCTATGGGCCATCCGGACAACAGCGAAACGGGCAACCGGTGAAACCCCATTTCTCATGGTTTACGGTGCTGAAGCCGTCTTGCCCATCGAACGTTACGAGCCGACTCTTAGAGTCATGCTGTATGATGAAGAGGCAAACTGGGAAGCAATGCGTCTGGCATTGGATTCACTCCCAGAACGAAGGGGCAATGCCGCCTTGCGTCATGAGATTTATCGTCTGAGAATGACTAGAGCCTACAACAAAAAAGTACACAAGCGTCCTTTGAAAGTTGACGACTTAGTGTTACGAAAAATGGAGGCAACCGGTAGGGCCAATGAGTTAGGAAAGCTAACACCAAATTGGGAAGGCCCCTACCAGATCTATGAAGAAGTAAGGGACGGCACCTACCGCCTGGAAACCCCAGACGGCAGGCGCCTGCCTAGAACTTGGAATGTAGACAATCTGAAAAAGTACTACTTCTGAGAGAAAATATTTGTAAACAAATGAACTAATCAATGAAATCAGACTTTGTTTGCAAATTGTGTTATTTTTTTATTCTCCATCCGGGTAAGACCCAGGCGGGCTCTCTTTTATCCAACTAGGTTTGATACTTAGTAAAGGTTACGTTAGTTGGACCGCCTGGGTAATACTCAGATCCCTTGTTTATCAGGTTTGATACCGCCTGATTATCCGCCTGGGTAATACCCAGACTCACCAGTTTGTCTAAAAAACTAAGTTCGATGCTTAGTGTAAATTCAATACTGATTAAAAACTAAGCACAAAAACGTTTAGTGGCTACACAACCGGTCTCAAACAAGACCAGAGGCTAAAATGGTCGGATGGTTGCTCATTTTATAAAATCGCCTGTCCCAACATGGACAAAGGCGTCCGGCGACACCCTCCGGGTGCAATCGTCGCAGAGAACAGATTATCTGTCGGTTCTATGTATCCATGCAGACGGCAAAAATTTAAAGACCAAATTGGTCAACTCATAGTCGTCTTACCAAAATAACCTACGAAGAACGAATAAGTTCCTAGATACCGGATGCCCATAGGCATCAGTCGGTCACCGGCTGAAGTACTCACTTAGGTTATTTATTCCAAAAATTGCACCTCTCACCCCAACTGAGGCAAAAGAGTTCAATGGTTATGAATTCTCTACCAAGACGGGCATACGTTGTCTGTGTAGTGACCGAAACGCCTGTTGGTGTACGGCTGTGCACTTGGTTTGGGGCAATCACTACTGTGATTGATTGACTTACAAACATATCATGCTCTTCGCAGCATCAGACGTTTTCAAGTCAATCAACCAGCTCCACTTGAAACCAATCACACAGCCGTCCAGGGGCAAGGACAGCCAGACTATTGACTAGTAAGGCAAGAAACCGCCGCATGCTTTTGACAAGTTAGGAAAAAATAAAAATTTGCAAAAAACAAAAATTCAAATGCAAAATGATCAAAACCGACTTAGTCGGTGCAATTCATAAAGTCCACCCAACCAAACGGTTGTAGTGGATTAAAATGTTAACCGGACCCCGTCCGGGAGAGAAAGAAATTGTTAATTAACACGGCTCCACAGCCGGTAAATACAAGGATACTCGGCACGCAGGCCGAAAAAAGCAAGTTTTGGCATATAGCCGCTGAATAAAAAGAATTAAAAGAAAGCAAAGATTGGCATACTGCCGCTGAGGGGTCACTTCTGGCTTGCAGACGGAGCCTCCTGGTCCTCCCCCTTCTCCTCAACATCTGAGAGAATTTGGTGCGCTTTACCAGGACCAGGAAGCTCAGGCGCGGTCGGCTCATTGTTGTTGAGCCAGGCTTCAAAGGAGGCAGGCTCTGGCTCACCTTGCTCTCTCAAGTACACCACGTACTCGGTATAGCTGTGCGCCATTGTCCAGATGCTATAATCCGCGTCTAGGTACAAGGCAGCCCAAGCAATCTTCATACGGGCGTCGTTGTCAGCATCACTCTCAGCAACAAGGCGGTTTTGCTCCGCCTCCAGGGTTGCTGCAAAGTTTTTCTGAGCTTGAGCAGCATCCTTCTCCAGCCTCTCAACCTTGGTCTTCAGTTTGCCAAGGTCTGCCTGGGCTTCCTTGAGCGCCTCAGCAGCCTTTTTGGCGTTTTCGTCCGCCTTCTTCTGCGCCTCCTCCGCCCCCTTCTTGGTCGTCTCAGCGTCCGTAGCCCGCTGGTCGGCCGCCTTCAGATCTAGCTCCAGCTGCTGGATTTGAGACGCCTGTGTCATAATTATTGCTTTAGTTTCAAGTTCATTTACGATAGTCGAGTGTAAAGCAATATTATCAGCGTCTATGGCGGACTTCTTGGCCCTTTTTACCTCTTCCCGTTTGCGGGAATAAGGACATTTGAGCCCGTCCACCCGCAGCATGGCCTGCAAAAAAGCAGGCGGTATAAGAATTGCAGGCGAGATAAAACACTTGGAAAAATAAAATTGAATTGACAAGTTTCTTACCTCAGCCAGAAGGGATAGAATGCGTTCAAGATTGAACGTCTCTATCCCAGGGATATTGTCCTTATCCCTCTTCCGGACGGCTTCCAGCATGGCCTTGGCGTGCTTCTGGACGTCTGGCCACAGGGAGATTGATCTGCACCACAATCAATACGTGATGAGTGCGGCAGCACCTATTTGTTGTCCACCGTCTGAGGATGACGTCTGTTGGGAGTGGGATTTCACCCGTAAAGGCCACCCCAGCTCAAGCGGGGATTCAAAAGGGTTATTACCTTCAGAGCCGGCCAAGCGGGAACCGCTTGCAGGCGTGGTGAACCCCGCGGCTGCTGATAAGGGCTTGACAAGATCAAGGCCCAGGCTGCCGCCTACCTTCTCGAGTCGCCCCGATACCCGTATCGTCTTAGACCCGGCTGAGGCGCCAGGAGTTGACGCAGAGGCGGACTTTTTTATTTTGTTGAGAACGGCTGGGGCCTCCTCTCTAGCCCGTTTGAGATTCTTCTCAAACGATTTCCCAACTTCTCCCCCCTGCGAAAATAAACAAGTCAAAGTTAGTATCCGGGCAAGATGGTTTTTAAAATAAACTTAAGAAAGGGTCAGGCACTCAATACCTTGGCCCTGAGCTCGGCCGCAGCTTTCTCCGCAAGATCTTTGCGGATGGTCGTAGAAGACCGCTTGGGAGTTTTCTCCGACTGCAACATGTTTAGTGCTTCTTCTGCAAAAAGAAAGAGATTGGTCAAAATCATAAATCTATTCCGATAGAAAAATACTACAGACGGTGTGAACTCAGGCGCATACGTTTATTAAACATGTGCCCTAGCCCGCAGGCGGCCAGGAAACATTCATCCCTGAACCAGGCGCTCTTGGGAATCCAATTTTTAGGGACTTTTATTGTTTTCCCGGTTGACAGAGTTGCGTCTGTGAGGCCGAAAAAGTCTGCCTCGATTATTTTGTCAAAGTCTTCCTCCGGGATCCGGGGAAGAGCGCACTTCCTGCCCAACAAGTCAGGCTTCTTATTGTACAGACGGAATTCATAGTTTTCCCGTCTGGTTGGGGCTGACATCAGGTAGAACCTGTGCTTCCAGCCATCGAACTTGGAGACCTTGTCGAAGGTCATCATATATTGCGGCTGCGTGGTTAGAGTGTACCACGCCCTCCAGCCGCCTGGGCTTCTGCTAAGGTAGTGCATGCTTGCAAAAGCCTCCCAGCCGGGGTTAAGCCTTTGGAACTCGCAAGCGGCAACATACCCCAGAATATTGGTCTAGGAGTTGAGGGTAAGTTGCCAGACCCCAAGGCCGTAGCCTCTCAAAATTGCCTTCACCGCCTGGTGAAGGGGGAAGCGAAGGCCGGCTTTGAACGCCGCCTCATAACAGCCAAAATAGTTGTTGGCGTTCTGTTGATCATCTCCCCAGGCGATGGTGCCCAGCTCAGGCGGCACCTGGATCTTATACCCGTTTCCTAGCGGGTGCATTTTCTTAAAATTTTCTAAGTTCTCCCCCATTTGGATCCGGTCCTTGGAGGAGACGTGGATGCTGAAGGGATCGTCCTTCTCACTCCACTTTTTCTTTTCTTCCTCCTCGCTATCCGGAAGAGGGGGCAAGTCATCGCTGCTCTCAGAGGTAGAGGCGGAGCTGTCACTCTCCGTCTCCCCCTCACTTTGGTCCATGGGGGCAGAGGCGGCCTCGTCGCCGCCTAGGTCGCACTCTTCTAAGAAAGAGTCAGCAGGGGTTGAAGGGGCGCGCGGAGGTGATCTCTCCAGAGCCGTCTGGTCTCCCTGACTAGACGTTTCTCCCTCAGGCGTTTGGCCGCCTGAGCCTTCGCTTCTGTAATTTGGATCCGTGGTTGTCTGCATTGTCCGAGCCATGGTGTCCTGCACAGACACATAACTGGTCGGAATCCATGTCAAAGGGTGGTCCCAACACCTCGAGCCGACACTCCCAGTCCTAGACTCAGCCGTCCCTAGTGACCGGCTGGACTCTAACCTAGGCTGTGCCGTGTGTGTTGGTGATGCATCCATTTATTGCAAGAAACATGTACAAGCAGTGAAAAAAGAAAAGAGCTGAGAGAGACAGAGACGGTACCTTTTGATTTGGTATCTGAAAGTAGGCGGGACCGGCTGGGTCGCTGAAGAACAAACTTTCTTGCTCGCGTCTGACTCAAACGAATGACTTCTGCTCTCAAAGTTTTTCTCTCTAGAAAATTTTTGTAAACGTACAAAATTATGAGGGTAAAACGGCTATATATAGAGGGTAAATTTAGGGGCATTTCCGTAATTTACCCGGAAGGTGAACGGTTACTCTGTAACGGTAAAATTACCGCCAACCAGAGCGTGACATGTGTCACAGATGCCACGTGGCGTGCCACGTCACATCTGTGAGGGGCAAATGTTTAGGGTATTTTTACCCTGCCACGTGGCCCAATCAAAGGGTGACACGTGTCAGCCTCGGATTGGTCCAAAATGGACCAATCCCTGCTTGACACGTGTCATTCCAGAAATAAAGGGGAAAAGGCGGCCTTCAGGCCCAAATCCCGAGAACGCCGGAAAACGGCGCAGCCCATTAATGATTAGGGTTCAGTGACCTAATCAGGGGCAATTCCCAAAGACCCTATAAATAGGGAGATGTCTCTCATTTTGATGGCACGTTTTACCATTTAATATACCTGCATTCTCTTACATCAGAGAGACACCTGATCTTGGAATCCGAGCAGATACCCACCTAAATTTCCGTACTCTTTATTCCTTTTCAAGTTACTAACTTGACCGTCGGAGGCGGAGCTCCAACCACCCGGAGTCTCCGTTATTTTGCAGGTGCAGCTCAAGCCGGATCAGTCTTCGTGACGTAACTCTCCCGAGGGACAAAAACACCCAAAACAAAAACCATAACAAAAAGCTGGTCTAAGAGAACTAAAATACGAGGTCGCACTACTAACAGCCATTTTTGTTTCCGAAATAAACATAAACAAAGGACACTTAGAACGAAACATCCACATTAGAAAAAGGATTACAAGGGAGTGTGGATTGTTTAATCCCCTACAATTCCAAGAGACGATAATCATATTATCGTCGGGGGCTGATCTGGTTCAGCCACCACACCACTAGCCGAGAGTTGCAAAGATTCCAAGATAGTTACTTGAACATCTATATCCATGTCATCACAAGAAGTCCTAAGTACCGATGTAACCTCTTCACTCCTCTGCCTTTTGCAAGATTCGGGTGAGAAGGAAGAGTTTTCATGTGGTCGTTTGAGCTTGGCCTTCCGGGCCAGATCATCATCAATGTCAACTTCAAACTCCCTTGCCATATCGAGGTCCGAAAAAGCTTTGCTTGCGAACTTGTTTTTCCCATTCTTATCCTTTAACCAAATATTGAAGCCTCCCTTTTCTAACCACCTGTTCAATCTCTTAAGTCTTTTCCTTTCCACCCACGAGTGATCTGATTCACTTTACCTGACTGAGTCCCTATCACACGAGTAAGGGTTGTGTTTTGTTGCTTCCTTAATCCTCCTTCTCGAATTAGCGCTATCATCATAGTTGAAAAGGTCAGTAAAATTAAAAGAGCTAAAAGGAGATACCGGGGGAGTTAGGCAAGTCGAACTCCGTGAAAGGGAGGATCGGCAGCCCTGCAAGTTCCGAAGAAGTCAGCCTTAAGAATGGCGGTGTTGCAGCTCTTGTACCATGGTAGAGGTTTCACAGATCATCCCTTCTTGTGTTCCTAATTCCAAGCGCAAGAATAGTACTAGCTTCTATGACACTCGCATATTCCTCGTCGCTTAAATTTTCAGAGTCGAACCTGCTTGTCGCCATAATTAACGAATTAAAGAGCCTTGGTTGTGGGAGAGAGGTTGGTGGAGGAGCCTCAATCCTGTTTCCCAGAAAAACAGAGTTGTGAAACCATACTCAACTGGGGTAGCCGCCCATTCTGTGATTCCCAAAGTGTGGAATAAAGTGTCAGGGCCGCCACCGCGTTGTTTTCTTTGTTGTGCTTAGGACGATTCTCCCACTTTGTAAGTAGAACCTTGGAATGTGGCGGCGTCGGCGAATTCCTAGACAAAGGGCCTATCTGATTAGTGATTGGGCTTAAATGCCGAGAAGGCGGAGGGCTTTTCCTAACCTCATATCTGTGATTTTTGATAGGGTTCGAACCCCTGGATGTGGTGAATTCAGCATAGGGGTCGTCCCCTAAACCCAAGCGCCTTCCCAGCGATAGAGTGAGATCCAAGGGAGATGATTCCCTTTCCATATCAGCCATTTGCTCAACTTTCGACTCGTCGGAGAAATCCTCCTCCCCGGTGTGAAAGTGTTCACTGTTATCACTATCCGGGGAGTAAGGTGGATTTTCATGATAACGGCCATCATCATAATCCAAATCATCTTGTGGAACCCTCCTGTAAAAGGTATCATCTTCTGGCTCTTCTACCCACAGTAGGTCTGTGTGAGGATTACGAAACCTTGTACTTATCAGGTAAGCCATAAATAAAGTTAGTGTAATAAGGGTATTCTGAAGGTCCATATAAGACCCTTATACCGTCTGCTTCAACCTCGCTGAGCCGACACCTAACCCTTTGCCTTACTATCACAGGGTGTAGTCTACACCGAGCTATTGAGTGTCCAGCACACCTGTAAAGCTTGCAAAATTTGAATATACCCTCGTACCGTAGATAAACCCATATCACTCGGTTACCCTCAAGAGGGATGAAGCATCCTGGAATAAGAGGAAAGGAGATGTCGATAAGCATCCCATCTCGAAGCTCAGCTTGGAGAGGAAGGTTCTCCCCATCATGGTCTATTTCCTCAATAAACCCTACGTGCCTGAAGATTTGACGGGCTCACCCTGTAGTTAAGTATGCCAGGGGGAGTCCATAAACTCTAACCCACATTCTAGTCATTGGAAGCTGATGTGATGAGGGACGAGATCCGTTTGATATATCCTGAGGTTGATGAGTCTTCCATCAATGACGGTGGTGCTTAAGCAGATAAGCCCTTCTTGATCTTATCTATTCAAACATCCGAAAAGGTAGTACTGCCCAGATCTATAGATTCGAATAGCACCCCTCCTTATCAACCGAGAATTAACAATATGTTGGAAAAATTCAACGGGTGGGGGGTGTGGTCCTATAAAGAGACCAATTACACACAAGTTGAAGTTAATAGAAGTGTTTGCTAGGTTGAAATCTGAGGGAGGAGGAATGAGTGGTCCCCCCCTTAGATCCAGGTTGTTTTGATCGTTATTAGTATCATGAGATTGGTTATTATTACATATACTTGCAATAAAGAGACAAAAGAATGGAATAAGGAATAAATAAAGAGACTGGAGAAAGGGACACAGGTAGAGTAAAAGAGAACAAAGAGTTACTGAATAGAGAGGAGATGAGTGAATGAAAATTTCTGGAGAAAAACTTCTTGCATTTATAGAAGAACCAGTTATATTGGAAGAAGCAAAGGTTTAAGCATGGGGAACAAGAATTTGTAGAATAAAAGTAAATTAAAACCAGCAGCAGCCTAGCAATAGGTTCTGACGGCTAAAATTTGACTCAGATCAATAAATGTTGTGTGGTGATTGGTTGCATGGGCCGCCCTTAGGGAGAGGCAGCTAAAGTATTGCTACCGAGGAGTGGAGAAAGATTATAATCTTTCCAGAATTGGAAGAATTTCCCAAGAACCCAAGGAGGGGAATTGGCTGAAGGATATCCTTGGATAAAGAAAAAGGTTGGGAAACTACGACAGAAGAAAGGTAGGTGAGAAGCCTAATCCACCTAGGAAAAACTCAAGGAAGCTAACCAATACCACTAATTTGAAGAAGATATGCAACAGGAAGGATGGAAAACAAAATCTATCCCCTGCAGAAAAGCAAGAACCCTATCTTAGCTAAGGAAGACTCACGTTGAGTGAGAAGAAGCTCACAATTTTAGTGAGAGAAGCTCTCAAATTCTAGAGAGAGAAAGTTAGGCCAAAATTATACAATGTAAATAAACAAATTAACATTATGGATTTTAAATGTGCATATTAAGGCAGTTTGCACCTAGTGTACTGCATCTCGATATGCACACCAACAGTTGAAGATTCGTCAAAGAGAAAAATGGATTGGAGGGTAAAAGGGTATGAGAACTACACTATTAAAAAAACTAAAGAAGACTAATGATTAGGTTATACTTGTGCTTTAGGCCAATGAAATGTTTTAGTGCTACTCCCTCCGTTTTTAAATACTTGCTCCACTTTCATTTTTTGGCTGTTTTCAAATACTTGCTCCATTTCCTTATTTGGAAAGCTTTTACAATATTTAACTGATTTCTCTCACCTAGTAGACCCACAACATATTCTCTCTCCTCCAATCCTCTCCACTACTTTTGCTTTTTACAATTTATTATTCTTCCACCTACCCACTACCTCCATATATTATTATTTTCTCCAATGAAGAAATGGAGCGAGTATTTAAAAACGGAGGGAGTAACATATTTATGATTAGGCTATTTTTGGGCTCTAATTGAAAGGAGTAAAACAGTTTGGAGGGTAAATGGTATGAATGTATGATTGTATGAGCAATAGTTATACGCTTCAGTGGACTAGATAAAATTGGGTGGTCTAGGGCCTACAACCTAAACATTGAGTACATTAAAAATGAATAACCAATGTTTTTTTTGTTTTCCTATTTAAATGTCATCATTACAACATAACATAACATAACATGTTTAAAGATTATGATATAAAGTAAGAAATGAAATAAATCTATGTTGTGTCTAACCTAAGGAAGACAAGCTAAGGTTTAGGTACTTTGGTAAAGCTGAAAGCTGAGAACACCAAAAATTCAAGTACCGACTAAATTCAAGTATTGGTCAAAAACTCTATTCGATTAATTATTGTAAAGCATGTCCTTTTACTCCCTAATAATTCCATACAACTAGACCATCACAGTTCATCACTCGAAGGGAGAGAATAGAAGCAAGCATTTCCCATTCAACCAGTATTGATGAATCAATATGCAGGGAATTGAAGTATCAGACTTATGTGGTGGATTGATTATGCAGATCGAGAAAGTTTTCAAAGTAGACATGCTCCTTTTCTCAGAAAGACCATGATTTCTTTTTTCAAGCAAGCACAGAAAGGAGAGTTGGTCAGGTTGAAGCCTTGAAGGGCCTTTGAGGCAGTGCCATATGTTAAATATCTAGTAAGCTTAAAAACTAATCTTTTTTTTTCTTTGACAAGAAAAGCTAAAAAAACAAAACCAGTCAAAGAAAAATACAAAAGTCTATAATGTTGGCTTTCGTGGCTAACCAATGAGGCGGGATAATCCAAGAACAAGGGACGTTTCTAATTTTGCACTCAAAAAGACTCAAAAGAACATATCAAATATCACGTGATAACTGAAGGAGTTATGTCTTCGTAGTGTGCAATTACTAGATATATAAATGGATCAAATTATGGAGATAATTAAGTTCGTACATTTGGGTCGTCGTTTTGCCATAGCTAGAGGTACTAACGATCTTTGGACTAGTAAAATAGCCCAAAGCCCAATTGGACGAATCCTATAAGGTCACACAAAGGGGCTAGATCGAGCATTAGAGGACGAGGCCCATCATGGGCCTCATCACTCTAGGTGGTCGGCCATGTAGAGGATTAGAAGGAGTTTTGGGCTTCGTGCCCTAGTCTAATTATAATGAGATTATAAATAGACTAGGTGCCTAGGTCTGCAAGGAGTTTAAGGAATTAACCGATCAGTGTGATCAAACCCTAATTAGCAAACACGAAACCCAACCCCTCTCAAAGTCCTCTCTCTCACGGCTCTCTCCTCCTCCTCGTCGCCGGTGGTGTCTCGTAGTGGTGGTGGTTCGTGCGGTGGTCGGTTGTCCATAAAGGTGGTGATCGCGGTTTTCCTCAATCACTCGACCAACTAGTATTGGTGGACGGCTCGTTCGAATCTCGTGGACTAAGTAGAGGAGCAACGCTTGGGGCTCTATTATCTCCGTGATTTTCCTGTCGAATTGCAACGTGGAATTCACGCGTCAAAGGTATGATTATGTGTCTTGTGTGTTATGCATGTGATCTTGGGATTGGTACGTGTTTGAATATGATTCATGTTATTTCCGCTGCGTAGTACCTATAAACTCCTTCAGTGGTATCAGTTAGCCTCTTGCATGAACGCGCTAGATCATAATAATACGATTATTTGATGTCCATGTTAATTTTATAATCAATTAAGAGGGAGAAATTAATCTAATTATGGTTCAATTATTATATTTAATGTGATTAAAGTTTTGGAATCGATTAAATGTGATTTAATTATGCTCAAAATAGCCATGAAGAGACCGAATTTTAGCCCTAATATGTTCGAAATTTTCGATTCCCCTAACCCTAAATTTTCGAATTTTTTGACATTTACTGCCCTAAAATATGATTTTTGTGCTTGATTTTTATTTAATTCGATTTATTTTATGTTTCATAATTTTAATCGGATTGATTCATGCATAAAAGTGTTTTGTGTATGATCATCAATTTAATTTTAAAAGTTAGAATTAAATTGGGATTAATTTTATAAAGAACCCTAATTTTAAAGTTGAATGTGATTTAATTTTAATCTTATGGACTGATTTAATTTAATTATGATAAGTGTTATTTTAATTAAATTAAAACACAAAAAAAAAAAATTGAGGCGGCAGCCACGGTTGGGTGGCGCAGCCACGGTGGCTGTCGCCGCTGCTGGTCCAAGAGGGAGGGAAGGGGAGGGCGGAGGTCGGGGTGGCTGTAGGCAGCAGCGTGCAAGTGTTGCACGGCTGCTGCCACGGCTACTGGCGCTGCTGCCGCGCTGCTGCCCTTACGGTAGTGGATGTCGTCAAGGCAGCCAGCCACCGTGGCTAGCTTCGGCTAGCCAACCACGGTGGCCGGCGATGGTGGCTTGCGATTTTTCAAAAAAAAAATTATCTTATTTTGAAAATTATTTCAAGATAATTATGAATTATTTTGGGATAAAATTAGTTTTATTTTGGATAAGATAGAATATTTTAAAATGTGATCTTTTATTTTAAAAGATAAAATCGGTTTTATTTGGATAAAATCTTTTATTTTAGGAAAAAATCAAATATTCAAAAGTTGTTATATTTGATATTATCCATATTTAAAGTTGTTAAATTGGTAATTATCCTAATTAAAGTGGTTAATTTTGGATAAGATTGACTAGGATATTATAAGCATATTCCAAAAGGATAATAATTGATTTAAATAATGTGATTATCCCATAATTAGATTAGGATATATTTGATTTTAAAATTATTTGATTGGCTAGTAATTAGGATAGAATCTCCTAAATTTATTAGGATAATCATGGAAGACTAAATATGATTTATCTTTCTACATTAAAATATGATTTGATTCTATCTCATGACTAAATTAAATATATGATATTTCATAAACGGTCATGAATAATATATGATATTATCTAATTATGATTAAACTATAAGATATTTTAGGAAATGCGTTTACTTTATTATGAACATTCGATGTTGTAGTTTAGACAAGCATGTTGTAATACCTCATATTTTTATGTATTTTTATAAAGTATTTAAGTATTAATAAAATGTATTGTCAAGGGCTCAAGTATTTTAATTAAATATTTTAAAGGGTTAAAGAATTTTAAATATAAAGTTTTATAAAAGTAAAATATGTTTTGGGCCAAACGATTATTAATTATTGGGCAATGTAAATTATTCCTACATACTCTTATTGGAATAACCCATTCAAAAACCCATAACTTAAGCCCTATCCCATAACTCAAGCCCACATTTTTATAAGCCCAAATTTAACCCTACACTTTCTACTCTATAAATACCCCATGAATCCCCAAAAATTTCCCACACAAAAAGGTTAGTCTTATTTTCTCTCTCCTTTGTTTTATTGATTTGTGTAATTATAATTATTGATTTATGGGTTTTAATTTTATTGTTTGAAATTAATTTAATTAGTATCAAATTATATTTTGATGATTAAACTTTATAATTTTCAGATTTTGTAAATTTTATAACCTAGGGTTTTTAATTATTGAAAATCATGATTTTAGGGTTTTTATGAACAATTTATTTAGGGCTTTTATAGTAATGATGTTTTGAAATTTTGGTGATTATAATTACTTATTAGTTTAACTTAATTCCAGATTATTTTGAACACGTAAATTCATGTTTTAATTATTAGATTTCCGTTCGTTAATATTAATCCCGTTTTAATCCCGATCACGTTCTGAACTCCTCCGATTTTGATTAAAAAAAAATAGTGTTTTTCGTGTGGAAACAATGTTTTAAGAAAGACTTACTACCTTTGGTAGTAAGCACCACCCTCCCATGGCCAAATTCAGCCTCTAAATATGATTTTCGGGCAGTTTTTGATTTTTAACGATGTTTTTTTTTTATGATTTAAATTTTATCCTTGAGTTTAAAAGAGGTAAGAGATAATTTAATGTTTCTATGGATAATCTTATATATATATATATATATATATATATATATATATATATATATATATATATATATATATATATATATATATATATATATATATATATATATATATATATATATATATAAGGGAGTTTTTTTCCCGAGTTTTTAGAGAGCCACGTAGGATCTAATTTTCTCAGCGCGCCATGTAGGATTATAAATCATAGTAGTAGCCAATTAAATAAGAGATTATTAATTTCTTTTAGACAAGTTTTTAAAGAGCCACATAGGATTTAATTATCTTAGCGCGCCATGTAGGATAATAAATTTTAGTGGTAACCAATGAAATAAGAGATTATTAATTTCTTTTAGAATTAATTAAATCAAATTTCACGTAAGCAAAATTGACGAATCATATTTTTAATTTTAAATTAATTAAATATAAAATATTATCTTTTGATTTTATGAATTTTATCTAATATGTAACAAATTTTAGCACATAAATAAAAATATATATATATTTTAGAAAATTCAAACAAATCGTGCATCGCACGAGCTTCATCTAGTTTAAGTATAAATATGTATTTTGATGAAGTTTTAAAGGATTTTTTATTAGTTTAAAATGTTGGAATTTTATTTAAAGTAGTATAATTGTGATTTTTAATAAAAGGGTGTGATTATCCATTAAAAAAGAGTTTAATTAGGGGTTTTTAAATAATTTTCAGATTATTATAAGTTATTTAAAGTGAGTTTAAGTTGCTGAAAATTGTGTATACAAGGAGAATTAATATAGTATTATTGTCCCTTTATGTAGGAGACTTAATTCGGGAATTGTTGTAGTGTAATCGGCTACTTTAAGGGCTTATTTGAGGTACGTACGTGTACTTAGCATATTTTGATGATGTAGAATCATGCTAGGTTTGATTTCAATCAATTACAAGTAGTATCATGCTAAGGTTTATGTATGGAATTGTGAATTTATGGTGTTCGTGATTGAATTGTGAAGCATGAATTATTTGTGATCGTTATGGATTGGAAAATTATATTTTGGGCATGTTGTGTTTGAACCACATTTTTAATTATGGCATGTTAGAAGGCATGATTAATTAAACTACATGTTTAATTATGTTTGGAATATTGAAAAGGAATTTTATTATGGTTCAAATAATTTTTATTGATGCTTTAAGCATGAGAAAGGAGCTATATAAGTGTCTATGTACACAAGGAATAAATTGTATGTTGGTGCCTTTGTGCACTTAAGGTGTTTTTAACACTGAGGGATAGGATTTTTAGCGCATTATGCGTTTAAGGTGTCTTTGACACTGAGGTAGAATTAAAAAGGGTTCAACATTAAATAATATGTGGTCACTAAATGTTCAAGAATTAATTTGGCATGTTTGGTTGATTGAATAATTATTGTTGATTGTTTTATGATGCTTTGAGAGTCGTCACCAAGTCCAATAAAAGGTAAATAACATAAAGTGAAAGAGATTACACACCAAAACTCTTGGAACGTATATACCTTGAGTATGAACAATGGGGGGAGTTATGTGGTTTTATATTTAACCATAACTTCTAATAGAGTACAGGACGCTGTACATTCCTTTTTATTTATTATTATGCGCAGGAATTCCTCCACCTTTGAGTGGTTTAGTCACTGGCACGGTTACCTCCCGTGTTAGTTAACCTCAATTTATTTGGGGGAGGTTAGTAGGAGGAAACTCGTTCGATGCGTAATCAACGCTAAATGAATTATTTAGTGTCTAGTCATTGTGTTTTTGTTGATTGATGTGTGTGCTTGTAAACAGGTGCAATGAGGTAAGTGTGTTGATAGGTGAAAGCATGTTAGTGTGGTTAATTTACGCTTATGTACTCAGCTTTGCTGATTGTGTGTGTTTGTGTGTTTGGCCATGTCTTTTCCTTGGCCCTATGATGACCCATTTTTAATGGAAAGTAGTGGAAACAAGTAGAGATAAACTTTTCAGGTATTGAAGCATAATCATGATGGGGCATGAGAGAAGAGTGAATCTTACTAGTTTTCATTAGGTTACGAGGTGTTTTATGCTTTATTTATTTATGACATATTTTATGTGGACTAACACAAAGGTTTGGTTTTGGAACGGTTTTGAATAAGGGCCTTTAATGGTTTCAAGTTGTAGTTTGATTTTATTTTACTTTGTTTGTTTGGTTTTAAACTTTATTTTCGTTTGGTTGACCTTTGAGTTGACTTGTTTAAACGGTTTTTAATTTTGATTCTTCCGCTGTGTATCTTTGATAATTGCCTTAGTCGTTTTCACGGTGGCGGTAATGTCTTAGTTATTCCTAAATCGTATTTTAAAGAGTAGAATGGATATTTAAAGGAAAGGAATTTCTAAGGTGTTACAAAGTGGTATCTGGGAGCTTTGGTTGAGATTTAATTACCACTAAAGCAAAAAAAAAAAATGTATTTTAAAGTGTTTTGTTTTAAAACTTGGCCAAGTTCTTATTTAATTAAACGGTGTTAAACTAAATTGTTTTGAATTTTATTTTTGTTTTTATTTTAGGAATGACCAAATTTTTTTTATGAAGAACATCCGAATTTTTTTTTATTAAGGATGTCCAATTTTTTTTAGAAAGCCGAAAATTTTTTGGTCTTTTTCAAAGCTTATTTTTGAATTTCTTTAAAAAAAATTAAAAAAAAAATTAAAAAAAAAAAAAAAAAAAAAAAAAAAAAAAAAAAGAGTCAAAATATTTTTAGTTTGTTCATGTTGCAGGAAAGCAAGGATTGAGGTAAGAAATATGTGTTAAAAGCTTTTATAAGCATGTTGGTGAGCTTGGGTAGGAGAAGAAAGGGCATATAGGCTAGAATTTAATTTCTTTCCTATGTGCATATATATATTTTTTCAGAGGTGTTCAAGCATGTTGTATGACTAAATGTTTATTGATGACAACATGTAATATGTGAATCATTATATGTGAGCTATCAAGATTGTTTGATTGAACATCGAACTTAATTTTCTGCAAGAACTGTATTATAAGGTTATGGGAAGGGTTTTCTATTGGTAGTTAATCCCGTTTTCTTGTAGGATCCCTAAACCTATACCCTGTGAGTTTCTATGATGAGAATTTTGAGAAATGTTAAGGATTTTGAGAGTTCAATTGCTTATGTTAGGATGGTTCGCTTCAATGGTCTTATTTGAGATGTATTTTCGAAGAAATTTTGGATGCACATCATCACATGAATGTGAGTATTGTTTTTGGGATAATTTGTTGTTAAGATACGTTGTCTAGAGATTAAAAATGAGTAATTTGAGCTTTGTACACTTGTGTATGGAGACACCAAGTTATAAGGATAAAGAGATTGATTTTAATGCATATGGTTAAGGAGCTTAAGGATGAAATCATTTGGGATATTATCTATTCTGAGGAATATGTTTTTTCTTTGAGTATGAGTTTGAATTGGAATCGAAATTGAACAAGAGCCCAAGAGAGGTGAGCATAGGAATTGATTAGAGATGAGTAATGATGAAAGTTATTATATGAGTTGAGGGATACTCAATGCGGATCAATTGAAGTTTGACATTTTAAGCTTAGTGACTTATCATTTCTTATGATTAAAGTTATTTAATTTGGGATGGAGAATTGAGCATATATATTTTAATATATGGTTGGAGTTTTGAGAAGTTATGATCTTGTTGGAATATTGAGGACTCTTGTTATGTTGGACCTTAAATACATTGTCACATGTTCAACCTTGAGAATATTGACACATGTTATTTAGGAGTTATGAGTATTTATTCTTTCACTTGGGATATGAGGATAACTATTTTACTTCAAGGATTCATTATGGGTAGCAATGCTATCATTTTGGAGAAAATTCTTGAATTTATTCCCCTAATCTTTTAGAGTTGTTCAACAACCTTATGATTTCTATTGTTTTCCAAGTACTACTCATTTCTTTCTTCCCTTTGTGAGTAGCAGTTAATGGGGATATTTTTTTTTTTTTTTTATTGTTTGTTTAAGTATATGAATTTTGGTTGTTTATCAATCAAGATTTTATGTATTCGAATTATTGGGAATGAGGACATAAAAAAAAAATTTACCTTAAACCTTAATTCGAATTAAATGATAATTGTTTCTTGATTGAGTTTAATTTAGTGGTTGGTGTTAGTTGATTAGAATAAGAGGAAGCTAAGTGTTTCAACCCAACCTATATAGCAACCAGTTTTATCATCAAGAAAGTATGGTAACAAGAAGCAATTTTAATAATGGAATTATTTGAACAAGGTAGTAAGGCAAGCTTGACAGATTGCCAAGGAGGAAAGGATGAATAACCACCAACAATCCCATAGTGGGAAAAAGGTGAAACAAGATGGTAATAAGAAGTGAAAACTATATATATACCAAAGGGAGATCAATTCCTGAAGTTTTGACGGTTGAGTTAAAGAGTTATACAAGTTGTTTAAAAACAATTTTTGTCTTGAGAATTTGAGAGTGAATAAAAGTTTGTATGGTAAGTACTGGAGATATTTGATTTTTACCATGTCAGTGGGAACGAACAAGTTATGAATACATCCGATCTTATTTGGAGATGTTTGAGATAACAAACCCGAAATAAGTTTTACCAGTTTTTCATGCAGATAGAAAGAAAAGATAGTGAGGTTTAATTAAGTGGAAATGAAAAAATTACTTGGTTTTGAGAAGTACTCCAAGTTGTTAAGATCTCTCGGTATTCAAGGAAATGATATTGCTTTAAACTTAAGGGAATGAGTTGAAGGATGGCGAACTATGAGTTTAAGGGTGGTTTTCAAGACATAAAGTCTTTGGGAGTTTGATTGAATTGAATTATAAATAATCAATTCATATATTAGCTAAAAGGAAGGTGAGATCAAAAATAAAGATAAGGAATCAAATCAAGAAAGAAGGTAGGCGAAAGTTCAACAAAATGGCTAAAGAGCTTTAAAGGAATATTTTGGAAATGATAAAAAGTTTGAAGGCGGCTTGAGTAACTCTTGAAACTTAAGGAAATTTGAATTATGAAGACGCTGTATACTTGAAAGTGTTGAGAATATTGAACTATGGATGTAAAAATGTCATAAAGGAGAAAGAGTTTAATTTATGACAAGATTTATGAATTTGATTGAGATGTGTTGAAATAACTTGAGTAAGGATTGTATATGAGGTGATTGAAGTTGAGATTATTTAGGAGTCACGAGATTTATTCAAGGGATGCTAGAAGAAAGATTATGGATTTAATTGGAGGAAAGATGTAAGCATGGGAAATATAAGCAAGGATATAAAAGTTAAGTGAAGTTTGAGGTATTATATGGACATATTTGCGTGTGGAGAAAGGGTTAATGTTGCATTGCTTAAAGGGGGTTGAAAGATACTATTGAAGTCATTGAAAGAAGGTTACATCACCCTGGAGAGCGCATGTAATTGTTAAAGAAAGGGATTGAAGTGTCTGTAAAGTGCCTATGGGGGATTGATCAATGTGACAAAGAAGTATAATTATCCTTTGCTTTAAAGCGACATTTGTTTGATCAACTGAAAGGAGCAAATTTAATTTCGAGATTCAACTTGAGGATAGAACTACTAAGTAAAAATATTCGAAAGAGGATATTTAGAATTTGGCGCTTATGACAAGGTTTGGACGATTCGAGTTTTTATTTTTGCCTTTTGGGATAATGAATCACCTATAATTTCCATGGACTTATGGAATTCAGTATTTTCATTGAAGGTATTTTGGTGAATTCTAAGAATGGGAAGGAAAGGACGATGTGAACATCTATAATAAAACGTGTTGATGCTTAGAGAGAAGCAAATGCACGCAAGTTTTTTCCCGAGTGTGAGTTGTGATTGAGAAAGGACCATTTTGGGAAACCTTGGGATAAGAGGAAATATTGATGTAACAGGGATAGAAGCGGTGAATTATGGACTCCGGGCTAAAACAATTGTTGTTGAGGTTTAAGTTGGACAATGGTGTGGAAGATTTTGATAGATTCGAAAGGATTATTAACAAGTGAATGCCTTGGAGAAGAATAATTGGAAGTTCTTGGAAAGTAATAAGTGTGAAATAACTTTGTATAAATTAATGATTATATGTGAATGAATTTTAAAGTTTAAAGTTTGAGATAGACTCTCACACATAAGGATTTAAATATGTAACAAGAAATTATTGGAGTTAATAAAGGACCGTGGAAGAGACATTCAATGTCATTGAAAGGGAAGCAATGTATTGGGCAAATACGTTGCTAATAATGTTAAAGTTAAGGGGGAATAAGGAAATTAATCTCCTCGAAAGTGTTGGAAAAGAAAAGTTAAAAAAATGTTGGGGTAACTACATCATGAGACCAACAATATTCGAGGAAATGAAGAAAAAAAAATCAAGTAGAGAGTGTGAATTTGATCGAATTTGTAAGAGGATATGTCATTTAAATATTCATGGAGATAAAAGCTTGAGTATACTTTGTAAGAGTAAGAAGTTTAAAGGAAATATAACGGAAGGAAAGTGAAATACAACTAGAAAAGGACAAGCTGCAAAAATAATTTGGTAAAGGTGTATTGAGGGTTTAGAGTGATTAATTTATTCAGATTGTGGTGGATAGATTGTCTAAGTCCGCAATGTTTAAAACCCAATGAAGGAGACTTCAAAAATGAAGCAACTTGCAAAGGCTTACATCAAATTCGTTGTGAGATTACATGGAGTTCCTGAAAATATCATGTCAGATAAAAATTCCTAATTTCTTTCAAAATCCTAGAAGGAGGTATACAGGAGAACTTTGGTAATACATTGGAGATGATTACAACCTCCACCCATTGGCATAATAGCGAACTAATATTTGACAGGGGAATTTATGCAGAAAACAAGCGTATTCAATTTCATAAAAGGATGTAACAAAGTCACCATACAAGCCAGCATTGATATGGCAATATTTTGAGGTTGGAATAAAAGAACCATGAAAGTTCACTATGTTGGGGAACATTAGTGACCGAAGCAAGAAAAGTATAAATGAATGGATTTGATCTGAGTAGTGCAAGTTAAACAACGGACAAGGCACAAGTGTATTTGAAAGTGTAACCCATAAGACAAAAGATGAATTTTGGTAAGAAAGAAAATTTGAGCCAAAGTATATAGAAATATATATGAATTTGCATAGAATTGGTAAAGTGACAAATAACTTGGCATATTATCGGACCTTGGTAAAGTATAAGACAATTTCATAAGTCATTGTGAAAGAACATTAACTAAAGGTACGAGTTGCAAAGAGATCTATTGAGTTCTGCCAATTTGATCATGTAAAAGCTAGACAAATCAAAGTTTCGAATATCAAAGTGCTTCATAATTTTACAAGAGGATGGGTGAAAGATAGTATAGATGGAAATTGATTATGTTTGGTATAATGAGTAAGAATTAATAAGAATTTTGGTTCGCAACAAAGAATGCATACAGAGAAGTGTTATGACCTTACCAAGGATGGAATGAGAAAAGATCAACATGATTCTAAAGTTGAGTTAAGTGGAGTTACGGGGGTGTAACTCGTTTTCTTTAAGGGGGGTAGAGTGCGATAGAATTACGCGCTTTTTCCTTATTTTTGGCATTTTAAAGTGCTTTACACCGATTTCTTTGATAAGTTTGATTATTTTACACACTAAGATGTGTAAGTTTATTACCAAAGTTGATTCTTACACTAATGCTAGTGTGAGTTTGTTAGTAAAGTTGTTATCTTACACATTATTTTGTGTAATTAGGTCAGCAAGTTGGTTACTTTACACACTAGTTTGTGTGTGAACGAATAGATGAGGTAGAAAGGAAGTATCACAAAAGTACAGCAACTAAAAGTATTAAGAAAAGTTTTTGAGATTTTAAGTATTTATTTGCCTTTAAATGAGTTTTTAAAGTTTTCGTACCTAAGTTTCGAGGACGAAACTTCTTTTAAGGGGGGTAGACTGTAATACCCTGTATTTTTATGTATTTTTATAAAGTATTTAAGTATTAATAAAATGTATTGTCAAGGGCTCAAGTATTTTAATTAAATATTTTAAAGGGTTAAAGAATTTTAAATATAAAGTTTTATAAAAGTAAAATATGTTTTGGGCCAAACGTTTATTAATTATTGGGAAATGTAAATTATTCCTCAATTAGTATTGCATGCACCATGGTGCACATAGAAATATGTGCACCAGGCCCAACCGGCCGTCCAACAGAAGAAGCCCACACTCTCACGCCCAACAGATTTCAGCCCACACATGAATCAGTTTTAAAAAAAGAAAACAGAGCTCCTTTCTCCAACTGCATTTCTCTCTTTTTTTATTATTTTAAAATTTCCTCTCTTAAATTAAAAACCTTCATCATTTTATCCATTTTTATTTCTCTCTCCTCTCACCATTTTTCTCTCTCTAAAAACTGCACTATTTTGCCATGGTTAAAGATGAAAAACACAAGCTAAGGAAAACTCCTTTGAAAAGGTGAAAAATTCTTAAATTTCATTGAATTTGCTACGATTATGCTGTAATTCAACAATTTTTTACTTCGAAACTATCTTCTACTACTAATTGTTGTTTACATTTTTTTTTTTTGTAGAAAATCAAAAGTATCTACTCCTATTGAAGAAGATGAAGATGTGTAAGTAATTTATTGTTCAAAATCGCAATTTTATCTTTAATTGTTAATTTTTAGAATTAAATACTTAATTAAAGCCCTAAATTTTTTAACAGTACAATTAGTCAAATGTTCAAGGTCAGATTACCAAAAAGGAAGAAAATAGATGATTTACAGAAGAAAAGTCCAATTGTTGATCAAAAACCTTTGGAAGAATTAAACAAAGAAATTTCAAACATTATATTTAAGATGTATATTTTTGTTCATATATGTTTGATGTTCATATACGTTGTACTTCATTTCCAGATATATGTGCTTTATAAAGTAATAATTTGTTTATTATTAATGATGAAGTAATAATATGTTTAATATTTGATTTTTACACCAAGTATTGAACACCCTTTAGAAACTTTTGAACAACAAACAATAATCACTAAACATCCCCAAAAAACATTGAAAAGCCCCACTTCAATGTTTATGTTCTTATATGTTATGTTTCATGTTCATATATTTTGTGCTTTATGATGTCAAAATTTGTTTAGATGTTAATTGTTTTTCATTATCTTGTTTATTTTTTTATTAATAGTCCAACTACTGATAAGCCCCTACAAAAATCTGATCAACCTTCATAAACCACTAACCAACCCAATCATGCATCTGAAATACCGCCACAAACATCTTATCTACCACCAAATACCAATGAACAACCATTGAAGACATCTGAACAGCAACCAGAAGCATCTGACAAACCCCCTGAAACTTCTGATAAGCCATCACAAGCAACTGAAAGACCCCCTACAACTTCTGATATTCCATCACAAGCAATTTAAAAACCCCTTACAACTTCTCGAAAGCCACCAGAAGCAATTGAAACGCCCCTTAGAACTTCTGAGAAGCAACCAGAAACAACTGGAAAGCCACTTGAAACTTCTGCGAAGCAACCAGAAGCAACCAAAAAGCCCCCATAATTTTCTAATAAGCCACCAAAAAACACTAAACCCACTTCAAAAGCTTCTGAACCCCAATAAGAAAAAAAAAAAAAGGGGAACCCCCTACAAAATCCATTGAACCACCTACAAAAACTTCTGAACTCCAATCAGAAGAAACTGAACAACCTACAACAACTTTTGCACTTAGAGAGATTGCTTAGAATGGTGCTCAGCCTTTAGTAAAGTCTTCCAAACCATCTTAGAGGTAAAATATTTGTATAATTTTTGTTCATTTTTATTTTCATATGTGTTCATTTACTATATAAAAATATTCATTTGCTTAATTAAATTGACTTAATGTTCAAAACAGTTCTGGAAAAAGAAGAAAACATGTTGTTGCAAACAAAAAAAGGCTGGAGGAAGTTCCTGTAAGTAGCAGAATGACAAGAAGCAAAAGCTCCCAAGAAGCACAGAATGTTCGAATTGAAGAAGCACAAGAAGTTCAGATGAAAGAGTTCCAAAGAGCACGGGAAGTTCAGAATTCAAAGAAGGGAGTTCAAAACAAAAAAGAAAGGGGTTCAGAACATAGAAAGTTTTGTGTGAAGGAGTGTAAAAAAAATCATCTAAAAGGAAGTTCATAAATCACCTAAGGGAGTACAAAATTAACCAAAGGCTATTCCGAAAGTCGAAAAATGTAGACTTAGAGAGAAAAAAAAGAAAAAGAAAATGTATGATGAGGAGTTGTTTGATGCAAATGATGTTGTTAATTTGAGTGATGATAATGAAGTTTTAAAGGATGAAGAAGACATGTTGAGCGTTAGAGTGATACATGTTAAGTTTATGAAGTTTGTGAGTAACTTAACCCCACGACAGAAGAAACCAGTGCAAGAAACGGGATTTGGGGCATTACTTTATGTCAACCTCCCACAAAATGATGCAGTATTTTGTGGTTGGCTTTTGAGACATTTTGAAGAAAATAGCTGCACTCTATACTTGCTATACAACAAATGAGTTGATATCAATGTACAAGATGTACAGATTGTATATAGAGTGCCTAGAGAAATGTTCAAATTTCTAACTCAAATGTTCATAAGAAACATATAACATGTTCAGATATCTTATAAGATTAAAATATATTACATAAATCTGAATTAAATTAAATGTTCATAAGAAAAGTACCAAATGTTCAAATAATTAACCTAATATGTTCATAATCCCAAATTTTGACAAAATTTTAAAAACACATAAATCAAAAGCGAAAAAATAAAGATGAAGTTTTAGAAGAACAAGCAGCGTCAGCATTTCATTCCTTGCATTGCACCTAAACCTAAATGCATAATCATTATACGCATATATCATTTTTTTACCGTCACTTCTAATTAACTTGTTTCTTCATTAATTCGGACTCTTTAGTTTCCACTAATACGGTTACATCTGTATTCATTGAAATATACTAATAATGAGTATGGTTAAACAACCTAATATACATGGTCTATGTTAAGATATATAACATGTTCAAATGTCTAACGCAAATGTTCATAAGAAACATATAACATGTTCATTTAAAAATAAAGATACATAAATAAGAAACAAAACAAATGTTTATAAATCAGAGTTAATAGATGTTCATATCGAAATAGTGTGAGTTCATTTAATAAAGTTAAAATGTTCAAAATTATTATAATCAAACATACTTAATAATATTATATAAAAATTTGATTTTAGTTTTTTGCATGTATGATTACTGATTAGTTAGAAGTATTGTGATTTTTGTTATATCGTGGACCGAAAAATAAATTAATTTAAGAGATACGATCAAAATAAAGATTTGTATTGACTTGGATTATGTTGATGTTCATATATAATTATTTAATGTTCATTTTTATATGCACTGTGTTCAAATTAAGAACACCACTTGCTGAAATCACATGTGTACAACTATAACATATGAAATATGAACCGTATCAAGATTAAATATGAACACTTGCTCAAAATTATTAGTCATTGAATTATAAATAATTAATACTTTTTTTTTTTTTTTTTACAATTTGATGCTCATAACATGATCATGTAGTGTGTTCATATTAATTATATAAAATTAAAATATATTATGACTTATTATCAATTTGATGTTCATATAAAAAATATGTATGTTCATTTAGAAAATGTATAGTGTTCAAAATACACATTTTAAAAATTATATTAATTATACAAAATTATTAGTTTGTTTTTTTTAATTTAATCTTTAATATCAAGATCTTTTGTGTTTATTGTATACATCAACTATTTTATATCAATATATTTTCAAGTTGCTATTTTTTTCAATTTATTAAAATACATGTTCATTATCACTACAAATAAAGCAATGAGCCAATAATAGGAAGACACATTGCCATTCCAAAAATCAAAAAGGGTAGGAAGACTGGAAGACACATGTGCGATCATTGATAAAAAGGATAGGGACCTCCATCACCTTTATTTCTCAAAGATGAAAAACAAACAACATATGAGAAATCCTCTGTATGCATACCCGATATGCCCTTCTTTTTAATTTGATTCTTTCTTTGTCCTCTTCCTATTCCTCTCATCATTTCAATTCAATTCTATCAAATCAAATGCATAAGTCGTTTTCGAAATTTCCAACAAATCAATAGATCCTTCCAAATCAATAAGAATTACTAAGCAAATCTAGTAGAGTCTCATCAATTTCAAGCTCAACCATATCCAATTCGCCGAAAATTTCACAACTACTTTGGATTTTAAATAAAGTTGCTAAAAGAGAAATATTATAGATCGGAAAAATTAATGAGATTTAGAAAACAATTACTTGATTTATATTTAACAATTTATCTTGAGGAAGGAGGCAAATGGAGTTTGAGAAACAGAGATGGAGGTGGAATGAGAAATGAAATGGTGAGAAGTACAGGGGAAGGGAAACTAAAAAGATAAAAATATTTAAAACGGTGTCGTATGCGGGTGGTGCACACAGAGTAAGGTGGACCATGGTCCACCTTATAATTTGCGATTATTCCTACATACTCTTATTGGAATAACCCATTCCAAAACCCATAACTTAAGCCCTATCCCATAACTCAAGCCCACATTTTTATAAGCCCAAATTTAACCCTACACTTTCTACTCTATAAATACCCCATGAATCCCCAAAAATTTCCCACACAAAAAGGTTAGTCTTATTTTCTCTCTCCTTTGTTTTATTAATTTGTGTAATTATAATTATTGATTTATGGGTTTTAATTTTATTGTTTGAAATTAATTTAATTAGTATCAAATTGTATTTTGATGATTAAACTTTATAATTTTCAGATTTTGTAAATTTTATAACCTAGGGTTTTAATTATTGAAAATCATGATTTTAGGGTTTTTATGAATAATTGATTTAGGGCTTTTATAGTAATGATGTTTTGAAATTTTGGTGATTATAACTACTTATTAGTTTAACTTAATTCCAGATTATTTTGAACACGTAAATTCATGTTTTAATTATTAGATTTCCGTTCGTTAATATTAATCCCGTTTTAATCCTGATCAGTTCTGAACTCCTCCGATTTTGATAAAAACAAGTAGTGTTTTTCGTGTGAAAACAATGTTTTAAAAAAGACTCACTACCTTTGGTAGTGAGCACCACCCTCTCGTGGCCAAATTCAGACTCTAAATATTATTTTCGGGCAGTTTTTGATTTTTAACGATGTTTTTTTTTTTATGCTTTAAATTTTATCCTTGATCGACTTTAAAAGGGGTAAGAGATAATTTAATGTTTCTATGGATAATTTAAGTATAAAGATGTATTTTGATGAAGTTTTAAAGGATTTTTTATTAGTTTAAAATGTTGGAATTTTATTTAAAGTAGTATAATTGTGATTTTTAATAAAAGGGTGTGATTATCCATTAAAAAGGAGTTTAATTAGGGGTTTTTAAATAATTTTTAGATTATTATAAGTTATTTAAAGTGACTTTAAGTTGCTGAAAATTGTGTATACAAGGAGAATTAATATAGTATTATTGTCCCTTTATGTAGGAGACTTAATTCGGGAATTGTTGTAGTGTAATCGGCTACTTTAAGGGCTTATTTGAGGTACGTACGCGTACTTAGCATATTTTGATGATGTGGAATCATGCTAGGTTTGATTTCAATCAATTACAAGTAGTATCATGCTAAGGTTTATGTATGGAATTGTGAATTTATGGTGTTCGTGATTGAATTGTGTAGCATGAATTATTTGTGATGGTTATGGATTGGAAAATTATATTTTGGGCATGTTGTGTTTGAACCACATTTTTATTTATGGCATGTTAGAAGGCATGATTAATTAAACTACATGTTTAATTATGTTTGGAATATTGAAAAGGAATTTTATTATGGTTCAAATAATTTTTATTGATGCTTTAAGCATGAGGAAGGAGCTATATAAGTGTCTATGTACACAAGGAATAAATTGTATGTTGGTGCCTTTGTGCACTTAAGGTGTTTTTAACACCGAGAGATACGATTTTTGGCGCATTATGCGTTTAAGGTGTCTTTGACACTGAGGTAGAATTAAAAAGTGTTCAACATTAAATAATATGTGGTCACTAAATGTTCAAGAATTAATTTGGCATGTTTGGTTGATTGAATAATTATTGTTGATTGTTTTATGATGCTTTGAGAGTCATCACCAAGTTCAATAAAAGGTAAATAACGTAAAGTGAAAGAGATTACGCACCAAAACTCTTGGAACGTATATACCTTGAGTATGAACAATGGGGAGAGTTATGGGGTTTTATATTTAACCATAACTTCTAATGGAGTACAGGACGCTGTACATTCCTTTTTATTTATTATTATGCGCAGGAATTTCGCCACCTTTGAGTGGTTTTGTCACTGGCACGGTTAGCTCCCGTGTCAATTAACCTCAATTTATTTGGGGGAGGTTAGTAGGAGGAAACCCGTTCGATGCGTAATCAACGCTAAATGAATTATTTAGTGTCTAGTCATTGTGTTTTGTTGATTGATGTGTGTGCTTGTAAACAGGTGCAATGAGGTAAGTGTGTTGATAGGTGAAAGCATGTTAGTGTGGTTAATTTACGCATATGTACTCAGCTTTGCTGATTGTGTATGTTTGTGTGTGTGGCCATGTCTTTACCTTGGCCTTATGATGACCCAATTTTAATGGAGAGTAGTGGAAACAAGTAGAGATAAAACTTTTCAGGTATTGAATCATAATCATGATGGGGCATGAGAGAAGAGTGAATCTTACTAGTTTTCATTAGGTTACGAGGTGTTTTAAGCTTTATTTATTTATGACATATTTTATGTGGACTAACACAAAGGTTTGGTTTTGGAACGGTTTTGAATAAGGGCCTTTAATGGTTCCAAGTTGTAGTTTGATTTTATTTGACTTTGTTTGTTTGGTTTTAAACTTTATTTTCGTTTGGTTGACCTTTGAGTTGACTTGTTTAAACGGTTTTTAATTTTGAGTCTTCTGCTGTGTATCT
This sequence comes from Chenopodium album, assembly GCF_948465745.1. Classification (NCBI taxonomy): domain Eukaryota; kingdom Viridiplantae; phylum Streptophyta; class Magnoliopsida; order Caryophyllales; family Amaranthaceae; genus Chenopodium; species Chenopodium album. The sequence continues at coordinate 38,791,804 of NC_137841.1, read as the reverse complement.
TTGATAATTGCCTTAGCCGTTTTCACGGTGGCGGTAATGTCTTAGTTATTCCTAAATCGTATTTTAAATAGTAGAATGGATATTTAAAGGAAAGGAATTTCTAGGGTGTTACACATGTTGAGTGATTTATTATATGGCGCTTTTATAATATATGATATTATGATGCTATATATAGACTAGTGTGGCCCATAGATTCTTAAATACGATATGCGCATCGTGATGTATTTTTGTAATCTAAATACGGTCTGCGTACCGTTAAGTATTTTTGTAACTTTTATTTAAAGTAAATAAAATAGTTATTTAAATAGTGTTATTTCAAAGAAGCCCATGAAGTGAAGGCCCAGAGGAGCAAGGTGGATGGAGATCCATGATGATTCAAGTGGGAGCATTTTCATTTCTAGTTTTCTTAGGACTAAGGGGCCATACTATGTCATGTTTTATTGCATTAGTAGATTATTCATGTTAGATTTTATTTATGTTGATTGATGATGCGCTAGAGTTCACTAAATAATCACAACATAATGAATATAGGTCCTAGTAATATTGAGATGGTTTTTCCAATTAAAAACCCGATGAAACCTTTGATAATTATGATGGGTCATGCAAAAGCTGGGTGTCATATTATATCTTAGGGGAGTGGGGGTAAAACAAATTTTACACTTTTAATTGGTTATGCTCAACAAGGTTACCTAAAGAGTTTAGAACCTTGAAGTAAAGGGAAATAATTAAACATGGGATGATTAATTATTCAACCAAGAGTTACAAGAGTTGTAATCAGTAAAGAGTTTACTCACCTTGAAAATGTAATGGTTGATGGTAGGGCCAAAGTCCGGTCAATTATTGCACAAATAAAGGATCTTGGAATCACTTAAAATTCAATTGGGATCAATTAATTATTGAATAAAGTGTTTTAAAGTTACCAAATGAATGCGTTTATGGTACTTTAATTTAAATTAAACATAATTATTATACTTTGCCTTATTTTTACATAGATGGGTAGCCGTAACAATAATGACAATTCTTTACCTCCAACGATGATAAAAAGGCTTAACTTTCTCAACTTCAACGATTGGGAAAACGAACTTAGAAGTGTTCTAAGGAACGAAAATCTTGAATTTCGTTTAGACTTACCAATCGAGGGCAGATTTAGTCCAGGCATGACTCTTGAGAAGCATTTGAGAAATGTTTCAGAATGTGAGAGAATTGCGCATATGATGTTATCTTCTATTCCAAAAGATTAGGCTAAAAGATTCATGAACTATGAACCTTATCTCTTATTTAAGTGCTTACGTGAAGTTTGCTATGGAATTCTGAATTCCCATGTTGATGGAGAAATGGATGAAAACGTCAAGGAAATCATTAATATGGTTCCTAAGAATGACGAATACTGGACTAGAAGTATTAGGTTTGAAACCTACAAGCTCAATGGCGAGATAATTTCAAGAAAACTCTTGCCAGGCCAGTTAGTACAAATTTATGTGGATTCGATGGTTGAACTATTTGACCGCATGAGTATGTTAGGGAGACCATATGAAGATCATCAGGTTCATGATACAATTCTGCATTCTTTACATGATGGTTTTGACCTCGAGAAACTTTGTCAAGATGATGAAGATTCTGGAGTCAAACTAGTTGATTTACTCAAGAATCATGCAAAGGATTATCTGAAAGGAGAATAAGCCAGTGCTTGAACAAGAATTTCCTCACTAGGATGAAGTGACAGGTAAGAGTTACCTAACACTCTTGTTAATAAACATTTTAACTTTCACTTAGGTATATGATACCAAGTTGCAGTGCTTAACATAGTGATGTTACGCAGGAACTGTAAACAAGTGAAGCTAGCAAGGAAATGGAGCTTGAAGGTGCACTAGAATTGTTTGAGTGGCCAGAGATAGCTTCATAGTTTTAAATTTTGATTAGTTTATCATGATTTTAGAACAATTTCCAGTTTTGATGAGACAATATTTCGGTTTTCTTGTTTTGAATACCGAATTTGGTTTACTTGGCTTGGACAAGTGTTGATCCATGACCAAGGTAATAAATTGTCTTTCATTTTGCTAGATATGAGTTAATTTTGTTTTATGGCATTGATATAAGTAAATCACAAAAGTAAAATTTAGATGATACACTTACTTATAACAAGTAAGGTTAGGTCACATTAACCATTTGCACATCCAAAGATATGGATGGACTCTTATTCTTATATGATTATGAATCACTTGAGAATTAGAAGTCATGCTTGATAAGTTAGGATGACCAAGTTGCCTTTTATTAGAAAGGGTAAAAGAAGCTAAAATGACCTTTTGGTACTCATACATATGATGTATGTGGACCAATAAGTTCAAAACTAGCAAAGAGATTTCACTACTTCATTGCTTTTATTAACGATTTAAGTAAATATATCGATAATTACTTAATGAAGTAAAGCTTGGAAACATTGAAATGTTCAAAATTTCAAAATGAAATGTAAAATCAGTTTGAGATGAACAATTTAACTCAAAAGGAATGATCATCTAAAGGGGATTGTTGAATTAATTCACAATCCAGAAACATTACAATTAAAGTGTATGTTTATGAAGAAGGAATCAAACTTTGCTTGCCATTGTTCAATCCAAGATTTAATGATTTACAAATATCGTTTTGAGGATATGCATTAGAACAACAACAATTGCGAATATACTAAACAAGAAACTTAACCAAAGCAGAAGAAAAGATGTCATAAGAATTATGATTTGGAAATGTTCCAAAAGTTATCTTTTCTAAACAGGATTAAGGGTTATGAAATCAATGTAAAATGTTTACAAAGATGACATAATGCACCCTAAATCAGAAAAATAGTTCTTCATGGGTTTTCTCATGAAAACAAAGAGGTATTATTCCTACAATCGCGTAGAAACAAAGTGTTTGTTGCTCGCGATAATGTCTTTATAGAAAGAATGTCTTCCTACAAAGCCAAGTGGGAGTAAAGTTAAATCTCGATGAATGAGATTCGAGACGAGCAACAAATGGATGTGGATAACACTACATCAGAGACGAATGCACATGAAATCAACTAATTTGATAAACCTTGTGTCGAAGCAAGCTAATTCAACTAGCGAGGCTTCTATCGTCCCACTAGAATGAAAGGCTTCAAAGAGTTGAAGAGAATAATTCTATTGTTGCTCATACCTATCGTAGGTCACTTGGGATCAAAACAAACAGTTTGTTGAAATTCTGAGAAAAGGTGGATTCTAAAATTTTCTTATTAGAACGGTTAGAATCCATGGCCTACAAGCAAGCTTTGGATAAGTGCCAACTCAGGAAATGGCTTAAAGCCATGAAATCCAGTATGGACTCCATGTTTGTAAAGATGTGTTAGTCCATAATAGTCTTACAAATAGGGTCAAACCTATTAGTTGGGTAAGCCTATTCGGATTATTCAAGTTATGGATATCAAAATCACCTTCATGAAACGTTCTTGGTGGTGAGCATGTATATGATACACCCTAAGAGTTTGAAATCAAGAATTCCTAGAAAGTTGGAACATTTGTTTCAATTAGGCAATCAAACAGTTTGATTTCCTTAAAGAGCGAAAAGGAATCTTGTAGAGACAAGAAGTTTAGTGGGAGTAATTGGTCTTCTTAGTCTAGTATGTAGTTGACATACAGTTCATATGAAATGATATATCGATGCTTGAATAAGTCAAGCAATGGTTAGAAAGATTGTTTCAATATGATAGACTTAGGAGATGTTGAGTACATATTGGGAATTAAGATCCATGAAGTGAATCTTGAAGAATGATTAGAATGAATCGAGAGACTTATGTTGATAAGGATCTTGACAAATTCATGAAGCAAGACTCTAAGAGAGGATTTCTTCCCATGTTTCATGGTATTACACTCAGTAAGACTCAATGCCTTCAAAAGCTAATAGAGTGGAGTTGTATGGATAGCGTACCTTATGCTTCTGCAAAAGGATCCATTACATGTGCCATGAAATGTACAAAGCAAGATGTTGCATATGACTTGTGCATGTATAGAAAGTTTCAAGCAAATTCAGAATAAGCGTACAGAGAGTTACCAGGAACAAATCCTAGAGTACTTGAGAAGCACTAAGAGGAATTCTTCTAGCTATTATGTTAAATGGTAATTTAAGCAAGTTGTCAAAAGGTTACACGAATGCAAGTTTTCCAAACAGGCAAGATGATTCTAGATGGTGATCTAAATGCATATTTGTGTCAGGATGGAGAAGGACAGTGAGCTTGAAGAGTTCAAGGCAGAGCAATGTTGCATACTCAATGTCAGAATATGTGTATTAAACTATAGTCAGATAGTTACAGAGGAAGTTCAGATTAAAATGTCATGTGACTAACAGGTCACCTTTGCCCAAGAACAAAGGAGCCAGAGTCACATCACAAATCCAAACAAAAGGATATGAGATATCACCTCAATTATAAGATCATTGACCAGCGGAAGGTCGTGTTCTGCAAAGTTTTATTATGAGTGAGAAACCACTAAACCCCTTCCATGGACTAAGGTATGAGAGTCATATTAAAGTCTTAGGATTGAAGCAAGTTGTGTAATTTAAGTTGTATATGTTTTGAGAAAACATATTACATGAGAAATGCATCAATTTGCAGAATTATGTTTAAAATAGAAATTATTATTTCTCTTATTTAATTATGGTTTTGGAAATTAAATAAAATGTCCAAAATAATTATGAATTGATGGGCTCATCAGGTTGATGACCTGGTGAATTGAAACCCCACAGGTGAACAAAATTCATATATTATTTGAGTTCCTAGTTCGAGATCATTAAAGTAGACATAAATGATTTCAATAAATGAACTAACATGTAAGATTGATTGGATAGCGCAATTTCATGGGCTATAGGGGCATAGTGATGCTCGGTCAATCACTTGGATATGCATGAATGATGCATGATCGAACTATTGACCTACTTTGAAGTTCAAGTATAGAGCTTCCGTATATATTAGTGGATTCCTTTGACATGAGTGGAACATTGATTTCATTCAATGGATGTTGTGACTGTGGTACACTCAAACGTCTAGCCGTAACTGGAGATTATAAAGGGTGTTTCCCGGTTATTTCAGAAGTTGAGTGGGAGTCATGTTACCACAAGATTGGATAGAGTCTACCTATTAAATTAGGAAATGTGTCATGGTCGCTTGAAGAGGGAGAATTCAGAAAATACGTGGCCGCGTTCAAATGCATTATATAGTAATCATTTGGTTTTGTAATTCTAACTCAGATTTCAAGAAACGATTTGTAGATTAATATGATCTCGACATGTGATGCAATCATATTATCAAATCGACACATATATTGACTTAAGGAATTTGAATATTGCACCCTTGTCTCAGACAAGTGGGAGATTGAAGGAGTTATGTATTCGTAGTGTGCCATACTGCCATTACTAGATATATAAATGGATCAAATTATGGAGATAATTAAGTTCGTACTTTTGGGTCGTCGTTTTGCCATAGCTAGAGGTACTAACGATCTTTGGACTAGTAAAATAGCCCAAAGCCCAATTGGACGGATCCTATAAGGTCACACAAAGGGGCTAGATCGAGCATTAGAGGACGAGGCCCATCATGGGCCTCATCACTCTAGGTGGCCGGCCATGTAGAGGATTAGAAGGAGTTTTGGGCTTCGTGCCCTAATCTAATTATAATGAGATTATAAATAGACTAGGTGCCTAGGTTTGCAAGGAGTGTAAGGAATTAACTGGTCAGTGTGATCAAACCCTAATTAGCAAACACGAAACCCAACCCCTCTCAAAGTTCTCTCTCTCACGGCTCTTTCCTCCTCCTCGGCGCCGGTGGTGTCTTGTGGTGGTGGTGGTTCGTACGGTGGTCGATTGTCCATAAAGGTGGTGATCGCAGTTTTCCTCAATCACTCGACCAATATAGTATTGGTGGACGGCTCGTTCGAATCTCGTGGACTAAGTAGAGGAGCAACGCTTGGGGCTCTATTATCTCCCTGATTTGCCTGTCGAATTGCAACGTGGAATTCACGCGTCAAAGGTATGATTATGTGTCTTGTGTGTTATGCATGTGATCTTGGGATTGGTACGTGTTTGAATATGATTCATGTTATTTCCGCTGCGTAGTACCTATAAACTCCTTCAATAACCACCTCGAAGAAATGGGAACAAGTCCCAAACCAGACAAGGTAAAACAATCAGTGACATGAGAATCCGACGATAACCTTTTCAAATACCCATTTGGAGTGCCCAGAGACGCTTTGTATTTGAATCGGAAGCCTTAGCTTCAATTACCAGACTAATCTAATATTGGTATTGGACGCTAATTCAAAGCTATGTCAAGTTCAAAAATGGTTTTTTAAAACATATCACTGTTATATCATGAATATGTTATACTGGTAGATCTTATCTACATGTTATAATTGTATGAGTAGCAATTTGGCGTACCAGCCCTATTGCCCTGAGGGTTGATCAGATCAAAAATGAAATATAAGGAATAACTATAGATTGCGGCAGCGTAACAGCTTTGTATCTAAAATAAATAACACGTTGAAAGTTTTTGCCCATCATCCATTTTAGACTTCAAATTCGATTCAATTTGAGATTGTGGTTGATCTAATCATTTTGCAATCCAAATCCATATATACATAGACCCTCTAATAATTTCTCTCAAAATAAGCATTGTCAAATGAGAATAGATATAAACTAGTAAAAATTAGAGCTAATAAGGTGAAGATGGTAAGTTAAAGCCAAAAAAGGCTGTGATCAGAGCATCCCCATCATTGAGCATTTTTTTTGCTCATGAGCAAAAATGGTGAGCAAAAATGGTAGAAGATGTTCCCCATCAATGAGCATATTGAAAAATGCTCATGAGCAAAATGAAAATTGCTCATAGGATGAGCATTTTTTAAGATGAATAGTAATCATGTGGGGTCCACAATACAAGTAAAAAAAAGAATTAAAAATAATATAGTAGAGAGAAATATAAAAGGGTATTAGTAAAAGTAAGAGAGAAGATGTACTAGAGAGAGAATGAGGAAGAATTTTTTTTTTGATCATTGGTGGGATAAAAATATAATCACCAAAATGCTCATGGGTTGAAAGAGAGAGAAAGTAGGTAGAGAGAGAATGAGGAAACCAATTTTTGCTCATTGGTGGGAATGCTCTGAGAGCCTTTTTTGGCTTTAACTTACCATCTTCACCTTATTAGCTCTAATTTTTACTAGTTTATATCTATTCTCATTTGACAATATGCTCATTGATGGGGAACATCTTCTACCATTTTTGCTCACCATTTTTGCTCATGAGCAAAAAAAATGCTCAATGATGGGGATGCTCTGACAAAAAATGAACATTTGACTAACTCTGCTAAACTGTTATTTATACATTTCTATTCCTACACTATCTTTACATCATTTTCTGATTTACATATCAATTTAGCTCAATAAAAAGGTACCTTGAAAAAAAGGTAACCATTCCCACCAAAGAAACTAAAATCAAGAAGCTGCAGCGATAGTCGGAAATTACACTCTGTCTCTGTGCGAAACTTAGATCTTTCCCCTAGAATCCAAGTTAGCATGTCAGCCTTGAATCCCTTCGGAACTTCAGCGATAAGGAGCAAATACAGATACCTTGAGGCTCCATATCATGGTGTTCAGTTTTTGTTGTAACCCTTAAGACCAGAAACAAACCATGGTCAGGGAAGATAATCATCTAGCAACAAAATTGCTGCCACCCACTTCAACTGGGATCCAAATTCAATGGAAAATTTATGCCAAGCAAGCATACATCTTAACCCAATCAACCCTCAGCATCTCTCTTCCTCCTACTAGATCTCCTCCCTAGCTTGGGTTTCTCTGATGAATCCAGATTAGAGGGTGATTGCTGATCCACATCAGCACTGGGCTTCAAACTGTCAGCCACTGTTAGATCAGATACAGTTCTCTCATAAATAATGGCATTGTCCAAGGAATATATACGCAGCGCAAGTGACGACAAAGTAGAAGTTTTAGCAGCTGCAGATAGCGACGACCAATACCATCGTTCATTTTTCAAGTATTCTGTCTTAATCATGTCTTCAAGTACAATTGACGCCTGGACCATCTGAAAAAGTTATCCAAAACACATTAATATCTCGGGTTAAAAAAATAAAATATATAGGGTTAGGATCCAATGATGAGATTCTTAGAATGGAATGAGAAGGATTAATGTGCAAAAAAAAAAAATCACTAAATGAGCATAGGAATCCTATATACTTTCATCACGGGAATCAACAATGACAGATGCCTGGTTTCAAATAAAAAAAAAATTCATATAAACCCGAGTGCACTGTGCACCCAAATAACCCAAAGTTAGTTTTTGCTCTTCATTTGATGATTAAATGAAAAAAACTCATCAAAGTGAGAACAAAATACTCATGGGTGCACCGTGCACCCGGATGTACTTAACCTCTACTCATAAACTCGTCCCTGTGACAAAAATATTGAATTTTTTTTATCTCTGCTACTATCTCAAAATTATGACAATAAAAGGTGACAATATGTAGGACGGAGGCATTATGACATTCCCAGTTCTACTGAAGTCATAGCAATTCTATTCTGTCCAGGACACTTCCAAAATGACATTTAAACCCGGATCATACCTCAAATATAGTTTCTGCTGCCTTAACAAAGGAATGCCAGGCTCTTCTTCTATCTGGATGAACCTTTGATGGTCTAATTGCTTCTTCAGGCAGCACAGCTTCCATGTCAAGTAAGCAAATTTTAAGTTGTCTCAGAATTTGAGCATCTCTACCAACTACAGGCTTCAATGAAGACTCTGGTACAGTACAGTATGTATCTGTCGTGGTAGAGGATGCAAAATTACTTGCTGGAAATTTCATTGATCTTTCACGAGAGATTCTTGGTTGAAACAAGCCACTTTCCAAAATCTCATCATGTTTGTTTGGTATAAACATTTGACTGCCAGGATCAACCACATTACCAGTGCAGCTTTTACCTGTAAACTGGTCATTTTGGCCAACTGCCTGTTCAGGGACCATGCTTTGATCAACACCTGCAGATTTATCCTGTTTCGATACCACAAAACTCAATGTTGGATTGCTCAAATAAGGAGACATAGCTGACACAAAAGACGGTGTTCCTTCAGAACCAATTAATCCTATACCACGCACTAATTCTTTGATGGAGTCATTTGTGACAAATTTGGAACTAACTTCTTCCAATTTGTGAGGACAATTCAAACCCTCATTTCGAAATTTACAGTATCTTGACAGATCAGAATCTACAGGTTTAGATGTTTGAACTCTATCAGTTGCCATCACAAAATGCTGTTGATCATCAGGTTTTCTCATGATTTTTCCCCCAACATGTTCATCACTATCTTTTCTCTTCCCAAGAACTGTTGAACTAGACCTGCAGTTGCCATTGTTATGATTGTCAAGTTCCTCCGAGGTGTAAAAGGTTCTATGGCAAGAGAGACAATGGTGTCTGGAAAGCCATATGGGTTCAAGACATCTACATCTATACAATTTTTCATCACTGGTCTCTCTTGACCGCCTGAGTCGTATCTTTACATCTTCCATCTTATCTGCCTGACAAAAAGGTCCATAGCTACGCTCAAGAAGAGTGTCTGCTCTCGTGATTAGAAGACCAGGCATATCATTCTCTTCTGTAGGTATTGACACGGACAAAGAGATCTTATCTTGTTTTCTAGCTTGATGCAAGTCATGACATCTCAACTTTTGCCAATTTAGTATAGAGTCCTTCAGTTCTCTTTCTTTTGGGTTGTTAAGTTGAAATGACTTGACTAAATTTTTGACCTCCTCCTCAGATTGATAATAGACCCATTGTGAGCAGGTTGGACGAGAACAATCATGCCCATAAACAAATGGACAAGCTGCACTAGAACCCTCAAAACTCAAATGGCCATCAGATACAGAGGGAGATATATTTTCAAAAACAAAACCCTCACACCTCTTTGCCTGACCCACATGTTGTGCTTTAGGTTGCAAGGCCAAAGTACCATCAACAATAATCCAAGGACGTGCACCATGCTGGGCTGAAGCCCAATACAATCGACCAGAAGAGTCACTACCCAGAAACTCCATGCGCACAGAAGACTTCAAAAGTTGTGATTCTGCATCTGCAATTGACTGCTGAAGGACAGACAGCTCCTTCTGCACAGAATTCAGCTCCAAATTGGAAGCTTGTAACTCATTTGAAGTAGAGCAAGAGACATTTTCAGTCGTCTCAGAATTCACACGATCCGAAGCAATAGAAACTCCTGGTATATCTTCAGATCTGCACACAACAGAGACTCCTGGCATGCTGTGTTCATGTGCTCTACTATGGCAAGAAGATTCAATATCCATTCCACTAGTTTCAGGCAGAGCAGCATTAGAAACAGAGCAATCCTGTAATGGTTCGCTTTTATGACGTTTGGATGATCGCTCGCGAAGGTCATGATTTTCAAGAGAGGCACTATCTTCAGTCACAATCTCCACAAGATCTTTCACTTGACACATAGAATCTACTGGCTTCTTAACTTGACTGTCACTAGAACTAATTTTCTCTAAGTAATTAACATTTTCATGTTTCCTATGACTGTTGGAATGCAATGCACCCGTATCCTTATTTGCCTGAGGAGCATTATCAGAGAAAGAAGAAATGCATTCACTTTTTTCAGTTACAAAATTCTGAAGCTCTGTGGAGTTGCTAAGGTTTGCTATTGGGGCAATATTTCCCTCAGTAGTAGCATCTCCCGTCACAATTGGGACACTAGACAAAAGTTTTGCAGCTGTGGTAGCCAATACATCTTCCCGTAACTTGAGATTCTTCAGCTCAGAATATAGCATCCGCAGCTTCTGCTGCAGATCGGCAGACGCTTCAAAACATTGCTCTAGGTGTTGACGGACTAGAATTGAATTAAGCACCTCATCACACATAAACTTAAGTAGGAAAATTCTCTGCACCAAAAATGCCAATGTTAGTCAGAATAAAATTCAGAATTACTCAGTTTCAGCCACCAAAAAGTAATTATGTGATCTAAAGCATACAGCTACATGCAATTAACAATAGCTAATTAACCAGATCAGTATATTAAGCATTCAAAATAGAAAATTTACTAAGCTAATGATTTGAAATTCCATCCAACTAAAATGATACCAGGTTGCCAGCTACATATAGCAAATAAAAACGCATATAATTAATCCCTATTCATGCATCAAGGAGATTTTACTTAAATTTATCTCTTCTTAGAATATCAACTTTGCAAAAGAATTCTTCAAACATGATACCAAGGTTTCCCGACATAGAGCATCCCAACCCCACACCCCATTGAAAGCAACCTCTTTCTGTACCTTTAGGCATTTAGCAATAACATTGTAATTATATTAGTTAAAACTCCAGATTGCAGGTCCCACAAAATTATTAAACGTAGCAACTGCTCACTTTTGATAAATACATGCAGAAGTATCTCGCTAACATAAGCTGTTCACTTGATACTCTAGATTGTCTGACATCTTGTTAACCAATCCAAGTACATTCTTTCTTCCAACCAGAAGCACAAAAGAAAGAAAAATAGAAGAGTTACCAAAACAAACAACAGCCAAATTTTCACCTTACGTTATTATCATAACAAATTGAAGATAATTAAAATATGTCCTTACTCAATTCCTTGTATGATAAATGGAAAGAGGGAGGGAGCTACTATTTCCTGCTGTACATTGCAATTCATCTTTGTGATTATCAGTTGGAGGAGACTTGTAATATGATAAATAAGACAACCAAGAAAATTCTACAGGCCTCCATACACATTCATTCATCCATCCCCATTTTTCTTTTTATTTATTTCCTGTAAATCAGTAGGCTACCCATAGATTACTTCTACTCCCTTCTAATTGTTATGCTTACCATTTACATCCATTCCATTTTGTTTGTTACTTAGCTTTAAACAAAAAAATTTCCACCTTACCCCGCATGCACCACTACAAATAATTTAAAGTCCATACACGGCAGAGATAATCAAGGTGAGTACAGTTTGCATTGTCGTAAGTCTAAAAATCAACAATAGTAGGATGACATTAGTATAATATAGTATTAAATTAAAATCATGTGGCTTGTACACAATGTCGTCCTTTTTATTTTTAAAATGAAAAGTGTACTTTGCTAAGCATATAGGGAAATAAGAAGTATAACATCAGACCAGATTGATAAATTAGACAAGAAAGAGAGCAAGTTCTTTAGAAGGGATTACCCATTTGGCTAACCAGACAAGAACTTTCCATCTCCATTGCTTGAATTTACTTAAAATTAGAAAGAATAAAAATGTGTTAACAACTAACCTCGTCTATGCTGAAGTCCCAATAATCCTTCTGTTCCATTACAGTAGCTAATTGGGTAAGCTCCTCCAAGAAATTACGTATCCCATCTCCGTAATTCTTTCTCCGATGTCGTTGGCCAATTAACTGAACACCTTTAGAGGTTCTCCCTAACATACTTAACCCAGAAACACAAGAGGGGCAATACCAGTTACCTTCGGGAATTCTAGCAAGAGGAGGATTCAGGCAGTAAGTATGATACTCAGCATCACAAGTATCACATAGAAGAACACTATCATCATCTTTATCAATGCCACAGACTTTGCAGACACCCTCATCCCATGGGGCTTTAGGAATATCTCTCGTGGAGGCATATACATCTTCAATCTCCTTCTTTGCTTCAGTACTTATCTGCTCCATTTCTGAATACTCTTTAAGTTTGCTAACAAGAGCAACAACCTGCAAAAACCCCAAAATCAGCAATGACAAGACCACTTTCAACAACTCACTGACCAGCAGAGTGGCTAATGAAGAGAAGAAAAAAATAAAATAAGACTGACAAGATAGAGTGCCTAATGAAGAGAAAAAAATAAAATAAGACTGACAAGATAGAGGAAAGAAACCAAAGATCTTAAATTCCCATTACAAATTAAATTAAGCTATTTTTATTCATTCTACTATACCCTTGTGGTTACCCCAAGAAGTGATGTCGCAAGTCCCTTACCCATCCTTCCCAAAAAATTTGTATCCTGCATACAAAATAATCATGAGACAATGTTCTAGTAACTACCTGGAATCTACCACACTCCAACTACTACTATAACAACCAGATCCACCACTCTAAAAGCACCACCCTGTCACCCTCCTACTAACTTGTACTCACCTTCCATCTTATTGAACATCCAATCTACTACCGCCACAACTATAATCACTTTACCTACCACTGCCCTGTATACCACCCAAAACCACCAAACCTAAACAGACATTCCCATCAATACACCTCCCACAATATTCACTTTACCTACCACTGACTGCCCTAACTACCACCCAAAACCACCAATGCTAAACAGACATTACCATAAATAAGCGTCAATACACCACCACTAATTACAACTGCCAAAGCACACCATCCCAATTCTTCCAACCTCAAATTTGACCATGTATAAGAAAAGCTCCACAACAAAGGCACAATAGAACTCATGGCCGATGAGAGAGAGATTGATACACAGAATAAAAATCTACCTGCTATGTTTGTTGAATATACACTTCCTCAACTTCAGAATAAATGCACCATTTTAACTTTTGCCAACAATACAGCTTCGAACATTGATCACCTTTTATATAAAAACAAAAAAAAATCCGTTTTTTTTTTTTTTGTGTTACACTTTGACCTAGTTTTAGGTAGTTTAAGTGACTTTAATACAATAGCATATACGTGGGGTACTTGGTGTATTAAAAAATTGTACTACCTCCGTTAACATTTACTTGCAACTTTGGGGTATTATTTGAGAGACGTAAAATATTCCAAAGTTGCAAGTAAATGTTAATGGAGGTAGTAATAAAAACAATGGAATTAATATCATATTGAAAAATAAGGAATGTAAAGGGAGATAAGTAACAAAATTAGTAAGAGTGGGTAGGAGTGGGGAACATAAAGGAGAATTATAATATTAAAAGTACTTTCTCCATTTTTTTTAGTTGCATCACTTTCGTAAAATGGAAGTTTCAAATTAGTTGCATCACTTTCCTTTTATACTAATAAATTTTCTCTATTACATGGGCCCTATTTATTTTTTCTCTCTACCTCTACTCCAAAACTTGCCTAAGAGTTTGTGAAAACTAAATTATTGCAACTAAAAAAATGGAGGAAGTAGTAATTTACCAAAACAAATGATGTGTAACACCTAAAAAAAGAGTTTAATTAAGGTCGTGTTCACTTCACCTTTTCATCTTAACAATGCAATGTTGAACTGATGCTTTTTTTACTTTTACTGAACTGAAATAATTTACTCAAGTAAAATTAATTTTACATAATTGAAATTATTTTTACTAATTCTCTAATATATCTTCTTTAAAGTTACTGATTTTTGCCAAACTGAAATTATTCTTAGTATTTTTACTGAATATTATTTTATTTAGGGTGAAGTGAGCAAGGCCAAATATACTTCCTCTGCTTCTTTTTATTTTACACGTTTCTTTACTAACATTTGTCAATGCACAAATTCAACCATTAATATCTTTAATTGTTAATAGGTAAATATTATAAAAAGTTGATATTTTGAAAATATATAACATGAAGAATCTAACAAGATCTCACATTACTATACCTTTCATTACGTATAAATCACAAAACCCTGTCAAAGAGAAGTGAGTGAATAGTGCTAAAGTCAAAACGTGTCAGCTAAAAAAAAAACCAGAGGTAATAAACACATTAAGATTAAACAAACAATAATTATAATAATGACATATTTTATAGATTAGTAATAAGCATAGTCAAAGTTAGTATATGAATACAGTAAAAACTAAAAAGCCAAAATGGTGCATGTCAGGTGAAACAAAGGAAGTAATGTCAATTACGGTATGACCCAAACTTCTGATGGTCAATAAGGGAACTACAAATTTAGACAAGGAACCATGGTTCATTAATTTTAAACATCTAATGTGCCTATAAAGGCAACACTCAGAAAGGAGTAAAGCTGAAGTTGAGTGATGAATGGAGGAGTTATTCAACAAGTGGTGAGGGAAGTGTCAGGCATAAGTTGGGAAATGTGATGTTCTTCTATCCCCTATGACCTATGCTAATAATTTTCTTTGCCACATATAGATGAAACCATTTAGTCAATTTCCCTTTCTATTGGTTAATTGTATTATATGGGCCCTAAAATATAATAAAAATAAACAGAGATTAAGGCTGCCGGGAAAAGTACAAGATTTTGCAAACCTCTTCCTCATAAAGCGTCTCAAAACTCTCGGACAATGATTCTGCCAATTGAACCAGCTCTGGCTGCTCTATGTGGGCGATTCGTATGTTTTTATACAGCTGCCAAAATGATTGAACATGGTCAGCAAACATTAGATCTATAATTTTGCTCAGCTATCTTCAAATGTTAAAAGGCACACTAGGTAGAACCAAAGATACTATCCATCAGAAACCAAATATGAAAATTAAAATTAAATAAATTTACAAAAATAACAAATGCAAAATTCACTGATTATCAAAATAGCCTTTACAGAACAAGAGGAAAATAGCCAAATGGAGTAAAAGACCAAAGAGAGAGTGGTGTCACCGTGATAAAAATATGCAGAAACATTTCCACAAAACTCCCAAGATAAAATGATATCAAAGGAAACCAAGAATACTACATTGTCCCATGACACTTCATGAGAAAAAAATCAAGCAGGGAAAGCCCCCATAAACAAGTGGTCGTCACATAAATTTCAGAGTACTTAGAATGTCCCGGATTATTGAGCTTTGAACAATTTAACAGCAATCTACTCAGGAAACATATTTCAGATCCACACTTCCTAGATCATTGCATCTGAAAAAATCAAGCCTGAAAGCCATAATGTAAAGAATTTAAACCATCTCAAACTCACTTTCCAGTAACAGAATGTTATCCATTTTACGTTTCTGCTTCGAACAAACTATTTCAAAACATGCCAATTTAGTATTATGGGAAAGAAAATTCATTAAACTTAACCTCATCTTTCACGAAAAATGTTATAATAATTTCACAAATTATTAAGATTAAAGAAAAACGTTGATAAAATTTGCATGTAGGGAGGGCGAGGATTCGAGGAAAGGCCGGTAAAGCAAGATGACAATAAATTTAGTGAGCAAACAGTCAGCAACATAATATTGATACACTTCTCTGCCTAAAAGTTGCTACTCACCTACTCCAACAATCACACATTTCCTGAGACCAAAGTTACTTTTCACCAAGTTTGATACCAGGCAGTGTTTGGTCATAGGAAAAGGACTCAAAAGGCAGTCAGACATGAAGTCTAGAAGCAAAGGCTGATACATATTTCCACAAGTGAAAGTCCATTCGTAGACAGAAACTTGACGCTGAATTCCATCTTCATACTAAAACTTGACGCTTAATCTCAGAAATGGGTAGCTTACTATAAGTATAGTATCATGAGGCTTATGAATTCTAAGGTCAATCAATTAGCCTAACAAACATTGTCTTTGGCAGACAACTAATTTTCTTAGTCAAAAAATACGTTAGAAAATTTGACATCATATAAGCTCATCAGCAAGAGAGAAGCAACAAGTATTACAATATTCAGTGTGTATTTAAACAATATGAAGAAGATTACCTCCTGAACATCTTCAAGAAAGGATTCAGGTGATCCACTATAGGCTCCAAATGCCAACCTCAAGTCAATTGTCCGAAAATCTAGTGGGCGAGGCACCATCCCAGGGGAACCAAGCATTCCTTCATCATCATTTTCAGAAGAATGGGTCAAATTTCTCCCTACCAAATTGCAAAATACTTTATCCTCATCAGCAGAAGCAGCACGACGCAAAAGTATTCGACATTTCCGCATAATAGTGTCAGATATGGACACAATTGTCCTCTTTTTTCTTTCCATGCGAGCTTTTTGTTGTGAGCATTCATTGAGAACATCTGCCAGCACTGAGAGGACAGCTTTCTGCATCAATAAGTAAGTACAATATTATACAAGATAGTGTAAATGAATAAATGCACACTTGGCACAAGGAACATTCAAGATGCATGTTATAAAGCAACAAAAACAGCAGAAAAATTTGACAACAGAGCAAACTGGGGATTCTGAACCAATCTGTAGTTGAAGTCAACATTCACTATTCTAAAACCTAAAAGGATTGCAAAAACTAAGAAACTCAGACATCAGAAATAACACCACTACACACATTTTGTACCAAAAAACAAAAAAAAACCCTACTCTTGTAAAACTCTTCAACTTTCTCCTCATCTTACATGCACCAAATGAACAAAAGCCACTAAGCCTTTTTGGGACTTTCCGCACACATTGGCAAGTTGGGGTCCAATATTTTCAATATGTCAAAATACATCAACTCTATGTTTCATATCTTTCATGATCATTTCAAAACGCCATACCTTTTGAGCTCTACCCTGGTGTTTTGGGACATTTCATAAACATTTTTGGCATGTTAGTGTCCAAAGTGTTGTGGAAATACCAAGGATCAACACTTACATAGATATGAAATTTAAACATATACAGACAGAAGAGGAAATTCCAAGGGGCCAGCTATTAATGAGTCAAAAGCTTTTCGTAAGGCTTCCACACCATGCTGCAACAACACCACCCTCCCCCCAATCCCTTTCTCATCCTCCCAAACCCAAAAAATAATCATTAGAAACAAAAGAACACATGCAAGACTCCAATGAGAAGCCAAAAGCGCTTGCATATAAACAAAAAGAAAACATTACAATCCTTGCCAATCCATTAATCAGGAGAAAAAATTTTAAAAGGAAGAGCAACTAAAAATTTTCAAAAAAAGCAAAACCGCAAGGAAATCTGCGGCTTGCGGTTTTAAAGCCATGATGATAATAAGTTCAGAAAAACCACCTTAGTTGGTCCAGAAGCGTTTCCCTTGTAAACTTCCTTGCTAACAGAGTGCTGCAGGGTCTTTTTTGCCCAAGCGGGTGGATCCTTATTCAAAGCCTCATAAACACACTTCCTGATTCTTGTACCTACATTAGTTGGCAATTTCCTTACAGGTTCTAGGGCCTGAGCCCAATCTGGAATGATTCCATCACCATTACCCATCCCTTCAGAAGTACCAACTGGTTCCGGATCATCATCCTCTATGGTCAGACTATCATTTTCACTGCTTAGACATCCATAAATCCGCCTTCTGGCTTCTGCAAGTAGCTGAGAACCAATTATGTTAATGCAATTCTTATTTCTATACCATGCAAATTACAATACACACACACACAGGAGGAACTTTGAAAACAAAATCAGCTTGAAATTTAGAAGTACATGAGAAAAGGATCAAAGAGTAATCACAAATGAATGACAAAACATATTTCCGGGATAAATCATCTATACAAGCATATTTACTACAAACACATACACGACAGATAAAGATTATTACATCAGAAAGCAAGGCGATTACCATGTTCATCTTAAAGATTCAAAAGAAACCTTATATCTTGCTTGATAAAAAAAAGCTATAAGGAATTAAGGATGCTAATCAAGCTTATGTGGCATTTGGTAATAAGAGTCCTAAGATAAGGTAAAATCTTCTATAACTAACCTTTAAATAGTTTAGTACACATTGGAGATACTCTTCTGCAACCACTACTTTGTCAATCGTTAGAACTACTTGCATCTCAGGAACCCATTACTATTGCATAGAGCCGACCTATGACTTATAAATTATTGTTGGGTGTGCTCTTTGTTCTCGCATTATGAAATTTATTGTAGAGCTCATCTTCCCCAAATAGCTCTTGGGTTGCTTTTAGGTGTAGCTTGCTACATATTGCTTGAAATATTCCTTCTTCTTTTGGACTATATATCATGCCTTATAGCAGGTATCTCTTTTTCCTGTCCTAAACACAGATGATTGGTTTCTAGTTTGCTGTTGCATTCTTGTTTAAATTTGCAGAGCATCATATCAAAAGTCAATTATTTGCTCTGGAATAGAATACTGCTTTCTTTAGTGACATATCCTTAAGTTTCAGAATTAAGTCTTTTCTACTTGCTTTCCTTTTTTAAACCAAAATATTAGCTTTCTAGTAATATGTACTGCATTCGTTACATATTAGTTGCAACTTTTGCCATTTAGGGGTGCTACACATTAGTTGCAACTTTCTATTTCTTTCTTTTTTTGGTAAATTTTTTCATATAAAATTACTATTTACCCTTACTTAAAAAATCATAATCACAATTACATAACATAATTTGATCACATTAAACCATTTATCCAACATCATTAAATTAATGATTCCACACAATCTTTAATCTGGGTTCTTCTTCCTCCATGAGTTTCTCTCTCCTTCCTCCATGAATTTCTTTCTCCTTCCTTGATCTAACCCAGACTATCCTAACATCGCTCTTAGATCTAACCCACAAAATCCCGCTTTCAGATCTAACCCACAAAATCCCCATGAAAATCCTCACAAAACCCATGAAAACCTCACAAAACCTAACGAATTCCTTACAAAACCCACGAATTCCTCACAATTCCTCACAAAACCCACAAATTTGCACAAAGAGGGTGGTTGTTCGAGGTGGTTTGAGTTGAGAAAGGGTAATAAGGTGGTTCGAGCTAAGAGGGAGTGGTTTCGGGGTTGTTCGAGCCAAGAAGAGGTGATTTCGGGATTGTTCGAGCCAAGAAGGGGTGATTTCGGGGTTGTTCGAGCCAAGAGGGAGTGATTTCGGGGTAGTTCGAGCCAAGAGGGAGTGATTTGGGGGTTGTTCGGGTTGAAATGGGGTGGTTTCAATTGTGAAGTGGGTGGTTTTGAGGTGGATATTGTTGGCCAACAGTGGTGGGATAACTATTGTTGGCTAACAGTGGTGGGTAGGGTGTTGTTGATGGTGGTGGGTAATTTATTAATTACATTCACTTTCTCCTACCTTGGTTAATTATCTATTCTTTATTTCATTAATCCCCCATTATGAAATTTTGTCTTAGAGCCCGTGTCAAGCTGAAAGTTGCAACTAATATATAACGGAGGTAGTAATAGTCTTCCTGATGCTTGTAAAATTTAGGTAGTAACAAATTTACACGCTATCAAAAGACTTGCAAAAGGAAAGAGTGAGGAAAAAAAAATATATCAATTGATCGAAATCGTCTATATGGATGTTTCCAAATCATATAACTAATATATAAAGCTAAACTTTTAGCCATGTTACGAGACAGCGGCACTTGGCGTTTCAACTTTTTGCCAAATGTCGGTCATGTATGCAACAATTAGATATTAGTATGACAAGTAAGATTTACTTGGATATATTTTTAATGAATAAAAAAAATGTACTTTTTAATAGGATAAAAACTAGGATAGGATTTTGTAGAATAAACAAAAAAAAAAGTTAGTTTAGAGTTGTACTTTCAATAAATATGGATAGATTCATTGGATTAAATTTTTGGTTTCGAGTTTTATTTTTGATAAAAAAAACCTATGTTTCATAGATAAAAATAAATTATAAGTTTAGCCAGATCACGAGACAGCGACACTAGACGTTTTTAACTTTTCACCAAATATCGCGTTACGTATACAACAATAGAGTTGGGTCACGGGTCGTTTTAGGTCAAGTCACTTTAGGTCACGGGTCGTTTTGGTGTCAAGTCACTTTAGGTCACGAGTCAAGAAATGTTCACACTAGCCCAAAGTTTTAAATTCAGCCAGCAGGCTTAGAACCTTTTTTTTGTTTTTTTCTTTGCATTTTATGAAATTTCTAATATTTCAAGCATGTTTTTTTTTTCTACAATTGCAAGTATAATAATTTAAATCAAACATTTTCACCAATACTATTATTAGGCATTATATGCCTACAGCATAGTTTAAATCTCCACAAAATCACATCAATTTCAACTTGATTTTGTATCAATAATATATTTTAAAAATTGGTACATAAAAAAAAAAGTTTATCTTAAAATTCAATAACTCGGGCATCGCACGGGGCACCAAACTAGTATTTGCATAAAACGTTACATCCCGTGCTTCACTCAAAAATGACTCCACTAATTGGGCCTTAAACATTATATTGAAAGGTTCCCCGTATCTCCCCACTAATGGCTCTAATCCTCTAAAATTCTACTTTTTCAATATATCTCTCCCTATTCTTATTTCTAGTTGATACACTTTCCTTATAAGGCCGTCCATATTGAATAGACACACTTCTATCCATTTCATAATATGATATGGCCCCATTAAAACACAATTAAATCTCTCACATGTTAGGGTCCTAATTTTATGTGTACTTCTAAAAGCAAATAAAAAATCGCAACCTCTCCCCCAAAAAAACACAAAGTAATTGTTCCCACAACCCACTAGTTATTATAAGAAATTGCCCCAACACCAACTTTCACATACAATACAAAATCGATTAATATGCTGTGAACCCTTTATCAGTCAAAGTGTCAAACCATGTTACCTAAATAGAGAAAAAGGGAATAATAGCATACAGCTACTAAAATCCTAAAAGGACTTTGAATTCAATTTCTCATCATGACACACTCATCAATGCATCAATGTATACTCCCACGACAACGCTACTGTTTTCAATCAAAACCGTAATTCAAACCATGGGAAAAACCGGCAGAATTCTAACTGTTGTCTACATTGTCCAGCTTAGCATCGACCATAGCTTTAGTATCCATCCACTTATCCAACAAACAACATACATTTTGGTATCTCATTCTCAATAGACCAGGTTAATTCATTTACAATGCTGCATAGAGGAAAGAACTTGATGCAAATACCTAATTGCCCAACGTGGTCCAAATCAAACAAGGGAATCTCTGGTTACCCTTATCCAATCACACAAATCTAGCCCACCATTAATGAAAGAGATACAATAAATGGACCTTGATCTGCATGCTGGATTTATTGGTGTGTTTTAAGGGAAAATCTGAATCAAATTTCTGGAGTAAGTTAGCCACATTATTGCTCCCTACCCTTCATCAGGTAAACCCCCTGGTATACGCAAATTTGGCAGCAGCTCCAGGCAAATGTCTCCCTGATAAGTTAGGTTCAAATTATGGTTGATTGGATTGTCCAGGTCTGTAGATCTTTTGTGTGAATTGAGACTGGCGAATATCACAAGAAGTGCCAAAGTGGTGACCCATCACCTAGACTAACATAATGATTACCAAGCTCATTCTTCAATACTAAATCCTGAAGTTGGATTCATTTCGACAGATACAAACACTGACACTAGCAGATTCTAGGAAGAGTAATATCAGAGAACAACGAAACTTTATTTGGATAACTAACAACCTAATACAGGGGATATATGCATAATCTTACCAGTGCATCGGCCTCAATTCCGGCTACCCCAACTAGAGAGCCACAGAGGACCCCTCCATCACCTTGTAAGCAACGGAAGACTTTTCCACATTCACGGATAACATTTTCCGCCGAATCAAGATTCCCATCCATTGACAGCACAGCTAAAATATATCTCCGAGCCAATTCTGGCCAAGTCAATTCATTGATAGGCAGTAGATTAAGCTTTGGCCTAATTGCAAGAATTGAGCTGTCAACATCTCTTCTTCTACCTCGCCTTGACTTTGACTCTGTGTCTATGCTTGGATCCACCATTGCTGCAACCTTTATCTGCAGCTCACTCACAAGCACATCAAGCAAAGAGATGTGGGCCCTCTTCAATGAAACACCAGCGCACTTACTGTTAGTACACGATACTTGACTGGCATGAACCTCTTCCCTCACAGCAGCGGACTGCATTTCTATAAATTTATTCTCTTCGGGAGGACATGCAATTTCACTACTTGATGAGGAAGTATGCTCACTCAGGATACTGGATCCATCTACAGCATGATCACCTAGAGAATCCCTTTCGCGAAATCCATGATGCGACAAACTCTCAAACCAAGAGCTAATGAGTTCTGTCTCAAGTTCATCAAAATTCACAGGCTCCAAACCCATAATCTCGTGAAAACGGCGAAGTAACTCCCACACCTATGAGAAGCAAAATTGAGGATGAAGCATAGATTCATAATAGCCAAAACCACAACCCAAAAAAATAAAATTAAAAGCAAACTACCTAGATAAAAGGGAACATACCTGAAGAACATCTCCAACTCGCTGAGGTGGAAGCTTAGCACCCAGATGCTTCCCAGGGGGACGAATATGATCAGTGCCAGCAAGTTCCTCAGTTGTCCTATAATTTTTGTACAGGCCATTAAATACCTTGTCTTGTTTACACTGCTCTATGCTCTTCCCGTTGACAAGTAACAGCCCATTACAAACCAATGGTGTGGTCAAACTATCATTTCTTCTCTTCAAAATTTCATAATTTGAGCATTGATGGACATCAGGAGATTGCTCAATAAGTTCCTGGACAAATTCTACATCCAATCCAAACCGATCCACACTCAACCAGTTCTTTAGAGCTTCAAGTGTTAAATCAAGTTCATCATCACTTGTTACTAACAATGGGACCTTCAGTGAGCCCAGCAAGCTACAAAATTTATCCAAAGAAGAGAATGCATCTTTGTTCTTGTAAGTCATGACATCACAGACAGATGACATGCCCTCTTCAACATGCTTGCAGAAGAACTTCAGAGAGCCCTTCTGCTTGTATGATTGACGGCAAGCATCAATTAGTTTCTGGGATATATTGCTCCAAACCACAGATGAAGAGCGGCCATCAACTGAAAATTCACCAATCTTCTCACCTGTAGATAGATTATGAGCCAAGAGATCTTCTGACTTCTCCAAAGTAGAATAGACTTCAAGTGTTGAACTGATTGCCTTCTGACCATTAACCTCGTTTGGACTACTTATAAGCCATGACAAAGAATCATCTTCTGGTGGGAAGCAAGGATCTGAGAGAAGCCTCTCAATACTGCATTCTTCTTCTAAGGGAGTTGTTTTCCCTCCAACTTCTTTACCTGGATCATTCAAACAGATACCACTTTTCCTCTGCAAAACAGTTGACCCATAAGGAATGGGGAGTGCAGAACATGCAAACCTTCTAACCTTAAAAACAGGTCCTGTATCACCACCATCCAACACATGGCAAAGAAAAAGAGAGCCAGTAAATTTATCATGCCAACATGACCTATAACCTACAGGCCAAATCTGACCAGCATCATGGTATGATGTTCTTGTATCAATTTTCCCCAAGGAAAGAACAAACAAATCTTCATACTGGAGAGGGAGCCCTTCCTAAAAATACAATCAAACATAATAAAATATGAGTGACCTTAAAACAACCGAGATGCAAACAATCATCTCACAAAAAAGCACTATAAAACAGGATAAAGTATCAAAATGATGCCATAAGGACCAGCAACTTACATTTTCTTCGATGCCAGTGATGCCATTATCTTCTTGTGCAGCATCCATAGCTTCTATAATTTTTTCAGGCTTACTCATGAAGTTGTCTTTCTGCGAATTCCAAAAGAAACTATTACTATAATTACTCTTCAAATTGTCCTTGTTCTCCACAAAACCATTGCCTATTGGAATCTTCATTAACTTCCTTCTTTTGGGTGTATGCAACCCATTCCTTCGTAATGTAGAGCCATAATCACTTCTTGTTTCAAGCTCCAAAGGAGTTCCATGAGATGATAAGCCAAGATAATTAGCAACATCAGACATGGTTTCAAACATCTTCCCATCTGGTGCACAGTAAACAGCATATGATTCACAACCATTCGTAGATTGTTTAAACTCCACACGCCAACCATCCTCTAGAACACCATGCCTTTCAGAAACAAAATCTCTAAGAGACTGCAAAACTTCACTTGAATTCCAAGATGGTAACCTAAATGTTGTGCCACTAGTCCTAACTCGTTCTAACTGAGTACCATATTTTATGTCTTCGTAGCTTCTAGCTGTAGACCGATTGTTAAGTGAAATGTCTTGAAAATCCAATCTCACAGTATGTGCAACTATAGTAGATGTCTTCTGAAAGCCAAATCCACTACCCGAATAGATAAATTGGGGATATGGCAGCAGGCCACCAGGTGCATAACTGCTGATAGTGCTATTGCCAAAACAGAGATTTCTACAAGGAAAAAAAAAAAAAAAAAAAAAAAAAAAAAAAAAAAAAAAAAAAAAAATGTATCAGTACTTAAGTGAAGAGACAGACATTTCCAAAAATAATTCGCTCATTAGACATTTGGATGGCATTAAAATTGAAAATGCACACTAATATATATATCCAGGTGCAGCAGTTAACTTCCAAAACATGATCTATGAGCCAGGCACCTAGGCGTTCATTAATAATGAATTTTTTAGCTAAACTGAGATACAGCAGGAAGAAAGGATCAAAATTTAAAATGCTACACAGAGTATACTTGTCATATGTAACAACTAATGTGATATTAACTCAACTTTTGTTCAAATGACTAACGTCTCCCCCATGGTTCAAAAATGCGGTTTCGGTCGCGATCGCGAAAACGGTCGCAATATTTCGTTAACAGGACTGATGCGTTAATCGCGGACCACATCGCGGTTGTCGCGCATGAATTTTATATTTTAGTTTCATGTGGTTATAATGATTTTTCTCATAAAAAAAAATTTGATTTTTCTCATAATTTTTGAAAATTTTATATGCTTAATTCTCTTTGTACGTAGTAATATTACTATGGAGTACTTTTAGTAACTTCTAAAACACTTTTCATTACTCCTGTAACCTTTTAAATTAATTTTTAAATTAAATTCATATTCTATATTTGTATGTGCTAGAAATTAAAAGTGGGAAAAAGTATGGAAGGGAAGAGTTTGCTAAAGTGCTGGTGGGGTCAGGTTTAAATTCTAAAATGAAAAAAAAAAAGTAAGACTTCCAGCTGTCACACTCTCTGGCTCTCATTATTAGAAAACAAAGACTTTCACTCATATCCTGGAACTGAAAGGGTCGAGCCGGTCGACTTTTATGGAGGAGTCGATATCCCTCGCCGGAGAAAAGAGGTAAGAGCTTAAAATTTGGGAGTCTTTTCTTCGGATCTTGGTTGATAACGGTAGATGCGTCCGAAATTATGTTCAAAACGACCGATACGGCCGAAATTTCAGGTTTTTTAAAAACAGCGTGCCGTACGGTTAAAACTCGGTTCGGTAATCTTCAAATCCGTTACAAAACGGGCGATACGCGACGTTTCAGGCGCATTTTCGAACCATGGTCTCCCCCCGCCCCGCTCCACCACCACCACCACCCCACCCCACCAAAAAATGGGGGAGGGGGGAGATAGAGGCCTTGTTTGGGATAGAAATATTTGGAGAGCTTTTAGCATATTCGGGCCTATTAGAAGTTTTAAACATTCTAAAAAGGTAATTCGTGAGTTCGGTAAACAGCTTGTAAAAGAGTTTTTTGGGCTGCAAAAACTCTATTTGAAAAAGCTCACAATATGAACTATTTGAAATAGCATTTTGAAAATTTAGCTTTTTGAAAATTACACATGTTGAAATTATTAGTAATTAACTGTTTCTATTTACCTAACACTTCTACAGACAATCAACTAATCAAACTTGCTAATACAACAAACTAGTCAAACTACTTACAACTACCTATATCAATCTGTTAGTAGCTAATTACAAAGGCAGAATCTAAGTTGAATGCCTATAGAATTGGTGCATAATGTTAATTTAAACAAATTCAATGTTTCTCCAACTCTTAATTTCACCTCAATTATCCATGTTGGATACTAGATACTTGAATTTCAGACATGAGTTTGATTGGTGGACAATTCCTGAATTCCATTTAAAACAAAATCCAACAAATGTTCCATAAGGTGTGTTTGACACTTAAGAAATTTATCAGGGTACGAGAAATTTATAAAAAGACAACTATCTTGCAAGATATAACTAAATAAGAGGTCATCTCAATCCCCAAAAACTCACCAAAATCAATCTTCTGAGTTTAGATCAGAGTTACATTTAAAAAAAGGTAAAGACAAACACTTTCCAAACCTGACATATATGAATATTAGCTAGTTGTCACACAATATCAATCAACATTCTCAAAACATCTGGAAGCCCCAAAAGTTTGCACATTAAGGCTGTTCATGGCCCTTTCAATTACAGAAACAACAGAAATTTCGTTCAATTAAAACCTAAGCACACATTTTGGCATTTCATTCTTTTAGCAATGTCGTTCAACGTATCGTACACCCCTTATCCTCAGCTCACTCTGATGTCTTTAATTTACAAACTTGCAACCCTAATGTACACCTCATCATGACAAGTTAGCTTGCTTGACCCACCTATCACGCCTCCATACACGTAAACAACATAACAATTAAAACCTAATCGCACATTTTGGCATTTCATTCTTTTAGCAATGTCGCTTGACATATGGTACGCCACCTATCCTCAGCTCACTTTAATGTCTTTAATTTACCAACTTGCAACCCTAATGTACATCTCATCCTGACAACTTAGCTTGCTCGACCACCGATCACGCCTAAACATCATAACAATGGCATTGATCGCAAATGCAGCAACTCACGTTCAAAAATGCAAAAAACTAAAACATGCATTTCTATCAGGCAAAAAATGTGACATTACAAACCTCAACATTCTTGCTCACATTATAACATGCAAATAAACATAAAGACAATAATATCGCCTCAAAACTACAATGACCCAACAACAAATTACCTAGAACCAGCAGCAGCGGCGGCGGCAGCAGCGGCAGCATCGACAGCAGCCAAAGCCTCGCCATCACAATCACTCGGCGGTGAAGCATTCATATCAAGCAACCTAAACCCTCTCTCCTCCTTCCTCCCAAGCCGCCACCTCTTACTCCCAACCCCATCCGCAGCACAGAACCTACAAACCCACTCATCCCACACAACCGCCGAACCCAGCAAAACCCCGGTACAATTAAAATGAAACCCACGCTCACACCCATCACAAACCAACCTCTCCGAAACCAACTCCGGAGAAGGTCCGCCGCAACCGGCGCACGGCGTGACATCCTCCGGGATCTCCGCCGGAGGACCCTCCGGAAACGGCGGGTTGTCGTGGATAGAGCGAACAATCGAAGTAGGAGAGAGAGCAAAACTCGAAGGAGAAGGTAGGGTTTCTGAAGGAGATGGAACTTCGTTGAGATCGATTGCGAGTACTGAACGATGTTGTTGCGAAGATGTTGTTGTTGAGGTTGACGAAGGTTTCGCCGCCATTATCGACGACGAGTTTGACTCGGTGAGTTTCATCGGGACGAGTTTGATTGGTACACTTCTCTTTGTCGTCGCATTTTTATATTTTTCTTTTTTTTTATTTTTTTGGGGGGTTAAAGAGGAGAAAATAGGTAGACCAAAAAGTGAGTAAGATTGAGAGTGAGAAAAAGAAATAGAGGGCTTTAGAGAGAGAAAGGAAAGAAGGAAGGTTTGAGTTGAAAGCGGAGAGAGAAATATAAGATATTAAAAATAGTTTGTTTGCTGTTAAGTGTTAACACTTTGGCACGTGGTGATGTAATGTTAGGAGAAGGAAGAAGAAGAAGGGAAAGTAGAAAAAGTTTTGAAGAGTTGAAAATTGGAATTAAGGTTTTTGGTTCCCTTCCTTCAGTTCCTTGGTTTGATTTTTTATTGGATTGGTTTTTGCCTTGCCTTTTATTGAGGATTGAAAATTCTAAGGTGATTAAGGCCTGTTTTTTTAAGCTTCTGAGCAGAGCAGAGCAGAGCAGATTAAATTTTATAGTAGATTTCAGGATAGCAGAGCAGAGCAAATTTCAACATTATTATTAATACTATTATTAATGTTGTTATTATTATTAATGGTATTATTATTAATACTATTATTAATGAAATTATTATTAATGTTGTTTTTACTATTATTATTATTATTATTATCTCAAAAACAAAAGTCATACAACCTATAATAAATTAGTGGAAAGCCGAGATACAATCTGGGCCCCCACTCCTCTAGCTATAGCAAAGCCTACCCTAGTGAATATGTGAGCAACAGCACGAGCCCCAATGTCTTGCGTCATTGAGAACCTTTGAATCCGCTTCACCAACGCAACAGCCTCCTTCTCTAAATCCCCAAGCGAAGAAAAGGAGAAGGGAATGAAACCATATCCAATCGCCAGATAACGAGCTTCATACTTAACCCGCTTCCGATGAGCCGCATCAGCCACAACCCGTCCCGGAACAAAGTCAGATAGCCCTGTCTGTGTCAAAGGAGAAGACCCTGTGAAGTCGACACATACATCTCGACCACGATCTCATGAATAAAGTAACACATCAGCAGGTCTGAGGGCCCCGTCATTCCCTCCAGACAATCCTATGTCAACTTCCTTTCTTGCTGAAATCCCAGATCTGTAGCAAATATCAACAAATGTATCCCGAACAACATTGTGCCGATGTTTAATACCAACAATGCCCGCACACGACACCGCATGGTCACCGAATATTATTATTATTATTATTATTATTATTATTATTATTATTATTATTATTATTATTACTATTATTATTTTTATTATTATTATTATTATTACTATTATTAATGTTGTTTTTATTACTGCTATTATTATTATTATTATTATTATTATTATTATTATTATTATTATTACTACTACTACTACTATTATTAATGTTGTTTATTATTATTATTATTATTATTATTATTATTATTATTATTATTATTATTATTATTATTATTATTATTATTATTTTTTTTTATTATTATTATTATTATTATATTATTATTATTATTATTATTATTAATGTTGTTGTTGTTGTTGTTATTATTATTATTATTATTATTATTATTATTATTATTATTATTATTATTATTATTAATGGTGTTGTTGTTGTTGTTGTTGTTGTTGTTGTTGTTGTTGTTGTTGTTGTTGTTGTTGTTGTTGTTGTTGTTGTTATTATTATTATTATTATTACTACCTCCGGTCCACTTTACTCGCAACTATTTCCTTTTTGGGATGGTCCAATTTACTCGCAACTTTCCCATTTCTTTCCTTTTTTAGTAAAATTTTTAATGTAAAATTACCATTGTACCCTTATTTTTTTAATAATTCAACTTAGTTATCTTACTAACCTTATCTGATTAATAAACAAGACTGATTAATTAAGTTAATCATTCCCACCAAAATTATACCCCAACCCTTCAAATTCATCAACTCCCCAACTGCCTCAATTGAATGCTCCTCATTCAATTCATCTAATGAATTGGTTGGAGTTCATTTATTCTGGAGAATTCTCCAGAATAAATCCCTCCCACCTAAATCCTAGTTCTTACTTTCTCTCTCTTCTCTCGCCAAATCGATTCCTCTCTCTCTCTCTCTCTGTATTCCTTGGTTGGTTTTATCTCAATTCCTCTGTCAATGGCTTCCCGTAGTGACAAAAACCTAGATCTAACTTGCCATGAAACCCTTGAAACAAGTGCTTCCAGT
Organism: Chenopodium album; assembly: GCF_948465745.1. NCBI lineage: Eukaryota > Viridiplantae > Streptophyta > Magnoliopsida > Caryophyllales > Amaranthaceae > Chenopodium > Chenopodium album. Next base: position 38,761,431 of record NC_137841.1, on the reverse strand, counting down.
TGCCGATCTGGTAGCGTTACCTACAAACCCCGCCGTGGAACGGGTGTCATGAAACCCATTCGCCGTGCTTCTGTCATTGCGAGGAGGCGAATCCGTGGTGCGAAACTCGCTGACTATGACAGCGATGAGGAGCCGCCTAAGCTGGTGTTCTCTGAGGCTGGTGCCCGTGATGAACCACCGTCTGTGGTGGTTCCTGCTGGTGAGGGTTCCGTGGTTGCTGCGGTGGTTTCTACTGGGGGTTCTAGGTCTCCAGTGACTGAGGTGGAGGTTTCAGCCACCGGATCTGCTACAAGGGAGTCGACCCCAGTAGATCTGGATGTTTCTGAGGTGGCTAAGCCACCGGAGTCCCATGAGCGTGACGATGGCCCTTCCGCTAGCGCAAAACGCATCAAATCTGGTCCTCCAGATGGCATGTCGAGGGAGGAAGTGATTGAGGCTTATTTGCAGATCTACTACCCTCAGTTCAACCCCCCTCGTAATTGAATGCGCAGCGTATACTCTATAAACCCTAATTTATTGTTTTCTGATTCTCTATGTTTGTGCTTGTGATGTGCAATTAATTGTTTACAATTTGATGTTGTGGGTTGTTGTTGATGATTGTGTGAGTTCTTAATTACGGATAATGACTGTGATTTGAATGACATGATTAGTTGATGCATGAATGTTGGAGTAACTGTTCCAATCTCCTCAACAATTGCTCTTTTCTGTTCCACTGTCATCTCTCTTGTTGGTATGCAATTGTGTTGTAAGTCTTCTTGGTTTGCATCATCATCTGCATCATACCCATCAGCATCATTACCTTCATGATATTGTTGTTGTTCATGCTCTAAATCAGATGACCCTTCATACTCTTCTTGGTTGATTTGTTGTTCGATGAATTCATCTTCCATGAGCTGGTCCTGTTGAATTAACTCATCCATAAGTTCGTGTATGAACTCTCCCATGAGTCCCTGTATTTTGTACTTAATTAACTAATTTCTATGATGATGATACTTGAATTATTCCTCCCCCCTCCCCCCTCCCCAATTCTTCTAAAACTTGGCTTTTGAAAATGGAGAATTGGAAGGGAAGCCCTGCTTTTATATAGGGCCTTTTGTTTGAAATTAATGGAAAAATTTGAAAGTTGGGGGAATTTGGCTACCCATTTGATTTTGGGGAAAATTTGGGAGGGAAAAAACCTTCCCAAAAAATTTCGCCCCTTATTCCTTAAGCTGCCAGGAAAAAAAAGGTGGGAATTTCCCACTTTTTCCACAAAAGTACAACCCCTTACTAAAGTTAACAAAATGGGACCACAAGTATTCCCTCCAATTTTAACTCCTAATTACATACCCTTACTTTTTCTAAATACCCCCTTAAAAGTTTTGCCTCGACCTCCGCAAACCCCCTCAAAGTTGCGGGTAAAGTGGACCGGAGGTAGTATTATTATTATTATTATTATTATTATTATTATTATTATTATTATTATTATTATTATTATTATTATTATTATTATTATTATTATTATTATTATTATTATTATTAATGGTGTTGTTGTTGTTGTTGTTGTTGTTGTTGTTGTTGTTGTTATTATTATTATTATTAATGTTGTTTTTGTTGTTGTTGTTGTTGTTGTTATTATTATTATTATTATTATTATTATTATTATTATTATTATTATTATTATTATTAATAAGTCATACAACCTACAATAAATTAGTGGGAAGCCGAGATACAATCCGAGCCCCCACTCCTCTAGTTATAGCAAAGCCTACCCTAGTAAAATAATGAGCTGCAGCACGTGCTCCAATGTCTTGCGTCGTTGAGAACCTCTGAATTCGCTTAAGCAACGCAACAGCCTCCTTCTCTAATTCACCAAACGAAGAAAAGGAGAAGGGAATGAACCCATATCCAATCGCCAGACAACGAGCCTCATACTTAACCCGCTTCCGATGAGCTGCATCAGCCACAACCCGTCCAGGAATAAAGTCAGATAGCCCTGACTGTGTCAAAGGAGAAGATCCTGTCAAATCTACACAGACATCGCAACCACGATCCCAAGAATAAAGTAACACATCAGCAGGTCTGAGGGCCTCGTCGTTCCCTCCAGACAACCCAATGTCAACCTCTTTCCTTGCTAAAATCCCATAACGATAGCAAACATCAACTAGGGTATCCCGAACAACATTATGTCTATGTTTAATACCCACGATTCCAGCACACGACACCGCGTGATCGCCAAAAATATCCCCTGGAAAAACCCTCGAACAAGCAGAGCACGATGTTGAGGCAGAGAACAACGGAACACCCAATCGGTAGCATAACACACATCCGTAAGTCTTTGCGTTCATAGTCTGACCCAATCTTGAGATAGGAACGGATCGAAGCCAAGTAGACGTGTGATCTCCTTGCTGAGATTTCCACAATGCTGATAGACGGGAGGATAATGAAAAGGTGGATTCTGCAGAATCGGTAACCTTCGTGAAATATATATCTGCCAATTTCTTCATGAGTTTCGAGGCAGCGACCTCACTAGGATTACTTAAAAAATCAGACTCCACCGCGCCATTAAATAGACCCAAAGCGTCTTCAAAAGCTCGACCATGACCAACAATGTCAGCATGTCGTAGAAGCTTTGTCTGCAACCCAGTAGACTGTAACCAAGAAGCAAGAAAAGCATAATGCCGAACATCACCTGCAGAATAAACACCAAGCCCTCCAAACGTAAATGGTAAAGTGGCAAGCCGCCACTGCCAATCGCCAAACCCAGGTCCTGAAGCAGTAACAATACGCTCCAAAGAAGATCAAAGAGCCCCGTCAAAAGTGCGCTGAGCCGCCTCAAAAGTACTAGGGGGACAAGTACGCAACACAAAGTAGAGTTTAGAAACTCCGGTACAAGCCCTAAGTAACAATAGCTCACACTAAGGATCATCCAGCGTAGCAACCTTATCCATAAGCGCAACGGTCTTCGTCACCCTATGCATCACAAGCTCGCTACTAAAACCAGAATCAGAACTAGCAGAAAGACACCACGCGAAGGTCGAGCAATGTTAGGTGGAAAGACACCCAAAAGCCTGCTTCGGGGGTCTTCTGTAGGCCAAATTCGGAAATGTGTATCATATTTAACACATGTTAATAGTAAAAAGATAAAAGACAGCAATTTAACATTTTCAAATGATTACAACCGCATATCAAAATAGGAACATAAATATATTAGCGTCTAACATCGTGACGAATTAACCATCCACTTCCATATGATTTTGATTCTCATCATCTTCATTGTTGCTTTGATCTTGGTTGTTATCACCTTCATTGTCGTTTTCCGATCGGTTAGCCCTCCAAATTCGGAGTGCTATATCATGTCTTACCATGTCCATACTATCTTTGCGCCATTGGGCATACATAGTTGAATCTGCAGCTCTTATATTCTCATCATGTTGAATGATTGGTATGCCAAGCTTATGCATCCGAATAAAATTATGTAGTGTGCATGTGGCTATAATGATTGACATTTGACTCTTTTGTGTTGCCTGTGGCATGTTTTTTAAAATCCTCCACATTTTTTCTCTTTTGCCTATATGTTTTTAGGTTTAGAGTTAGAGGGGTGGCCCATTTTAAGCTTGGGGGAGTTCTATGTCGTTTGTTGTTGTGCTTCGTTGTTTCCCCCCTTGCTTTTGTAGTTCATTCCTAGTCTCGTTTGCTTCTGGTATCGATCTCTGTGTCTTTTGGTTTTTTGATGATGATGCTGCGCTTCTGTTGATTTCTCTGCCCGGCTTTTGGCCTTGTTGTTTGATTCGCTGATCGTTGTCTGATGCGTTTCTCTGTATCTCTGTTATGATGATTCCTGATGATGATTATCTGATATCTTGTTTCCTGTTACTGTTTCGGTATGATGTCTCATTGGATACTACTCCTGTTGCTATTCCTACTTGCTTTTCCTTTATTTTCTTTATTTTATTTTATTTCTTTTCTTCTTTTATTTTGTTTGGAAGTTACTAACATTTTTCTTTGTATATAGTTCTTACATTCTCATCGTGCTCTATTGCTTAAGCTTTGGATTTCAACGATTCGTAAGGTGCTCTTACACCTTGATTATGTAGCATAGCTTTGGCGCCCGGTGAGATCTTTCTATATCTCTTCTCTTTCTTTTCTTGGTTTCTTAGTTTAGGATTAGCTTTAGGATGAGTTTAATGGTCTGAGGATGTTTACTTTGTAACACCTAGCGTGTTTGGGGTCATTGGCGTTGTTGCCGAATGACCACTTGTTTGACGATTGGGTATTACTTGTATTTGCTTGCATTCTTGTACTTTTCTCTCTTTGTTTTGATTTTTAGTTCATTTCTTTATTTCAAATAAGAAATGAAACATTTTTGAGGCTATTCTTTTTCTTTTTGCTTGTTAGCTCTTTTCTTTGGACATTCTACAACTCGAAATTTTGCCTTTGCATATATGCTTTCCTATATTTAATTGGTGTGCATGTTTTGAGAATATTTGAGGTTGACTCTAGGATAGGGTATGCTAAGGTAGCGGTTTAGACCTTTTGGGGCTTTGAAGCCAGATTCCTTTGGGTTTGTGGTAAGACGGAGTTGCTTCCTTTGGTTGATTTGACACCTTTAGTGAGTTTTTGCTACATCCATGTGAGGTTCATTATTTTTCAAGCCTTCAACATATATTTGCATGAGCAGCATGGATCCTTGACTATTGCAGACCTAATCTTGACTCATAATTCTCAAACTCGAGACCGAACCAACTAGAGAGGACAAAGGCATCTTTTCGGGGTGGTAAGTTTTTCATTTCTAGGATTTTTCTTTCTTTTTAGTTCATTGGGTTTACATTTGCCTTCTTGCTAACCATTTGAGCCTTTTCCCTTTTTTTCAAGCCACATCTTTAGCTCTTGAGCCTTTTGTTTCATTTTTGTTTCCATTATTGGTTTTTGTGAAGCAATTGATCATTATTGTTGGAGTTTGTGGTGAAGAAGTTTGGGTATTTGGTTTTCTTGAAAGCAAGTTTATGTTGTGATATTTGTGTGTATAATGGCAAGTGAATAAAGTAAAAGTCGTCCAAAGTAAAACAAAAAGGCAAGGACAATGCAATTGCAAATTTGTAAAAGCCGTCCTAAGTTTAAGAGGCATGGACATTGTTTTGTTATAATTGAAAATACAAAAAAAAATAAAATAAAAAAATAATAATAAAATTAAAAAAATAAACAAAATAAAAAAGTGAAAATAAGAAAATCCAAAAATATTTTGATGTAATTTCTTTTCCCTTTTCAAGCATTGAGGACAATGCTTCCTTTTAGCTTGGGGGAGAAGCGTTTACGCCTTTTGTATATATACTTGTGGATATAGCTTTGAATAAGCTTGGGGGTGTTAGTTTGTTTTTTTTTTGGTGACTACTTGATTGTGATTCTAAGAAAGGTCCCGTCCTTTGCTTCACTTTTAGGGATACCACCAAATTTTAAAATTTTAGCCTACCCCTAACCTTTTGCCCTTACGTTACAACCTTTGGGAAAGTCCTTTCAACCTAGTGGTTGAGTCATATACCGAGGGAGGGAATTATGAGTTAAAGCCTAAGGAAAGGGGATGAAAGGTCAAGATGTCGAGAAAACCTCAAATTCTACACTTTTTCCGGTTCCTTCGAGGAACCATAGAGACGCTTACTAGGGGAAGATTTGAAACCATAGGGAGAACGCGGCTAGATTGGTTGGGATGAAAGTGGATTGTGCCTCATTAGTTCTCTACGCTTAGCATACCTTATGTTTCAATCAACCGTGAATATCTTGAAGCATGCATACCCATTTCATATAGAAAAGTGTTCATGCATTTGCATTTGACCGTTTGTGAAAGTCCTTGTCAAAAGCTATTTGTCTGAATTTTTGTTTTACTTTCTTTTCTTTTAAAATGATTTTGCCTCGTTTTATTTCAAAGAGTTGTGGGTAAAACCCTTAGAAAACCCTTACAAGACCTCATAGGCGACTTTGGGGTTTAAAGGGCTTATTGTAGCTAAAAACAACCGTGATTCCTACGATAGTGAGTCTTAGTGTATATTTTTCTTATCTCTCTTTTTATGCTTAAATAAACCCTCCTTATTCCTTTTTAGCCTTTGTTTTTCTCGGGACGAGCAAAAGTCTAGCTTGGGGGAATTTGATGAGTATCATTTATGGCACTCATAGGGTAGTGTTTTAGGATATTTTCACTATATTTTTCATGCTTTTCTTTTATCATTTTGGTCATTTCTCCTTTAGTTTCTCTATTTCTTCTTTCTTCGTGTTTTACTTTCCTTTATATGCTTTTCTTCGTGTTTTCCTTTTATATTGCTCTTTTTCTCTTCTATTTTCTCTCTTTGGTTTCTTTTGTAGGTGCTTAAGGACTTAGCTTTGCAAAGGATTCAAGAGGAGCAAAAAGAGCTAAGCAAAAGAGTTTCAATCCTCTTGGAGAGGGCGCTCTACTTCTTCTCATGGCCGCGGGCGCGGGACCTAAGGGCCGCGGGCGCGGGTTAAGAGCATTATTTTGGTGATTTTGGGCAGGAACTCTCCGCGCCCTAGCAGTGGTCTAGCCGCGGGCGCGAAGAATCTGGAGAGACTGCTCCAGATAGAGAGACCACGACCCCCCTACTTCACCAGGAACAGGGCATCTGCCGCGCCCTGAGCCACGAGCGCGGGTGGCATTGCCGCGGGCGCGGATTTGCCCAAATTGCCCGCGGAGTTAGTTATGGGTTCCGTACCCATTTTTGCGCGCCCGCGGGGTCTTCTTTGAGAGGGCGTGGTCGATCAGTTTTTCTTCTTTAGCTATAAATATTCTTGTTAATCCTTTTAAAAGGCTAACTTTTAGATAATATTTTATTTTCTTAGTTTTTAGAGAGAGAAACTAGAGAGAAGTTAGAGAGAAAGTAGAGATTGTAATCTTTGGATTTGATTTGTAATTCAACATTGCTTCTTCAATCAAGTTTGGAATTCTTCTTCATATCAATCAAATTTTGTGAGATTTCTTTCCTTTGAATTTACTTCAATTGCAATTTACTTTTATGCTTGAATGCTTGGTTTGGATTTTGATTTAGTTTTGAGAATTTGTTGATTGATTGTATTTACTTTTGATTTAGCTTGAGATGAATATGTTTGTGATTGAATTCGTTTTGGCTTTAAATTTCACCATGATTAGTGAGTGGATTAGTTGCTTGGGAGAAGGGGAAGCATGCTTGATTGATGATTTTTGCTAGTTGATGATCCTAGATTGATTGAATTGTTGTAATTAAATTGGTTGACATAGTTGTGCATGTGATTAATTAGACTAGGAGTGATCAACCTATAATATTAATCTAGATTGCATTGCAAATTTCAATGACACGAACAATTGATTTGAGAATTGCTTTAATTGATTGAATTTGATTGTGATTCTTCTTGTTAGCCATTCATAGTGAACCCTAGTTTGGTTTATAGGAGATAACCTTTGAATTCCTTTGATTGCAACTATTGTTTGTCCCTTGCAACGTTAGAATCAATTGGGTGATCTATCAATTAGCATGATTGTTAAGCTTGCATGCGGAACCTATATCCCTAGTGTTTAGTATATTGATTGATTTCTTTGGATTGTCTTGATTCTTGTTATCTTAGTTACAAAACTCAACCATTGATAATTCTTCGATTTAGCTTAACATTAGACTATAACATAACTTCGATTCTTTCCTTTGGGTTCGACCCTTAACTTGCCTCTATACTCGTATAAGGTTTGTTATGCGTTTACAAATTTAGTTTGACCAAGGGAGAATCAGATAACGACCTAGTTTCAACCCTTGTCACTGTTACAGCGTAGTTTCTTTCTGAACTACTTGAATTGTAGACTAGTTGGTAAGATGTAACCGATTATGTTGTTAATGAGAAATCTAGTTGTAATAATTAGGGTTTAGTTTGTTGTAGAGTATTGAAATTTTGTCTTCGTAGCCGTAGACGGTGGATTTTCTGGGGATTGTTTGAGTGATTAAACTGGATTATTTTGTGTAATCTGAGGTCTTAAAATGAATTCTTCATACAGACTAGTTACAATGTATTGAAAAGTTGTTTTGTTGGGGATTTTTTTTTTTTTTAATGTGAAATCTGGTTATAATAATAGTCTTACATGGTTTGTATGACAACGCAAAGGATTGGGATGAAGTCACACTTCTCTTCAGTGTTCATAGAGTAAATGGTTCCATGTTTCATGTCCTATCTGTGTCCATGTAGTTTCTTTTCTTGAAATATAGGGTACATATTTGACTCACCATGTGCTGAACATTGCATACTACTACAAATATGTCTCAAAACATTGGTTGTGTAAGAAGGAATATCAGGTTACAAATATCTTAGCCTACATGTTTTACCTAGTTTTCAGACGGAATAAAGCTTGACTCCGCATTAGATTTGGGGTACCATTTGTAATAGCTGGACCTGTATAGCCTTTGCAGATTACCTATGTGGTTTAGATAATGTATATAATGTATCATGTTGTTTAAAGTATTGGCCTTTATCTATTTTGATGTAATCTTTTGTGATTAAAGTAGGGAACTTTATAATTATGTAGGATGTTATGATCTTGGTGGATCATATAAGTATTTTGTTTCGAATTCTGATTATGGAAGGTAATATAAGTATGTTGGCTTTAATTGTGAGTTTATTTATTTATCTATAGTCTAATTGATTGTTGAATAAAATTGATTGTTTATTGGGATTTTTTTATATGCTTCAATCTGTCTATCACTTCATTAAAAAATGATTGTTTGGTAAGATGTCTGCGCATCATTGTTGAAATGGTTAATACTGAACAGGAAAGAAGGTTAGGCATAATAATAATAATAATAATAATAATAATAATAATAATAATAATAATAATAATAATAATAATAATAATAATAAAAATAGTTGGTTTCTTTCATTCTTATAAAACAAACTGAAAAGTATTTAAGAGAAGAAAAAGGATAATTGGTCTTTCTTTTGCATGAGTGCTACAGACACAGAACTTGTAACATCTTCATAGTGAGCTTACCATGTAATTACCCCAAGCTCATGTGTATAGAGTAGTAAACTTATTCTAATTGAAAAGAAAGAAGGTAAGTAATGATAGGTTGAAAAGTTATATGCTTATATGTCAGAATGACACTCAAATTGATATATAGCAGGATGCATGCACTGATTGTAAAACATAAGAGTATATAATACAAGAATCTATTGAATTCATGCATTAGTTAAGCATGCAAAAGAGACATTGTTTGTAAGCTTAAGTCAAAGTGCATGCAAGGCAGAAACACTAAGCTGTTCATATCAGCTACAACAACAAAAGCGAGGCTTCAATGCTAATCACAGGAAACAACGTTTGGCAAGTAGTCAGAGAATAGCCAACATGTTAAGAGCAATTAAGAAGGTCTGAAACAAGAACGCAACCCAAAATGATAAGCAAAGCTTATTAGGAACTCTATTAGATGATAAATTGGTGTTCCATGGCTATGTAGTTAGTTACGGGTATTTATAGGTTAACGGTCTTCTGCTGCCCGAATTCCGATGAGAGAAGGTGAAAAGGCTGAATCTCATTATTTGGGATGATGGCCTTAGCAGTTGTAATGTTGCCAAGTTTGCGCTTCATAGTACGGTTGATGCAACAGCCGGGTTCAAGACTCGAGAGAGACCTTAATTACTGGGAGGATGTCCTCTGCTTCTTATGGTACGGTAATTTAAATTTTGTTTGGCTTTTAACACACGAGACTTCAGTTTTTTTATGTCTTGTTTGCTTTTAGAATAAGCATGTGTTGCCTTTGGTTATTACATGTACGGTGCAGACACTAACCCTTTAGTTTATTATCCAATAGGTATGGACCTGTATAGCCTTTGCAGATTACCTATCGTGTGTGTATTTTGGTTTTGAATATGTCGGTTTATAATCATTGACTGTGCAACGTAGGGGACTAGTTTATATATTTTGCTTGCTTTGGTTTGTGGTGAACAAATATGTTATGCTCTAAGACTTTGAAACTGGTAAATCGTACTGCAGCCGACCATTTTTTATGAATACCATCCTGTAGATTTATTTGTGTTTTGTTTTATTAATTTTATTTTAAAATACATACTGAGATGGGTATGTGATTGCAGTTACTGGAGGCTATCAAAAGAAAAAGAAAAGGCTCGTATAATGGGAAAGATTCCCCCACCAGACTCTGGTTATCCTTCTTACCCCAGCAACATGAGTCATCACACTTTAGGTTCGCAGGTTTCCATACCCTGTAGTATTTTTATTTACTTGATGCTTCATTTTGGCTTGTTGTCTCAGATGAGAACGAATTACAAGGCACACAACATTTACTCCTCGTTAGATTTAGGGAGACTCTTCATGGTATGCTTACAAGAGAAACAAGGGGCTCGGTATGTTTGGTGGTGATTCAGCCGTACATACAGATGCAAGCACGGTAATTTCACTACGTGAAGATGGAAGTCACATGCTTCACACCTCTGTTTCTGGGGTTGCTACGCGTACAGTCTGAAATTGAGCTGCCAGCGCCTATGCAAATGGGTACTTCTCCTCCTCACACCATATGGTTGTTCCGTGTCTGCAGGAAATACCGAGCTCTCAGCAAACCGACGTTCTACGGTGCTCTACAATGCTAAAAAAAAGAACTGATGATCAGCAGGTTTTATGATATAATCATAATGTGTCCACATAACGGGAGTTTGTGCTGTAGACAATCTTCCTGCCTATAGTTTTTCAATTGTCGATTTGTACAACAATTACGTCGGTAGGTTATAGGCTTACTTCAGGGGTTCGGATTCTCTCCAGAAACCGGATCAACTAGTTACAAGTGAATTAGAGAGGGGCTGGGGTGAGCTAAGGGGTGGAGTGTTTTTTTATATTCTTTTTTTTTATTTGATTTTTGTTTAATATAAATATTGCGTATTCCTCAAATCTACCCCACACTTAGCCCGTTAACTTTATTTACTTCTTTATAATTCGGTTTATGTTTGGTTTAAGCCCTTAATTCATCTGTTTCCCTCTCCTCCGTTTCTATTTAGTTGACACGTTCAATTTAGGCACGCATATTAAGGAGGGAAGAGAGAGTGAGAGAGAATGATAAAGCAAGTTGGGTACACTTAAAAAGCAAGGTGTAAATCTTACCCAAAAAGGAATCGTGTTAAATAAATAAATAAAAACCCTCCTAAAAAGGAATACGTGTTAAGTAATAAAAAACGGAGTTAAATATAAACTACGTGGATATATCCAATAGCGTACAGGGCTTTTGCCAATACACAATATGTAGGTACTATCCACAAGTAAAAGTGGTAGTTACCAGAATATATTAGTGGTGGTGGTTATTCAAATGAGAATGACATCGATAACTTATATTTTATCACCGTACCAAATCAATGACACGCATGTTTCGGATAAACTTAAACTTTATATTACATATTGCTATTAACGTATACAACATATACACGTATGTGTATAGGTGAATGCACTACATATACATATATATATATATAAACTATAACCGCGACGGTGCATGCAACATGTATACTTATGTAGTAGGGGCATGTGACACGTAATAATTACGAACATGTTCGTGTACTATACGTAAGTCATGGCTCATGAGATTACCAATGTCAACGACGTAGAGACAGCTACCATGTTGCTATATGATATGTCTATTTTATATAGTGTTTTTACCCCCGTCCCTGGGTCATAATTAGTAGTGTTTTTGGCTCTTTAGAGACACTTTTATTACTAATTGGTGTTTTCTAGTGTTTTCGTAGATTTGGTTGACTTTTGTAGGGATTTTCAATTTTAGAGCATTTTCCAGAGATACTATTGAGTGTCTACGAGCATTGGAGGAGCACGACCAGTTTTTATAGCCCAGGGCCGGTAAGAGTTATCGAACCGGTGATTAGGGGCTTAGCATTTGAGATTCCGAGGCATTTGGACCGAATATTCAAGACCCGAAGAGGAAATTCGGATTGGGCTGAAGAATCGGAGCCCAATCGAAGTCCAAAACGTGCCCAAGTGCCCGGGCCTGGCCAAGTATGCTCCCGCCCAAAGGCGCGCCCGACCGGGCGGGGAAGAGAAGTTCGCGCCCGAGTTCGCGCCCGGCCGGGCGCAAGAGAAGCTCATTATGAAAAAAAAGGCGGGCCCGATCAGGCGCGAGATTTTTAGAGTGTTAATTCTGGCGATTTGTTTTTGTTTTAATTAGGAGTAATTGTTTTAGATATAAGTACGATTTTAATGATTTTTCTTAGTATCTCTTCTCTTAGACTTTCTCTCTCTACTTAGCTTTAGATTAGTTTCTCTCTCTCCACAACTTTGTTCTTAATTCAACTCCTTAGTTCTGATTATTTTGGTAACGATTTCTTCTACTTTAATCTCACTTATTTACCTTATTTCTTTTATCATGTCTTCTTTAATTGCTTTGTTTAGTATATATTTAATTATGTGTGAGTAGTTAAATTCTAGGGTTTTTGGGATTCCATAATTAATATGAAGGGATAATTTGTTATTGTTGATTATTGATGTTGCATGATAATTTCTTATTGAATTGTTTTAACGCTTTACAACCAGATTATGAATTGAGCAAATGTGATTTGCTTGTAAAAGTATAGCAATATTGAATTGATGAATCGAGCAGATGTTAATTTGATATTAAAGGCTATTTTCAATAGGAACTTAGATCTAATAAATTGCGAGAGCCTATTAGATCCATGTTGATTAATCAATTGCGAGAGCCTGTTAAGCATGTTATTTATGCAATGTTAATTATTGGTTGTTATGTTTTATCCCGGAATATTAATTATTGGTGAACCTGTGACGCTAGGCCTTTAATTATTGATTTCTTCCTACTCTTAATCTTCGTAGTTAGTTCCCTTTTATTAAAAACAATTTGGTTACTTGATAATCTAGATTATAATAATTAATTAGGAATAGAAAGACTAGTTTCCCTGTGCATTCGACCCTACTTCCCTATCTATTATTAGTTAGTGGTTTTAGGAATTACTTTTGATTAGGTGATACGACTTTAGCCTGTTAAAATTTGGCGCCGTTGCCGGGGAAACGGTTTTATTTTTATTTCTGATTGTTTTCTATAGTCTAGGTTATTTCTTCTTATCTTAGAGAACGTTAGTTCTTTGAGGCAAGTCTCATATTTGATTTTAGTTCTTTGTTTATGCCCAGGTGTTCCTGATCAGGCTATATCCCATTCGATCTTGAGATCGAACGATCTTTCCATAGACAAAAGAATCTTTATAGGCAAATCCTGGCGGGTTCTAGTGATAACAATAATTGCCGAGACCCTCCAACTGATTCTAGCGATTCAGAGGTATCTTCATATACAAAATTAAAGATGGCGGTACCTAAGAAGCTCAGTGGTTATTCGCAGCCAAAGCTTACAGATTTTCCACACCTTTCTCCCACTTCGGCTCTTGATGGGGTACTTTAGACACCTAAAAATGTCTTCCAAAACCAAACCCGATGATGAGAACCTTTCACCGCCATTATTGGTCGGGTTAAGTATTTAATATTTGGAGTGCTTAAGTCCATGTTCTATCCAATACATTTCATAAACCAATCCATTTCCTAGGTCATTTCCCTAAACCATAACTTGTTATCCACTTTTCGTGTCCACATCGCAAAACCGAGAGAAACTGATTTTTTGGTCTTATAATTTTGATCCGATTATTATTTTGTTGGATAGGCCTTGAAATAAGCTTTCCAAACATATATCATTAGCCCAATTCCGAGCTATATCGAAGAAGATATGAGCAAAACACTAAACTCGGCCCAAAACCGATACCCTTCCACTAAAACGGCCATATATTAAAATATGCAAATAATTTTGACCTGTTTCTAATTTGGTTGGAAATTAGACTTGATAAGCTTTCAAATGATATGTTATTTGACTTATTCCAAGTTACGGATCAAAAGTTATGATGATTTTAAAAACTGGTAAAAAAACTAGAATCACCGCGCACAGTGCAAAAGCACCGTGTCACGGGAGTGTGCACCGTCTGACGGTTCCTGGCACCGTGTCACGGTACTGAACATCATGTCACAGTGCTATTTTCAAAGTTTTTTTTGCGTCAAATTCCACCGTGGCATGGTACCTGTTGCCGTGACACGGTACTGAACACCATGTCACGGTGCTTTTTCCGTGTAATTTCCGCGATTTCCCATACCGTGACACGGTGTATAGTATCGTTCAACGGCGGACACTGCGGTGTCATGGAATTTTCTCGTGTCTTTTCCGCGTAAACCTTTCACGCGTTTTTACTTCCCGTAGGTCAAATATTTCCCGCGTAGCACTGTTGTCCACCGTGTCACGGGAGTGTGCCCCGTCTGACGGTGCCTGGCACCGTGTCACGGTGTTCTCTTCTGTGTCGCGGTGTTAATTTTTAGGGTTTTTATATTTTTAGGGTTCCGTGTGTTCCCTCTGCTCATTTTCCCTATTAATAAGACCCTCATTTCTGCAGTTCAGGGCATCAAATCCTTCTCTCTTGCTCTCTTTTACACCAAAAATAATTCTCTTCTCTTTTTCTCATATTCTAAGCCTCAAACCTATATTCCTAATTACATCATTATTCCCCTAAGCACTCCAAGTAGTCCATACTTAACCCGAGGTTCCGTCCTTAAACCAAGGCGTGAAAGGTACAAATAACCGAGGGTTTGGACCAAATCAACTCTACATTTATTTAATTTAATTTTCATTTGATTAATATTTTTTTTTTGAAGTTACTAACAATTTATTCACGATGTAGCAATTTAAAGGAACGCGCAGAATGTGAGTAAATAATTAATTTAATTACTTATTTTATTTTAATATTGCTAGTATCATGATTAGGTCATTTTATATTTGATTTGACTAACGAATTTATTGTTGAATTGCTTTCAATATTAATGTATGTTCTATTATATTTATAATCACCATATTGCATGTTTAAAGGGAATATTTAATTGAAAATCACGCCTAATAAGATAATTTGGACAACCAGTTTAGGCTCCTTTTTAATCTTATTGTTTAATCAAGTGATCACGATATTTTAGAATTATATGTTGCATTAATATTCAACTAATTTAGTATAATAATAATTTGGATCGAATTGAATATTTTGTTTGTATGCCTTTGAGATCGCAGGAATCACTTTTCACTATAAGAATCGAGTAGAGGCCAATACGGCCGAATGTGACTCCATGACTCACTTCGTACCATCATCCCCGATCCTCCTTTCATGGTTCCGAACCATATGGAGTTAGTAATCTCATGGATTATAAATGGGGTGTAACCTTCACGGGTCAATCGTTGTTGCTATCGTTGTCCCTTAATCGTGGCTGCCTTTTATGATATGTGAACGGTTTAAAGTTTCTTAAAAACTTGTTGGCGGCTCTGACAGGGTAAAGTCGTATCCCCTAATAAAAAATAATTACCTAAATCACTAACTAAGATAGACAGGGAAGTAGGGTCGATCTCCACAGGGAAACAAGTCTTTTTACTCCTAATTTATTATTATAATCTAAATTATTTAAGTAACCAATATTTATAATTAAGTATGAGACTAAACTACAAAAAATAAGAGTAGGGAGAAAACGATATATAAAGGGATCTAGGGCATAGGTTCACCAATAAATAATACTCCAGGGTAAAACATAGTAATCAATCATTGACATTGCATAAATAACATGATTAACAGGCTCTCGCAATTTATTAATCAACATAGATCTAACAGGCTCTCGCAATTTACTAGATCTAAGTTCTTATTGAAAATACCCTTTAATATCAAATTAACATCTGCTCGATTCATCAATTTAATATTGCTATACTTTTACAAGCCGCAATTGTAAAACATTAAAACAATCCAATAAGAAATTATCATGCAATACCAATAATCAATAATAGTCAATCATCAATGCATCAATTAACCAGATTGTAAAGGGCTCTCGCTACGTATTACAATCACACAATTAATTTATCGGTATTAAACCTCATCTCTCGAATCTTGACTTAACCATTTATAAATTAACTTGCCTATTGAAACTAGACCTAAACATTAATTCTCATCTCTCGATTCTTGAATCAATATTGTCAAACTCATGCATAAAAGATAGGCCTAATCTAGTCACAGAGCATTAATCCAATCAATAGGAAATTAATCTAGCATTGATAATCAACAACAATAAATTACCCCTTTATATTATTTATGGATCCCCACAAACCCTAGAAATTAAACTACTCACACATATTAAAAACTAAACTAATCAAAGTAATAAAATAAATCATGATGAAAGGAATAAAATAAATAAGATCAAAGGAAGAGAAATCGTTACCAAAATAATCTGGAATTAATGAAACAATTAAGAACAAAAGTTTAGAGAGAGATTAAGAGAGAGAAAACTAAGTAGAGAGAGAAAGTCTAAGAGAGGGAGATAGATTAAGAGAAGAAGAAGAGAGCTCCTCGCTTAAGCCTCCTAAAAACGTACTTAAACAAAACTAAAAACTACTCCTAATTAGAAACTAATTGCTCGTCAAAAGACCTTTCCATAAACACGCGCCCGATCGGGCTAGAGGCCGCCCGATCGGACCCGCCTTTTTCCTCGCACAGGTCTTCTCACAGCACCGCCTGATCGTGCTAAGCCTCGCACGATCGGGCGCGCCTGGCTTGCTGCGCATCTTGCCCTTGCGTGCATCCGCCCGATCGGGTCTATGCTTGCCCGATCGGGCCCGGTCTTCTCCGTCGAGGCTTGGACTTCGATTGGGCTAGATTTCTCGGCCCAATCAATATTTCCTCTCGGGTCTCGAATACATGGCCCAAATGCCTCGTGATCCAAATCACCGAGCCCTTAGTCACCGGCTCGATGGCTCTAGCCGGCCTTGGGCTCCAAAAATGGTCGTGTTCTTCTAGCTTCCGTAGTTGATCCAATAAGGCCCGGGAAAATGCTCCAAGAGTGCAATTTCCTGTAAAATATAACTAAAACTACGAAAACACTAGAACACACAAATTAGTAATAAAAGTGGCCCGAAAGAGCCAAAAACACTACTAATAATGACCACGGGACGGGGGTAAAACACTATATAAAATAGACATATTAAACTCCCCCAAACCAAACCTTTGCTTGTCCCTAAGCAAAGAGCTCATCAACGAACATATAAACATGCCTCACCCCAATATAAAAAAATCAAGCTCAAACGATTCAAGGTAAATCAAATAAACATGCTTCAAGGTCAACCAATCAAATCCATCTAATTGCCTTTCCTCCCTAACAATTGTCAAAAAGAGCAAACCACAAGAGCATATAGAATTCAAGACTAGTGCTCACACACTCAACTCTCATTTTATGTGGCGAGTAAAGAATGTACTCGATCTCTCTCCAACCAACCCCTTTAATGTGAACAATGCCCTCCCAACTCACATTCTCGTGTGTATAAAAACATTGAACGCTCATCCTACTAGTCGACTCGAAATATGCCAAGTCATAACTTGCATTGAAAAACAACACTTTCACATTTACATAACTTCTATGCACAAGGTCGGAAGGTCTTTTAAGCTTGTAATGTAAGGCTAGGGTAAAGGTAGGAATCATTTGGGAACAAGTGAGAGAAAAACTATGCTTAAGGGAGAAAATCCTAGTAAAACCAAAGTAAAAAATAAGTAATGACTAATCATCTCCAACATACTCAACTCCAACAAAAATTCACCAAATACAACTCCAAACAATATAAATAATCCCAACTCTTACAATTTCACTCATAAGATATAATAATGAAGAAGTGGAGTGAATAAACAAACTTTATTTTCCAAACTTGAATTTTTCATTGAAGCTCTATTATTTTTTTCCTTTCCTTTTGACTAACCTCCAACTAGAACATTTGAACACTGAACACTTTCTTTTTTTTTTTTCTTTTGATTGAAGTTCACTTTTTTTTTTTGTTGAACTTCTCTCCTTTTTCATAACATCATGCCTTATTTTTTCCAAGAAAATTTAACTTTCAAACTCATCAAAAATAAATATGATCAAAAACAAAACAACTTCTCAAATCCCACCCAAGTTGTGCAAATAATAAGCACACTACAAGCTCCCTCACCTCACTCACTAATAGCTCCCCCAAGCCAAGCTTGGGACTAGTAACCAATGAGGCAAAATAGGCTTGTAATGTGGCTAAATAAACAATAAAAGGGCACAAGCAACAATATGGGTGACAAGAAGGGAACAAATGTATCTAAATACTTTGAAGGCTACCTAAAAGAATGAACGCCTTCGTCCTCCTCATGTGCATAATAATAAGTCATGAAACACTACTCATAGTTGCAAATCAATACTCAAATTTATTGACATACCAGGAATTATGGAACTATCACACATTTCCTAACCAAATCAACTAGTCAAGCACTATATTCACAAGTAGTTGGGCAAAATTGACGCATGTTAAGGTTTCAAGACAATCAAACATCAAATCATGATCAACTAATCCACAATGCTTATCATCAAATACCAGGAATCAAAACAATTTTTCTCAAGTAAGGGGCACAGGGAAGCATGATTTACAATTCATTGGAACAAAAATAACCTAAGAAAGTAATAAAATCTATACTAAGAAAAATAAAAATAAAAAGAGAAGAGAGAGAGTGAAAGATGTACCATACGAACACGAGAACCTCCCCCCAAGCTAAATCAAACAATGTCCTCATTGTCTTAAAGGGAAGCTAGTAGTCAAGGTGACTACTCTTCATCATCACCACATCAATGTCACCAAAGCCTCGAGGATTGCAATGCATCTCTTTGGAACAAAATTGGGCAAGAAAGAAACAAAGTGTTAGTGGGAAAAAGTTCAAATTTGAGTCAGGTGCACTATTCTGATCATAACTTTTGATGTATAAATGATAATGCAGTGATTCTAATTGAATTGGAAACTAGACTTGAAGAGCTTTCCAACGACAGGTCACACGCAAAAATCGGATAAGAAACGCAAAAGTTATGGCCTATCGAAGTTGACGTAGTTTGCTGACGCGTACGCGCGCCCGATCGGGCGAGCTCTGCCTGATCGGGCCCGTGCTACTGATTTGACGGGGAAGCTTGCTGCTGCTAATTGCCCCGGGATTCCTTTAGCCCTTCGATCTTTTCTCAACTTTTCTAGTATCTGTGCACAAAATCACACTCCCACAAATATAAGATATACTCTCCTCTACCTCTCTAAAACAAAACAAAAAGAAAACACACAAACAAATAAATAAATAAAAAAAACTAAATAAAAATCAACAAAATACGGGTTGCCTCCCGCAAAGCGCTAGTTTATCAAGGTCCCGCTCGACCATACTCCTTCTCTCAATCGGTAGAATTCAATGCCTTGAGTAACTTATCAAACGCTCCTGCAAACATTTCATTAAGCACTATATAGGGCTTAATAGCAAGCACATTTATCCCTACAAAGAAAAAGTTAGGAGTACAAGAAGAGAACTCAAGGTAGAAAGAAAAATCAAAAGAGGGAGATGAAAATACACCACAACCTTCTACTTCCTCCGCTAAAAATTTAGAATTAATAGAACGAACATGGAGGTAGTCATTGTCTTTATCATCCAATAATGACTTTAAAATTTTACCCTCACAAATAACCTCATCATCAACAAAGGAATTATCAACCACCGTTTCTACAACTAATGATTTTTCAATCATCGATTCGTCAACCAATGATTTTTCAACCACAAATTCTATAACCGATGGTTCTTCATCCTCAATAACATTCATATTATTATAGTGTCCATAGACTTTTTCATCAAGAGCCTTCCAATAACTTTCATTAGCAACTAATCGTTTCCGAATACGATCATATGTTTATGGAAAGACTCTAAAATCATCCGGAGCACGCACAAAAAACTCACTATAAGGGCATTCAGGATTTTCATGACAAAGACGTTGACAACTATAGTAGTTAGGTGCTGCATAAAAATTATATAATTCTTGTAGTGACATAAGCATGGATATTTTCAACTCATAAAAAAAAAAAAAATTAAAAATTAAAAAAAAAATAATAATAAAAAAAAAATTAATTAAAAATAATCTAGACTCTAATAATAATTAGAAATAAAAATAAAACCGTTTCCCCGGCAACGGCGCCAAATTTTGACAGGGTAAAGTCGTATCCCCTAATCAAAAATAATTACCTAAATCACTAACTAAGATAGACAGGGAAGTAGGGTCGATCTCCACAGGGAAACAAGTCTTTTTACTCCTAATTTATTATTATAATCTAAATTATTTAAGTAACCAATATTTATAATTAAGTATGAGACTAAACTACAAAAAATAAGAGTAGGGAGAAAACGATATATAAAGGGATCTAGGGCATAGGTTCACCAATAAATAATACTCCAGGGTAAAACATAGTAATCAATCATTGACATTGCATAAATAACATGATTAACAGGCTCTCGCAATTTATTAATCAACATAGATCTAACAGGCTCTCGCAATTTACTAGATCTAAGTTCTTATTGAAAATACCCTTTAATATCAAATTAACATCTGCTCGATTCATCAATTTAATATTGCTATACTTTTACAAGCCGCAATTGTAAAACATTAAAACAATCCAATAAGAAATTATCATGCAATACCAATAATCAATAATAGTCAATCATCAATGCATCAATTAACCAGATTGTAAAGGGCTCTCGCTACGTATTACAATCACACAATTAATTTATCGGTATTAAACCTCATCTCTCGAATCTTGACTTAACCATTTATAAATTAACTTGCCTATTGAAACTAGACCTAAACATTAATTCTCATCTCTCGATTCTTGAATCAATATTGTCAAACTCATGCATAAAAGATAGGCCTAATCTAGTCACAGAGCATTAATCCAATCAATAGGAAATTAATCTAGCATTGATAATCAACAACAATAAATTACCCCTTTATATTATTTATGGATCCCCACAAACCCTAGAAATTAAACTACTCACACATATTAAAAACTAAACTAATCAAAGTAATAAAATAAATCATGATGAAAGGAATAAAATAAATAAGATCAAAGGAAGAGAAATCGTTACCAAAATAATCTGGAATTAATGAAACAATTAAGAACAAAAGTTTAGAGAGAGATTAAGAGAGAGAAAACTAAGTAGAGAGAGAAAGTCTAAGAGAGGGAGATAGATTAAGAGAAGAAGAAGAGAGCTCCTCGCTTAAGCCTCCTAAAAACGTACTTAAACAAAACTAAAAACTACTCCTAATTAGAAACTAATTGCTCGTCAAAAGACCTTTCCATAAACACGCGCCCGATCGGGCTAGAGGCCGCCCGATCGGACCCGCCTTTTTCCTCGCACAGGTCTTCTCACAGCACCGCCTGATCGTGCTAAGCCTCGCACGATCGGGCGCGCCTGGCTTGCTGCGCATCTTGCCCTTGCGTGCATCCGCCCGATCGGGTCTATGCTTGCCCGATCGGGCCCGGTCTTCTCCGTCGAGGCTTGGACTTCGATTGGGCTAGATTTCTCGGCCCAATCCATATTTCCTCTCGGGTCTCGAATACATGGCCCAAATGCCTCGTGATCCAAATCACCGAGCCCTTAGTCACCGGCTCGATGGCTCTAGCCGGCCTTGGGCTCCAAAAATGGTCGTGTTCTTCTAGCTTCCGTAGTTGATCCAATAAGGCCCGGGAAAATGCTCCAAGAGTGCAATTTCCTGTAAAATATAACTAAAACTACGAAAACACTAGAACACACAATTTAGTAATAAAAGTGGCCCGAAAGAGCCAAAAACACTACTAATAATGACCACGGGACGGGGGTAAAACACTATATAAAATAGACATATCAGGCTCCCTACTTTCCTTGTCCCTAATCGTATATGTCAATTTCCACTTCCTATGAGTGCCAAGCATATTTACAACATGCTTTTAACGTAGGCGCATTTCGAACGACGCCTACAGGTACAATTCGAGATTAAACCCCAATTTATCACGATGATAGAAAGGAAGCAATTCAATGGAGCTAAGGGTGAAGACCCAAATCTTTATATTGCAGACTACTGTTAGTATTGTAATACCATCAGGCAAGCTGGGGTCACTTAGGAGCAAATCAGGGAGATTCTCTTTCCTTTCTCTTTATGAGGAAAAGCCAAATTATGGTATAATGGATTGAATAGAACTGCACTTGGTATAACTGACTGGGAGACTCTTGTTTTAAATTTTTATAATAAATACTATCCTGCAGAGACAACAGCTGTACTAAGGAGCGCTATTCAGAACTTTGCCCAAGAGGCCGATGAAACTCTATATGAGGCTTGGGAAAGGTTCTAGGATCTACAGAGAGAATGCCCCCACCATAATCTGGCACAATGGCAGTTGATCCAAGCCTTTTACAATGGGATAGGAAACTCATCTAGAATAATATTGGATTCTGCAGCTAGTGGGAGGTTTATGAACCTTAATTTTGATGATGCAGGTCAAGTTATTGAAGATATGGCAATACATAATTCCCAATATGGGAATCCCAGAGGCTTTGCTAATAAAGGGAAATATAGTATCCTTTTTACAAGCTCAATTAACCTCTATTTACCAGAAATTAGATAATCTTAGTACTGTAAATGTAGCTAATGTTTCTGCAATTAATAATAATGCTAATGAGACTTTCTGTGAAAATTGTGGAATTGTAGGTCATTTGGAGCAAGATTGCAGGAGTTCCGTGGAGCAAGTCAATGCCTTTCAAGCTTATAGGCAGAATGACCCATACTCCAACACCTACAATCCTGGGTTTCGGAATCATCCATATCTTTCCTACCGGAGCACCAATGTTCAAAATCCGCCACCTCCACAACAATCACAGGCGCCACAACAACCACAGCAGAAATATTACCACCCTAAGGCTGGCCAGAAGAGCCAACCACAACAACCCTCCTCATCTTCCGACCCTACTTTAACAGAATTTAAAACGATGCTGGCTAGTATGCAGAAGCACATGGAGAGTAGAGATTTCCAAATTGATTCGATCATAGCACATAATAAAATTGTAGATAATCAAATTGCGCAGATTTCTGCTACTCTACAAGCCCGTCAACAGGGAGCCCTGCCAGCACAGCCAACCAGGCCTACATATCAAGCTTTTGCAATTACTCTAAGGAGTAGTTCACACTATGAAGGGCCCCTATGCCCAGAGATGATGAACCTATTTTAATGAATAATGCTAATCTTGATTCCATTAAACCTGACAATGTAGCTAATAAGCCTGTAGGGCTAAAGAGTAGCACTAATATTTCTGTTAATACATTGCAGGGTACCACTCCAGGGAAGGTAGCAGCTCCAAATAAGAGTTGTAATGCTCCAAAGCCAGTTATCAAACTTCCATTCCCCAATCGTCACTTGAAAACAAATTTGGATAAGCAGTTTGGTAAGTTTCTGGAGATGGTTAAAGATTTGCAGGTAATAGTTCCCTTCACTGAATTAATTACACAAATTCCTGCATATGCAAAATTCATGAAGGAAATATTGACTAGAAAAAGGTCTATTAGTGAGGTAGAGACAGTCGCTTTCACTGCAGAATGTAGTGCCGTACTTCAAAATAAATCTCCACCTAAACTGAAAGATCCGGGTAGTTTTTCTATCCCTTGTCATATTGGTAATCTAATGATTGATAATGCAATATGTGATTTGGGTGCTAGCGTTAGTGTCATGCCATTGTTTGTGTGTTCCAAGCTAAATATGGATAATTTAAAAGCTACTAATATTACTCTACAAATGGCCGACCGTTCTTTTAAATACCCCTTAGGTGTTTTAGAGGATGTTCCTGTTGATTTTGTTGTTCTTGATGTGGCTGAGGATATGCAAACGCCAATTATTAGGGTAGACCATTCCTTAACACTGCAGGAGCAATTATAGATGTGAAATGTGGCAAATTGACGCTATTAGTAGGGGACGATAAAATTACTTTTAATCTGAATAATACCCCTAAAAGCCCCATGACAGAGGAGAAGTGTTTTAGTGTTAATGTGATTCATAATTATTCTAACAAGCCCCAAGCTCTTGTAAAAGATCCCTTAGAGGCTGTATCTTGTGTTACATCTTCTAAAGATGAAATAGACAAATGGCAAAAGGAAGTTGATGCAACAAAAAGATCCCTCTACACTTTCGGTCTTGGCTTTGAAGATGAGAAGGTGGAAATAAACAAGCTAGCTGTGGAAATTGAGCCCATAGTAAGTGTTTCGCCAGATCGAGTTGCAATTGCTCAATCTAGTGATAATTTGAAGCAACCATCGATCAAAAAGGGGTCTCTAGTGTCACTACTACAAATTCCTTACTATTCCTACACTTTTTTTCCGACACTTAATGAACTGTCGCTGTTGTTATTTTTTTCCCTTATAATTTCGACGCTTTATAACATCGCTAAATTATCCCACTAAATCATGCCAAACATAAAAAGCGGGCTCTAAATTTTTGTTTAGCGCCTCTCCAATTTTACCAAAAAATAGGGCACCATACATATCTATCTATTAAAAAAGTGAAAAAAAAATAAAAAAAGAAAATCAACCTAAGCTATAGCGTGGAAGTTATAGGGTTCTATTCTAAAGTGTAAACAGTAAGCCATTGAAACAAAAATTCTCAAAATTCTTGTGCACTCAAAATTCTCAAATACCTAGCTATTGAAGATTGATTCATGGTTAATTGGTGATTTCTTTGGCGGAAATTCAAGAATCAATTGTAGATTAAGAGGTAAGAACTCTAATTTCTTTTGTTTTCGTCTTATTAATTGATCATTTTTCTGGGCTCCAATTTGTTGTAATCCTTTTGAAATTGTTCGTTGTTTGATGTGACTTTGATTTTTCTTTGTATTTTCTACCTGCAATTCATGTGTTTTTCTTGACTACAATTGCTACAATAACTCTCTATTTTTATTATTTTTGTGGGATTTTCTCTAATGTAATTGGGGCTTTCCTTCTGTTCGGGGTTTTGTTTGGAATTTCAAGATCTTCTGGGTTTTTGTTAGGAACTTTCTTATATCTTCATCATCCTACTTAGATAAAAGTAAAATAATCTATTGATATTAATTTTCTGTCTAAGATCAGAATTTCCTTTGATTAAAATTTGAAACTTTGGTACTATGTTTATTATAATAGTGAATTGAGATTGTGACCCACTAGTGCTGTAATATAGTTTTAATATTTACACATGCAACTTCAAATATGAGTTTTTAGGTATTAAAATTACTTCTACGTTATTAGTGATGTGCTGTGTGAAGTATAACAGTCAATAGATGATTGGGATTAAGCAAAGGATAGTTACGACTTGCTTTTTAATGGAATTTTCTAATATACACAAATCAACTAGTTGTCTTAGCTTAGTTTAATCCCTAAATTACGTAGAAGGTCTGCTCCTATAAGTTTTCTTTATGATAAAAGCATAGTGTTCTTGGTCCTACACTATTTAGTTAAAGAGTCTTAAGTGTCTTCCTTGGATATAATTGACTTCTTTGAATTTTTATATCTAAAAATTGATTCTTTAAGGTGAAACATGACTGCATATATACTAATTGACACAAAGAATGAAAAAGACAAAAAAATAAAAAAGGCTTTGTCATAACATTACAAATTTGAGTTAAGGATGTTCCTAATTATAATTCTTAGACTATTATTGTATATCACCATATGGTATAGATAATTAAGTTGAGGAAACTATTGCAAAGTTGAGTCACATGATAACATTCAGTTATAAGTTAACTGTTGGCTTGATCGAGGTTAGATAGGTCGTTGGTTCTACTAACCCTAATCAAATTAACAATTTATAATGCCTAAACTTACACTAAACTAGTTAGTGGCAAGTAAAGGGTCGAACCACTAAGGAAGCTCACTCGTCCAACATCAATATCACTAATGCAAGAGTCAAGAGGGGAAATGTTTTTGTTGATATATTGGATAAAAAGCACTAAAACTATGAATAAGCAAAGATAAAGACGAATAAAATCAAGAAAGAACAACGCTAGGGATACGGGGGTGTCAAACATGATTAGAAAAAAAGGGGAATAATCGTAGTTATCATGAAGAACATGCCAAAGAACACAAGATCCTACCTAAACAATTCATTTTCATGCAATAGTCTAGGCAAATCAATGAAAGAGGTCTATGCTAATTAGGATCATTCTCATGCATCCCATTAGGCACAAGCTAACCAAAGAATAAAGGGGCACAATACATGGAACTCCATTTTTAACAACTCATTCTCATGCAATCATTAAAATAGAGGTGATCTAAATCTAGTTCAAATCATTTTCATGCATTTAAACTAGAAGGCAATCAAATAAAGTGCTACAATAATCTCAAGTCAATAAAAATCATATCTTTCATCAATTTAAGGTATGTAATCAATCCACTATCATCATTCATCCAACATTCAACACATATTTTCCACCCCCTTCCCCTAGCTAAAAGATTAGCCTAGAGAAAGGAGATTAAACATAATAGCAAAACCAAAAATATATTCAAGAAACACAAAACAAAACATGATTAAAAACAATGAAAACAATAATAACTAGATGAACTAAAAAGACTAACAAAAATAAGCAACAATAAAGCAAATAAATAAAGCTAAAGGAAAGGATTAGAGATTACTAGAGAGAGGATTAATGAAAGATGAAAACTTGAAGGAATTGCTTGATTGGAAATTAAACTTGACCAAAATTGATTACTTGGAAGAAAATTGAGCAATAATCAACTTTATCTCTCTAAAAACTATCTAATCTAACCCTAAGAGAGAGAATCTCTCCTAAACTAACTAAGAAAATAGCATAATGGCCTCCCCTCTAATTACCCCCAAAAATGGGTATTTATACAAAGCTCATAAAACTAAGAAAAATAAAAGAAATAAAAGAATGAGAAAATTAAGGAAAAACAAAAGAAAAAATAAAATAGAAAGGAAATAAGAAAAGGAAAAGGAAAATATAAAAAGAATTAAGAAAATAAAATAAAATAAAAGAAAAAGAAATTAAAATAAACCCACAAATCCCCCAAATTCCCTCAGCCACGATTTCCACTTCTCTTTCATTTGGCTGCTCTGATTTGCATCACCTTCATCACCATCACCACGCATCCCCTCATCTTCACCGTTCATCATCATCATCTTCATCAAGCATCATTAAAACACGGCCGTTGGATTTCATTAAAATCACGTGCAAAGCTCGTGATGTGGTTCAAATTGAACCCCGATCTACGCGCCCGCGAAGACACCGCGCAGAGGTCGCACAAATGCTACTGTATCATTCTGATTTTGGACTCCATTTGCGCGCCTTCTGACAGTGCTGCGCGGCCGCGAGTAGCTCCTATTGAATTGGGGCTAAATTTGGGTAATTAATTACCAATTGCGAGGCTGCAAATTCCGATTGATGCGAGGTGAGAACAGGGTGTGTGCGCGGCGGTGGCTGGTGCTGCTGGTTGTTGTTGTTGGGTTGCGCGTTGGTGGTACGCGTGGTGGTTTCGGTGCGATTGGAGGTGGTTTGGTGGTGGCTGGTGCTGCGAATTATTGCGGTTTGGTGATGTTGGGTGGTTAGTGGTGAGCTGCGAATTGTTGTTGTTGGGGTTGTGAGGTTGTGTTGAGAAGGCAGGGAGCAGGGGAAGTGATGTTGTGTGTGTTGTTTGGGGTGGTGTATGATAGGAGATGGGTGTGGTGTAGGTTAAGAGGGCAGCAGCAGGTTGGCTTGTGCATTATGCCTCGAACCTTGGACTTTGAACTCAAACATGACCTTGAAACCCGGAACACCTACAACCAAAAACACGAGGGTGAATTGGAAAATAAAATAAAATAAATAAAATAAAGTAAAATAAAGTAAAATAAAATAAGATAAATAAAGTAAAATAAAGTAAAATAAAATAAAATGCTAAAACTAAAGAAATAATAAAATAAAATACGAAACTAAAATAAATAAGAAAATGAGATAAAAAGAGAAATTATTAAAAATAAAAACTAACGACTTAAACTACAAACATTAAAAGAAAGAAAAATAAAATAAAACACGAAAATAAACTAAAAACTATAGAAAATTACAAAAATACTCAAAATAAAGATAAAAGACGAGAATAATAAAATAATAGAAATAAAGGATATAAAAGGTGAAATTATTGGAAAATAAGCCGGAATACGACTCAATAAACACCCTAAAAGTGACATAAAAGTCACTTATCATGGCTTTATGAACAAAAGTCTCATAGACAAGACCTTCAACTTTTTTTAAGTTGGATGAGTTATTGTTATTCTTACCTGACAGAGGGCGATTGCAATTTCTGGTCCAATGACCCGTATACCTTAACATAGTATATACCTTAATAATTTTTCTAGATATAGTTAATAGTGAAATAACATCTTATTTCTTTTTACCATTGTAAGAGCTTAGAGTATCTATGAGATTTATATTCATATTGCTTCTATATGACCTTGTTAGGTTATACTGTTATAAATCAAAGTTAGATGCCTTTCATTGTGGCTTCGAGTCTTTTTTTTATAGTATACTTCAATGCTTACTTTTTTTAAAAAAAAAAAAAAAAATTGTTTGTAAGGATAATCTTATTTGCAAAGCATGGATATCGATACAAGTTGGATTGAACTACCCAATAACCATCCAACTTATATTAGTGGAACTATCAAATTCATTAAGTTGGCTAAAGAAGGGCTTGTAGATGGAAAAGCTCTCTGCCCTTGTAAGAAATGTAGGGTGGATGAGTGGTTGACAATACCAGAAATAGAGGAGCATATTTTGTTTCAAGGTTTTGACAAGCGATACAAGAAATAGATTTTTCATGGAAGAGGACCAGTCCTTGAGCGCATGTTTAGTGATCAGCATGGTTCAATTGGGGATATTGCTGGAAGCACTAGTCAACGGGCTCAACATAGGGTTATAGGTCGAGATGATATGAGAGGCTTATTAGGATATGCTTTTGGTGTTAATATGTCCAATGTGAATGAGCTTGAACCTGTATATCCACATCATGTTGGATCTAGTGATCAAAGTGAGCCTAACTTTTTTTGCCATTCCTCAATTAATGAGCCTACTCCATCCGCAACGCAAGTGATGAATGAAAAAGAAAAAGCTAACTTTGAGAGACTATTAGAAGCTTCAAATAAGGAATTATATGATGGATGTAAGACATTCTCTAAACTTTCATTTCTTGTGCGAATGTTCCACATAAAGTGTATGCATCACTTATCTGCTGAGTCCTTTACAATGATTCTTGAACTCCTAATTGAAGCATTTCCTCAAATTATGGAGTTCCCATCTTCATTTTATGAGTCCAAGAGAATGATTAATACCTTGGGTCTTGGGTATGAAAAAATTGATGCTTGCCCTAATAATTGCATTCTCTATCGAGGTGAACATTCGGACAAGGATGAATGTGATGTATGCCATGCTTCGAGATGGAAAACAACTAAGTCTAAAGAAGGTAGTACAAGTGGGGAAAATAAAGATGTAAAGAAAGATGAACCTGCGAAGGTATTTCGATATTTCCCTTTAATCCCAAGGTTAAAAAGACTTTTTATGTCTTCTAGGACAGCAGAAGATATGATATGGCATGAGAAGGATAGCGATAAACAAGAAGGTATATTGAGGCATCCTGCTGATGCTTCAGCATGGAAAGATTTTGATGATAAATATCGTGATTTTTCTTCTGATCCCCGAAGTGGGAGACTAGGGCTTGCTAGTGATGGTTTTAATCCTTATATCTTAATGAATACCACGCATAGTACATGGCCAGTGGTGTTAATGATTTATAATCTCCCACCATGGTTATGTATGAAACGTTCTTCATTTATTCTTTCCTCTATAATTCCTGGAAAATCAAGTCCCGGAATTGACATTAATATCTATTGCAACCTTTAGTGGATGAGTTAAAGTTATTATGGGAGGGAGTAGATGCATTTGATGCTTACAAAAAACAATATTTTAAACTGCGTGCTGCTCTAATGTGGACAATCAACTATTTTCCAGCTTATCCAATGTTATCAGGGTGGAGTACGAAAGGCTATCATGCATGCCCTTCTTGTACCCATGAAAATTCTGCTGTAAAGTTGGCAGGTAAAATGTGTTACAAAGGGTTTCGAAAGTGGTCGTCCATTGATCACTCGTATCGATTGCAAGCCCATTTGTTTGATGGGACACAAGAGTATGGTCTTGCTCCAAGCCGTCACTCAGGGACTGATGTTCAAACTCATCAACAAGAAGGGGTTGCATATACATATGGGAAAGGGAAAAAACCTTCTAAAAAAAAGAGAGCAAGACAAGATGATGATGATGATGACGAAGAAAATTATGATTCTGATGTTTTGTGGACCAAAAAGAGCAAATTTTTTTATTTGCCTTATAGGGAGCATAATCCTCTTCGTCATAGTTTAGATGTTATGCACATTGAAAAAAATGTGTTACAATTTCTTAGTCACTTTACTAGATGTAGATAAGAAATCCAGGGATGATGAAAAAGTTAGAAAGGCAATGAAAGAAAAAGGAATAAAGCCACATCTTTGGATTAATACTAGTCCAAACGGGCAATCAATTATGCCTCCTGCTTCTTATTCTATGTCAAAAGAGGATAAACTACGATTCTTAATGGTATTCCAGAAATTAGGAGTTCCGGATGGATATTGTTCTAACCTCTCAAGATGCGTGAATATGAAACAAAAAAAGTTTCAGAATCTTAAGAGTCATGACAACCATGTCATTATGAAAGACCTTTTGCCTGTAGCTCTACAAGCTTCAAGAACTACAGAAATTGTTGATTTGGTGTCAGAGTTGTCATCCTTTTTCAAAATTGTGTGCTCTACCACCCTTGATGTGAAAGTGTTGGATGAGATACAAACCAAAATTGTTTTAACTCTTTGTAAGATGGAGATAGATTTTGTACCGACATTTTTTACAATCATGGTTCATTTGGTCATTCATTTAGTGGAGGAAGCCAAACTTGGTGGACCAGTCCATTATAGGTGGATGTATCCTATTGAAAGGTTAGCATTTAAAATTAAATATTTAATCTATCAAATATTTTTATGTATTAAATATTTATATTTATTTTCTTTGAACTGTATTTGGTAGGTACTTGGCCCATTTGAAATCATTTGTGAGTAACAAAGCGCAACCAGAAGGGTCAATTGCAGAAGGATACCATTTAGAATAGATGATTAACTTTTGTTCAAGATACTTAGAAGAAATTGAGACCTTATTTTATAGGCTGAAGAGAAATGACAATCATATTCTGGATACAAGTGCTTATTTATTTAATTCTGGTGGTCGATTCATTGGGGCGAAGAAAATTGCTCGTTTAGATACTAAAAGTCTAGAGCAAGCACATCGCTACGTTTTACTTCATTTTGATGAGATGGCTGAATTTCGTGAGTAAGTATTAAGTTAAGTTCCTTAATATATTTTTCTGTCTTTTATTTGTATGGTTGTTGTTTCTATAATTCAAGTGTTTTGATATTTTACAGTGAGTTCTTACGCCAGAAGCGACGTGAGAATCGATTTAGAGGAGTACGAAGTGACACAATAATAGAGTATGATTGGATTATAAAAGATTTCTGATTGGCTTAGAGCCCAGATTGTTATATATAGACTTCTGTTAAAATGAGACATTATTCATTAATTTTTTTTGCTTACTTTATTAGTTATTTTGTCATTTCAGGTACATAACATAGATAGCAGTAGTGAGCAAGGGAAGCTAAGGAAAGCTTTAGCAAGTGGTTTATATGATCGTACTACAGAGTAAAAAGGCTTTGTAATCAATGGCTACAAGTTTCTGACTGTAGACCATGAACTCTACCGCAGGACACAAAATTCAGGAGTTATGGTCGAGGCAGATGGCTAGTTTTACTATGGAAAAGTCAGGAAAATATATGAATTAAGTTATTATGGGACTTATAAGGTTGTGGTGTTTCGGTGTGATTGGGAAGACATTAGTAAGGGACTGAAGAAATATAAGAATGGGGGTATTTCTATCAACTTTTCAAAGTTGATGCATAGTGGACGATTAATGAAAGATGATCCTTTTAATTTTTCATCTCAAGCGAAACAGGTTTTTTATGTTGAAGATGAGATAGAAAAAGGGTGGTTACATGTTATAGAATCTAAGCTTAGGGATTTTTTTGAAATGGGAGATGAATAATTGATGTGTAACTACTGTTTCCATTTTGAATGTTGGTATTACATGCATGAACTGAAATTTCAGATTTAATTTACCATTTTATTTTGAGTTTTGTTTATTATTAGACAAGTTTATTTTCTATATGTAGCTTGAAACTTTTTTTTTTTCATGAAAATTAACAAGTTTATGTGTAGCAGCTGAATATGTTTCGTAGCAAAAGAATCAGGAGCAATTATGGTAATGATCAAGGTCAGAGAACCGGTCAAGGAGCAGGCCAGGGAACAGGCCAGAGAACAGGTCAGGGAACAGGTCAGGGAACAGGTCAAGGAGCAAGTCAGGGAACAAGTCAAGGAACAGGTCAGGGAACAAATCAAGGAACAGGTCAGGGAACAAGTGTTGCTTATACAGTCACTTCTGATGAGCTTAATAATTCCAATGCATCTCAAATGAATTTTGGTGAAAACTCTTCCAATGACAATGGGAATTAATTGAAGCGTGTAGAAATGGTGGATGTTCAAGAAGGAATGCCAAGAGAAAGAAGCGCTCCATTCTTGTAAATGGGAACTCTTCTACTGACGAAGCCCAAGATTGGAGTGATGATGTTAACTTTGATGAAAGAGAGGATGTTCGTGCTATTGGTAAGATACCTTACACGAGTATTTGTTTTCAGACACATCATGATTTTTTTTAAAAAATAATACATGTACTTCTCCCCTTTTCTTATTCAATTTAGTTCTGGAAATGACCGTATGTGATATCTTTGCTCTGTATGTGTAACATGTAGTTCTTTATTCTGAACTGTGGTGGTGTTTGTGTTGTATATTGTTGTAATATAAGAAGTATTTCAAGGCTATATTCTAAAATAAGAAGATCGAAAAGATGATCTCGTGACAATGAAAGAGTACGGTGTGTCGTGATGCAAATCACTGACTTGAAAACGAAATTCCGGCGCAACCAGGGTGCAATATTGTATTCGCCGGCACGTTCCCTAAGGTTAACACACCACTTCCACACAAAGACACTTTTGGGTGGAAGGTTGGAGCCAAGTAACTTATGCCCAATATAGAGTATGTGTTTAAGCAAGCTTGTGTTTGATATGTATTTCTTGTGTATGTCAAAATCAGAAAACATCCTCCTATTTATAAAGATGAATAAAGAAGATGAAAGATCATGGAGGAATCTGTAATGAACCAAAAAGAGAAATCAGAAATATTATGGTGATTAAAAACACCATAATCAACCTCTTAAATGGGGGGTTACAAGAAATCAAACAAGAAGAGGAATCCAAGGGAACCGTTGGAGTTCAACGGACAAACACGCGCCCGATCGGGCTAAGCTCGCTCGATCGGGCGGATCGGACACTCCTTTTTTCCAGATGTCTTCTCAAGCCCGGTCGGGCGGGGCTCGCCCGATCAGGCGCCAGGTCGGGCGCCCGATCGGGCGGAGCTTGCCTGATCGGGCGGCGGAACTCTAGAATTTTACGACTCTTCTCGCGCCTGATCGGGCGGGTCTCGCTCGGTCGGGCGCCCGATCGGGCGCTTGATCGGGCGCCCATATCTGACCCTTTGAATTTCCTTTCTTTATTTCCAACAATCCCCCACTAAAGGAAGGGAAGAAAAGCCAACAAAAGATGAGGATAAGCAACATATTGGGCATAAGAGGAGATCAATACATAACACTTAGATATTACATAAGTAATTTGAAATCTAGTGCTTAGTGAAATGAGACAGTGAATTACAAGTATAAGGGTGGACAAACCTTGAAACCCTTAGACTCTTGATCAAAGAGTGGACTAGCCTTGAAACTCCAAGATTTAATTCAAGACCCCCACATCACATACCTTTCTCCAAAAATTTACTTGAACTCCGCGAAGAGATATGCTCTTTTATAGCCAAGCATATTCACCTTAGGTCTAGTGGAAGCTCTAGGAAATCCGCCCAAATTTTCCATAGAAGATGGCTAGTCTTCACAACCACACAGGTGAATCACAAGCACTTCTCAAAAGTACTTAGTCAACGGGGTTAAAACATGTTCATAAGAACTCAACAAATGCTGCATTATAGCCATTTACCCCCACATGACCATGGATTCATTAAGAGCTTAACGCTCAACCTCACAATAAGCATAAACAACGGTGATCCAAAGTTTTAGTGCATCCACCCAAACAATTGGATTCATTAAGAGTCAAAGGACTCAACCTCAAACGGTGGATCAATCAAGTGCGTCTCAAATAGTACCAACCAAAAATGGTCTATTGATCCATTAAGAACTCAAAAGAGTCCGCCCTCAAACAAGAATTACAACACATGTCATAGGGATAGGAAAGTAATGCTTTTCCACATGGACTTAAGGCCTATCCCCCTCGACATTTCCACAAATTATCAAAGATTGTGTTACATGTCCCAAATTTCCTTACCATAGTGCAAAATTATTTTGCTAGAATATTTTTTCCAATGAGGAAAACTAGCATGTTTTCAACATCAACTTAATTTGCACAAATGGTTAGAAAAATATATCACTTAGTTTTTCACCATTAGATGAATAAGTAATAAGACAACGAACCCAAGACTTGAAATTTCAAAACCTTAATCAATTCCAATCCTTGAAAATAACATAGCCGCATTTGTGAACTTTCTTCATCAACCATCAATCACCAACACTTGCCTTCCGAAAGATGAAGTAAATTTAAACAATGTTAGTCATTCATTATTAGGTTTGTAAAATATTGCACTTCAACTATTTCACAAATATATGCTATGTTAAAATAAAATGCAATGCATGTCACTGTCACATTGCTAAATGTATTAGCATACTCCACTCAAGACATACTTTAAGACCTCTTTAAAGTACATACACATAATTCATGCTAAAACATACTCCACTCAAATGATAACATGAACAACAAATATCATATCATTGCATAAATCTTTCCAATCACAAAACATGTATGATACTTTGAAAAAAACCAAATCTCATAATGATCATTATTATTCTGAAAATAATAAAACATATTGTCATAATCCAAATCGTGAAAATTGCTCAACAAAATTGGAAAGATAAGAATTTCAAGAAAGTTGTTAACTACAAATCACATGTGATTCTCGACACCACCACATTTCTCACATTGTAGAAATAGCACAAAAATATATATTACCTTGAAGCAAGTAGTGAGAAACAAACTTAATCACAAGTATTAGATTCTCACAAGGTACTAACCACACTCTTGTACCACTCCCTAGGTAATAATCTCAAGTCAGCTCATACTTGAACTTATAACTCACACTTGAACTTCAATTCACATTTCTTATCTTCAACATGGAGCTC
The DNA here is from genome assembly GCF_948465745.1 of Chenopodium album. Taxonomy (NCBI): domain Eukaryota; kingdom Viridiplantae; phylum Streptophyta; class Magnoliopsida; order Caryophyllales; family Amaranthaceae; genus Chenopodium; species Chenopodium album. Next base: position 38,726,039 of record NC_137841.1, on the reverse strand, counting down.
ACCAACCAACCCACTTAAGTCATCACTCAGAAGGCTTAACAAACCACTAGAGGGCAACTTATCATCAAGGACTAAAGATCCGAAATAATTAAGTCATCCAAGTAAGACCTACATCGTTCCATTAAGACAAGAAAGACAAAGTCACCTTTACTCACAAAAATAGCATTGATAAATACTTTATAAATACTTTATTCAAACAACTTATTTATATATGTATTATTCTTATATGCTTGAGTTGTAGATTCTGAAGGAAATGTGCAGTTATGGAGTGGTTCTATACAGCCACATGATGTGTGGTTTCTTGAAAAAGGAGTCAGTTTTGAAGTTACATTCAACGGATTTTGCCAACCAATTAGAAAGGGCGGATCAATTCTTGTGAAATTCATTTCAAGTATCGTTAAGAAAGATGATATTTGTCCTATAAGAGATGTAAATTGGCGAAATGTGAATAAAACAATACTAGGTGATATTGTTAATTTGATTCGTGTAAGTGGTTTTAATTATATTTTTCATTCAGTTGATTCCTTGACGTATACATATATTTTATAATATTATTATATCCAAAAAATATATGAATTTTTTAGGAAAAATTCATCATTCCAGATGGTAAAATATATGATGATGCAATGCTTAAGCACGTGGGTAAGCATCGTAGGCAGTGGAAGTTTGAGCTCAAAGCTAAATATTTCAATCCCACAGTACGAACTAGAACACAAATTGAAAATGATAGGCCAGGAGGAATTGTTCGTGAAAATTGGCTTCCGTTGGTTGAATATTGGTTTTCAAATAAGAGCAAGGTACTCTGTTACAATCTCTGTTTTACATTTTGCTTTCCGATTTAAAGTCATTTTGTTAATTAATTGAATGGTTGTTGATTTAATGACATGAACTTACTTTTGTTATGATAATGTTAGAATTATTCTGAAATCGGAAGAGAAGCACGTGCTTCTTTGGGACATCTACATACTAATGGTGCTACGAGCTTTGCTAATTCAAGAGACGAATTTGTATGACCGATGCATTTGCTGACACTTTATTCATAAATATTAATCTGTTTTTGTGATTTTAAAATATATTAATTGAATGATGAATTCGCTTATGAAGGATATTGAGCATGGAAGAGAGCCCGGTGCTTATGAGTTTTTTGATAAAACTCATCAACCAAAGAATGGATGCTATCCTAACAACACAAATACTGGAGAATTCATTGTATTATTTCCTAACTTATTTCATATTTTATTTTAATTACCTTCTAACCTTGTTATTATACACTTTACATGTGTGTGACTATATACTTCCATGCAGGAGATGGCAAAAAAAAAAAAGGATTGATTCAAGTGCTGCAAATTCATCAACTCCGAAGCCTCAAGAAGTGATAGAGAACAAAGTCTTCAATGATTTGATGTACGATAAGGATAAAAAAAACCAAAGACCATTGGGTTATGGATTTGGGGTGAACCATAATGACGTGTTTGGAGTTCATGCACTATTGCGAAAAAAGGGGCACTTCTTATAACAGTAGCAATGACCAGATTATGAAAGCTGATTTTGCAAGGTATAAGAGGCATACCACAAACCTCTTAATGAGTCTGACAACACAGATAACTAACGTGTTGGATGCAGTGCGAAGCGGTAATGTCTCTAATGAAATGTTAGATGCTACTTCGACAGCATTACGCTCCATACATGCTCAGGTCAGCATCCCTTTTTGTAAAAATATGTAACATTTTTTTGTTTATAAATTATATATATACAGTGGTAACCTTTGACTGGTTCTGGTAGCCTTTGGGAATCTGTTCTCTCGATTGTTCAGTTTATTTATCTATGTTATGTAGTAGTATCCTAAGTACTATCCTAAAAACTAATGTTCTCTATTTTGCTTTTTCTTGGACTGATGTTGGAGCTAGCAGATTAGTGGAGCTAATCTGGGATTTTGGCTCTTTTGGTTGTACTGCTATTATTATTAATTAATTATTTTCCTTGGTTTCTAAAAATAATAGTGGTAACTTATAAGGTGTACATGGATTAAAGTGCACCTTTAAAATAGTAAGCTGTAGGTTTATTTGTTATGGAATAGGAATCTCATATTTACTTTTTGTATTATATGGCTCAAATAAATTGCACAACATATTAATTGATGTCTTTTTTTCACAGAATATGGAAGAATCAAATGGAGCTGATGATGAAGATGAAGACGAGGATGAAGATGACTTGGATCTTTCTACTTGATTGGGCATGGAAAAATAGCACACATATTTTTCTCATTAAATATGGGAAACAATACAACATACATTATGGAATAGGAATCTGTTTTTTTTTTGTTGACCATTGTTACAAATGGAGATCGTTAGTGAACTTAATTTCTTGTTTAGAATTTTAGCATTGTCGGGAATTATGATTATGTTATTTTGATGATGAACGAATTTTAAGTTTATGTATGGATTGTCGGAGATTGTGGTTTTGTTATTTATAGAATGAGATGTGTAGTATTACTTTTCTTTTTGTTTAACTTTTACTTATTTATTATATTATGTGAGTGCAAATAGAATTTATTTTTGACAACTAGTAGGATACATATGGTCCTATAAATTATTTCATATAAGGCGACGCTTGAAAGAGTTGAAATAGATATAAGATATGAGAAAATCTCGACACCTTGATGCGCCCATTAATTCCTGTAAAAAATCACCAAAATTAATCTCGACGCTTTTTAGTGTCTAAATACTTCCCGCTTTTTTCAAAAAACAGGTATTTCCGACACTTTAGAATGTCAAAAGTGTAAGGCGGGAAAAAAAATAAATTTATTCCTCTAAAAAATAGTGACACTTTAAAGTGTCGGAATGTGAAGTATAGATGCTTTAAAACGTCGATATTATTGACAAAACGAAGTGTCGGGAATTTCCGACATGCGAAATTCCGACACTTTACAAAGTGTCTGTAGTTACTTTACCGACACTTTGAAGCGTTGAGAAAACACGGAAAATGTGTAGAAAAGGCTAGGGTATTCTAGTAGTGTGTGTAGTAGTAAAGAACCCCTAGTTCAAATCAAGGAGGATCCACCAGATAAGGTGAATTGGCGTCCCACAGGGTATGTTAGGAAGTCGCGTCATGGTCTAAACACTGCTAGACCGGGTGAGAAACCACCGGACCAAGCGGTAGGCCAAGGGTCCTAGTTTTAATACTTGGTAAGAGGGTCATGCGGGACCTAGATAAACCAGCGCTTTGCGGGAGGCAACCCGTATTTTCTTGCTTTCTAGACTAGTTTTTCTTTCTTTTTCTTGTGAAAGGAGAGAGGAGGGAGTTTATTGAGTTTTTGTACAGGTTTTAAAGAAAAGAGTTGGTTAAAATTTGAAGAAAAGAGGAAAAAAAAACCCCTGTACTAATGTTGTCTCAGGCCCGACCGGGTGAAGCACCGCCCGATCGGGCGCGAGACTAAGGGTTCAAATTCAAGAATTTTCTCCCGACCGGGCGAAGGGCGTCCGATTGGGTGCGATAATTGACGAAATACGGAGATTTTAATCGCCCGATCAGGCGAAGCGCGCCCGACCAGGCTCGAGAGTCGAAGAAAAATCGAGCGGATTTTCGCTTGACCGGGCGAATAGCGCCCGACCGGGTGCAAGAGGAGTTTAATTTCTAGAATCAGATCGCCCGACCAGGCGACAGCCCGCCCGACCGGGCGTGGATACCTCCACCCGTATCTTCTTCTTCTTCCTTCTTTCTTTTCTCATTTCTTCCTCTTTCTACCATTTTTTCTCTCTCTAAAACCTTAAACTCTCGAACTTCTCTCTAAGATCTCGTCTCCATTCCTCATCCAAATTCAATAATTTTTACATATTTATAACCCCCTCTTCATTCTCTACATTCCCATACCAAAATCCCCAAATTCTGTTCAGAAAAAGAAAAAAAATCTTACCCATTTTTGAAATATGGCATCAAAGAGGTCGATGATAATTCTAGGGAGGAGTTCTAGCTCAAGTCAACAATTCGATCCGGAATTGCAACTTTCGCAATGGCCAACCATCCGAATTTCTACCCCGGAGAAAAGAGAACGACTTGAACAACTCTACGGGCGTGAGGTAATCCTTCACGGTGGTTACATCGTCCTACTCTTGAATCCTATGGCTTATATGGTTATGTGAAACGTTTTTTGAACGATATAGGGATGAGAAAATTCGTAGATATGCATTACCCTACTTATCGTGAATTAACATGTGAATTCATTTCTTCTTTGTCTGTTGCAAATAGCAAAAATGGTCCAAAATTAATGTTTAGGTTAAATAATAGAAATATTGTTTTAACCTTTGTTGATTTTTGTAAGATTTTTTATTTAAATTCTGAATCACCTAACCAATGAAATGAAAATTATAAAATGGAAGATATTTATCATGTTTTGACTGGTTTACCGACGCCTAACGCCCAACATGCTAGTGCCAGACCCATCTATCACCCTGTACCTAAAATCTGGCAAAGATTTGCAGGTGTTTGTTTTTTGGGTAGGAATGAGCCGCACAATGCCCAAACCAATGAATTAGCTGTAATTGGACACTATTTGTTTGAGTACGGTAAGCTAAACATTGCTAGATACATCATCTTCCACCTCAGTTTACATGCCTCGTCTAGTGACCATGCTAGTACCCCAATTCGTCTAGGAGGCCTCATCACCAGGATAGTAGTTAAGAAGGCCGGGTTTGTAGAAAGTGGACCTCACGGGTTCACTAACTGTGGACAAGACACCTAAATGACTGCTAGGTACCTAGAGGACTTGGGTTGGGTATGTTTGGATAGCCAGAGTGTCCCCCATTGGTGCATTAGGACAGGGTCGGAGCAACCATTACCTATCTTTCCCCTGCCTAATCCCGAGTTGACCGCTTTTCCCCCTGGGCAAGAGTCTTACACATATGACCTATTAGTTGCCCACGCTAGGGGGCAAGCTCCACCAGTTCCACGACCCCAGCCTGAGCCCGAGGTAGTGCTTTCACCACCTCGCATATCTCATGCATCACCACCTCTTCCCCATAGCGACTCTGAGACATTTTGGGATCTTTAGAGTATAGGTCAGGCTATAGGGAGCATAGAGTATTCACATAGCGACCTTAGGAGGATGGTAGGCTCCCTTGACCAGCGATTAAGGTACCTTGAGAGGAACCAGGGTAGAGCCTTGTATCCTATGTATGATGATTATGCTCGTCGGGGCATATTCTCGACGTTGCTATTTACCCTGATTGGTTTTAGCCCCCACCCCAGGGATATGATAGAGATCCCACTGCTCGTGGTATTTATACTAACTATTCATCTTTCCATGGGTACGGCCAGGACATACCTTTTGGGGGACCAGCTGGGGGGGTTTTCAGCCTAACTATTTTGGCGGTAGCTCTTCTAGTGCAGGTGGTGCAGGTGGTAACGGTGGAGGATTCGGCTCCATGGATGAGGAGGATGAGGATAGCCAGCTGAGCTAGTTTCCGAGCCAATGAGAACATTGTCTGATTCTGGCTTGGGGGAGATTTTTGGATTTGGTATCTTTCTTTTTCCCTTTTCTTTTGTTTTTGGTGTGTTTTCTTAGATTAGATTTATTGTTTTCTAGAATAGTTTTATTGCTTTCTTATATGAAAAATACAAAAAAATTGAAAAATAAAAAAAAAATCCAAAAATACGTTCCAATTAATTGTAAATCATGCTTCCCTGTGCCCCATACCTGGAAAATATTGTTTTGATTCTTGGTATATGACGATAAGCATTGTGGATTTGTTGATCATGATTTGAAGTTTGATTGCTTAGATGCCCTAGCATGCGTCAATTTTGCCCAACTGCTTGTGAATACAGTGCTTGACTAGTTGATTTGGTTAGTAATTGTGTGATAGTTCCTGGTATGTCAATGAATTCGAGTATTGGTTTGCAACTATGAGTAATGTTTGTATGACTCATGCACATTGAGGAGGACGAAGACATTCATTCTTCTAGGTAGCCTTTAGATGATTTAGATACATTTGTTCCCTTCTTGCTACCCATGTTGTTGCCTTGACCTTTTGTTGTTTATTAGCCACATTACAAGCCTATTTTCCCCCATTGGTTACTAGTCCCAAGCTTGGCTTGGGGGAGCTATTAGTGAGTGAGGTGAGGGAGTTTATAGTGTGCTTATTATTTGCACAATTTGGGTGGGTTTTGAGAAGTTATTATGTTCTTGATCATAGTTTATTTTTGATGAGTTTGAAAGTTGAATTTTCTTGAAAAAATAAAGTATGATGTTATGAAAAAAAAAGAGAAGTTCAAGAAAAAAAAAGTGAAAAAAAAAAGTGAACTTCAGTAGAAAAAAAAAAGTTTAATGTTCAAGTGTTCTAAGTGAAGGTTGATCAAAAGAAAGAAAAAAAAATTGAGTTTCAATGAGAAAAATCAAGTTTGAGGAGTTCAAAGTTTGTTATTCGCTTAAGTGTTACATTATTATATTTTTGTGAGTGAATGTGTAAGTGTTGGGATTGTTGTTATGTATGGGATTGTTTGGTGAACATTTGTGGAGTTAAGTTATGATTGGAGATGATTGGGTCATTGTTTATTTTTGACCTTAGGTTTTATTAGGATTTGATCCCTTAAGCATGGCTTTACTCTCATATTTTCCTAAATATTTCCTACTCTTTACCCTCGCCTTACATTACAAGCTTTAAAGACCTTCCGACCTTTGTGCATAGAGTTGTATGGATGTGAAAGTGTTGTTTATCAATGCAAGTTATGAATTGACATATTCCGAGTCGACTATTAGGTTGAGTGTATGTCTTTTTAAACACACGAGAGTTGTGAGTTTAGGAGGGCATTGTTCACATTAAAGGGGTTGGTTGGAGAGCGATCGAATACATATTTTACTCACCACATAAATGAGAGTTGAGTGTGTGAGCACTAGTCTTGAATTCTATACATATTTTACTCACCACATAAATGAGAGTTGAGTGTGTGAGCACTAGTCTTGAATTCTATATGCTCTCATATTGAATTGATGAATCGAGCAGATGTTAATTTGATATTAAAGGCTATTTTGAATAGGAACTTAGATCTAATAAATTGTAAGAGCCTGTTAGATCCATGTTGATTAATAAATTGCGAGAGCCTGTTAATCATGTTATTTATGCAATGTTAATTATTGGTTGTTATGTTTTATCCCGAAATATTAATTATTGGTGAACCTGTGACCCTAGGCCTTTTATTATTGATTTCTTCCTACTCTTAATCTTCGTAGTTAACTCCCTTTTATTAACAACAATTTGGTTACTTGATAATCTAGATTATAATAATTAATTAGGAATAAAAGACTAATTTCACTGTGGATTCGACCCTACTTCCCTATCTATTATTAGTTAGTGGTTTTAGGAATTACTTTTGATTAGGTGATACGACTTTAGCCTGCCACTATACCGTTAACATGCCCTTTCCACTAACATATAATATAACAACGCTATATTGCACGTGAATAACATTCTGTGGCAACACATAGCCTCGACACCACTGACGGAGAACACAATCAATAACCTACAACGCATTACCCTATAACCTTGAGATATGATAAAAGAACCACACTTTTGAATTTTGTGTAAATTTAGTTGGTTGTCTACTGATGAGTGTCATTTATGGCACTCATAGGGTAGTCTTTTAGGATGATTTCATCCCTTTTTCATGCTTTCTTATCTTATTTTTGGTCCTTTTTCCTTTAGTTCCTCTCTTTCCTTCTTTCTTTGTGTTTTTCGTGTCTTCTTTGTGTTTTCCTTTTATTTGGCCCTTTTTCCCTTTTATTCCTTTCCTTCGTTTGCTCTTGTAGGTACCTATGAGTTGTCTTTGCAAAGGGATCAAGATGAGCTATATTGATTAAGCAAGGAGGAAGCAAGAGGGCTTGTAGAGGGCTTGGAGAGGGCATCAGCCTTTGCCAGGTTGCCGCGGGCGCGAGATATGTTGTACCAAATTAGCCAAAAAGGAAATCTCCGCGGTTAGGCCGCGGGCTCCCCGCGGGCGCGGGTAGACTGGAGAGAGCGCTCCAGATAAGAGAGACCGCGGGCCTCTGATTACTCTTCGGGAGAAGGGGATTCGCCGCGCCCTTGCCGCGGGCGCGGGCTAGAATATCTGCGGGCGCGGGTGTTGCCCAGATAGCCCGCGGAGTTTGTTATGGGTTCCGTACCCATTTCCCCGCGGGCGCGGGATTTCTTAGAGAGGGCGCGGGGATCATGTTTTCCTTCTTTGCTTATAAATACAATTGTAATTCCTTTTTAAAACTAACTTTTAGATAATTTTCATTAGTTTAGTTTTAGAGAGAGAAGTTAGAGAGAAGTTCTTGGACTTGGATTGGTATTTCAACATTTGTTCAATTGTGTTTGGATTTCTTCATCTTCAATCATTAATATTAGTGAGAATCTCTTCTTTTAGCTCATCTCTTTACCAGTGTATCGGTGACAAATGAGTTTGGTAGCTTCTTATGCTTGAAGGAATCCACCGGATGACGTATGTTGAAATGCTTTCCATGCTTGAGGAAAGCCGACAGATGAGTTTGGTAGCTTTCTAAGCCTGAAGAAATCTACCAGATGACACTTTCCATGCTTGAGGAAAGTTGACGTATGAATTTGATGTCATTCTATGCTTGAAGAATTCCACCGATAATGCCTTCCATGCTTGAGGAAAGCCGACTACTTGGCGGTTTTCTATACTTGAAGAAAAATCCACCGATAACGCTTTCCATGCTTGAGGAAAGCCGACTTGGCGGTTTTCTATACTTGAAGAAAAATCCACCGATAACGCTTTCCATGCTTGAGGAAAGCCGACTTGGCGATTTTCTATGCTTGAAGAAATCCACCGAATAATACTTTCCATGCTTGAGGAAAGTCGACAGATGATGAGATTGCAAGTCTCTGTGTATCGAGAACCTTGCGCCGTGAAATGATGGTGGTTCGATTGTCCCCGAACGTGGGCTGTAGATGGTTCTCTTGTCCCCGGACGTGGGCTGTAAATGGTCCGCTTGTCCCCGGACGTAGGCTGTAGTTGGTTCGCTTGTCCCCGAACGTGGGTTGTAAATGGTTCTCTTGTCCCCAAACGTGGGCTATAGATGGTCCGCTTGTCCCCGGACGTGGGCTGTAGATGGTCCGCTTGTCCCCGGACGTGGGTTGTAGATGGCCCGCTTGTCCCCGGACGTGGGCTGTAGATGGTCCGCTTATCCCCGGACGTGGGCTGTACATGGTCCGCTTGTCCCCGGACGTGGGTTGTAGTTGGTTCGCTTGTCCCCGAACGTGGGCTGTAGATGAGACCTACAAAAATAAATTTGCCAATGGACTCGTATATATTGTGATTGACTTGACCACTGACTTGACCAAGTTTGACTTGATGTGACATGACATGTGTATGACTTGTGAGTGTGTGTGTGTGTGTGTGTATATGTGTGTGTGCAGACACAAGCAAATTAAACGAAGATGCAAAAGCAAAAATTTTCCGTCAATTTTTGTCATGAGACGAGTGGAGGGTACTGATTTTCTCCTGAAAAAGAAAGACGTGAAAAATGAAATTTTATATTCAAACTTCCCTCGATAAAAAATTTTGAAATTTTTCTTAAACTTCCCCAAAAGAAAACAATGAAAAAAAGGAAGAAGTTTTGAACTTCCTCCTTGAGCAAGACGAAATGAATCGTATGGATTGAATTGATTGTCTTGGAAATAATGTATGCATGATGCATGTTCTTAGGCCAGGAGGCTAAGGACAATTACATCATGTGACACGATAGATGAATGAACTTAGGTCATGGAGCTAAGCATCATATATGGTGTAAAGAAATGATCTTGAACGTCACTTAGGTCTGGAAGCTAAGCACGTATATAGATGAAGTGGTTGATGAGTATTGCATAATGAATGTTTCTTAGGTCAAGGATCTAAGCACGATATGCGATGCATGAAACAATGAATTTTGCTCAGGTCAGGAAGCTAAGCAAGTATACAATGTTTCTTCTAATGAATGTTGTCTTGAAAGATGATGAAGCATGCACAGTGTTAAAACAAGATTTCATGAAAAAGGGTTCTTAAAGGGGAGGATGATTGATATGGATATGGATGTGTGAGTGAAGTGTGTGAATGTGATACTAAGGCTGGCTGCAAAGGCTATGGTGATGGAAATTTATGTGAGAAGAGTCAAAAATGATGACTCTTTAGGCTGGGTAGGCTAAATGATGTGGGTTTAAGCCCCCAAGTCTAGCTCTAAATGGGTAGGGGTAAGCATTGATATTCTTTGACTCGATCATGCATAGATATGAATATTGAATGTGGCCGCACCTCAATGTGAGGCTGCCTACGTATCCGTTAGGAATCAGGCCAACGTAGCTCTAACCGAACTTTGCACAAGTGTATGTACACCTCAAAGAGGTCTTTCAAGGGTTGTAATATGGTTAATTTGATGGTTTAAAGAAGAAAAGGGTACAAGGCTCCATACCCGAGAGAATCCCCAAGATATGCAATTGTGAATTGGACTTTGCAAGTTTTATTTTCAACATTTTTTTTGTTTTGAATTTTTTTCTTTCTTTTTTTTTTTTATTCTTTTGAATCAATGTAGGCAATCTCAGATCATGCGCTCCATCACTCACTTAGCATTCATGTTTCTCAGGCACGGTACCAAGCACTCGATGAGAGACGCGATTTGAGACATGTTCATATCAAAGACGTTGGAACACTTGCTTTAGATATTGTTTTATTGTTATTTTGCTGCTTTTTTTTTTTACTTGCTTTTTGAATGTTACACAAATTGCACATCTTCCAATTCCAGGGTTGAGTGAATGTGGGTTGAAAAAATGAAGGCCAAACGTTAGACGAGGCTCAAATTGGTTGACGAAGAAATGGATATGTGATTAAATGGTTAATAGGGAATGACAGGGTTGCAAAGGTGCCTCAAGTCATTGGTGTACCTTGTGTTTAGTTCGCCAATTGATGACTTTTTTTTATTTTTTTTTATTTTTATCACATGATCGAAAGTAAGAAAGAGATGCTCATTTATGAAAAAGGTAAGAAATGTGACATATAGACACATGGGTAAGGAGAACCTATGCTAGACTTTTTAGGGGGAAGGGTTTGAAACAAAAGAAGAAGAAAACATGAAATCTTGGTGAGAAGCATGCATCGTGCATTGTATTCATGGCTGTTTATGAGTAACTTCTTGCCGCCTGGTGAAAAAAAAAAGTTTCTTGTTGTTGATGCTTTGATTGGAAGGAGAGAAGGAAGGAGTGACGTTCCCCTTATTCTTCCAACTATTGCCTAGTGATTTAAGACTCAAGTACTTTGTAAGGATGAACTCACTTAATTCATTCACTCAATACTCAGATTGGAAAGGAAGAGCGTAAGAAACAATTTTGAAATCTGATGGGAAATACTCCACTCGTTCCTATTACGATGGAAAACGATACATGCATGGCCCTAGTATACGATCATAATCAATAAAGTGCATTACTCGAAGACAAAGTGTGTGAAACGACTCAACATGTGTGATTAGGTGAGTTTATTAAGACTCGTGGTATGATCGCATGGCTAGACATGAGGACGTTGTGAAAAACAAAGGACCTAATGACCAAGCTTTTGGATGCAGGAATCACATTCCCCATCTCAAGCTCTAGGTGGTTCTCTCCCGTTCATGTTGTTCCTAAGAAGGGGGGTATGACCGTAGTCAAGAATGAGAGAGGTGAGCTCATTCCGACTAGGACGGTCACCGGTTGGAGGATGTGTATTGACTATAGACGTCTAAATACATCCACCAAGAAGGATCAATTTCCCCTTCCACTCATTGATCAAATTCTAGAGAGACTAACAAGGCACAAGTTCTATTGCTTCCTTGATGGCTATTCGGGATTTTTCCAAATCCCAATCCACCCCGATGATCAAGAGAAGACAACATTTACATGCCCCTGTGGGACCTTTGCTTATAGGAGAATGCCTTTTGGCCTTTGTAATGCCCCCGCAACTTTCCAAAGGTGCATGATGAGCATTTTTGGAGACATGTTGAAGGAAGAAATAGAGGTGTTTATGGATGATTTCTCCGTAGGTGGGGTTTCATTTGAAGATTGCCTTGTGAATCTTGAGAAATGTTTGGCAAGGTTTGTGAAAGTTAATCTTGTTTTGAATTGGGAGAAGTGCCACTTCATGGTGGAGGAAGGAATAGTGCTTAGACACAAAATCTCTCATAAAGGAATAGAGGTGGATAAGGCCAAGATCGAGGTTATTGAGAAGCTTCCACCTCCGGTGAATGTCAAAGGAGTGAGATCATTTTTGGGACATGCGGGCTTCTTTAGAAGATTCATCAAGGATTTATCACTCATTGCCAAGCCCCTTAATGATCTTCTTCAAAAAGATGTAGAATTTGTGTTTAATGGTAAATGCTTGGAGGCATTTAAAAGGTTGAAGAAGGCCCTAATCTCTAACCCCATTGTTCAAGCCCCGAGATGAGATCTACCCTTTGAGTTGATGTGTGATGCTAGTGATTGGGCAATTGGAGGTGTTTTGGGACTACGTGTGGACAAGAAGCTTTATGTGATTTACTATATGTCCAAGACACTAAATGGGGCTCACAAGAATTACACAACAAAAGAAAAGGAATTCTTGGCCATTGTTCACTCTTTTGAGAAATTCCGGTGTTATTTGTTGGGTTCCAAGACCATTATCTTGTGGTGGACCATCTTTCTTGCCTTGAGGGTGATCAAATTCATGATGATGGTTCACCAATTGAAGATAGAATGCTTGATGATGTTTTGTATGCCATTAAGGTAAAGGAGCTCCCGTGGTATGTCGATTTGGTGAATTTTCTAGCACGTGGGCAGTTTCCACCTTCTTTCTCCAAGAACCAACGAAAGAAACTCAAGAGGGAGGCAAGACATTACTTATGGGATGATCCCATCTTGTATAAATGAGGGGTTGATGGCTTGCTTAGGCATTGTGTTCCGAATGAAGAGGTGCCTAGTGTTCTAAAGATGTACCATTCGGATCCTAATGGTGGCCATATGGGTGTTTCTAAAACCGCTACTAAGGTTCTTCAAAGTGGTTTGTGGTGGCAACATCTCTTCAAGGATTCATGGGGATTTGTCAAGTCATGTGACCGATGTCAAAGAGTTGGGAATATCTCCAAGCGGAATGAGATGCCTCAACAACCTATTCTTGAGTTGGAGGTGTTCGATGTATGGGGGATTGACTTCATGGGACCATTCCCACCTTCATCTGGGAATCAATTCATACTTATGGCTGTGGACTATGTTTCTAAGTGGGTTGAGGCCATTTCTTCCCCAACAAATGACCACAAAGTAGTCTTGAAGTTGTTCAAAAAAATCATCTTCCCAAGGTTTGGTGTTCCTAAGGCTATGATAAGCGATAATGGTTCTCATTTTGTTCACAATGCCTTCCAAAAGATGTTGAGGAAACATGGGGTTCATCAACGCTTCGGCCTTCCATATCATCCTCAAACGAGTGGCCTAGTCGAGGTCTTTAATCGTCAAATAAAGCTTATTCTTGAGAAGACGGTTGCAAGGAATAGAAAGGATTGGCCGGACAAGTTGGATGATGCTCTTTGGGCCAATAGAACGACTTTCAAGACACCTATTGGCACCACTCCATATCGCCTTGTCTATGGCAAATCATGCCATCTCCCGGTAGAGCTTGAACACCGTGCTTTGTGGGCAATCAAGAAGATAAACTTTGATTTAGAAAGTGCGGGGGAGAAAAGGTGGTTGGATCTTCATGAGCTAGAGGAGCTTAGACTTGATGCTTATGAATGTGCTAGCACCTACAAAGCTCGTTCCAAGGAAGCTCACGACAAGATTTTTGAGAGGAAAGAGTTTTGTGTTGGTGATAAGGTCCTCCTCTACAATTCAAGAATGAAGTTGTTTTCTGGAAAGCTCATGTCAAGATGGAGTGGCTCTTTCTTGGCGAAAGATGTTTTTGCTAATGGTGCCGTGGAGATTCCTTCTTTGGATTCCTCATCTTCTTTCAAGGTTAATGGTCATCGGCTCAAGAAATATTTTGATGGAGTGTTCGTTGGTCTTATTCACAAAATGATTCTTTTCAAGCCACCTTGAATGGGTGGTAAACGTCGAGCTAACGACGTTAAACAAAAGCGCTTACGGGAGGCAACCCAAATTCTCACCTCTATTGTCTTTTCTTTCCTTTCTTTTATTTTTCTTTGTTGATTTTTGCTCTTACCTTTCCTTGTGTTTTTGGTTTGTTTTGTAGGTTGCCTTAATTCATCAACTATGGACTTAATGTGTTTGATGAGGATGTCAAAAGGAGAATTTGGAATTCAGGGGAGAGGGCACCCCGCAGGCTTGGAGAGGCCTCGGGTGCCCTTTCTTTAAAAGAGGGGGAATCCAATCAGGAACATCCCGCGGTCTCTCCGCGGTCTACCAGCAGGCGCGGGTGTCTTAGAGAGGCCGCGGGGAGAATTGGAGAGGCCGCGGCATATTTTGTCGAAAAAGGATCAGGAACTCTCCGCGGTTGCCCCGCGGGCTACCCGAGGGCGCGACAACTATGGAGAGGGCGTGGCCTTTCTGGAGAGGGCACAACTCCAGTTAAAGGTAAATCGAGTAATTTTTCCAGTAAGGTCCCGCGATCTCTTCGCGGGCGCGGGCGATTCACCGCAGGCGCGGGGAAGCGGGAGAGGGTGCGGCTTGCTGGGTTACAAGAGAGCCGGTTTGCTCCTCTCTCTCTCTCCTCTCTTATTTTTCAATTCCCCCTTATTTTTCCCCTTTCTCTCTCTTCCTCCTCTCAAATCCTAACCCCCAAATCATCATTCTCACACAAATTCACTCAATTCTTCCTTGTTTTCACTCAATTTTCCATCACAATTTCCTTCATACTCCATTTCCATCAAGATTAGTCTCTTTTCTCGTGGTTTTTCGGGAAATTCGAGTCTTTTGAGCTTTGTTTGAGTCTTCAATCTTGGTATACTTCTAACCTTTGTTTTATTTTTGTCAATTTCAATTGATTATTATACATTGGTTTTGATTTGCCTTGATTAAGCATGACTATGATGTTTAGGGTTATTTGTATGGTAATTTTGGAATTGTTTTGAGTGATTTGTGCTTATTTTTGAGATGGATTGTTAATGTTGTTGGTTATTATTTGGATTTTTGGTTGTTTTGTTGCTTGTAACAGGTACTTTGTAGTTTGTGGTGGTTTTGAGTGGTATTGTGAAGGTAGTTTGAAAAATTGGTGGTAGTGTTGGTGTTGATTTTGGGTGATTGAGTAGTTTCTTGTGTTGGTTGGACTTGTGACTATGGATTTGTTAAGAAAGGTTAAGAGTAGCAAGAAAAGTTCTAACCAATCACCCGGCAATCCTCCCAAGGCCAATCCTCTCATGGCCAACCTTCAAACACCGAACATCCTCACAACCAAACTACTCAAGATGATACCCCACCTCCTCCTTTACCCCCTCTCAAATTTCACAATCGGTCTAAACATGTCCTAATCTATAACAAAATGAAAACCCGGAAATTTAGACCTACCCGCAACTATCTTCCCGATGATATGGTCACATTAGAAGTTGATGCCGATCTTGACATCTTACTCCGTAACCTTGGCTTGGATAATTTTGTAAAGTCATCTCCGAGAACCTATTTGGAATCGTGCATTGAGTTTTTCTCTACTTTTGAGTATAATAGGGCGGGGGATAACAACTATATCATCTCTTTCCAACTATTCAATTCCAAGCATACCATGAACCTTGCCGAATTCAATAAAGCCCTTGGCTTCAACCCCAATACCGATATCTATGAGCCCTTCGTTTCCCTTCTCAAATCCGATTACAATGAGGTTGCATGGTGGAGAGCCATTTCTAAAAAGAAGGTGTTTGACTCTAAGAGTTCGCTTGCTAGCGAGATCATTCACCCAGCTCTTAGAATTCTTCATCGGGTTCTTGGCTATGCCGTGTTTAATAAACAAGATCTTGGGAAGCTTTCGTGGGAGGAGATCTTAGTTCTTTGGATGGCTACAAGGCCGAACTTGGGGCCGAGGTTAAATTTTGGGTATATTTTTATGGATTGTTGCAAGTAAATCATTAATGGGAAGAAAACGGGTGAGATACATTGTGGGGGTATGGTTACTAGATTGGTGTCTTATTTCAAGCAAGAACGTTTCTTGAAGTCTTGCACTCCGGTTGGAAGGAGTGAAGACATGTATCTACATTTGAAGCAACTTAACACTTTGCACTTCATTACTAGAACTAAGAGAGACGGTGTTTATTCTTGGCTAGTGCGTAATGTGCACCATTGTTTACTCCCAAACCCGGCCGCCACCTCAATTACTCGAGATGCTAGGATTGTTTGGAGGATTCCTATCGGCAATGGGAGAGTTGAGGATGATATGGAGGAGGATGATGATGATGTGAATGATGGTGACGGTGATGATGATGATGGAGAAGAAGAAGAAGAAGAAGAAGAAGAAGAAGAAGAAGAAGAAGAAGAAGAAGAAGAGCAAGAACAACCACAACAACAATTTCAACATGAACAAGAACAACAATCGCAGCAAAGAAGAAGAAGAAAACAACAACATCAACAACATGACTACCAAGGAGATGCCTATCTCCGTGAGATGGAGGCTATGCGAGAGCATATGGAGCGCATGCAAGGTATGTATTCCAACCATCAAACTTTGTCTTTTCAAACTAGCGCCCTATATGACACTAGTGTGAATAGAGGGGAGGTCACTCCTCCGGTGAACTACCCATATGTGCCGCCCCAACAAGGGCCTGTGCCATCTTAGAGTGGTGACAACCTCCCCACGTACCCCTATTGGCACAAGGTTACACACCCCGATGAGCCAAGGCGCGACTTCCCAGATGAGTCCGGTCATTATGACTACCGGGTTTCGGGGGGGAGTGATTATCGGGGTGACCCCGACTACTACTATGTTCACCCCACTCACCCCGAGCTATGTATGCAGCCCAAGCCATTTGACCAATTGTCCACATCCCAACTTGACCTTTTCAAGGGTCGTTATGGGTTGCCTCCCGGTTTTACAGGAGGTTGGGATGTGGGTGATGGTGGTGCTGGCCCTAGTGGCCAATAGTTCCCCCTTGGTTATTTGATTCCCTTTTTGTTTCCTCCCTTTTAGCTTTGCATGTTTTGAGCATCGCGGTCGATGCCCTTATTTTTTGAGGGGGGGAATAAAAAAGGATGTTTTTAAGGTAGGTTTTGGGGGAGGCACCTTGGACTCATGGGGATGTGTTTGAAAAGGCTTTGGTGGATTTTTCTTGCTTCGCTCTTGGTAGTCTAGTTGGTATGATGTTTGTCTTGTTGTCTTGGTATTGTTGATGATGTTTTGAGGTTTCTTTCAATTATGATGATGGTTTCTTTGGGTTTTTGTACATAGTTTTCTAGTAAGTTTTCTTTTGTTTGCTTTTGTTTGGAAGTTACTAACAATTTCATTTTGTATATAGACCTTTTCTTTTTCTCACCTTGCTCATAGCTTATGCTTTGGTCTTTGAAGCTTCTTGAAGGAGGTCGTTCTTGCCCCTTGGTTATTGTAGCATAGCTTGAAAGCTTGGTGAGACCTTTCTTGTTTTATCTCTTTACTTTTATTCCTTTACTTTTCTTAGTTGCTTAGATTAGGATTAGTTTAAGGGGAGTTGAACGGTTCGAGGATGTATGATTATAACACCTAGTGTGTTTGGGGTCTTTGGCGATGTGGCCATTTGACCGCTTGTATGTTGATTAGGAAATACGTGTTATGATTGCATCTTTGTCCTTTTCTTTGTTCTCCTACTTTTCCTTTGTCTTTGCTTTCCATCTTTTATTTTCTTTTCTTTTTGTTCTTAGTTTTGTACATAGCTTTTTGAGGCTTTGTTTTTCACTCTTTCTATTTTGAATTGGACTTGTAAAAATGCACTCTTGCTTTTGAATAATAATCTTACTAGGTGGTCATGGTATGCACGGTTTGAGAGTACGTTTGGTTAATTCTAGGATAAAGCATGCTAAGGTAGTTGTCTAGAACTAGGGGGATCATGAAGCCAGATTCTACTTTTTTGTGGCATGTTTGGTAGTTGCTCCCCATCTTCGATTTGACAACCTTAGTGAGTTTTTGCTACAACCATGTGAGATTCATACTTTTTCAAGCTTTCAACATATTCTTGCAAGAGCGGCTTGGATCCTTGACTTTCGCAAACCTAATCTAGAATCTTAACGTATGATTCCTAAGACCGAGACCGAACCACCTAGGGAGGATAAATGCATCTTTTAGGGGAGGTATTTTTCCTTTTTCTAGGATAGTGTCCTTTTTACTTTTGGTTTTTGGGATACATTTGCCTACTTGCTAGCCCTTTGAGCCTTTTTCCATTCTTTTCAAGCCACATCTTTAGTTCTTGAGCCTTTTGTTTCATTTTCATTTTCATTTTCATTTTTGGTTTTTGTGAATCAATGGTCATTGTTGTTGGAGATTGTGGTCTATAAGTTTGGATCTTGGTTCAAGTTTGTGACCAAGTTTGTGTTGTATATACATTGTGAACAATGGCAAATGACTAGTAAAAAGCCATCCCAATTAAAAAAAAAGGCAAGGACAAAATAAATGCAAGTTTGAAAATAAAAGCCATCCAAAGTTAAAAGAGGCAAGGACAACACTAATAAAGAAAAAAAAAGAGAACAAAAACAAAAAAAAGTGAAAAATGCAATAAAAGCAAAAATATTTTTATGTGAGTAATCTTCCTTTTTGAGCATTGAGGACAATGCTCCATTTAAGCTTGGGGGGGGGGATGCGTTCTCACGCTTTTTGTGTATATGTTTGTGATCTTATCTTTGAATAAGCTTAGGGGTGTTGGTATTTTTGTTTGGTGATTGCTTGGTTATGGTGTAAAGTAATGCGCAATCTTTGCTTCACAATTTAGGTTAACCACCAAATTTTAAATTTAGCCTACCTTAACCCTTTTTGCCTTACGTTACAACCTTTGGGAAGACCTTTTGACCTAGGGGTTGAGTCATTCATCGGTGGAGGGAATCATGGGTTATAGCCTAAGGAAAGGGGATGCGAAGTCAAGATGTCGAGTAGCCCAAAAATTTGATCTTTTTCCTGTTCCTTTGCAGAATCTATGAGATGCTCACTAAGGAGAGATATGAGATTAGTAGGGGGAACGTGGTAAGATCGTTTGGGATAAAAGTGGAGTGTGACAACTAGTTTCTATGCTTAGCATATTTATGTTTCAATCAACCTTAGGTATCTTATAACGTGCATACCATGATTAACTTTAGAAAGGTTGTTATTCATTTGAATTATAGTCACTTTGTAAAGTCCATTTCACAAAGATTTTTGATTAATTGTTTTTCAAACTTTGCTCTTTATTCTTGTATTTTGCCTTGTTTTTGCTTCTTTTGTTTTGCTTAATAACAGTTATAGGTTATCTCTAGGAAACCTTTACGAGAGCATCACTCATCCTCTAGGGCGATCTAAGGGTTTAAATGGCTTGTCTTTTGTTGCTAATATTCTCACCTCCTTCTTTTTCTTTTTACTTTGAATAAGCCCTTCTTTTTCCTTTTTAGCCTTTGTTTTGCTCGGGACAAGCAAAAGTCTAGCTTGGGGGAATTTGATGAGTGTCATTTATGGCACTCATAGGGTAGTCTTTTAGGATGATTTCATCCCTTTTTCATGCTTTCTTATCTTATTTTTGGTCCTTTTTCCTTTAGTTCCTCTATTTCCTTCTTTCTTTGTGTTTTTCGTGTTTTCTTCGCGTTTTCCTTTTATTTGGCCCTTTTCCCCTTCCATTCCTTTCCTTCGTTTGCTCTTGTAGGTACCTAGGAGTTGTCTTTGCAAAGGGATCAAGATGAGCTATATTGACTAAGCAAGGAGGAAGCCCTCTGCTCAGAGAGGGCTTGGAGAGGCCTTGGAGAGGGCATCAGCCTTTGCCAGGTTGCCGCGGGCGCAGGATGTGTTGCACCAAATTAGCCAAAATCGACCAGGAACTCTTCGCAGTTTGGCCGCGGGCTCCCCACCGGCGCGGGTAGACTGGAGAGAGCGCTCCAGCTTAGAGAGACCTTGGACCTCTGATTACTCTTTGGGAGAAGGGGATTCGCCGCGCCCTTGCCGCGGGCGTGGTGGCTTTTACCGCGGGCGCGGGTGTTGCCCAGACAACCCGCGGAGTTTGTTACGGGTTCCGTATCCATTTTCCCGCGGGCGCGGGGATCTTGTTTTCCTTCTTTGCTTATAAATACACTTGTAATTCCTTTTTGAAAACTAACTTTTAGATAATTTTCATTAGTTTAGTTTTAGAGAGAGAAGTTCTTGGATTTGGATTGGTATTTCAACATTTGTTCAATTGTGTTTGGATTTCTTCATCTTCAATCATTAATATTAGTGAGAATCTCTTCTTTTAGTTCATTTCTTTACTTGTTTGTTTTAGATTCATGTTTGATTTCCTTGGATTTGAATTTGATATTGTAGTTGATATTGTTTTCTCTTGATTTTGATTTAGAATGATGATCAATGCAATTTCTAGTGATTTGTTCTTGAGTTACACCATGATTAGTGAGTAGATTAGTTGCTAGGGAGAAGGGGAAGCATGCTTGATTGATGATTTGTGCTAGTTGACGATCATTGATTGATTGGATTGTTGCAATTAAATTGGTTGACATAGTTTTGCATGTGATTAATTAGATTAGGAGTGATCAACCTATAAGATTAATCTAGATTGCATTGCAATTCTTAATGACATGAACCATCAATTTGAGAATTGTTTTAATTGATTTAGTTTGATTGTGATATTTCTTGATTAGCCATTCATAGTGACCCTTAGCTTGGCCTCTAGGAGATAGCTTTTGAATTCTTTTGATTGATACTATTGTTTGTCCTTTGCAATGCTTGAATCAATTGAATGAACTTTCAATTAGCATGATTATTGAACTTGCATGTGGAACCTACATCCCTAGTGTTTAGTTTATTTAATTACTTGATCAATCTAGCTTTGTTACCATAGTACCAACCATTTTCTCACTACAATCTTCGAAGTAGCTTGATTTAGGCTAAAGTTAATACCGACTCACTCCTTTGGGTTCGACCTTATACTTGCCTTATATTCGTGTTAGGTTTGTTTAGGTTGTTATAAATTGTGTTTGATCTAGGGATAGACAATTGACGACACATTTATTCCTCTATCATCTACCCCCAAAACTTTGGCTAGCCATTGTTTTTGGAACCGTCCATATGTGTTCCTGGTAGCATCCATGGGATTCGAAATCCAATTTCCTCAAAGAGAATTGTAGCCAACGGTGGGCGACTTCCCAAAATTCAAAATTCAACTTGTTTTGGGGTTGACGGTTCCTTGTAGGTGTTCCCCAACGTATATGTATAAAAACCCTTAAATTTTCTCTCTCCTCAGAAATCCCTTTTCGTTTTCTCTCTCTAAACTACTCTTCTTTCAGTTCTCTATCTTTGTTCTACCAGACCGTTCATCCTCTAACCTCGCCCCCCCCCCCCGGTGCAAGATAATTTGCAAAACTGTTACAGCGTAGTTTTCTTTGTGAACTACCTAAATTGTAGACTAGTTGGTAAGATGTAACCGATTATGTTGTTAATGTGAAATCTGGTTGTAATAATTAGGTTTTAGTTTGTTGTAGAGTATTGAAATTTTGTCTTCATAGCCGTAAACGGTGGATTTTCTGGGGATTGTTTATGTGATTAAACTAGATTATGTTGTGTAATCTGAGGTTTTAAAATGAATGCTTCACACAGACTAATTACAATTTATTGAAAAGTTGTTTTGCCGGGGATTTTTTTTTGTTTTTGTTAATGTGAAATCCGGTTATAATAATAGTCTTACATGGTTTGTATGGCAACGAACAGTGTTGTCTCAAAGAATACTACAAGAAGGGGGGGTTGAATTGTAGTATGAGAGTTTAGCCAAACTTTTTGCGGAATTAAAGCTAAGTAAGCTAAAGGAACAGAAAGATTACCCAAAGGAACTAGAAGATGCAAGAGAAATTTTTAAGTGGAAAACTCCTTGGCCCTAACAAGGAGAAAAACCACGACCACTTGGAATTTTGGGAAAAAAATCTTCACTAGAATAGGGCAAATGGTCCTATTACAAACTAAAGACTCAAACTTCAAGTTCCTCAACGAACTTGAAACCCCGAGGAACAAGTCACCCAACTTGTTACTCTTCTCTTCTCTTTCTCTCTTCTCACTTCTCTATTCTCTCTTTTCTTTCTCTTCTCTTTTTCTTCTCTTTATCTTATCTTTTTCACTTCTCTTTCTCATACATAGAAGTTCACTCAAACTTCCCCATTCCCCAAATTACAACTCGAAAGAGAAAAAAACTCTAGTATTTTCAACATTATCCTTAAGGAAATGATGCCTTATATGAATATGCTTGACTCTTGAATGATGGACTGGATCTTTAGAGAATTGCACTAGTGTTATCACAATAGATAGTAATGTAATTAAATTTAATACCAAAGTCACGCAGCTATTGTTTAATCCAAAGGACTTGAGAGCAACAAGCAGCTGATGCTACATACTCAGCCTCTACAGTAGACAATGCAACAGTATTTTGTTTCTTGGAACCCCAAGAAACTAGACAAGAGCCAAGGAACTGAACCATACTTGAGGTGCTTTTCTTGTTGACTAAGTCAGCTGCATAGTCAGCATATGTGAATCGTCTAAGCATAAAGTCATCACTTCTAGGATAGAACAGACACAGGTCATCTGTTCCTTTGAGGTATCTCAAAATTCTCTTTAACAGCCGTTAGATGTGATTCTTTAGGATTAGACTGAAATCTAGCACACAATCCAACACTAAAAGAAATGTCAAGCCTACTGGCTATTAGATATAACAATGAACCAATCATACCTCTGTAAGTGGTTTGATCCACACTTGTTCCCTGTGGATCCTCATCAAGTCTTGTTGTTGTTCCTATAGGTGTGTGATTTGTCTTGGCATTCTCCATGTTGTACTTCTTCAGAAGTTCCTTGACATACTTCTGTTGGTGAATCATTATTCCTTAAGCTGTTTTCTTTATTTGAAGTCCAAGGAAGAAATTTAATTCACCCATCATGCTCATCTCAAATTCACCACCTATTAGCTCAGCAAAGTACTTGCACAAACCATTGTTAGTAGCACCAAATATAATATCATCTACATAGATCTGTACAACTAACAAATCAGTTCCTCGAGACTTAAGAAAAAGAGTTTTGTCTACTTTTCCTCTTTTGAAATCATTTTTCAGTAGGAACTTTGAAAGCCTTTCATACAAGGCTCTTGGAGCTTGTTTAAGCCCATAGAGATCTTTATCAAGCTTAAAAACATGATTTGGAAATTTAGATTTTCAAAACCTAGAGGTTGTTCAACAAATACCTCCTCATTTAAGAAACCATTAAGAAAAGCACATTTCACATCCATTTGATAGAGTTTGAAACCCATAAAAGAAGCAAAAGCTACTAGGATTCTAATAGCTTATAATCTAGCTACAGGAGCAAAGATTTCATCGAAATCAATACCTTCCTGTTGGTTGTAGCCCTTCACAACCAGTCTGGCCTTGTTCCTTACTATGGTGCCATGTTCATCAAGCTTGTTCCGGAACACCCATTTGAGCCCAATAACTTTCTTACCCTTAAGCTTTGGCTCAAGGTGCCAGACTTTGGTCCTTTCGAACTCATTGAGTTCCTCTTGCATGGCCACTATCCAATCAGCATCTCGTAAGTCTTCTTGATGATTTCTTGGCTCTACGATGGATAGAAATGCATGGAATGCACAAAAGTTCCTCATTTGCAATCTTGTTTGAGTTCCTTTTCCTATATCACTAATAATGAGATCAGTTGGATGGGAACCTTGATACTTGAATGGCCTGGGTTGAAATTTCCTTGTTGGAACTCCAATTTGAGGAGCTTCTGGATCTGTTCCTCCTGCTTCTTCTGCTTGTTCCTCATTCACCTGTACATCTGGTTGAGGAACTTCTCCATTTTCTTGATGATCCTCTTCTGGAGCAGGCTACTTTTCCTTGGTTGGCTTATGAGTCTCTTCTTCATCCCTATCTCTTATCAATCCAATTTCAAAATCATTATCATCTTCTTATTCTTGCACACTCACAAACTGGTTAACTTCATCAAAGATTATGTGAATGCTTTCCTCAACACACATTGAGCTTTTGTTGTAAACTCTATAAGCTTTGCTATCAGAGGCATATCCTAGAATATGGCCTCTTCACTCCTTTCATCAAATTTCCCTAGGTTTTTCTTACCATTATTATGTACAAAGCACTTACAACCAAAGGCTTTAAGATGAGATATGTTTGGCTTCCTTCCCCTAAATAGTTCATAGGGAGTCTTGTTGATGATACTTCTGATTGTCACCCTGTTAAGAATGTAACATGTTGTATTCACGGCTTCAGCCTAGAAGTTCCTTGGGAATCCAATTGCAATCAGCATCATTCTAGCCATTTTCTTAAGGGTTCGATTCTTCCTTTCTACAACTCCATTCTGTTGGGGAGTCCTTGGAGCTGAGAAGTTATGATTCATGCCATTTTCCCTGCAAAACTCATCGAATCTTGAGTTCTCAAATTCAATTTCGTGATCTGATCTAAGATGGACTGTGGAGTGACCACTAATTTTCTGTATTTTCTTGGCAAAAGCAACAAACTCGTTAAAAGTTTCATCTTTGCTAGCAAGAAAAATAACCCAAGTGAATCTAGAATAATCATCAACAATAACTAACACATATTTCTTGCCACTACTGCTTTGAATTCTCATGGGACCACACAAATCCATATGGATCAATTCCAAAGGCTTTGCAGTGCTTACCATTTTCTTCAATTTAAAAGATTAACGAACATTCTTGCCTTTCACACATGCATCACAAACTTTGTTCTGTAGGAACTTGATAATAGGAAGTCCCACAACCAAGTTCCTTGACCTCAGCTGGTCTAGTAATAAAAAGCTAGCATGTCCAAAATGTTTACGCCATAGTAGGGGATCATCTTCAACAACACTCAGACATGTAAGGTTGTTCCTTGGGATTAAGTTAAGGTCAACTATATAAGTGTTCCCTCTTCTTGTTCCTTCTAGAACAACCTTTCCTGTCTTACTGTTGATGATGTTGCAAGAGTCAGAAGTAAAACTTACAGAGTTTCCCTTATCACAGAATTGTGATATGCTGAGTAGATTGTGCATTAAGCCCTCGACCAGGAACACATTATCAATGGAATGAGATTTTGATCTTCCAATTTGGCCTTTTCCAATGATCTCGCCCTTCTTATTATCCCCAAAGGTAACTGTTCCTCCAGGGTAGTCTTCTAGTGAGAGGAATTTTGATTTATCACCTGTCATATGCTGTGAACAATCGCTGTCGAGATACCACGAGTTGTTCCCCCTCACTAGGACCTGCAAGAAAACTAAGCATTAGGATCAAGAACCCAGGTTTCCTTGGGTTCCTTTGACGTGGATGCAATATCAGTTTTCTTGACCCACACTTTTATCAGCTTCTTCTCTTATCCTACACTGTCCATAGAGGTGTCCAGTCTTACCATAAAAAGTACATACCTTTATGCTAGGAAGCTCAACATATTTCTTTTGCTTACCTTTTCTCTTGGTCATGTAACCAAGGCCTTCAGTTCATTTTCCTTAAGCTTCAGCTATCCACTTAGGTATGACTTTTGGGTCAATACTTATATCCTTTCTAGCATTCAGTTCCAATTCAAGTTGATCCTTTTGGGTTTTTAAAGTAGAAATATCATTTTTCAAATTTTCAAAATCAACATTGAATTTAAGCAACTGATTGCTTGAGGAACTGCTAGAACTGATATCAGAATTCATGAGCTTATACTGAGTTAATTCAACATTTAGAAGAATACTTTAATTCTTAATTCTATCAGCTATCCCGGTTATGTGTTTGTATTTAAAATCAAGCTCTCTTAATTTTCTTTGAGACTTGGCATAGGTTGTTTCCAACCAAGCACCATGTTCTTTGCAAACCTTAAGAGATTTTTCACATTTATTCAACTTCACACATGTATCTCTAAAGAATTCTTCTTCTTCTAGACATATATCTATTAAGACATCTTTAAAGAGAGTTTTAAGCTGTTTAGGATCAAGAAATACCTCTTTATGGAGTTCCTCAAGGGAAGCCTTTTCATCATCTAATTTAGCCATCAGCCAAACATTAGCCGTCTCCTCTTCTGGTTGGTCATCCTCTTCTTCTTCACTGTCCGAGTCTCCCCAGGCTGCTATCATGGCCTTCCTCATGTCTGACTTTTGATAGTTTGCTTTGCTGAATTTTTCTCTTCCCTGTTCCTTAGCCTTTCCTTTCCCTTTATCATTTTCCCAAAGGGGACAGTCTTTGATACAGTGATATGGGGATCCACACTTGTGGCAGCTTTAGTTAGGTTTTGGATTGGAGATCTTTTTCCCAAAGTTCCTTGAGGTTCGGCCTTTCTTGAACATCTTCTTGAATCTTCGCACAATTAGGGCAACCTCATCCTCATCCACTTTTGAGTCTTCCTCCTCATCAGCCTTAAGAGCCAATCCCTTATTCCTCTTGGGTTCATTGTTGACTCCAAGGTGTAGCTCATGAGTCATGAGAGAACCTGCTAGTTGTTCAATATTGAACTTAGTAAAGTCCTTCGTTTCCTAAAGGGCTGTCACCTTAGCTCCCCATCTCTCATCTTGTGGAAGACTTCTAAGAACCTTCCTAACCTACTCATCTGTAGGAATCTGTCTACCAAGGGAAACCAACTCATTTATGATGTTAGTAAAACGGGTTAGCATCTCTTGAATGGTTTCCTTAGGCTGCATTTCAAATCTTTCATACTTAGACATAAGTAGATCGATTTTTGAGCGCTTAACCTCATTGGTTCCTTCATGAGTGATCTGCAGCAAATCCCATATTTCCTTAGCGTTCTTGCACCCCATAACACGATTGTGTTCATGAGGTCTAAGTCCACAGTGGAGCAATTTCACATCCATAGAATTTATTTCCATTTTATCAAAGTCCTCTTTCTCATATTCAGACATAGGCTTAGGGATTACCTCATTATGAGCATTTGTTTTGGTGATTTCGAAATCACCAACCTCGATGACCCTTCAGACTTGGTAGTTCTCCGCCTTGATAAAGATCTACATGTGGTTCTTCCAGTAGGTATAAAACTTGTCGTTGAACATAGGAGGCCTCTGAGTTGAGTATCCTTCCTTGAGCTTTTCATGAGTATTCATTTTCTCCTAGACCTTTCTTCTTCAAGGTTTCCTGATTTTCCTAGAAGTTAGGCTCTGATACCAATTGTTGTTTCAAAGAATACTAAAAGAAGGGGGGTTTAATTGTAGTATGAGAGTTTAGCCAAACTTTTTGCGGAATTAAAGCTAAGTAAGCTAAAAGAACAGAAAGATTAACTAAAGGAACTAGAAGATGCAAGAGAGATTTTTACGTGGAAAACTCCTTGGCCCTAACAAGGAGAAAAACAACGACCACTTGGAATTTTGGGAAAAGAATCTTCACTAGAATAGGGCAAATGGTCCTATTACAAACTAAAGACTCAAACTTCAAGTTCCTCAACGAACTTGAAACCCCGAGGAACAAGTCAACCAACTTGTTACTCTTCTCTTCTCTTTCTCTCTTCTCACTTCTCTGTTCTCTGTTCTCTTTCTCTTCTCTTTCTCACTTCTCTTTCTCATACACAGAAGTTCACTCAAACTTCCCCATTCCCCAAATTACAACTTGAAAGTAAAACAAACTCTAGTATAAGAACATTAAGAACACTCTAATTAACTTGTTTGGAATTGACACTTGGCTCTAATTAAAAGCTAGAAAACTTATGTGAGCAAGGGTGAGATTTTCCATTTGAAATCAACAGCTATTTATAGACCAAAATTCGTTGAGGAAAAACTTCTTTGTGCAGCAAATTCACTACGCCACTACTCCAACCCACTAAGAAAATCATGTCCATTAAATTAAGGAACCATAAACTCCTCAATGTGCAAGACCATGTCTTGAAGAAGAACATGGGGAGTAGGCTGCAAGATAAGGAAAACATGGTGATTTCATTTTCCAAAAGATATTTTAGAAAATAAATAAAATCCTTTTGCATAAGATATTTTCGAAAGTCAGAAAATAAAATCTTTTTGGTTGAAAAAAGATAAACGTTTAACATCTTAACCAATTTCCTAAATACTAGCATGCACAATATTTTCTCCTAAGACCAATTCCACAGAGATTTTTCGAGTGTAATTAATTTCTTATACTTACACAAAATCTAAAATCTAAAAATATATTTAGTCTTCATGTCCTCTAATGAAGCTTCTACTCCGATGCTTCCTGTTCCTTGGAAGGAACTTCTCTTCTCTGATGAAGCTTCTCCTCTGAAGCTTTTGTTCCTTGAGGGGAACCTTCTCTTCTCAAGTATTCATTTCTGAAGCACCAGTTCCTGCAAAGGAACTTTTCTTTATGGATAGCTCTGTTTCTGGCCTTCTTGTTCCTCATGGTATCTTTACAAGACACTTTATTCTCCTGGTCTTTGCAACTGAGCACACACTTAAAAAATCAAGCACTTATTAGTTTGTAAGTAAGTGAGGTTGTGTCATCATCAAAATCATTAAGTCCAACACCCAGGATTGGGATGAAATCACACTCCTCTTTAGTGTTCATAGAGTAAATGGTTCCATGTTTCATGTCCTGTCTGTGTCCATGTAGTTTCTTTTCTTAAAATATAGGGTACATATTTGACTCACCATGTGTTGAACATTGCATACTACTACAAATATGTCTCAAAACATCGGTTGTCTAAGAAGGAATATCAAGTTACAAATATTTTAGCCTACATGTTTTACCTATTTTTCAGACGGAACAAAGCTTGACTCCGCATTAGATTTGGGGTACCATTTGTAATAGTTGGACCTGAGTTGTTTAAAGTATTGGCCTTTATCTATTTTGATGTAATCTTTTTTTATTAAAGTAGGGAACTTTATAATTATATAGGATGTTATGATCTTGATGGATCATATAAGTATTTTGTTTTGAATTCTGATTATGGAAGGTAATATAAGTATGTTGGCTTTAATTGTGAGTTTATTTATTTATCTATAGTCTAATTGATTGTTGAATGAAATTAATTGTTTATTGGGTTTTTTTTTTTATATGCTTCAATCTGTCTATTACTTCATTAAAAATTAATTATTTGGTAAGATGTCTGCGCATCATTGTTGAAATGGTTAATAGTTGTAGGGAATATTTCAAGCATTACCCCAAACTTGAACCCCACTGTGATCATACACTTAAGCATGGTGGCGTCCAAAGGGAAGATAGAGCAAAAGAGTCGCCAACAAGTTTTAGGAACTTGTAAACCGTTCACGAGGTGAAGGTTACACCCCTTAACGATCCAGGAGATCGTCAACTCCAATAGGTTTGGAACCATGACTGGTAGTTTGGGGATGAAGGTAAAAATCCAACCTAAAAGAGATTGAACCTGCCCTAATAATAGGCCTCTACTTTATTCTAATCGTATTCATGTGCGCCTTCTTACTAACATGCAATCAATAGGTTTACCCTAAACCTGTTTAATCTATGTTGGTTGAATATTAATGCACAAATAAAACTATTATTGGCGATCACTTGAATTATAATCAAATTAACCCTAAACAAGATTATTAATTATCTTATTAAGCGTGATTACAAGTACCAATTCCCTTAAAACATGCATAAAAGGCGTGATCAAGCAATAACAATAATATATAATCAAGCAACATAATCATAATAACAATCATAACAATTATAATTATAATCATCAAAATAATAACCATAATTAAAATAATCATGTTCATGTTAAAAATAAAGCATAATAATAGCAAGATCCTAGTCATGATACTAACAATATTAATAACAAACCCTAGCATGTCACTAAACAATGAAGATCAAATATTTAACCCTAACATGATACTAATATGAATATTAGGAAAGAAAATAGGAAGCATCACAGAAATCATAATTGATTTAAGAAACTTATTCTTTACCCTAAACATGATACTAGGAAGCAATAAAACATCCTAACATGATACCAAGAATCAATATAACAATCTAGACATGATTTCTATATCATAATATTAATAAAACAATTAAAGCACTTACTTGGATGTCTAGTATCTCTTTCTAATAACAAAATACACACGTTAGTAACTTCAAGGAAAATAATAAAATCAAACAATTAAATTAAATAATTGAAATAGAGATTTGGGACCAAACCCTCAGAAATTAAAACCTTTCACGTCTAGGGCAAAGACAACTTTGAACTAGGCTAGGTGTGTCTAGTGCTAATGTATGAGGAATTGTATTTGTAAACGGGTTTGTTTAGAAAGAGAGAGAGAATAAGAAAGAGATTCTTGATGAGAGTTGGTGAGAGAGAGAATAAGAATTGATGGAAATTGATGATTGAAAATGGAGGTTTTAGGAGGCTATTTATAGAGAAAATCAGTCGGATGGATAAAAAAAGAATCAGAGTTTTGAAGAGAATAAAATAAATTGGCGCCAGACGCCAGACATTAGCGCCAGACACCAGGGCTAGCGCCAGACGCCAAGCTTGGCGCCAAGCGCTAGTCTTGTCGTCAGATGCTAGACAACAGTTTCCACGCGTTTTCTTAATTTGATACTTCCTCCATTTTTAAATACTTGCTACATTTCTATTTTTGCACTATTCATTTGTCCTATTTTGACTAATGTTTGTGATTTATACATAAGAAAAAATATAGTCTTGTGGGTACTTGTTGGAATCATCTCAATGAATAGATTATTAATTTTTAATTGTTAGAATTTATACTTATTGGTAATTAAAGATATTAGTGATTAAAGATTAGCATCGGCATGTGGGTCCAAGAGAAATGGAGCAAGTATTTAAAAACGGAGGGAGTAAAATTTAGCCGTACAGAAGGGAAAAATCGTATTTTCCTTAAAAACACTTCTTTTATTCTGATTAAAACTTTAAAAAGTCAACTAAAGTTAATTTATCAATGCTAATTAAATTAGGAATGAAAATAACCTTCTAGAATAATCTAGAAAACTATATTCAATTTTAATCGCATTAGGAATGATAAATCAATATTAGGCCCTCCTCTATATCATTAGGCCGCATATAAATATCAAACCGGGCCCAGTTTAGTAATTTGGCCATGACGTCCTCATTATTCATCGGAATTGGGCTTATAATATATCGTTGGAAATCTCTTTTCGAACCCGACCCAACTACATTATGATTGGACCCTTGACATAGACCAAACCAAACTGGATTGGCTGTTCTCTTAAAATAAGTTTTCAAAAATAAAGAGAAAGAAAAGAAATAAAAACTAACAACACTAGACTTTCCACACTTTCACTTCATTCGATTATGATTCGACGCGAAAGGTACTCATCACTGGGTTTGGTTTTGGGGAGACACATTTGGGTATCTAGAGAAGCCCCCACTTTGACTGAGTTTGGAGAAACGCAAGTTTCGAAAACAAAAGTCAAAGTAGCGATAGGGACGGAGACTGATTCAGAACGTTCTGCGATGCTAAATCATTCTTGTAACGCCGATACCTGCAAACTAGTGTTAGTTAAAACAGATAAGAGAGTTAAAGAAACGTGTATCTTGCACCGTCGAGCACACGTCTCTGAAGGTAACCAATTTTTTGCTGTATTTGTCGTTGTGACAACCTTCCAAAAGCTAGGGAACGCCATCTTGCTGTTTTGTTGTTAACTCGTCTCTGAACAATAGAGCTTTTTTGGATATGTTCACGCGTCTCAGAACAAAGAGCTTCTGTTAAATATGTCCACGCGTCTCTGAACAAAGAGCTTCTTTTAAATATGTCCACGCGTCTTTGAACAAAGAGCTTTTGAATGATATGCCCACGCGTCTCTGAGCAAAAGAGCTTTGATGATATGTCCACGCGTCTCTGAACAAAGAGCTTTTAAATGATATGCTCACTCATCTCTAAGCAAAAGAGCTTTGATGTCATGATTTACTAGAGTTCATCAGCCTGCCTCTACATCTAATGCTTTTGTTGCTTTATTTGCAAATGAAATGGATGGTGCAGGTGGTTTCACTATAAATCCAAGTGGGGGTGAGGTTAATCCCCCTTTGGTGTCATGATTTACTCTATTTGGAATGTCAGGGGCCTGAATGACCTTGGCAAAGTTGCCTTTGTAAAGAGGTTGCTTCATTCTCATTCAGTTGATGTTATTGGTCTTCTTGAAACAAAAATCAAATAAAAAATGTTTTCACTTATCAGAGGAAGTTTGGCTCTTCTTGGCTTTGGATGTGCAATTATGATCATTCTCCCAAAGGGAGGATTTGGCTTGGTTGGAATGCAGATAGAGTAATTGTCAATGTCTTGAAGATTCATGAACAGTTCATTCATTGTAGTGTCTCTTCTAAGGATCTTTCTACTCAAATTCATCTCACTGTTGTCTATGGGCTTCATTCTATTCATGATAGGCTTCCTATGTGGGAAGGAATTAGGAATATCTCTATTCAGCATTCTCCTTGGCTTTGTGCTGGTGACTTTAACTCTGTTCTTCATACTTCAGATAGGCTTCATGGTACTGATGTTACTGATTATGAGACTAGAGATTTCCAGAGTTTGGTTGATGATTTGGACCTCACTGGGGTCAAGAGCAAAGGAGCCTTCTACTCTTGGTCAAATAAGGCTCACACTAGTCCTAGAACTCTTTCTAGGATTGATAGAGTCTTTGGTAACCAAGCTTGGCTGGCCTCTCATGGGCATGTTGAGACTGTCTATCTCCCCCCTTCTTTATCTGATCACAGTCCAGTTTTGTTGGATGTTTGTTCTGCCCCTGCTGGAAGAGGTAGACCTTTCAGGTTTCTAAACTGTATTGCTGATCATCCTGATTTCCTTGATACTGTTTCTCAGGCTTGGGGTTCTGGTAGTTCTGTTTGGCATAAGCTTAATTCTGTGAAGTGTAGTATCAAGTCTCTTAATAGCAAGCAGTTTGGCAACATTGAGGAGAAGATTGATCAAGCTAATGTTGAGCTTGCTGGAATTCAGAACTTAATGGCTCAGAATCCTGATGATTTGGATTTATATGCTAAAGAATCTGATGCTATTAAGGTTGTCAAACACTGGAATGATATTCAGGAAAGCATCTTCAAACAAAAATCTAGGATCAACTGGATTAAGCTTGGAGATGGCAATTCTCATTATTTTTTCTCTGTGATGAAGAATAGACAAGCAAGGAATAGAATTGACTCCATCTTTGACTCTAACCAGGTTTTGCTTAAGGATCCGGATGCTATTTCTCATGAAGTTATCTCCTTCTATAAGTCTCTTTTAGGGACTCAGGCTCCTTGGCTTCCTGCTGTTGATCTTGTTACTACGAGGAGGGGTAAACGGCTTAGCTCTATTGCTTAGAGTTATCTCATGCTGAAATTGATGCTGCCCTTAAGGGAATTGATAACACTAAAGATCCTGGTATTGATGGATTTAACTCCTTTTTCTTTAAGAGAGATTGGCATATTGTGAAAGATGATATTTATGCTAGTGTTATTGATTTCTTCACTAAAGGGACCTTGCCTAAGCAATGGAATTGCACAACTATCACTCTTGTTCCTAAAATCCCTAATGCTTCCCATGTTAAGGATTTTAGACCTATAGCTTGTTGCACTGTGGTTTATAAGCTCATTTCTAAGGTCATAACTGCTAGACTTGGTGCTATCATTGGTGAGGTCATTGATGATGCCCAAGCAGGTTTCATTCCAGGCAAGCACATTGGTGACAATATCCTTCTTGCAACTGAATTGATCGAAGGCTATGATCACAAATTTATCTCACCTAGATGCATGGTTAAGGTGGATTTGAAGAAAGCCTATGATTCAGTTGAGTGGGGATTCTTGATTACTGTTATGCAGGAGCTTGGTTTCCCTCAAAGATTTGTTAGCTGGATCTGGACTTGTCTTACTTCTGTCTCTTATTCTATTCTTATTAATGGTTTTCCTGCCCCTCCTTTTGAAGCTAAGAAAGGTTTAAGACAAGGTGACCCTATGTCTCCCTTTCTTTTTGCTATTGGTATGGAATACCTTTCCAGATGCCTTGATGAGCTTAGGTTAACTCCTGATTTTAACTTTCATCCTAGATGTGAAAAGTTAAACCTAACTCACATGATGTTTGCTGATGATATATTGATGTTTTCTAGAGCTGATAGTGTTTCTGTTAAGCTTCACTTCCAAGCCTTCTTGAAATTCTCGGGTGCTTCCGGGCTTTCTGCTAATCTTGATAAAAGTGAAGTCTATTTTGGAAGAGTTTCTTTTGATGTTCAGACAGAGCTGAGAGAGCTTCTTGGTGTTTCTCAAGGTACTATTCCTTTTAGGTATCTTGGGGTCCCTCTCTCTTCCAAGAAGCTTACTATTGCTCAGTGTAGGCCTTTGGTGGAGAAGGTGACTGCTAGAATCCAAGGGTGGATGTCTAAACACTTGTCCTATGCTGAGAGGCTTCAGTTGGTGAAGAGTGTGTTGTTTTGTATTCAGACATATTGGGCTCAAAATTTTGTTTTGCCAAAGAAAATTCTGAAAGAGATCGAGGCTAGATTCAGGTGCTTTCTTTGGACTGGATCCTCTGCCCCTGCTAAGAAATCTTTGGTTGCTTGGAATTATGTCTGTCTCCCTAAAGTCTGTGGTGGCTGGAACTTGCTTTCTCTTCCCGAGTGGAATAAAGCAGCTGTCACTAAGTTACTTTGGGATATTGCTCACAAGGTTGATAATCTTTGGGTTAAGTGGGTCCATATCTATTATTTCAAGCATAAAGATTGTTGGACCACTCCTACCCCTGATAAATGCTCTTGGTTCTTGAAGAAGATTCAAAGTTGTAGAGATGTTGTGAATGATCAAGGGGGATGGGATGGTTTCATACAGGGCAACAAGATGGAAATCAAGAAGCTTTATGCTGCTATTAGGCCTCAAGTCCCTAAGGTTCCTTGGAAGAGAGTCATTTGTCATAACTTAGCAACTCCTAAAAGTGTTTTTATCTTGTGGCTAGCTTTGTGGGATAAGCTTGTCACTAAGGATAGGTTGCTTCAATGGCACATTTCTTGTGATCCAAGGTGTTTCTTGTGCTTGAATAGCAATGAAAATGTTCAACACTTATTCTTTGATTGTGAGTACTCTAGACATGTTTGGAACAAGGTGTTGGGTATCTTACATGTTTCCAAGCCTGTTCAGCAGTTTAGTGATGAGATTGAATGGTTGAAGAAAATCTGTAGAAGTTCCAGATTGAAAAACAAAGTGATCCATGTAGCCTTCACTGAAACAGTATATGGTATTTGGATTCAGAGGAATGCAGTTTTGTTTACTGGTTGTTGCAAGCCTGTTGATGTCCTAGTTAGGGATATTGTCTTTCATTCAGCCTGTAGAATCCCAGCGGGAAGCAAATACTTGATTGCTTAGTTGGTTTTCAGGGAGCTGCTTCTGCTGTTCTGGTTTTCTGATGCTGTTGTTGATTTTTGTTGCTGATTTCTGATTCCTAACTATTGTTAAATTGTTGCTGTTGCTGTTTTGTTTTTGCTGTTTTTGCTGGTTTCTGTACTGCTGCTGGTCTCTGCTGTTGTTACTGTTTTCTGTTGTTGTTGCTGAGTTCTGTTGTTGTTGCTGATTGTTGTTCTGCTGTGTTGTTGCTGCTCTTGTTGTTCTTGTCAGCAGCTGCTGTTGCTGAGTTCTGCTGTTGGTGGCTGCTGTTCTGCTGTGCTGTTGCTGCTCTGTTGCTGTTCTGGTCAGCAAGTCAGCTGGTTTTTGTTGCTGAACCTTTTGCTGTCTTTGTTGCTGTTGTTGTAATTTGCTGTTGTTGCTGGTTTCAGCTGCTGTTGCTGGCTGCTGTTCTGCTGGATGCAGTTGCTGTAAGTCAGATTTGCTGTTGCTGAAGTCTGCTTCTGTTGCTGGTTTTTGTTGCTGTTTCTGGCTGTTGTTCTGCTGTTGCTGGTTTTTGGTGCAGTTGCTGGTCTGGTTTGTTGGTTTTGTTGGTTTTAGGTCAGCACTTTGTTGTGGTGCTTAGCTTGACTGTTTTTCTTTCACTGCTGTTATACCTTATTTTGTCTAGCCCTGCTGTTTTTGCAGCTGAGTCTAGGTGGAGGTTTTCTTTTTTACAGTCTGCATGAGTGAGGTTTTTTTGCTTGCAGGTCTGTCTTGCTTTGTGTTTGTTCTGTGTTCCCGGGCTTAGTTTCCAGAACCCTTCCTATAAGGTGGCTGGAAACTTGAGCTCCGGTTGTTCTTGTCTCTTTCTCCTGAACCCTTTCTAGAAGGTGGTAGGAGATTGAGCTTGAACTGTTTTGTGGTTGGTTGGCCTGTTTCCTTTTCAGGTCTTGTGGATTTGGTGTTTGTTATAACTTAGCTTTTGTAAGTTGTAACTTTCCTTTTGGTAATAAAATTTCTCTTATTTTCAAAAAAAAAAAAAAAAAAAAAAAAAAAAAAAAAAAAGAGCTTTGATGATATGTCCACGCGTCTCTGAACAAAGGGCTTTGATGATATGTCCACGCGTCTATGAACAGTAGAGCTTTGATGATATGTCCACGTGTCTCTGAACAATACAGATTTGATACTTGAATGTTTGTTGTGCTTGTTCGGTTGGCTGCGAACAGGAGCTTTGCTGAATAGTTGTATCTTGTAAAAATCAAAAGATTGCCAAAAGACTTTGCTAGCGTTTTTCTTAGGGTTGACCTAAGGCTTGATGTTTTTCTTTCTTAGGGTTGACCTAAGGTGATTGGACTGACTTGAGATTGACTCAATGTGACTTACTGACTTGAGGTTGACCCAACGTGACTGACTGACTTGAGGTTAACCCAAGGTGAATTGACACGTGTGACTCATGACTCGTGTGTGCATTGTATAGTGATCGTGTGAATCGAAAATGCAAAAAAGAAAAAAATTTCCGTCATTTGTGGAGGGTACTGAATTTCTCCCGAAAAAGAAAGAAGAGAAGTTTTTGAAGGTGCATGTTGAATGAGCTTAATCCGTTAACGTTGTCTCTCATAGTACAAGGATTGTAACATCTTAGACTATCCTAGTTGACTCGATAATGAAAGTATTTAGGTAACTTAGGCGCGGAGGCTAAGTACTTCATACTTTGTGATGCAATGATGATTGATGAGAGATTTTGACATGACAAGGCATGCTTCAGCGTTATGTTAAGATTTCATGACAAAGGGTTCCTAAGGGAAAGTATATTTGGTCATGTATTTGTGCGGTGTGTGAAAGTGATACTAAAGTTAGGCCGCAAGGGCTAAGTGTGTGGGAAAATATTATTTCAAGAAGAGTTAAATGATGGTGACTCTTTAAGCTAGCTCCCAAGTCTAGCTCTAAGTAGATAGGGATGAGCATTGGAGATCCCTTGATATGATCATGGTGTGTGAATGTGAATGCATGTTTATTACGGCCGCACCCCTTTGTGAGGTTGCCTACGTATCCGTTAGGAATCAGGCCGAACGTAGCTTTAGTCGAACCTCGCACAAGTGTGTGTATACCTCAAAAAGGTCTTTTTAAGGGTTGTAACGTGGTGAGGCTAAAGGTTGAAGAAGAAGGGGATAAAAGGCTCAAGACCCTAGATAAGCCCCCAATGTGTGCAACTTTGCTTTTGGAATATTTGTATTTTCATGCTTAAGGTTTAGCTCTCTTTTTTTTGCTTTATTTATTTTTGTTCTCTTCTTTTTTTTGCTTTTGCATTTTTTTTTATTTTTATAAGTGTGGGCAATCCCGATCATGCGGTCTATCACTCACTTGGTATTCATGTTTCTCAGGCCGGTACCAAGTACTCGATAAGAGACGCAATATGAGACGTGTTCATATCGAAGACATGTTCATGTCAAAGACATTGGAACACTTGCCCTTTTGTACACTTTTATTATTATTATTATTTTTTATTTTTTGCTATTTTAATCTTTTGAAGTCACTCAAGCTTTTTGAAGTTACATAAGTTACACACCATCCCATCCCAAGGTTAGGTAGATGTAGGTTGAAAACTGAAAGGTCTATCGTTAGACGAGTCTCAAAGTGGTTTATGAAGAAAGGATTGTAAATTAGAAAGGTGAAAGGCAATATGATGTAGCTACAAGGGGTGCCTCAAATCATTGGTATACCTTGTGCTTAGTTTGACATGGTTTTTTTTTTTTATTTATTTTTTTATGCAATATAATGAAATGATCATATATAAGGAAATAAATGCTCATTTTATTAAAAGGGGAAAAAGAAAGAATCAAAATTAATCTAAGAGAAAAGAAAGGTGTCTATGCTAGACTTATTGGGGAGAGGAAAAAATGAAAAAGAAATAGAAAAAGAGGTCATGAAATCTTGTCGTTGCAGCTCGCCTCTTGTCTTGTGCTTATCATCACCCGATCTTCTTGCTAGCTAGAGGCAATGGGATCTTGTTATTATCAATTAGATATTGGATGACCTCTTTTAGCTTCCAACAGCTCTCAGTAGCATGACCCCTACCTTGATGGTACTTGCAGTGTTCATTTGGATTCCAACTAGGTAACCTCTTCTTAGGTGCGGGATCTTGAATATGCCCAATAGGAGTTATGAGACCTTTAGCATGAAGGCGATCGAATGCTGTGTCATAACTTATGCCAATAGGTGTAAAGGTTCTCTTTTGCTCTCGTTTGTTCATGGTAAGGACCTCATCCAAGCTAACGTTATTCGAGTAAGTAGTTTTGGAAGAAGAAGGATTGTCGTTCTTCTTTCCTTTCCAGCCACTGTTACTATTGTTACTATTCTTGGTCTTCTTGTTGCTCAGAGGAACAGGAAGGTGGTTTGAATCAATGAGGTCTTGAACGCGATCTTTGAGGGCGAAACATACTTTGGTGGTGTGACCACGACCTCTATGGTATTGGCAATAAGAATTTGGGTTCCAATTGGGAAACCGTTTCTCAGGCGGAGGGTCTTGATTGGGACCAATGGGGTGAATGAGACCTTGATCGTGAAGATAGTCAAAAGCTTCATTGTAAGTCATTCCTATTGGTGTGTATTCTTCAATGGTCCGTTTTGCCCATGGCTTAGGAGCATTGAGTTCTTCATTAAATCCTTGGTGAGAATTTTGTTCGATAACCATCATCCGATTTGCTAGTCTTTCTACCAAATTCAAGAGCATGGCAATGACATCTTGCAGTTTTCGAACGTCCTCTTTTAGACTTGACAAGTTTTCCCTGGTATTATCTAAGAAAATACTTTCATCCTCCTCAATCATGATCATTTCATCAAGAGAGGTTATATAAGCTATCTTGATCATAGGCTCACCTACAGGTGTGATAAGAAGTGAAGGATCAAAGGATGTTTAATCTTCTGCGATGGCTAGAATCTCGGAAGTTTTACTGTCATCGATCAGATCTTGAATAGCTTCTTTGAGTTTCCAACACTCCTCAGTGTCGTGACCCTTTCCTTGGTGATATTTCCAATGTTTATTAGGATCCCACTTAGGTGCCTGGCTTCTGGAACTAGATCTTTGATAGGTCCTATGGGCATGACTAGTCCTTTGTGGTGTAGCTTCTCGAAAGTTGTTTCATAACTCATACCAAGTGGAGTGAACACTCTTTTCGACCTTTGGATTCGTGATTTAGAGGTGTTCGTAGCATGTACTTCATTAATGGGAGAGGAAGAAGAAGGATGGTCTCTCTTCTTTCCTCTCACACTATTATCTTTCAGAAGGTCATCTTCAATGTCAATGCCTATATAATACACAGCCTTGAAAGTATTCAAGTTGTGTTGGTATTTTAAGTGCTTTGAATACTTCTCTTGGAGATTCTTGATAAACATTCTCACAAATTCTTTTTCGGTGGGCACCACAATCATCTTAACGGAAGTTTCCCTCCACTTATTGAAGAAAGAAGTAAAGCCTTCATTATCTTTTTGTCTCAGCATCTCAAGTTGCCTATAATCGGTTTCGACTTGGATATTACACTTATATCTATCAATGAAAGCATTTACTATCGATTCCCAGGTGGAGGTTTTCTCTTTGTCAAGGGAGAAGAACCATTGTTGGCAAACAGTTTCAAGAGATAAAGAAAACAAGGAATGAAAGATTTTCCTATCAATCCCCTTAATGTTCCTTATAGTTTCAAAGGCTCTTAAGTGAAGATAAGGATTATTTGTTGCCTTGAACTTAGGGATTTCAGTGGCATTGAACTTCTGCGAAAGAAGCTCCTTGTCTACCGAGACCCCTTGTGACCTAATGCCCTGGAATTTATAGTCATTGGATATCTTGCTAAAGCTCTCTTGCATGAGCTCCATTTGTTGTTGCTTCACAGGGTCATTGATTTTGAGGTTTAAAGCCTTCAATGTCTCAGTCACGTCAGCCAAATGCTTCTTGAGTTCATTGACTTCTTCTTTACTTGCCATTATCTTCTTAGCTTTTCTTTTCCGACTTACTGGTTTATCAAAAAGTTAAGCTTGAATGAAGGTGTTGTCCTTGATTAATCGCCCTTCTCTCCTTGACCAAGCATTGTGGAAAGGGAAATTAAGCATATTCTATGTTAATTATTTGACTCAAACTCTATTCAACATGGAATAGATGGAAGAAGGTAGGAAGAATGAATATTGTGATATGGGGAAAGCATGTAGAGAATGAAAAGATGAAGTAGATGGAGAGGAATGGAAAAATTAGGAATAGAATGTACCCCCAACTCAAATGACGGAAAGAACGACTTATGCATGAACCTAAGACATGTTCATGGTGACATATACACAAAGTGTGTGTGCTAAGACTAGTGAGTGTAGGTAACATGTTAAGACTCGTGTCATGACCATGTGGCTAGACTATGTGACTAGACTCGAACAAAGACTAAGTTAAGACCTCACGTATATGCATTAAACTGGACAGGCTGTGGTATTTTGATCATAACTTTTTATCTGTGACTCTGATTGGGGTGAAATTAACGCCAAATTAAAGATAAAACTCGGGGCTATAGACACATAGCTGTACGACTCGTAGTTCTTTCTACAACTCCGGCTATGACCAAAACAAGTTGACGCTTGTGCAGTATACGGAAATAAAAATTCGGGTTGACTTAAAGGAACTATGACTCGATTTTAAGTTTATTTTTTTAGCTCAAATTAATTAATCAATTAATTAAGCAAAGTCTTTTAGTCCTTAATTAGTTTATTAAGACTTATTTACAAACACAAGTCAAACCAAACGGTTAGTTTAGTCACATAATAAGTATGCACCAGTAAGAGATGCACAAGTAGTCACAATATGATGCAATGAGTTTGCAACCTAACCATGGCTCTAGTTCTCTAAAATTCGGGATATGGGTTAGTCAAAGAGGGTCCATGGTTAATTGTCCGGATGCACCGCGCGGAATCCTTACCTTTTGAAGGGTTAGCGCGAGTGGATGGGACACCGCAAGTTAAAAACTCGCTTCCATGGTTTGATGAATTCAACATTCTCGGATGTACCCTTTGTTGCACAGAGCGTTCAATCAGGTAGATGGAGCATGAATTCCCAGAGGGTTATGACCATATGTAGAACACATATAGGTTTCATAAAAGTGAGAAAAACTCAATCAGGAAGTAGAATAATCGAGCAAACAGTTCTTAAAACTGGTCAAAATTATAACGCATATTTCTGGCTCGGTATTGGAAGAACTTGGCGCCAGTGAACAGAGGCCAGCGCCGCGATTTGGCTCTGGCGCCTGGCGATAGGAGTGTCGACAGACTCTGTTTTCTGACGCTAGTTCCTACAATCCTCAGCAGCTTTCTGTGCTCGATAAAATTTTCCAGTTTCGCGCAGCATTATTTCGATCCTAGTTATGAAAGATATTCCTCAAATTTCCTATGTGGAAAAATCCTATGTTTTTAAATCACTACGGATGGTCTTTCCAATGAGATTTTTTTTATGCATATGACAATGATACTAATCAAAATTACGCAAATGAAATACTTAGAACTTTTCGAGTCTCATCCACTCATTCTAAATCATTGCCAAAATAAAACTTAGAAATTAAAATAGAAATCCTCCCTAGTGGAGTCGCCAAAAACTGTAGGGAATATTTCAAGCATTCCCCAAACTTGAACCCCACTGTGATCATACACTTAAGCATGGTGGCGTCCAAAGGGAAGGAAGATAGAGCAAAAGAGTCGCCAACAAGTTTTAGGAACTTGTAAACCGTTCACGAGGTGAAGGTTACACCCCTTAACGATCCAGGAGATCGTCAACTCCAATAGGTCTGGAACCATGACTGGTAGTTCGGGGATGAAGGTAAAAATCCAACCTAAAAAAGATTGAACCTGCCCTAATAATAGGCCTCTACTTTATTCTGATCGTATTCATGTGCGCCTTCTGACTATTATGCAATCAATAGGTTTACCCTAAACCTGTTTAATCTATGTTGGTTGAATATTAATGCACAAATAAAACTATTATTGGCAATCACTTGAATTATAATCAAATTAACCCTAACTAAGATTATTAATTATCTTATTAAGCGTGATTACAAGTACCAATTCCCTTAAAACATGCATAAAAGGCGTGATCAAGCAATAACAATAATATATAATCAAGCAACATAATCATAATAACAATCATTACAATTATAATTATAATCATCAAAATAATAACCATAATTAAAATAATCATGTTCATGTTAAAAATAAAGCATAATAATAGCAAGATCCTAGGCATGATACTAACAAGATTAATAACAAACCCTAGCATGTCACCAAACAATAAAGATCAAATACTTAACCCTAACATGATACTAACATGAATATTAGAAAAGAAAATAGGAAGCATCACATAAATCATAATTGATTTAAGAAACTTATTCTTTACCCTAAACATGATACTAGGATGCAATAAAACATCCTTAGATGATACTAGGAATCAAAATAACAATCTAGACATGATTTCTATATCATAATATCAATAAAACAATTAAAGCTTTTACTTGGATACCTCGTATCTCTTTCTAATAACAAAATACACACGTTAGTAGCTTCAAGGAAAATAATAAAATCAAACAATTAAATTAAATAATTGAAATATAGATTTGGGACCAAACCCTCAGAAATTTAAACCTTTCACGTCTAGGGCAAAGATAACTTTGAACTTGGCTAGGTGTGTCTAGTGCTAATGTACGAGGAATTGCATTTGTAAAAGGGTTGGTTTAGAAAGAGAGAGAGAATAAGAAAGAGATTCTTGATGAGAGTTGGTGAGTGAGAGAATAAGAATTGATGGAAATTGATGATTGAAAACGAAGGTTTTAGGAGGCTATTTATAGAGAAAATCAGCCGGATGGATAAAAAAACGAATCAGAGTTTTGAAGAGAATAAAACAAATTGACGCCAGATGTCAGGGCTAGCGCCAGACACCAAGCTTGGCGCCAGGTGCTGGTCCTGTCATCAGACGCTAGACAACAATGTCCACGCGTTTTCTTAATTTGATAAAATTTAGCCGTACAGAAGGGCAAAATCGTATTTTCCTTAAAAACACTTCTTTTATTCTGATTAAAACTCTAAAAAGTCAACTAAAGTCAATTTATCAATGCTAATTAAATGATGAATGAAAAGAACCTTCTAAAAGAATTTAGAAAACTATAATGCATTAGGAATGATAAATCAATATTAGGCCCTCCTCTAGATCATTGGGCCACATATAAATATCAAACCGGGCCCAGTTTAGTACTTTGGCCATA
The DNA here is from genome assembly GCF_948465745.1 of Chenopodium album. Lineage (NCBI taxonomy): Eukaryota > Viridiplantae > Streptophyta > Magnoliopsida > Caryophyllales > Amaranthaceae > Chenopodium > Chenopodium album. The sequence goes on along the minus strand of NC_137841.1, from coordinate 38,682,457 downwards.
ACTTCCTCATTATTTATCGGAATTGGGCTTATAATATATCGTTGGAAAGCTCTTTTCGAACCCAACCCAACTACACTATTATTGGACCCTTGCCATGGACCAAACCAAACTGGATTGGATGTTCTCTTAAAATAAGTTTTCAAAAACAGAGAGAAAGAAAAGAAATAAAATCTAACCGCAACACTAGACTTTCCACACTTTCACTTCATTTTATTATGATTCGATGCGAAAGGTACTCATCACTGGGTTTGGTTTTGGGAAGACACATTTGGGTGTCTACAATAGTGAACAGGAAAGAAGGTTAAGCATAATAATAATAATAATAATAATAATAATAATAATAATAATAATAATAATAATAATAATAATAATAATAATAATAATAATGCATAAAAATAGTTGGTTTCTTTCGTTCCTATAAAACAAAATGATCAGTATTTAAAAGAAGAAAAAGGGAAATTGGTCTTTCTTTTGCATAAGTGTTGTAAACACAGAACATGTAACATCTTCATAGTGAATTTACCATGTAATTACCCCAATCTCATGTGTATAGAGTAGTAAACTTATTCTAATTGAAAAAGAAAGAAGGTAAGTAATTATAGGTTGAAAAGTTATATGCTTATGTGTTAAAATGACACTCAAATTTTTATATAGCAGGATGCATGCACTGATTGTAAAACATAAGAGTATATGATACAAGAATCTACTGAATTCATGCATTAGTTAAGCATGCAAAAGAGACATTGTTTGTAAGCCTAAGTCAAAGTTTATACGAGGTACGTACATGTTAACTTCGTTGTAAGTAGTATCATGTTTAGGCGCCAAAAGGAAAGAACTTAGTTTCATGTTTAGAGAACACTTGGATGGAAATTGTTTGGTTAAACACTTAATTAATTTATGTGCTTATATTTATGAGACATGTTTTAGTGAATTTATGTTTGTAAGGAATTATGGATGCAAGCATGATGAAATTATATTGGAAAAATTATTTGTATGGAATGTTGATACAAACATAATTTTATTGGATTGGTTTGTTAACCATATTTTGATTATTGAAGGATTGGAATTAAATGGTTTAAGTGGAATGAATTTATTAATTATTCCACAAGGTTATTATTATTTTATTTATTACTCAAGCATGACTTGTTAGTATGTTGAGTAAAAGTAGATTAAGCCATAATGGCTAGGTGGGTTTACTATATTCAACAATTTTGGATAATTAGGAATTTTAAGGAATTAAAGGTCAATTTGTGATGTGATCACCATTGCCCTAAATAAGATTAAAAGTGAATTGATGTATGATTGTTATGTATGGTATACTTGAATGAGTCGGCTATTAATTAAATTTGTAATCACGTAAAGTGAAACGTGGATGAGCAATAAAACTCTAGATTTGTGCACATCTGGAGTAATGACAATCAAGGTTGGGGTACACGGGGTACTAGCTGTGCACTTTTCTAGAGGTCGTCTGATCTACGAGTCTCTTATTTCAAATACTTTTCAAAAACTAGGAGTTAGATGAGATCTCATACTAGCTACGGTCACAGAGTCGCGCCCGTGGTCGTTCGATGTTTTATTGATGTTTTCGAAAGGAGGCATGGAGTTTTTCTTTTATTGATGTTCCAAATGGAACATGGGATGGACAACCTTGCCTATTGCTTAATCCAATGAATAAAATGAAATGATTTAACTACTATTTACTAGTGAAGTCTTAGTAAAACAGACAATTAAGTCGTGTGTTGAGTCTATAATTTAATGATGCGTGATGATTGATTATTAGTAGCCTGTTAGGGATTTCTTTTTATATTTCGCAGCTTGTATGTACTCTACTTTGCTGATTACGTGCTTTGTGTCTCTTTCTTTGGTCATGGCCTTCGCCTTTCAATGACCCTATGACGATCCAATTTTTACACTTGTAATATTGGGGAGCAGATTAACCACATGTTTTTATATACTCAGAACCTGTATCAAGGTGGTGGGATTTTCTGTAGAGTGTTGGTAACCATTCACAATTTATGTTATTTCTTACTTTTCAATTTAATTAAACTCTGTTTAGTTTATCTACCATTTTTATACTACCTCCGTTAATTGTTATCTGTAACTTTGGGGTATTATTTGTGAGATATAAAATATTTCAAAGTTGCAGATAACAATTAACGGAGGTAGTATTTATTTTGGAGTTTGAATAAGGGCCTTAATGGTTCCAACTTGTAATACTAAATTTGGTTTGCCTTGTGGTTTTGAAAATTATTTATAATTGAGTTAGTTTTTTCGCTGCTAAATTCTAAAATAGCCTTAATGTTTGAACACGTGGCGGTAGCACGTCAGTAATGAGAACCAATTGCAAAATAAGAACTAAGAACCAATCAGGACCGTTAGATCAGAAATAAGAGGCGCGTGATCTAACGGCAGAAATTTATTCAGACAAATTAAATGTAGCATGCAAATTAAGGCGCGATTTCTCTCTCCTCTCTCTCTACTCCGTCATTTTCGCTCTCCTCTCTCTCTACTCTTCTTCGCCATTTTCAACTGCTCACAAGCTTCAAAAACTGCCATAACCATCCATACAATTGCTTAATTTCTCTATATAATCACAATTATAACTTCTACTGTGTACATATTTCAATTTCGGAACAAAAAATTTCGAAAATAGGCAAAAATTGACGAATATTAGGCATTATATCAATACTTCGAAGTTCATACTCTTTTTGGTATTTTGTTGCAATTTTTTACTTATATTTGTCTTTTTTGCTTGATTATGTTAAATTTGAAGTATCAGAAGTTGAATCGGAGTACTTCGAAGTTCAATTTGGGTATTTTTAAGTTCAATTTCTTCTAAATCAGGTATTTTCATAATTTAGTTTTTTTTTGTTCAAATTATGTTTAATTTAATTATTATTTTGGTTTAAATTTGTTGTAATTTAGGTTTCAATTGGTACTAATTTAGAATAGTTTTGATTAATTTAGGAGTAATTGTTGAAAATAGTTAATTTATGAGTAATTATTTAGTGCATTATTGTTGCTTTGGTACTTCTGCTCTGCTCTTTGCTATTGAAAATGTTGCTACGGATTAATAAAGTGACTTAAGTTAATTTATGAGTAATTTTTTAGTGCATTATTATTGCTTTGGTACTCCTGCTCTGCTATTTGCTATTGAAAATGTTGCTACGGAGTAATCAAGTGACTTTGGTTAATTTATGAGTAATTTTAAAGTGCATTATTGTTACTATTTGCTAAAAGTAGATAAAGATTTGCAAAATGTAGATAGAAATTAACTAAAAGTAACTTCAAAGTAATTTGTTTTAAGTTTCTATAGTTTTAAGTACATTATTTTTAAAAGTAGACAAAAATTTGCCAAAAGTAGATAGAAATTGCCTAAAAGTAAATTGATGTGCCTAAAAGTAGATAACATTTTTACAAGTAGATAGAAATATACTAAAAGTAACTTTAAATTGATTAAATGTTACTCAATTACTATGAGATCTATAGCTATTGTGGCTTGTGTATAAATCAATAAATTAATGTGACTTTTGTATTATGGCTTGTGTATAACATATCAAAAAATATGAAAATCCTTGCTCATTATATTGCCATATACATTATCCTTGGTCATCTCATTTTTATTTTAAATTGCAGACAAATTAAAATGGCCAAAAGTACAAAGAAAAAACCTCCAACACAACCATATCTAGCAAAAGAAATTCCTGCAGCAAAGAAGGTTGTTGCAAGTAAAAAACTTACTGCAAGCAAGAAATCTCGTGCAAAAGAGCCTCCAGCCAAGAAAGTTCCTGCAAATTCAAAGCAATCTCCAATTAAAAGTATATAATATTGAAAAACAATAATTATTTGATAAAGTAAATAGAAACACTTATAATCTATTACATAATTATTCAAAGTTAAAAATGAGTTGAGGCATGGTTTTGAATCTAAAGGCTGGTTGAATAAGAAGTACAAAATTAGTGATGGTTATCACTGGTTGCAAGGTGATCTGGATAAGGTTCAATGGTATAAATGGGTGTGGAATCATTTCAATATCCCAAAGCATACCTTTATTGTTTGGCTTGCTGTCTTGGGGAAGCTTAAAACTAGAGATAAACTTTTTCAATATGGGGTGAGTAATGGGAGTGAATGCTTGCTTTGTGGTGATGCTGTGGAGAACTGCAGACATCTCTTTTTCTCCTGTAGTTTCAGCAGGAGGGTGTTGAAGGTTGTCTCCCATTGGATTGGTTTTGACAAAGATCAGGTTGATATTCTTCATGCCTGGAAGCTTTGGAAAGCTGAGGGAAAGAACCATATTCAGAAGAACTTGATTCTTGCTAGCCTGGCTGCTGTTGTTTACAGTATTTGGATAGCTAGAAATCATGCTTTGTGGCATAATGCTGTTCTCCGGCCTGAGTTTGTTGCTAAGGTCATTAGAAGGGAGATGGTGACTAGAGGGCAGCAGCTTATCAATCATACTTGGACAATTGCTGACTGTAAATGGCTCCATCAGCTTAAAACTAGGGTCTAGTTGTCTTGTGTTGTGTGATGTTCTGTTTGGTTTTGGGGTTTGTATGTTGTATGTGCAGATTCTGGTCTCCCTGTGCCCTTCCTAGAAGGTACAGGGGTATCTGAATCTGGTCTTTCTGTTTCTTGTGTGTCTTGGTACCCTTCCTAGAAGGTGATCAGGATCCCTTGATTCAGATGGGGGTTGTTTGCCTTCCTTTTAAGGCTTGTGTAGTTTGGAGCTGTCTTGTTTTGACAGGATGTATTTGTTTGTACATTTGTACAGTTTCTGATTTATAATACTTTCTTACTTTCCAAAAAAAAATATAAAAGTAAATGGTTAGTTTAGTAAAGTAAATAAAAAAAAAAAAAAAAAGCTTATAAAGTAAATATATATGTTTTACAGTTCTGTAAAATGTCTATACTTATAAACTGATTATGCAAACTAAATGTATTAGGTGCTAAGCTTCAAAGGATTTCAAAAAAGAAAATATTGATAAAGAGAAGGATTAAGGAACTAGAAGCATCAAAAGATTCATAAAAGTTTATTAAATTAAATTCATATGTTATGTATTAAATTTATATAGTAAAGAATCTATTATAAAGTAAATGAAGACTGTTATAAAGTAAATACAAATTGTTATAAAGTAAATAGAAACTCTTATAAAGTAAACAGAAACTATTATAAAGTAAACTATTTACTATTATTTGTGTATGATGTCTATTTGATAAGTTTAATAAAGTTAATAAAAATGCTTATAAACACTACGTGAAAAAAGGATTTTGGCACCGGTTCAAACCCGGCCTAAGGTATCGGTTTGAACCGGTGCCAATGTGGGGGGTGCCAAAAAGGGGTTTTAAAAGGCACCAGTTCGAACCGGTGCCAAAAATGGACAAAAAAAAATAATTTTGTTGTTTTTGGCACCGGTTAACCGGTGCCAAAAGTGCCAAAAATATAATTTTTTTTTTGTTTTTTCCACTTAAAAATTAATTAGTCTAAAATACATAACAACATCAAAACGTAACATAAATCGAATATCGATTAAAACACATCAATATCATCGAATATTACAACATCAATATCATCGAAAATTTGCAATACATAATCAAAAAAAAAATTACAACATATAAATACAAAAAAAAATTACAATATAAATTTAAAAAAAAAATTACAATATTGTTAATAAAAAAAAAACAACAAAAACACCATTCATTCTGAAAAACGAAAAAAAATTCAAACCCTAAACAACAAAAAAAAACCCAGAATTTAATCCCAAAAATTGAAAAAAAAATTCAAACCCAATCTGAAAAATGAAAACCCAGAAACCCAATCTGAAAAACCAAAACGCAAAAACCCAAATCTGAAAAACCCAATCTGAAAACAACAACCCAGAAACGCAAAAATAAAAACCCAATCAAAAAACAAAAACCCAGAAACCCAATCTGAAAACAAAAATTGAAATCGAACAAAACCCTTACTATTTGGATTTTAATCGACAAAAACCCAGAAAACAAAAAAAAATTGAAAGAGAAGTGAAACAAAAACCCAGAAACGCAAAAAAATTGAAACAAAAAACCCGTTAAAACCCAGAAACGCAAAAAATTGAAACAAAAAACCCTTAATGTTGTTGTTGTTGTTGTTGTTGTTGTTGTTGTTACGGTGGTGAAACCCTTGTTGCGGTGGTGTTGTTGTTGTTGTTGCGGTGGTGGTGTTGTTCTTGTTGCGGTGGTGTTGTTGCGTTGTTCTTGTTGCGGTGGTGTTGTTGCGGTGGTGGTGTTGTTCTTGTTGCGCTGGTGTTGTTGTTGTTGTAGAGAAAGAGATGGAAGTGAATGGGACGGAGAGATCGAGGAGAGAGAAGGGAGATCGAGGAGAGAGAAGGGAGAGGAGAGAGTGAAAGAGGCGGATTGAGAGGAGAGAGAGGAGCAAGCTGCGCTTTTAGGGTTTTAAGGAGAGATAAGGCCGGTTTTTTTTTAAATAATTAAAAGGTTCGGTTCGCAAAGGCACCGGTTCAAACCGGTGGCCTTTATGTTTTAGGCACCGGTTTGAAGTGAACCGGTGCCTTTTCTTCTGGTTCAGCTTTGTACCAATTTTGTAGCCCATTTTTGGCACCCCATTTGGACTGAACCGGTGCCAATTAGGGGGTGCCTTTTTGATATTTTCTACTAGTGAAAGTAAATATAAATGTTTTCAAAGTTAGTTAACATGTTTTAACAAATTATAGAAACAAAGAAAAGGATAAAATCTAAAGTGAAAGAAAGCAATTATGAACTAGAAGAAGGTCAGAATGAGGATTCTGATGGATCATCAGAAGAAGACAGAAAAAAGGGAAAAGCTCATTTAAAGAAAAAAATGAAGCATGACAATTCTTACCTTGATGTACATGAAGTTATTGATGTTAATGATGATGATGATGGTAATCTGGAATCAAGAAAACACATTGCAGGCCCAATGCAGTTGTTGATTTGATCAAGGATTTTAGTGAGTAGCAAAAAAGAGATGTCATAATTATTGGTTTTGGAGGGCTGCTTGAACTAAAGTTAACAAAAATTTCAACAAAGATGCTTCCATGGCATTGTCACCATTTCAATGAAATCAGCTGCATGTTCAAGATTGACATGGTGAAGGAATTTTCAGTTAGTTCTTATGATGTTAAAGATATATTCTTACTTTCACATGTAACTGAGAACAAGGTCAGTTTTCAGTTAAGGAAGCAACCTCTATCAAACTTGTTGATTCAAAAAGAATGGAAGAAGAAGCTAGGAATTCCAAAAGATGATGAGATAATTGTGAATAATTTGGGGAACAAATTAAAGACTTTGAACAAAAGGAGGGGAGGATTTTAAAAGATTCTTTGTGATGTATATTTGCATCACATTCTTGGCCCCTATTGCAAACAGAGTGATTGATTACAAGATAATCAACTATGCAGACAATGTGAAACAGATACATAACCTAGATTGGTGTGGTTATGTGATTTTAAACCTGTGGAAAGCAGTGGGGAGCTTCAAGAACAACAAAAACAAGGAATCAAGATCAGGGATCAATGGATGTGTCCTGATTCTTCAACTTGTCTACTTTCATCATCTGGCATTCAGAGGGCAGCCTGAACCTACAACACTGCCATTGATCAATCATTGGTCAGATGAGAAACTGAAAGAAAGAATTGCAAATGAGGCAAAGGCATCTTTTGGTCAAGGAGAAAAGATGACTATCCAGTTAGTAGAAGAAAAGGAAAGCAAGCATTCTTGGGAGATGTAATTGAGAATGCTTATACAAACTTTGCTGATAGAGAGAGAAGATTGGTGTCATTCAACCTACCAGAAGGTGTCATGACAGATAGTAAAATACATCATGTTGCAAAAGATGTGAGTAATTTTTTTATAAGTTACAATGATTTCTTGTATTTACTTTAAAATGAAATATCTTTACTTTTATCTCATATTTGTTTACTTCTATTATATTGAATTGCTCTGCTTCTAGTAGTAATAATATATAGAAAATGATACACATAAAGTAAATAATGTAGACTTAAAAGTAAACAAATTAACTTAAAAAGTAAATAGTATTTGTGTTAAAAAATAATGTATTAATAAAGTGTTGTTATTTATTTTGAAGGAAATTAAAGAAGAACTGCATTTGTTGACTAGAGATTCAAAACTCTTTGTAATGATACATGCTGAGCGTATAGCTACCTTAGGAGAGAAGATGAAACAGCAACAAAGGAATGTGTCTACATCAAATTCTCAACAGGTTTCTGAAACACAAAGGCTAATGGAAGATCCTAAAATACAAAGGGCTATGGATGAAATAGTCAGGCTTTATGATGATTTAAGAGATGTATCTAGTGTGATTCCGTCAACATGGGAGGAGCAAAACAAAAATTCTGAAACAGATTCTAAAACTAATCAAGAAAATGCAGTTGATCCTAAAACTGTCAATTTGGATGATGGTGATGAGGATATGAAAATAGAGGATCTAGATTATGAAAAAAAAGAGGAGGATGACAAAAAAGAGGAGGAAGAAGAAGAGGAGGAGGAGGAAGAAAATGAGAAAAATGAGGAGGAAGAAAAGGATAAAAAGAAGGATGAGGAAGAAAAGGAACAAAAGGAGGAGGGTGACAACAAAGAAATGGAGGAGGAAGAAAATAAGGAAAACAAGGAAGAAGACAACAAAAAGGAGGAACAAGTGAATGAACCAGAGAAGGAACAAAATAAAAAGGAGGATGAGAAGAAGAAAGAGAACACTAAAAAGAAAGAAGAGAAGAATAAAGAGAAAGAAGAAAAGGATATTGATAACCAGACAATCGATGCTGATATTAGTAGTGTAGTACACTTTGTCACTGAGAGTATACTAAATCAGCCAATACTTACAAAGAAAGCAACACAAAAAACAATTGAAAGTAATTTATTAACTTTAGTAAATATTTAATCAATCCATAGTCAATAATGTATCATTGTTTTGAAATTATATCTGCTATTTTATTTCAGGTAATGTTGAAAAACAACTTCAGGCAGAAACAACTATTGAACTTAAGGACATTCACTAGGTTATAGTTTCAAAAGTTAAAATCAATTTAGATTGTGGAGAAAAAGATGTTGAAATTGATTTTGTTTCAAAGACAATGAAAGGAAAAAAATCAAGAATGCATGAAATGCCAAAACTTTATCAAGTTGTGGCTGATTACTGCTTTGTGAAGTACAACCCATTCAAACATTAAGTAATGTATTATTTAATTTCAAACATATTATATCTACTTTAGATAATATTTAGTTTACTTTAAATAATATTTTATTTACTATTAAACATTTAATTTTGCACAGTGAAGAGATTGAGAAATTTGAAAGTCTTCTCATGATAACAAAAGATGACAGAACATCCCAAGCTCAAACAGCCCCTACTCAAATGATAAAATCTAATATAGTTTAATGTTGGTCATTTCTTATGAATGATTCTCGATTGAAAGAATATCCTTCATGCTTTTTCTTTGGCATTGACCACAATGTAAGAGTTAAATAAAATGTTAAGCTAATTCATGATTAAACATGTATGATCTCATTAAGTAATATGTTTTATTTGCTCATTAATACACAGAGACCTCTAGAGCTGTCTCTCATGTCACAAGATGCTTCCCGGCAAACAGATAAAACACAGGTGAAGTCTCCTTCAGTACATTCACAAAAATTGAATCAGGCATGGTATGATTGGATGTGCCTATGTGATGTAAAGGAGAAAATTATGACAGCTCAGTTCTTACCACAATATATCCAAAAACCAATTTAGCCTAATAATAGTTTCAATATTTTATTTGCATGCCTTTGAGATCGTAGGAATCACATATTCATTTACTTTAATAGTGAAAAGTGATTCCTACGATCTCAAAGGCATGCAAATAAAATATTCAATTCGCTCCAAACTATTATTAGGCTAAATTGGTTGAATATTAATGCAACACATAATTCTAAAATTTGTGATCACTTTAATTGATAACAAGATTAAAAAGGAACCTAAACCGGTTGTCCAAATTATCTTATTAGGCGTGATTTTCAATTACATATTCCCTTTAAACATGCAATATGGTGATCATAAATAAATAATAGAATAAACATTAATATTGGAAGCAATTTAACAATAATAGCGTTAGTCAAATCAAATATAAAATAACCTAATCATGATACTAGCAATAAGAATAAAAATAAGAGTAATCAAGTGATTAATTACTCACTTTCCGCGCTTCCTTGAATTGCTACATCATGAATAAACTATTAGTAACTTCAATAAAAATAAATCAAATTGAAACAATAAAATTAAATAAAAATTAGATTTAATTTGGTCTAAACCCTCAGTTAATTATACCTTTCACGCCTTGGCTTAAGTATAGAACTTTGGGTATTGTATGAACTCCTTGGAGTGCTTAAAGGAAGGAATAGTGAAAGAACGGGGAGGCTTGTGTTTAGGCTAGTGAGGGAGTAGAGAATGAATTTGTGATCAAGCTTGTTGATGATTGAAAAAGGGGATATATGACCTCTATTTATAGAGAAAAAAGAAGGGTCGGAAAAACAAGATAAGATCCGAATTAAATCGGAATAAAACTCGATAAACTGCAGTTTTTGTTTTTATCATATCTTTTGATCCAGAAATCAGAATAAGATAAATAAGATATCGTTGGAAAGCTTTTGAAGTCTAATTTTTAACCCAATTTGAATAAGATTAAAATAGTGAGACGGTGTCAGTTTTGGATAGAGTTTGATATTTTATTCATATCTTTTTCGTTATAGCTCGAAATTGTTATTATAATATATCATTGGAAAGATAATTTCAAGGGCTATCCAACCATCAAAGATTTGGATAAAAAATATGAGGCACAAAAATCATATATGACTATCTTTTAACGTCTTTCAATTCGAATAGAATTAGGACTTTCAAAAAGAAAAGTTTTATTCAATTTATAACTCTTTAATCTTATATCTTCAAAAAGGATAATCGTAGACACCCATTGTGTCTCCCCTAAACCAAACCCAGTGATGCGTACCTTTCACGTCGAATCATAATCATATGAAGTGAAAATGTGGAAAGTCTAATGTTGCGGTTAGTTTTTATTTCTTTTCTTTCTCTCTGTTTTGGAAAACCTATTTTAAGAAAACAGTCAATCTAGTTTGGTTTGGTCCATGGCAAGGGTCCAATAAGAGTGTAGTTGGGTCGGGTTTGAAAAGAACTTTCCAACGATATATTATAAGCCCAATTTCGATGAATAATGAGGAAGTTATGGCTAAATTACTAAACTGGGCTCGGTTGGATATTTATATGCGGCCCAATGATCTAGAGGAGGACCTAATATTGATTTATCATTCCTAATGCAGTTAAAATTGATTATAGTCTTCTAGATTCCTCTAGAAAGGTTCTTTTCATTCCTAATTTAATTAGCATTGATAAATTGACTTTAGTTGACTTTTAAGAGTTTTAATCAGAATAAAAGAAGTGTTTTTGAGGAAAATACGATTTTGCCCTCTCGTATGGCTAAATTTTATAAAAATAAGAAAACGTGTGGAAATTTATTTCCTGTGTCTGGCAACAGACCTGGTGCCTGGCGCCAGACCTGGTGTTTGGCGCTGCACTCCAGCGTTTGGCAACACGCGCATGTTTGGCGCTGCGGTCGTATTTTATTCTCTTCGAACTCTGATTATTTTTTATCATATCCGGCTGATTTTCTTTATAAATAGCCTCCTAAAACCTCCGTTTTCAATCATCAATTCTCATCCTCTCTATCACCAACTCTCATCAAGAATCTCTTGATTACTCTCTCTCTTTCTAAACTAGCCTTTTGCATACAAAATTCTGCATTCACAAGATCTAGAAACACCTAGCCAATTTCGAAGTTGCATTCGCCCTAGACGTGAAAGGTTTTAATTTCTAAGGGTTTGGTCCCAAATCTGTCTTTCAATTATTTAATTTAATTCTTTGATTTTATATTTTCCTTGAAGTTACTAACGTGTGTATTTTGTTATTAGAAAGAGATTCGAAGCATCCAAGTAAGTACTTTAATTGATTTATTATTATTATGATATAGAAATCATGTCTAGATTGTTATTTTGATTCCTAGTATCATGTTAGGTTGTTTTTCTTAATTTGATGTTTTGAATGACAACAATAAGTTCCTAGTATCATGTTTAGGGTAAAGTTATAATATCAAATATGCTTATTATGATTTCTATGATGCCTTTTATTGTCTTTCCTAATATTCATATTAGTATCATGTTAGGGCTAAATATTTGATCTTTATTGTTTAGTGACATGTTAGGGTTTGTTATTAATCTTGTTAGTATCATGCCTAAGATCTTGCTATTAATATTATGCTTTAACATGGTTATGATAAATATGATTATGATTATGATTATTGTTGTGTCGAATTATATAATTTCACGTAATTTGTTAATTACCGAAATTTTCAAGTAATTTGTTAACTAGCGAATTGTTTCACGTAATTTGTTAATTTTACGAATTAGTTACGTAATTTGTTAATTTACGAATTATTTAATGTTATTTGTAATTAACGGATAACATATGTATAATTTGTTAATATCATGTTGTTTGATATATATTTATTGTTATAGTTTGATCACGCCTTTTATGCACGCTTAAAGGGAATTTGCACTTGTAATCATGCTTAATAAGATAATTAATAATCTTGTTTAGGGTTAATATGATTATAATTCAAGTGATCGCCAATAATAGATTTGTTTGTGCATTAATATTCAACCAACATAGATAAACAGACTTAGGGTTAATCCTATTGATTGCATGTTAGTTAGAAATCGCACATGAATACGATCAGAATAAAGTGGAGGCCAATAATTAGGGCAGGTTCAATCTCTTTTAGGTTCGATTTGTACCTTCATCCCCGAACTACTAGTTATGGTTCCAGACCTATTGGAGTTGACGATCTCCTGGATCGTTAAGGGGTGTAACCTTCACCTCGTGAACGGTTTACAAGTTCCTAAAACTTGTTGGCGACTCTTTTGCTCTATCTTCTTTCCCTTTGGACGCCACCATGGTTTAGTGTATAATCACAGTGGGGTTCAAGTTTGGGGTAATGCTTGAAATATTTTCCTATAGTTTTGGCGACTCCACTGGTGAGGATTTCTATTTTAATTCCTAAAATTTATTTTAGCAATGATTTAGAATGAGTGGACGAGACTCGAAAAGTTCTAAGTATTTCATGTGCGTAATTTTGATTAACATTTTTGTCATATGCATATAAAAGATCTCATTGGAAAGACCATCCGTAATGAGTTAAAAACATAGGATTTTTACACGTAGGAAATTTGAGGAATATCTTTCACAACTAGGATTGAAATAATGCTGCGCGAAACTGGAAAATTTTATCGAGCACAAAAAGCTGCTGAGGCATGTAGGAATTGGCGTTAGAAAATAGAGTATGTCGCCAACAATTTGACTCTGTCGCCAGGCGATATTCCTATCTTCAGGCGCCAGAGTCAAATTGTGGCAACGGCCTCTGTTCGCTGGCGCCAAGTTCTTCCAATACCAAGCCAGAAATATGCGTTCTAATTTTGACCAGTTTTTAGCACTGTTTGCTCGATCCTACTTCCTGATTGAGTTTTTCTCACTTATCTGAAACCCATATGTGTTCTACATATGGACATAACCCTTTGGGAATTCATGCTCCATCTACCTGATTGAACGCTCTGTGCAACAAAGGGTACATCCGAGAATGTTGAATTCACCAAACCATGGAAGCGAGTTTCTAACTCGCGGTGTCCCATCCACTCGCGCCAACCCTTCAAAAGATAAGGCTTATGCGCGGTGCATCCGGACAAGTAACCATGGACCCTCTTTGACTAACCCATATCCCGAACTTTAGAGAAATAGAGCCATGGTTAGGTTGCAAACTCATTGCATCATACTGTGCCTACTTGACTTTATTTGTTGTGCATACTCTATGTGTTTTTCCTAACCGTTTGTTTGACTTGTGTTTAAGTCTTAATAAACTAAACAATGACTAAAGGGATTTGCTTAATTAATTTATTAATTAATTTGAGCTAAAAAATATACCTTATAATCGAGTCATAGTTCCTATAATTCAACCCGGATTTTTATTCCCGTATACTACACAAACGTCAACTTGTTTTGGTCATAGCCAGAGTTCTAGATAGAGTTACGAGTCGTACAACCTATGGATCTGTAGGCTCGAGTTTTATCTTTAATTTGGCGTTGGTTTCATCCCAATCAGAGTCACAAATCAAAAGTTATGACTAAAATACCATAGCCTGTCCAGTTTAATGCATATACACGAAGTCTTAACTTAGTCTTTGCTTGAGTCTAGTCACATGGTCATGACACAAGTCTTAACATGTCACCTACACTCACTAGTATTGGCACACACTTTGTACATATTCTTTTCACATCATGACCATGTCTTAGGTTCATGCATGAGTCATTCTTTTCGTCACTTGAGTTGGGGGTACATTCGATTCCTAATTTTTCTATTTCTCTCCATCTACTTCATCTTTTCATTCTCTACATGCTATCCCCATATCACAATATTCATTCTTCCTACCTTCTTCCATCTATTGCATGTTAAATAGAGTTTGAGTCAAATAATGAATATCCCTAATTTCCCTTTCCACAGTACTTGGTCAAGGAGAGAAGGGTGATTAATCAAGGACAACATATTTGTTCAAGTTCTACTTTTTTTATAAACTAGTGAGTCGGAAAAGAAAAGCTAAGAAGATAATGGCAAGTCAAGAAGAAGTCAATGAACTCAAGAAGCAGTTGGTTGACGTGACTGAGACATTGAAGGCTTTAACCCTCAAAATCAATGACCCTGTGAAGCAACAACAAATGGACCTTATGCAAGAAAGCTTGAGCAAGCTATCTAGCGACTACAAGTTTCAGGGCATCAGTTCACAAGGGGTCTCGGTGGACAAGGAGCTTCTTCCGCAGAAGTTCAATGCCACTGACATCCCTAAATTCAAGGCAACAGATAATCCTTATCTTCACTTAAGAGCCTTTGAAACTATAATGAACATTAAGGGGATTGATAGGAAAGTCTTTCATTCCTTGTTTTCCTTATCTCTTAAAACCGTTTGTCAACAATGGTTCTTTTCTCTTGATAAAGAGAAAACTTCTACTTGGGATGCTATTGTAAACGCTTTCATTGATAGGCATAAATGCAATATTCAAGTCAAAACCGATTATAGACAACTTGAGATGCTAAGGCAAAAAGAGAATGAAGGTTTTACCTCTTTCTTCAATAAGTGGAGGGAAACTTCCGCTAAAATGATTGAGGTGCCCTCCGAAAAAGAATCTGTGAGGATGTTCATCAAGAATTTACAAGAAAAGTATTCAAAGCACTTAAAATATCAACACAATTTGAATACTTTCAAAGTCGTCTATGACATAGGCATCGAGATCGAAGATGACCTCGCGAAGCAAAAATCTACTAACAATAGCAACCACAGTAGCTGGAAAGGAAAGAAGAATAACAATCCTTCTTCTACCGAAAACGCCCACTCTAGGAACAATGTTAGTACCTTTGATCTCAGTGAAGTTTTAGCCATGGATAACCAAGGATCTAAGAAGCAACTAAGGAAAAACTTCACCCCCATAGGGATGAGTTACGATACTGCCTTCAATCGACTCCATGCTAAGGGACTCATTACTCCCATTGGACCTATTCAAGATCCCGCGCCTGAAAAGAGATTGCCTAGTTGGAATCCAGATGAACACTGCAAGTACCATCAAGGTAGGGGTCATGCTACTAAGAGCTGTTGGAAGTTAAAGGATGCTATCCAACATTTGATCGATAATAACAAGCTTCCCATGCCTCCAGCTAACAAGAAGAGCGAGTGATGATAAAGCAAACGGCACAAGACAAGAGGCGAGCTTCAACAACGAGATTTCTTGACCTCCTCTTTTCTATTTCTTTTATTTACCCTTGCCCCAATAAGTCTAGCATAGGCACCTTTTTATTCTCCTTAGATTTATTTTGTAGGATCATTATTTCTTTCCTTTAATAAAATTGAGTATTTATTTTCTTGCATATGATCATTTCATTACATTGCATTTTTAAAAGAAAAAAAAAATCCATGTCAAACTAAGCACAAGGTATACCAATGATTTGAGGCACCCCTTGTAGCCACATTATATTACCTTTCACCCTTCAAATATGCAATCCTTTTTTATAAACCACTTTGAGCCTTGTCTAACGATAGACCCTTCATTTTTCAACCCATATCTACCTAACTTTGGGATGGGACAGTGTGCAGCTTATGCAATTTTCAATTTCATAAAAAGCTTGAGTGACTTCAAAAGATTAAAGTAGTAAAACAATAAGCAAAAAAAAATAATAATAAAAGTGTACAAAAGGGTAAGTGTTCCAATGTCTTTGATATGAAAATGTCTTCAATATGAACACGTCTCAGATTGCGTCTCTTATCAAGTGCTCGGTACCGTGCCTGAGAAACATGAATGTCAAGTGAGTGATAGACCGCATGATCGAGATTACCCACACTTATTAAAATAAAATAAAAAAAGCAAAAAAAGAAAGAGCTCTAAAGTGAGAAAACTCAAGAATACAAAGATTCAAAAGCAAGGTTGCACACCTTGGGGGATTATCTAGGGTCTTGAGCCTTTATCCCTTTCTTCTTCAACCTTTAGCCTAACCACGTTACAACCCTTAAAAGACCTTTTTGAGGTATACACACTTGTGAGAGGTTCGGCTAGAGCTACGTTTGGCCTGATTCCTAACGGATACGTAGGCAACCTCACATCAAGGTGCGGCCGTAATGAAAATGCATTCATATATTACATTCATAATTGATCATATCTAGGAATTTCCTATGCTCATCCTTATTCATTTAGAGCTAGACTTGGGGGCTTGATCCCTACATTGTTAGCCAACCTAGCCTAAGAGTCACCATCATTTTACTCTTCTTGAAATAATATCTTTTTCCACACACTTAGCCCTTGCGGCCTAACTTTAGTATCACCATCACACACTTCACAGATACATGACCAAATATACTTCCCTTAGGAACCCGTTGTCATGAAATCTTAACACAACGCTGAAGCATGCCTTGTCGTATCAACATCAATCATCATTGTATCACAAAGTATGAAGTACTTAGCCTCCGCGCCTAAGTTACCTAAATACTTTCATTATCGAGTCAACTAGAATAGTTTAAGATGTTACAATCCTTATACTATGAGAGATAACGTTAACGGATTAAGCTCATTCAACATGCACCTTCAAAAACTTTGCTTCTTTCTTTTTTCGCGTCTTTCTTTTTCGGGAGAAAGTCGGTACCCTCCACAAAAATGACGGAAAATTTTTGCTTTTTTGAGTCGCACGATCACATTGCAATGCACACACGAGTAATGTACACATTGAGTCATGTCGTGTTATCACATTGAGTTAACACTCCACACACACGAGTCACATGAAGTGAGTCGTCATACAAGTCAATGAGTCAAGCAACACTAAGTTTTAGATCAACCCTAAAGAAAGATTAGCAAAGTCCTATAGTCAAATATATAAATGCAGGTGCATCCCAGCAAGCAAGAACATTCCCAGATTTCAAGAGATTCTTCCAAGATGAGAAGAGTTTGAGTAAAATTACATAGATCAGTAAATTGGAGATGAACAGCTTTAATTTACAAAAGATTTAAGCGGATTCAGTTAAAAGGAAACAACCATGTTCAAAGTTCGAAGCGAAACCGAGCAACGAACAGCAGCAGCAAGGGGGCAAAATAGGGAAGACCCGACTCCAACGCCAGATGACAAGGTTGTCGCCTGGCGACAACATCTGTCTTCTGGCGACAGAAGAAAAGTGCGGCGCTAGAGCCTTCCAGCAGGCGCTGGTGCGGCGACACAATGCATGGCCCCCATATTATATTATGCGGACTTAGTGCAGCAATTTCTGGGTTCCTTGGTACGCCAGTTAGCCCCTATAAGCAATTTAACATGATTAAGTAGTCGGCTTGATTACAATCACATAAAGTGATCGACCTGATAAAAGATCGTCTCACTTAGCTTAAAGTGCCTGAACATTGGTCATAGCAAAGACACCGACATAATGGTTCACAAACAGCAAAGCACCGACGTACTGGTTCACGAGCAGCAGAAGTGCCGACGCACTGGCCAAAGAAAATTTTAAGAGAGCTTTAAAGACCGACAAGTGTTGATCTTCGGTAATTTTCTTCGGAATATTATCGCAACAATTGAGGATGACTTCAAGTGAAGTTATCTTCAACAGCTTTCGCTAAGATTGTGGAGGTTGTCACCAAGATTTGAGAAGATAGCACGAGATGGGCAGTCTTTGACAGCATTCGCTAAGATTGTGGAGGTTGTCACCAAGATTTGAGAAGATAGCACGATATGGGCGGTCTTCGACAGCATTCGCTAAGATTGAGGAGGTTGTCACCAAAGATTTGAGAAGATAGCACTAGATGGGCGGTCTTCAACGGCATTCGCTAAGATTGTGGAGGTTGTCACTGAAATTTGAGAAGAGCGGTTAGTGATGAGGCGGTCTTTGACGACTTTTGCTATGATTGGGAAGGTTGTCACTATGATTCATGAAAAAGGCTCGAGATGTAGCAAAATTGATCAACGGCGTTCCTTAAGATTGTGGAGGGTTGTCACAAACAACTGGAAGTGATTTCAAGAGAAGTTATCTTCGATGGCAAGGTTGTCACAACAACAACAATACAGCAACAAATCGGTCAGCTCTCAGAGACGTGTGCTCGACGGTGCAAGATACGCGTTTCTTAAATCTCTTATCTGTTTAACTAACGCTAGTTTGCAGGTATCATCATTACAAGAATGATTTAGGATCGAAGAAAGTTTTGAATCATTCTCTGTCCCTATCGATACTTTGACTTTTGTTTTTGAAACTTGCGTTTCTCCAAACTCAGTCAAAGTGGGGGCTTTTGTAGACACCCATTTGTGTCTCCCCAAAACCAAACCCAATGATGAGTACCTTTCACGTCGTATCATAATCGATTGAAGTGAAAGTGTGGAAAGTCTAGTGTTGCGGTTAGTTTTTATTTCTTTTCTTTCTCTTTGTTTTTGAAAACCTATTTTAAGAAAACGGATAATCCAGTTTGGTTTGGTCCATGGCAAGGGTCCAATAATAGTGTAGTTGGGTCGAGCTTGAAAGGACCTTTCCAACGATATATTATAAGCCCAATTCCGATGAATAATAAGGAAGTTATGGCCAAATTACTAAACTGGGCTTCGGTTTGATATTTATATGTGGCCCAATGATCTAGAGGAGGACCTAATATTGATTTATCATTCCTAATGCAGTTAGAATTGATTATAGTCTTCTAGATTCCTCTAAAAGGATCTTTTCATTCCTAATTTAATTAGCATTGATAAATTGACTTTAGCTGACTTTTAAGAGTTTTAATCAGAATAAAAGAAGTGTTTTTGAGGAAAATACGATTTTGCCCTCTCGTACGGCTAAATTTTATCAAAATAGGAAAATGCGTGGAAATTTATTTCCAGCGTCTGCCGACAGGACCAGCGTCTGGCGACAGACCTGGCGCTTGGCGCCAGATCTGGCGTTTGGCGACACGCGCGTGTTTGGCGCTGCGGTCGTGTTTTATTCTCTTCAAACTCTGTTTCTTTTTTATCAAATCCGGCTGATTTTCTTTAAACATAGCCTCCTAAATCTCCGTTTTCAATCATTAATTCTCATCAATTCTCTCTATCACCAACTCTCATCAAGAATCGCTTGATTACTCTCTCTCTCTCTTTCTAAACTAGCCTTTTGCATACAAAATTCCGCATTCACAAGATCTAGAAACACCTAGCCAAGTTCGAAGTTGCCTTCGCCCTTGACGTGAAAGGTTTTAATTTCTGAGGGTTTGGTCCCAAATCTGTCTTTCAATTATTTAATTTAATTCTTTGATTTTATATTTTCCTTGAAGTTACTAACGTGTGTATTTTGTTATTAGAAAGAGATTCGAAGCATCCAAGTAAGTACTTTAATTGATTTATTATTATTATGATATAGAAATCATGTCTAGATTGTTATTTTGATTCCTAGTATCATGTTAGGTTGTTTTTCTTAATTTGATGTTTTGAATGACAACAATAAGTTCCTAGTATCATGTTTAGGGTAAAGTTATAATATCAAATATGCTTATTATGATTTCTATGATGTCTTTTATTGTCTTTCCTAATATTCATGTTAGTATCATGTTAGGGCTAAATATTTGATCTTTATTGTTTAGTGACATGTTAGGGTTTGTTATTAATCTTGTTAGTATCATGCCTAAGATCTTGCTATTAATATTATGCTTTAACATGGTTATGATAAATATGATTATGATTATGATTATTGTTGTGTCGAATTATATAATTTCACGTAATTTGTTAATTACCGAAATTTTCACGTAATTTGTTAACTAGCGAATTGTTTCACGTAATTTGTTAATTTTACGAATTATTTACGTAATTTGTGAATTTACGAATTATTTAATGTTATTTGTTAATTGACGGATAACATATGTATAATTTGTTAATATCATGTTGTTTGATATATATTTATTGTTGTAGCTTGATCGATCACGCCTTTTATGCATGCTTAAAGGGAATTTGTACTTGTAATCATGCTTAATAAGATAATTAATAATCTTGTTTAGGGTTAATATGATTATAATTCAATTGATCGCCAATAATAGATTTGTTTGTGCATTAATATTCAACCAACATAGATAAACAGGTTTAGGGTTAATCCTATTGATTGCATGTTACTCAGAAAGCGCATATGAATACGATCAGAATAAAGTAGAGGCATATTATTAGGGCAGGTTCAATCTCTTTTAGGTTGGATTTGTACCTTCATCCCCAAACTACCAGTCATGGTTCCAAACCTATTGGAGTTGACGATCTCCTAGATCATTAAGGGGTGTAACCTTCACCTTGTGAACTATTTACAAGTTCCTAAAACTTGTTGGCGACTCTTTTGCTCTATCTTCTTTCCTTTTGGACGCCACCATGCTTTAGTGTATGATCACAATGGGTTTCAAGTTTGGGGTAATGCTTGAAATATTCCATACAATAATTAAGATCTTTTAGAAACTTATAGAAGCTTCCAATTAATCCTAATTGGTTTAGGAATGGGATTGAAACCTTTGGACCCCTTATATGATCATTGGGTCATAGGTAAGGTGAGCTTAGGTTCGGTTTGGGCTCAGTTTAGTATTTTGGTCATAACTTATTTGTTATAACTTGGATTTGGGCTTATAATATATCATTGGAAAGCTCTTTTCAAACCCCATTCAACCATTCAATCATTGGACCCAAATTATGGACCAAAATAAACTGGATTAAAAGTTTTTATAAAAATGACACGAAATGAATGATTTTAAAGGACACGAAATGAATTATTTTGGATTTAAAGGCACGAAAAGAGGAAAATAAGTTATGGTTTGGGGAAATGATCTAGGAATGAAATGTATTGGGATTGAATATGAATTTAAGCACTCCAAAAATTAAATACTCAACCCGACCAATAATGGCGATGAAAGGTTTTTCATCATCGAGTTTGGTTTTGGGGAGACATTTTTAGGTGTCTACAGATTCCAAATCAAACAATTACAGAGTGCGATATAAGTTAAACTAATATCTTTATTGTTCAACAAAAAATACAAATTTGGCCCATTTTTACTATTAACAACATTCAGAAAGGAAAGAACTTCGCAAGTTAATTCACGAAATGTAGGATAATGCATATCAACAAATTTTCTCATTCCTATATCATTCATGAATCTCCTAACGTAGTCATATAATCCTAAAAATTCAAGGGTAGGGCGGTGTAACCACCGAGAAGAGATTACCTCACACTCATAGAGCTTGGTGAGTCGTTCCCGTTGTGTTTATGTGGTGATTTGAATGCTTGGCCATTGAGGAAGCTGCAAATCCGGATCATACCCTTGGTTGGAACTTGAACCACGCCCCCCTTGTGATCTTGGCCTCTTTGATGCCATTTTGAAACATGGGTTTGTAAAAAGTTTGCTTGAAATTAGAAAAGATTGGTGTAGAAATGTAGAGGATGAAGATAGAAGAACAAATATGTAAAAAAATTTTGGATTTGGGTGAGAAATGAAGAGGAAATCTTAGAGAGAAGGACAGAAGGTAGAGAAAATTTGAGTTTTTAGTGAGAGAAACAATGGAAGAAAAGAAATAAGGAAGAAAGAAAGATGAAGGAAGAAGAAAGAAGAAAAGGGAAGAGGGCGGCTGATCTCGCGCCCGGTCGGACGATCTAATCCACTTAACTTGGCCCTTCTCGCGTCGGTCGGGCGAGCTCACCTCTAATTTTTCTTCTACTCTCGCGCCTGGTCAGGCGCCACCTCACCCGATCGGGCGAAAAAAAGCTCCGTACTCGTCAACCGGGCGCGCCTTCGCCCGGTCGGGCTAATTTCATCCTTTTTGAACTCTCTTCTCGCGCCCGGTCGGGCGCGCTACAGCTCTTGAGTCCGATTTTTTTTCTCTTTTCTTTTCTCCAAATTTGGCTAACTCTTTTCCTCCAAACCTGTACAAAATCTCATAAAACTCATTTTTTTAGTTCTGTAAAAATAAGTTTAGTTCAGCAAAAATAAATTCAGTTAAGAAAAAATAATTTCAATTTAGTAAAAATAATCTCAGTTTAGTAAAAATCACTAAATGTAAAGAAGAAATATAATAGAGATTTATTAAAAATAATTTCAGTTTAGCAAAAAAAATTCATTTTAGTGAATTTAATTTCAATTCAGTAAAAATAATTTAAGTTCAGCAAAAATAATTTCAATTCTGTAAAAATAATTTTAATTCTGCAAAAATAGGGTGAAGTGAACGGGATCTAATACTAAACTAGTATTTAGCCCGGGTGATGCCCCAGATTTATACGTTAAATATTCTTTACTTTGAATTATAGTTTTCTTGTACTATAATAATCTTAAATTAAATACTTTTATTATAGATTTGGATGAAGAAAATAATTTGTATAAAAAAAATATATCTCATGCCATATATTAACTATATTTAAGAAGAATAAATAAATAACTAATATATAAAGCTAAATTTTATGTCAGGTCACGAAATAGCGACACTTGGCATTTCAACTTTTCGTCAAGTGTCGCGCCACCTTGGATAGATTTAAATAGACTTCATATGATAAAAAATCGTCAAGTGTCGCGCCACCTTGGATAGATTTCATAAGATAAAAAAAATTAGGTAAGTGTAGACACCCATTTGTGTCTCCCTGATATGTCTAGTTTATATAGTGTTTTATCCCCGCCCCTTGGTCGTTATTAGTAGTGTTTTGGCTCTTTCGGGCCACTTTTATTACTAATTTGTGTGTTCTAGTGTTTTCGTAGTTTTAGTTGTATTTTACAGGAAATTGCACTCTTGGAGCATTTTCCCGGGCCTTATTGGATCGACTACGGAAGCTAGTAGGACACGACCACTTTTCGAGACCAAGATCGGTGAGAGCCGGTGATTAGGGGCTCGGTAATCTGGATCACGAGGTGATAGGGTAAAGTCGTATCCCCTAATCAAAAGTAATACCTAAATCCTCTAACTAATGTAGATAGGGAAGTAGGGTCGATCTCCATAGGGAAACAAGTCTTTTTACTTCTAATTAATTATTATAATCTAAATTGTCTAAGTAACCAATATTTTAAATGTGAATTCTATGCTACGAAGAATGAGTTTAGGGAGAAAAGAATCAATAATAAGGAAACCTAGGGTCACAGGTTCACCAATAATTAATATTCCGGGATAAAACGAAGTAATTAATAATTAACAATGCACAAATAACATGATTAACAGGCTCTCGCAATTTATTAACCAACATAGATCTAACAGGCTCTCGCAATTTATTAGACCTAAGTTCCTATTAAAAATAGCCTTAAATATTAAATCAACATCTGCTCGATTCATCAATTCAATATTGCTAAACATTCACAATCAAATTACATCTGCTCGATTCATAATCTAATTGCAAAGAATTAGAACAATTCAATAGGAAATTATCATGCAATATCAACAATCAATAATAACAAACTATCCCTTCATATTAATTATGGATCCCCATAAACCCTAGAATTAAACTACTCACTAATCATCATAATTAAACCAATTAAATAAATAAATAAGAACATGATCAAGAAAACAATTAAAATAGCTGAAATTAAAAATGGAAGTAATTGTACCAAACTAAATCTGGAATTAATGAAGGAATTAAGAACAAGAGTTTAGAGAGAATTTAAGAGAGAGAAAAATACTAAGTAGAGAGAGAAAGTCTAAGAGAAAGAAGATCCGTAAATAATCCGTACAAAACGTATAAATACTTCTCCTAAAACAAGAATTAACTAAACTTAATCAGACACTAGGAAAAACACGCGCCCGATCGGGCGAAGGGGCGCCCGATCGGGCCCGCCTTTTTTCCTATGCCCAGTCTAAAGTGCCGCGCCCGATCGAGGCTACGCTCACCCGATCGGGCGCGCCTTTCCTTGATAGCATTCATACGCGCATCCGCCCGATCGGGCGTATGCTTGCCCGATCGGGCCTGGTCTTCATCTTCAAGGCTTGGACTTCGATTGGGCTAGATTTCTCGGCCCAATCCATATTTCATCTCGGGTCTCGAATACATGGTCCAATTGCCTCGTGATCCAAATAACCGAGCCCTTAATCACCGGCTCGATGGCTCTAGCCAGCCTTGGGCTCCAAAAGTGGTCGTGTTCCTCCAATGCTCGTAGTCACTTCATAAAAATCCCGGGAAAATGCTCCAAAGGTGCAATTCCCTGCAAAACTTAACCAAAACTACGAAAACACTAGAAAACACATATTAGTAATAAAAGTGGCCCTAAAGGGCCAAAAACACTACTAATTATGACCAAGGGACGGGGGTAAAATACTATATAAAATAGACATATCAAACTCCCCCAAGCCAAACCTTTGCTTGTCCCTAAGCAAAGAGCTCATCAATGAACATATAAAACATACTTCACCCCAATCAACAAATCAAAAGCCAACGATTCAAGGTAAAATTAAACAAACATGCTTCAACGTCGATCAATCTTATTCATCTAATCACCCTTCCTCCCCAACAATTGTCAAGTAGAGCAAACCACAAGAGCATATAGAATTCAAGACTAGTGCTCACACACTTGACTCTCATTTATGTGGCGAGTAAAGAATGTACTCGATCGCTCTCCACCCAACCCCTTTAATGTGAACAATGCCCTCCCAACTCACACTCTCGTGTGTATAAATACATTGAACGCTCATCCTACTAGTCGACTCGAAATATGCCCAGTCATAACTTGCATTGAAAAGCAACACTTTCACATTTACATAACTTCTATGCACAAGGTCGGAAGGTCTTTTAGGCTTGTAATGTAAGGCTAGGGTAAAGGTAGGATAAATTTGGGATTATGTGAGAGAAAAGCTATGCATTAAGGGAGCCAAATCCTAATAAATCCATGATCAAAAATAATGATCATACACATCTCCAACATAACCAACTCCAAACAACAATCCACCAAATATACTCCAAACAATAAAACAATCCCAACACTCACAATTTCACTCATAAAAATATGATAATGTAGAACAAGAGTGAATAACAAACTTTGAACTCATAACTTGAAATATTTACATTGAAACTCAACTTTTTTTTTCTTTCTTTTGATTAACCTTCACTTAGAACATTTGAACATCAAGCATTTTTTCCTCTTTTTTTTTTTCTTAGAAGTTCACTTTCTTTTATTCAAATTTCTCTTTTTTTTTTAACTTCTTTTTTTTCCATCACACTTTTATTTTTCTCAAATATATACAACTTTTAAACTCATAAAAACAAAAATATGATCAAGAACAAATTACTTCTCAAAACCCACCCAAATTGTGCAAATAATGTGCACACTACAAACTCCCTCACCTCACTCACTAATAGCTCCCCCAAGCCAAGCTTGGGACTAGTAACCAATGGGGCAATTAAGGCTTGTAATGTGGCTATAAACAATAAAGAGTCAAGGCAACAACATGGGTAGCAAGAAGGGAACAAATGTATCTAAATACTCTGAAGGCTACCTAAAAGAATGAATGCCTTCGTCCTCCTCATGTGCATAATAAAAAGTCATGAAACACTACTCATAGTTGCAAATCAATACTCAAATTCATTGACATACCAGGAATTATGGAACTATCACACATTTCCTAACCAAATCAACTAGTCAAGCACGATATTCACAAGTAGTTGGGCAAAATTGACGCAAGTTTAGGAATCCAAACAATTAGACTTCAAATCATGACCAACAAATCCACAATGCTCATCATCAGATACCAAGAATCAAAACAATTTTTTCTCAAGTATGGGGAACAGGGAAGCATAATTTACAATTCATTGGAACGTATTTTTGAA
This sequence comes from Chenopodium album, assembly GCF_948465745.1. Taxonomy (NCBI): domain Eukaryota; kingdom Viridiplantae; phylum Streptophyta; class Magnoliopsida; order Caryophyllales; family Amaranthaceae; genus Chenopodium; species Chenopodium album. Next base: position 38,656,042 of record NC_137841.1, on the reverse strand, counting down.
TTTTTTTATTTTTTCAATTTTTTTGTATTTTTCAAATATAAAAAAAAAGCAATAAAAAACTACACTAGGAAAGCAAATAAAAACTATACTAGAAAGCAAATAAAGAGAGAAAAGGAAGAGAATTTCCAAGGTGAAAGAACACCCCCCCAAGCCGAATCAAGTAATGCCCTCATTGACTTGGGAGAGTAGCCTACTCGTCATCCTCATCCATCCTAGAGTACCCCCCACCGTGGCTAGAGCCGGCTCCTCCATGGCTAGAGCCACCACCACCATACCCCGAACCACCGGCATAGTAGTTAGGGTCTACATTCCCACCCATACCCCCATATCCGTGGACCGAAGAGTAGTCCACATAAGTACCATAAGCACCGGGGTGAGAATACCCTCCTTGGGGGTATTGGAACCAATCGGGAGTAAGGGAATCGGGAGGAATAGCCCCCCGACGAGCATAATCATCATACATAGGGTAAAGGCCCCTCCCAAGGTTCCTCTCAATAAGACCAACCCGCCCATCTAGGGTGCTTAACCTAGAGTCTAGGTTTTGCATCATGCCCTCAACCCTCCCTTGCCCCGTCTCAATGCGGTCTAGTTGGCTCCTAAAAGCCGAAAAGTCATATGGGGCATTGGGGTCGACATTGTAATCGACCGAGGAAGTGGGCATGCCATAGGTGAAAGGTGGGGGTGGTTGGCAGTGGGGTGAGTGGTGAATGGGGGATTGGTGAGGTTGTGGTGAGGGGTGAGGAGGTTGAACCTCACCTTGACCATCTAACTCGAAAGTGTAAGAGGGCTTCCCCCTCTCAAATTTGGTCAAGGTGGGGTTGGGTAAGGTAAAGGCTTGGTCCCTCCTACCCGATTGTCGGTGGACAATCCACCAAGTATCACTCCCCACCGGTTGTACCCAATTTAAGCTCCCTAAATAGGGTAGGTCTATTAGGTTCGATCCCACAACTTTCCTATGGCCATCGGGGTTCCAACCTAAGTGTTTCCTAGCTATATGGGTCACTAACCCCCCAAAGTAAATAGGCGCTCTAGACCTACTAGCCTCGGCCGCATTGGCCGCCCTTTGGAAATGGTTGGCTATCCTATGGGGTAAATTTAATTTTTCAGCATTAGGAATTATATAGGAAGCTAATAATTCTAATTCATCCCTCCGAACATTTGCCGGTTCATGCCTGCCAAAAATAGTGAGGCCGGCAAATCTTTGCCAAAGTTTGGGGACGGGATGTTGAATCCACGTCCCTTTGGCATGTTGGAGGTTCACCAAATCCTCCCCTGTTAACCTCTTATAGACCACGGCGGTGTGGTCTTGAGAGGGTTCAATAGGCTTGTCCGATTTCAAGTCAAACAACTTACCAAATTCTTTTAAAGTTAGTCTCACATTGTTGTTTAACAATCGAAATTGGACATGAGTGATAAGTGCATTCATTTTGATAACATTAAAACTTGATATAAATTTCAATGTTAAATAATCATAAGTGTCGTGGCACATTTGAAAAAACCCACTCATGCATATGCCCTTAAACAATTTTTCTACGTATTTATCAAGACCTAGCCTAGCTAAAGTAGGACGATGAATGAAACGGGTAGAAATTACCTGACGATCGATGAGGTTGATCATCCGAACCCGTTGCTCCTCCGAGGTGATTACAACCTCCTCCCATCCCGGAATTTGAAGGTCCGGGTTGATTGTTGGTTGTGGTGCACTAGAGCTCTCACCCCTTTGATTTCTTGAACGCTTGGAGGCCATTATCTTTGAAAATAGTAGAAAATTTGAGGTTTCTCCCTCTTAGGGTTTGAGAAAAGTTGAGAGAAAATTGGGGAAAATTAGTATAGAGTGTAGAGGAAGGTGAGGGGAGATGGAATATGTAAAAAATTTTGATTTTGGATGGAAGAATTGGAGAAGATCTTGGATTGAAGTGTAAGTTTAAGGTTTGAAAAATGGAGGTTTTAGAGAGAGAAAGTGAATGAAGAAGATGAAATAAGGAGGAAATGAGGAAAGAAAGAAGAGAAAAGAAAATAAAGGGGGGTCGGCCTGAAGGCGCGCCCGATCGGGCGAAAGTGCGAACATCCAAAACTCAAGTTGCGCGCCCGATCGGGCGAGATCCGCCCGATCGGGCGCGAACGCGAACGAATTTTCGCCCTTTTTCTCGCCCAACATTTCTTTTTCTTTTACTCGATTTTCAAAAAAAATTGCCCGATCGGGCAAGCTTCGCCCGATCGGGCGAAAAAAGCCCCTGAATCCAACTGAGCTTGCGCGCCCGATCGGGCTGTTTCGCCCGTTCGGGCGAAATTAGTTCCGATTTTTAGCTCACTTACGCGCCCGATCGGGCAACGTCGCCCGATCGGGCGAAATTGCTGCTGAATTCTGGGTAGCTTGCGCGCCCGATCGGGCAAGCCTCGCCCGATCGGGCCCGAGAGAGCCTTATTCTCCGATTTCGTTTCTTCTTCAAAATTTTTCTAAGTCTTTATACCCTGTCAAATTCATACCTGTACAACAACACTTAAAACTGGTGAAATATCACTCTCCTCGCCTCTCTAAAAAAAATAAAAATAAAATAAGAAAAATTAAGGAAAAGGAAAACTAGCCTATAAAGCATGAAATACGGGTTGCCTCCCGCAAAGCGCTGGTTTATCTAGGTCCCGCACGACCTTCTCACCACCTTGAAACTCATGTTGGAAGTGGAGTTAGGAGAGTCTCCTCCACATCTCTAATGGTAGCACCTTCATGATACACTTTCAACCTTTGGCCATTAACCGTGAATTCTTCAACTTTGTCATTCACCAACTCTACCGAACCAAATTTGTTTACCTTTGTGACAGTGAAGGGACCGGACCATCTAGACTTCAACTTTCCTGGGAAAATCTTCAATCTAGAATTAAAGAGAAGAACCTTATTGCCCGGTGCAAACTCTCTTGGTAGGATCCTTCTGTCGTGCCACTTCTTGGTCTTCTCCTTGTAGATCCGTGCACTATCATATGCCGACAATCTAAACTCATCCAACTCATTGAGTTGGAGGAGTCTCTTCTTACCCGCGGCCTTAGAATCCATATTAAGCTCTTTGATCGCCCAAAAAGCTTTGTACTCCAATTCTACGGGAAGATGACATGCCTTACCATAGACCAATCTATAAGGTGAAGTACCGATCGGTGTTTTAAATGATGTTCGGTATGCCCAGAGTGTGTCATCAAGCTTCATGCTCCAATCTTTCCTTGACTTGGCTACTACCTTTTCTAGGATCGCCTTGATTTCTGTTGTTTTAATGAATACTACAAGAAGGGGGGGTTGAATTGTAGTATGAGAATTTAGCCAAACTTTTTGCGGAATTAAAATTAAGTTAGCTAAAGGAACTGAGAGATTATCTAAAGGAACTAAAGAATGCAAGAGAGATTTTACGTGGAAAACTCCTTGGCCCTAACAAGGAGAAAAACCACGACCACTTGGGATTTTGGGAAAATAATCTTCACTATAATAGGGCAAATGATCCTATTACAAGCTAAAGACTCAAACTCAAGTTCCTCAACGAACTTGAGACCCTGAGGAACAAGTCACCCAACTTGTTACTCTTCTCTTCTCTTTCTCTCTTCTCACTTCTCTGTTCTCTCTTCTCTTTCTCTTCTCTTTCTCTTCTCTCTCTCTCTTCTCTTTCTCATACACAAATGTTCACTCGAACTTCCCCATTCCCCAATTACAACTCGAAAGAAAAACAAACTCTAGTATAAGGACATTAAGAACACTCTAATGAACTTGTGTGGAATTTGACTCTTAACTCGTTTAAAGCTTGAAAACTTATGTGAGTAGGGGTAAGTTTTTCCATCTGAAATCAACAGCTATTTATAGACCAAAATTCGTTTAAGAAAAACTTCTTTGTGCAGCAAATCCACAACGCCACTACTCCAACCCACTAAGAAGATCATGTTCCTAAAATTAAGGAAACATGAACTCCTTAATGTGCACGACCATGACTTGAAGAAAATCATGGAGGAGTAGGCCGCAAGTTTTTAGAAAACGTGGGAGATTTTATTTGCAAAAGGTATTTTTAGAAAATCAGAAATAAAATCTTTTTGGTTAAGAAAAAGATAATCGTTAAAAGACTTAACCACTTACCTAAAAACTAGCATGCACAATTTTATCTCTTTAGACCAATTCCACACAGATTTTTCGAGTGCCATTTAATATCTTATACTTACATAAATCCTAAAATATAAAAATATATTTAGTCTTCATGTTCTCTGATGAAGCTTCTACTCCGAGGCTTCTGTTCCTTGGGAGGAACTTCTCTTCTCTGATGAGGCTTCTTCTCTGAAGCTTCTGTTCCCTGAGGGAACCTTCTCTTCTCCAGTCTTCATTTCTGAAGCGCCAGTTCCTGTGAGGGAACTCTTCTATATGGCTAGCTCTGCTTCTGGCCTTCTTGTTCCTCATGGTATTTTTACAAGACACTTAATTCTCCTGGTCTTTATAACTGAGTACACACTTAAACAATCAAGCACTTATTAGTTTGTAAGTAAGTGAGGTTGTGTCATCATCAAAATCATTAAGTCCAACAATATTCCCCCTTTTTGATGATGACAAACAAACCAAACTTACTTACAAGGAAACAGAGATAATCCATTTTATTCCTAAAGAAAGGAAATGCAAAAACAAAATACAATGCAGAATGGAAACTAATGTTTAAGGAAATAAACAATGCATAAATGAATAACTTAAGGAAAAACTGAAAAATAAAAAATAACTAATGTTTAAGGAAATAAACAATCTAGAACACCTGGGCATAAACAAAGAACTAAAGACAAATATGAGATTTGCCTCAAAGAACTAATGTTCTCTGAGGCAAAAAGGGGACAATCTAGGCTACAAAAATATAATCAGAAAATAAAAATAAAACCGTTTCCCCGGCAACGGTGCCAAATTTTGATAGGGTAAAGTCGTATCCCCTAATCAAAAGTAATACCTAAATCCTCTAACTAATGTAGATAGGGAAGTAGGGTCGATCTCCACAGGGAAACAAGTCTTTTTACTTCTAATTAATTATTATAATCTAAATTATCTAAGTAACCAATATTTTAAATGTGAATTCTATGCTACGAAGAATGAGTTTAGGGAGAAAAGAATCAATAATAAGGAAACCTAGGGTCACAGGTTCACCAATAATTAATATTCCGGGATAAAACGAAGTAGTTAATAATTAACAATGCACAAATAACATGATTAACAAGCTCTCGCAATTTATTAACCAACATAGATCTAACAGGCTCTCGCAATTTATTAGACCTAAGTTCCTATTAAAAATAGCCTTAAATATTAAATCAACATCTGCTCGATTCATCAATTCAATATTGCTAAACATTCACAATCAAATTACATCTGCTCGATTCATAATCTAATTGCAAAGAATTAAAACAATTCAATAGGAAATTATCATGCAATATCAACAATCAATAATAACAAACTATCCCTTCACATTAATTATGGATCCCCAAAAACCCTAGAATTAAACTACTCACTAATCATCATAACTAAACCAATCAAATAAATAATTAAAAGCATAAACAAGAAAACAATTAAAATAGCTGAAATTAAAAAGGGAAGAAATTGTACCAAAGTAAATCTGGAATTAAAGGAAGTATTAAGAACAAGAGTTTAGAGAGAATTTAAGAGAGAGAAAAATACTAAGTAGAGAGAGAAAGTCTAAGAGAAAGAAGATCCGTAAATAATCCGTACAAAACGTATAAATACTTCTCCTAAAACAAGAATTAACTAAACTTAATCAGACACTAGGAAAAACACGCGCCCGATCGGGCGAAGGGGCGCCCGATCGGGCCTGCCTTTTTTCCTATGCCCAGTCTAAAGTGCCGCGCCCGATCGAGCCTACGCTCACCCGATCGGGCGCGCCTTTCCTTGATAGCATTCATACGCGCATCCGCCCGATCGGGCGTATGCTTGCCCGATCGGGCCCGGTCTTCATCTTCAAGGCTTGAACTTCGATTGGGCTAGATTTCTCGGCCCAATCCATATTTCCTCTCGGGTCTCGAATACATGGTCCAATTGCCTCGTGATCCAAATAACCGAGCCCTTAATCACCGGCTCGATGGCTCTAGCTAGTCTTGGGCTCCAAAAGTGGTCGTGTTCCTCCAATGCTCGTAGTCGCTTCATAAAAATCCCGGGAAAATGCACCAAAGGTGCAATTCCCTGCAAAACTTAACCAAAACTACAAAAACACTAGAAAACACATATTAGTAATAAAAGTGGCCCTAAAGGGCCAAAAACACTACTAATTATGACCAAGGGACGGGGGTAAAATACTATATAAAATAGACATATCACGAGGCATTTGGACCAAGTATTCGAGACCCGAGAGGAAATATGGATTGGGCCGAGAAATCTAGCCCAATCGAAGTCTAAGCCTCGAAGAAGAAGACCGGGCCCGATCGGGCGAGCATATGCCCGATCGGGCGGATGCGCGCAAAGGCACCCTTAAGGAAGAAGCGCGCCCGATCAGGTGAGCGTAGGCTCGATCGGGCGCGGCACATCAGTGCAGGCGTTGTAAAAAAGGCGGGCCCGATCGGGCGGCCCTTCGCCCGATCGGGCGCGTGTTTTCTTAGGACCTGATTAAGTTTAGTTTTAATTCTTGTTTTAGGGGAAGTTTAAATACGTTTTTTGTACGGAATTATTACTTACCTCTTTTCTTAGATTTTCTCTCTCTACTTAGTATTTTTTTCTCTCTTAAATTCTCTCTAAACTCTTATTCTTAATACTTCCTTTAATTCCAGATTTACTTTGGTACAATTTCTTTCCTTTTTAATTTCAGCTATTTTAATTGTTTTCTTATTTATGCTTTTAATTATTTATTTGATTGGTTTAGTTATGATGATTAGTGAGTAGTTTAATTCTAGGGTTTTTGGGGATCCATAATTAATGTGAAGGGATAGTTTGTTATTATTGATTGTTGATATTGCATGATAATTTCCTATTGAATTGTTTTAATTCTTTGCAATTAGATTATGAATCGAGCAAATGTAATTTGATCGTGAATGTTTAGCAATATTGAATTGATGAATCGAGCAGATGTTGATTTAATATTAAAGGCTATTTTTAATAGGAACTTAGGTCTAGTAAATTGCGAGAGCCTGTTAGATCTATGTTGATTAATAAATTGCGAGAGCTTGTTAATCATGTTATCTATGCATTGTTAATTATTAATTACTTCGTTCTATCCCGGAATATTAATTATTGGTGAACCTGTGACCCTAGGTTTCCTTATTATTGATTCTTTTTTCCCTAAACTTATTCTTCGTAGTATAGAATTCATACTTAAAAATATTGGTTACTTAGATAATTTAGAGTATAATAATTAATTAGAATTAAAAAGACCTGTTTCCCTGTGGAGTTCGACCCTACTTCCCTATCTACCTTAGTTAGTGATTTAGGTAATTATTTTTTATTAGGGGATACGACTTTACCCTGTCAAAATTTGGCGCCGTTGCCGGGGAAACGGTTTTATTTTCTGATTATATTTTTGTAGTCTAGATTATCCCCCCTTTTGCCTCAGAGAACATTAGTTCTTTGAGGCAAATCTCATATTTGTCTTTAGTTCTTTGTTTATGCCCAGGTGTTCCAGATCAGGTGACATCCCTTTTGATCCTGAGATCGAGCGTTCTTTTCATAGGCAAAAGAGACTCTATAGACAAATTATGGCAGGTTCTGAGGAGGACAACGATCGAAGAGATCCTCCCCCTGATTCTAGTGACATAGATATTCCTTCAGATTCAGAATCAGAGATGACGGCCCAGAAGAAACTCAGTGATTATTCGCAACCGAAGCTCACAGATTTCCCGCACCTTACTCCCACTCCGGCTCTAGATGGAGTTCAATTTGAGATCAAGCCCCAATTTATCACTATGATAGAGAGGAAGCAGTTCAGCGGAGCTAAGGGTGAAGATCCCAATCTTCACATCGCAGATTTCTGCCAATATTGTAACACCATTAGACAAGCCGGGGTCACGCAAGACCAAATCAGGGAGATTCTTTTTCCCTTTTCATTATGTGGCAAAGCAAAATTATGGTTTAATGGTTTGAATAGAACTGCACTTGGTATTACTGACTGGGAAACTCTTGCTTTGAATTTCTATAATAAATATTATCCTGTAGAGAGAACAGCGGTGCTAAGGAGTGCTATTCAGAACTTTGCTCAAGAGGCCGACGAAACATTATATGAGGCTTGGGAGAGGTTCAAGGATCTACAGAGAAAGTGCCCCCACCACAATCTAGCACAATGTCAATTGATCAAAGCATTTTATAATGGACTTGGAAATTCTTCTAGATCAGTACTAGATTCGGCAACTAGTGGGAGGTTTATGAATTTAAATGTGGATGATGCAGGACAGGTTATCGAAGACATGGCAATACACAACTCCCAATATGGGAATCCGAGGGGGTTTGCAAATAAAGGAAAACATAATGTCGATTCCGTATCCTTTTTGCAAGCTCAACTAACATCTATTTGTCAAAAATTAGATAATCTTACTGCTGCTCCTAACTCTGTAGCTAATGTTTCTGTTGTTGCTAACCATGAGGCTTTCTGTAAAAATTGTGGAATTTTAGGTCATTGGGAGCAAGATTGTAGGAGCTCTATGGAACAAGTTAATGCCTTTCAAACCTATAGGAAAAATAACCCCTATTCCAACTCCTACAATGCCGGTTATAAAAATCATCCTTATCTTTCATACCGGAGTACCAATGTACAAAATCCTCCACCTCCACAACAACCACAACAGCAAACACCACCAAAACAAAAATATTATCATCCTAATGCCGGCCAGAAAAATCAAGCATTACCCTCATCATCTTCCGACCCTGCCATGACAGAAATTAGAGCAATGCTTGCTAATATGCAAAAGCATATGGAGAGTAGGGATGCGCAAATTGATTCTATCCTAGCCCATAATAAAATCATGGACAATCAAATTGCACAACTTTCATCTACCCTACAATCCCGTCAGCAGGGAGCTCTACCTTCACAACCTATCCATCCTACAGATCATGCTAATGCAATCACTCTAAGGAGTGGTTCACATTATGATGGACCTCCTATGCCAAAGGAAGATAGACCAATTCCTGATCTAGATTCCTCTATACCAAACGGTAATCCTACTAGCCTTGCAGGGCTACAAATAGATACTAACCCTACTAATGTTTCTGTGCAGGGTAAATCGCAGGATAAGGGAGGAGATGTGCAGAGCCCAGTTATCAAGCTTCCATTCCCTAATAGACAACTGAAGAGTAAGCTTGATAAACAATTCGGTAAGTTTTTAGAGGTTGTGAAAAACCTGCAGGTAACAGTCCCTTTCACTGATTTAATCACTCAAGTACCTGCTTATGCTAAATTCATGAAAGACATTCTGACTAGGAAAAGGGCCTTTAATGAAGTAGAAACTGTAGCTTTCACAGAGGAGTGTAGCGCTTATTTGCAAAATAAATCCCCTCCTAAATTAAAGGATCCCGGTAGTTTTTCTATCCCTTGTCACATTGGGAATGTTTTTATTGATAAAGCTTTGTGTGATTTGGGTGCTAGTGTCAGTGTCATGCCATCATCTATCTGCGCTAAATTAAATATAGGAAAATTAAAAATTACTAATATAACTTTGCAAATGGCAGATCGTTCAGTAAAATACCCCTTAGGTATTTTAGAGGACGTACCTGTCAGAGTTGGTAAATTTTTCATTCCTGCTGATTTTGTTGTTTTAGATATGGCAGAGGACACACAAATACCCATTATATTAGGTAGGTCTTTCCTCCACACTGCAGGAGCGATTATTGATGTGAAAAATGGTAAACTAACCCTTTCTGTAGGTGACGATAATGTTACCTTTAATTTAGGGAAGGTTTTGAAAGGGCCTATGTTAGAGGAAAATTGTTGCTACATTGATACAATTGATATAATGGACGATATTTGTGATGATAGCTTGCCACAGGTTCTTGCGAAGGATCCCTTAGAGGAAGTTCTCTGCGGGAATTTATCTAGCGACAATGCAAGCGTTTGGGGTAATGAGGTACAGGATATTGAAAAGGCTCTTTCCTTAGAAGAGTTAAGCCCCAAGGAGACAATGAAGGTAGTAAATTTAGTTCAGGAATCAAAACCTGCAGAGGTCAAGAAACCTGAGCTAAAACCTCTCCCTTCTCATTTAAAATATGTTTTTCTCGATGAACAAGAACTACACCCCGTGATCATCAGTACTGCACTCACTGACCTACAATCTTCCCAACTTCTAGGGGTCCTCAAAACCCATAAGAAGGTTATAGGGTACAGTATTGATGATCTCAAGGGTATTAGCCCTGACTTTTGCATGCACAGGATTCATCTAGAGGAAAATTACAAGCCCTGCATTCAACCCCAACGAAGATTAAATCCCAACATGCAGGAAGTAGTCAAGAAGGAGGTGATGAAATTACTTGATGCAGGTATTATCTATCCTATTTCTGACTCCAAGTGGGTAAGTCCTGTGCAGGTAGTACCGAAGAAGGGTGGGATGACTGTGATAACAAATGAAAAAAATGAATTAATTCCCACTAGAACTGTAACAGGGTGGCGTATGTGCATAGACTATCGTAGATTAAATATCTCCACTAAAAAGGATCACTTCCCTCTTCCCTTTATTAATCAAATGCTTGAGAGGTTAGCCAATCACAAATTCTTTTGCTATTTGGACGGGTATTCGGGATTTTTTCAAATTTCGATTCACCCTGAAGATCAGGAAAAGACCACCTTTACATGCCCTTATGGCACTTTTGCATATCGTAGAATGCCCTTTGGTTTATGTAATGCACCCGCTACCTTTCAACGTTGCATGATGAGCATTTTTTCTGATTTCATAGAGTCTATTATGGAGGTCTTTATGGATGATTTTAGCGTATATGGTTCTTCATTTGATTCATGTTTAATTAATCTCGCTAAAATTTTGAAAAGATGTGAAGAGTGCAACTTAGTACTTAATTGGGAAAAATGTCACTTTATGGTGACAGAGGGAGTAGTCCTTGGCCATATTGTATCTGATAAGGGCATACACGTAGACAAGGCTAAAATATCAGTGATTGAGCAATTACCTCCACCAGTCAATGTTAAGGGAGTTAGAAGCTTCTTGGGTCATGCGGGGTTTTATCGCCGCTTTATCAAAGATTTTTCTAAAATTGCTAAACCACTGACACAGCTTTTGCTCAAGGATGCCCCATTTATTTTTACTGACGAGTGTCTTGAGGCTTTTAACAGGATTAAGCAGGCTTTGATATCGGCTCCCATCATATGTGCCCCCGATTGGAACCTTCCTTTCGAGATCATGTGTGATGCAAGTGACTTTGCACTAGGAGCCGTGCTCGGACAGAGGAAGGAAAAGGTTTTGCATGCTATTTATTATGCTAGCAAAACCTTAGATGAAGCCCAAGTCAACTATGCCACCACAGAAAAGGAGTTTCTTGCTGTTATTTATGCTTTAGAAAAATTTAGATCATATCTAGTTGGTTCTAAAGTTATTGTTTTTACTGATCATGCAGCATTGAAATACTTGATAGCCAAGGCGGAATCAAAGCCAAGGCTACTCCGGTGGGTTCTCTTGCTCCAAGATTTCAACATAGAAATAAAAGATAAAAAGGGAGCAGAGAACGTAGTGGCAGACCACTTGTCACGTATCAGGTATGATGAGGGTAAGGACTCTTTACCTATAGATGATTCTTTCCCTGATGACAACCTGTATGCAGTTTTAGAGCATCACCCTTGGTATGCTGATTTTGCTAATTATATAGTGGGTGGTACTCTACCTCCTGACGTGTCCTACCAACAGAAAAAGAAATTCCTTTATGATGTTAAACATTATTTTTGGGATGATCCTTTTTTGTTTCGTGAGTGTGCAGATGGATTATTTCGCAAGTGTGTTCCTGAATGGGAGGTTCACGGCGTCCTTACCAGTTGTCATACTTCACCCTATGGTGGACATCATGGCCCCGCTAAAACGGTGGCTAAGATTAATGAGTCAGGCTTCTTTTGGCCTACTATGTTCAAAGATGCTAACACATTTGTGCAGGCTTGTGACTCTTGCCAAAGGACTGGCAACATTTCGCGGAGGCATGAGATGCCCCAAACTGGGATTCTCGAAGTTGAAATATTTGATGTTTGGGGTATCGATTATATGGGGCCGTTCCCATCTTCCAATGGGAATTGTTACATACTTGTAGCCGTCGATTATGTGTCCAAGTGGGTAGAAGCCATAGCTTCACCAACAAACGATTCTAAGGTAGTCATCAAGCTCTTCAAGAAGATCATATTTCCCAGGTTTGGTGTTCCACGAGCTATTATTAGTGATGGGGGTACCCACTTCCATGAAAAACAATTGGATAACCTCCTTAAGAAGTATGGCGTATATCACAGAACAGGGCTTAGTTACCACCCTCAAACTAGTGGTCAAGTTGAGGTCTCTAATAGGGAAATCAAGGCGATCCTGGAAAAGGTAGTAGCCAAGTCAAGGAAAGATTGGAGCATGAAGCTTGATGACACACTTTGGGCATACCGAACAGCATTTAAGACACCGATTCGTACTTCACCTTATAGATTGGTTTATGGTAAGGAATGTCATCTTCCCGTAGAATTAAAGTACAAAGCCTTTTGGGCGATCAAAGAGCTTAATATGGATTCTAAGGCCGCGGGCAAGAAGAGACTTCTTCAACTCAATGAGTTGGATGAGTTTAGATTGTCGGCATATGATAGTGCGCGGATCTACAAGGAGAAGACCAAGAAGTGGCATGACAAGAGGATCTTACCAAGAGAGTTTGCACCGGGTGATAAGGTTCTTCTCTTTAATTCTAGATTGAAGATTTTCCCAGGAAAGTTGAAGTCTAGGTGGTCCGGTCCCTTCACTGTCACAAAGGTGAACAAATTTGGTTCGGTGGAGTTGGTGAATGACAAAGGTGAAGAGTTCAAGGTAAATGGCCAAAGGTTGAAAGTGTATCATGAAGGTGCTACCATTAGAGATGTGGAGGAGACTCTCCTAACTCCACTTCCAACATGAGCTTCAAGGTGGTAAGAAGGTCGTGCGGGACCTAGATAAACCAGCGCTTTGCGGGAGGCAACCCGTATTTCATGCTTTCTAGGCTAGTTTTTCTTTTCGTTATTTTTGTTTTTTTAGAGAGGCGAGGAGAGTGATATTTCACCAGTTTTAAGTGTTGTTGTACAGGTATGAATTTGACAGGTATAAAGACTTAGAAAAAATTTGAAGAAGAAAAGAAATCGGAGAAAAAGGGCTACTCGGGCCCGATCGGGCGAGGCTCGCCCGATCGGGCGCGCAAGCAACCCAGAATTCAACAGCAAATTCGCCCGATCGGGCGCGCAAGCAAGCTAGAAATCGAAACCATTTTCGCCCGATCGGGCGAAACAGCCCGATCGGGCGCGCAAGCAAGGTTGAATTCAGAGGCTATTTTCGCCCGATCGAGCGCTTTTTTTAGAAAATCGAGTGAGAAGGAAAAGATATGTCGGGCGAGCAAAGGGCGAAAATTTCTTCGCGTTCGCGCCCGATCGGGCAGAGCTCGCCCGATCGGGCGCGCAACTTGAGTTCTGGAAATTTCCACTTTCGCCCGATCGGGCGAGGCTCGCCCGATCGGGCTCGCCATCAGCCCGTCCCCCTTTTATTTTCTTTTCTCTTCTTTCTTTCCTCACTTTCTCCTTATTTCATATTCTTCATTTCACTTTCTCTCTCTAAAACCTCCATTTTCAAACCTTCAACTTACACTTCAATCTAAGATCTCCTCCAATTCTTCCATCCAAACTCAAAAATTCTTACATATTCCATCTCCCCTCATCCTCCTCTACAATCTACACTAATTTTCCCCCATTTTCTCCCAAATTTTCTCAAACCCTAAGAGAGAGAAACCTCCAATTTGCCACTATTTTACAAGAAAATGGCCTCAAAGCGTTCAAGGAACCAAAGGGGTGAGAGCTCAAGTGCACCACAACCAACAATCAACCCGGATCTTCAAATTCCGGGATGGGAGGAGGTTGTCATTACCTCGGAGGAGCAACGGGTTAGGATGGTCAACCTCATCGATCGTCAGGTAATCTCTACCTGTTTTATTCATCATCCCACATTAGTTAGGTTAGGCCTAGATAAATATGTGGAAAAATTATTCAAAGGTATAGGCATGAGTGGTTTTTTTCAAATGTGCCATGATACATATGATTATTTAACATTGGAATTTATCTCAAGTTTTAATGTTATTAAAATGAATGCACTAATCACTCATGTACAATTCCGATTATTAAACAACGATGTGAGACTAACTCTTAAAGAATTTGGAAAGTTGTTTGATTTAAAATTGGATAAACCTATTGATCCCTCTCAAGACCACACCGCCATGGTCTATAAGAGGTTAACTGAGGGAGGATTTAGTGAACCTCCAACATGCCAAAGGGACGTGGATTCAACATCCCGTCCCAAAACTTTGGCAAAGATTTGTCGGCCTCACTATTTTTGGGAGGCATGAACCGGCAAATGTTAGGAGAGATGAATTGGAACTATTGGCATCCTATATAATTCCTAATGCTGAAAAATTGAACATACCCCATAGGATAGCCAATCACTTCCAAAGGGCGGCCAATGCGGCCGAGGCTAGTAGGTCTAGAGCACCTATTTACTTTGGGGGGTTAGTGACCCATATTGCTAGGAAACACCTAGGTTGGAACCCCGATGGGCATAGGAAAGTTGTGGGATCGAACCTCATGGACCTACCCTATTTAGGGAGCTTGAACTGGGTGCAACCGGTGGGGAGTGATACTTGGTGGATTGTCCACCGACAATCGGGTAGGAGAGACCAAGCCTTTACCTTACCCAACCCCGCCTTGACCAAATTTGAGAGGGGGAAGCCCTCTTATACTTTCGAGATAAATGGTCAAGGTGAGGTTCAACCACCTCACCCCTCACCACAACCCCCACCATTCCCCCATTCACCACTCACCACACTACCAACCACCTCCACCCTTCACCTATGGCATGCCCACTTCCTCGGTCGATTACAACGTCGACCCCAATGCCCATATGACTTTTCAGCTTTTAGGAGCCAATTAGACCGCATCGAGACGGGGCAAGGGAGGGTTGAGGGTATGATGCAAAATCTAGACTCTAGGTTAAGCACCTTAGATGGACGGGTTGGTCTTATAGAGAGGAACCTAGGGAGGGGCTTTTACCCCATGTATGATGATTATGCCCGTCGGGGGGCTATTCCTCCCGATTCACTTACTCCCGATTGGTTCCAATACCCCCAAGGAGGGTATTCTCACCCCGGTGCGTATGGTACTTACGTGGACTACTCTTCGGTCCACGGATATGGGGGTGATGCTCCTTTTGGGGGTATGGGTGGGAATGTAGACCCTAACTACTATGCAGGTGGTTCGGGGTATGGAGGTGGTGGCTCTAGCCATGGAGGAGCCGGTTCTAGCCACGGCGGGGGCTATTCGAGGATGGATGAGGATGAGGAGTAGGCTACTCTCCCAAGTCAATGAGGGCATTGCTTGATTTGGCTTGGGGGGTGTTCTTTCACTTGGTAATTCTCTTCCTTTTCTCTCTTTATTTGCTTTCTAGTATAGTTTTTATTTGCTTTCCTAGTGTAGTTTTTATTGCTTTCTTATATATGAAAA
This sequence comes from Chenopodium album, assembly GCF_948465745.1. Taxonomy (NCBI): domain Eukaryota; kingdom Viridiplantae; phylum Streptophyta; class Magnoliopsida; order Caryophyllales; family Amaranthaceae; genus Chenopodium; species Chenopodium album. The sequence goes on along the minus strand of NC_137841.1, from coordinate 38,640,374 downwards.
ATACAAAAAAATTGAAAAATAAAAAAAAAATCAAAAATACGTTCCAATGAATTATGAGTCATACTTCCCTGTGCCCCATACTTGAGAGAATTTGTTTTGATTCTTGGTATTTGATGATGAATATTGTGGATTTGTTGGTCATGATTTGAAGTCTAATTGTTTGGATTCCTAAACATGCGTCAATTTTGTCCAACTACTTGTGAATATAGTGCTTGACTAGTTGATTTGGTTAGGAAATGTGTGATAGTTCCATAATTCCTGGTATGTCAATAAATTTGAGTATTGATTTGCAGCTATGAGTAGTGTTTCATGACTTATTATTATGCACATGAGGAGGACGAAGGCGTTCATTCTTTTAGGTAGCCTTCAGAGTATTAGATACATTTGTTCCCTTCTTGTTACCCATGTTGTTGCTTGTGCCCCTTTATTGTTTATTTAGCCACATTACAAGCTTATATGAGCCCCATTGGTTACTAGTCCCAAGCTTGGCTTGGGGGAGCCATTAGTTGGTGAGGTGAGGGAGTTGTGGTGTGCATATTATTTGCACAATGTGGGAATAAAAGAAGAGTTATTGTTCTTTGATTTTTGATTGGAAAATATTGATGTTGTGTTTCAAAGTTGAAATTTCCAATATGAGTTGAAAAGGAAAAACGAAGAGCAAAAGAAAAAAATTAATGCTCAAATGTTCTATTTGAAGGTTGTTCTAGAGAAAAAAAAAAGAAAAAAAAGAATGAGTTCAAAGTTTGTTTTTCACTCAAAGTTCTACATTATCATATTTTTATGAGTGAAATTGTAAGTGTTGGGATTGTTTATTTTGTTTGGAGTATATTTGGTGGATTGTTGTTTGGAGTTGGTTATGTTGGAGATGTGTATGATCATTATTTTTTATCATGGGTTTATTAGGATTTGGCTCCCTTAATGCATAGCTTTTCTCTCACATAATCCCAAATTTATCCTACCTTTACCCTAGCCTTACATTACAAGCTTAAAAGACCTTCCGACCTTGTGCATAGAAGTTATGTAAATGCGAAAGTGTTGTTTGTCAATGCAAGTTATGACTTGGCATATTTCGAGTCGACTAGTAGGATGAGCGTTCAATGTTTTTATACACACGAGAGTGTGAGTTGGGAGAGCATTGTTCACATTAAAGGGGTTGGTTGGAGAGCGATCGAGTACATTCTTTACTCGCCACATAAATGAGAGTTGAGTGTGTGAGCACTAGTCTTGAATTCTATATGCTCTTGTGGTTTGCTCTATTTGACAATTGTTGGGGAGGAAGGGTGATTAGATGAATAAGATTGATTGATGTTGAAGCGTGTTCATTAGATTTGCTTTGAGTTGTTGGTTTTTGATTTGATTATTGGGGTGAAGTATGTTTTATATGTTCATTGATGAGCTCTTTGCTTAGGGACAAGCAAAGGTTTGGCTTGGGCGAGTTTGATATGTCTAGTTTATATAGTGTTTTATCCCCGTCCCTTGGTCGTTATTAGTAGTGTTTGCTCTTTCGGGCCACTTTTATTACTAATTTGTGTGTTCTAGTGTTTTCGTAGTTTTAGTTGTATTTTACAGGAAATTGCACTCTTGGAGCATTTTCCCGGGCCTTATTGGATCGACTACGGAAGCTAGTAGGACACGACCACTTTTGGAGCCCAAGATCGGTGAGAGCCGGTGATTAGGGGCTCGGTAATCTGGATCACGAGGCATTTGGACCAAGTATTCGAGACCCGAGAGGAAATATGGATTGGGCCGAGAAATCTAGCCCAATCGAAGTCCAAGCCTCGAAGAAGAAGACCGGGCCCGATCGGGCGAGCATACGCCTGATCGGGCGGATGCGCGCAAAGTCACCCTTAAGGAAGAAGCGCGCCCGATCAGGTGAGCGTAGGCTCGATCGGGCGCGGCACATCAGTGAAGGCGTTGTAAAAAAGGCGGGCCCGATCGGGCGGCCCTTCGCCCGATCGGGCGTGTGTTTTCTCAGGACCTGATTAAGTTTAGTTTTAATTCTTGTTTTAGGGGAAGTTTAAATACGTTTTTTGTACGGAATTATTACTTACCTCTTTTCTTAGATTTTCTCTCTCTACTTAGTATTTTTCTCTCTCTTAAATTCTCTCTAAACTCTTGTTCTTAATACTTCCTTTAATTCCAGATTTACTTTGGTACAATTTCTTCCCTTTTTAATTTCAGCTATTTTAATTGTTTTCTTGTTTATGCTTTTAATTATTTATTTGATTGGTTTAGTTATGATGATTAGTGAGTAGTTTAATTCTAGGGTTTTTGGGGATCCATAATTAATGTGAAGGGATAGTTTGTTATTATTGATTGTTGATATTGCATGATAATTTCCTATTGAATTGTTTTAATTCTTTGCAATTAGATTATGAATCGAGCAGATGTAATTTGATTGTGAATGTTTAGCAATATTGAATTGATGAATCGAGCAGATGTTGATTTAATATTAAAGGCTATTTTTAATAGGAACTTAGGTCTAGTAAATTGCGAGAGCCTGTTAGATCTATGTTGATTAATAAATTGCGAGAGCCTGTTAATCATGTTATCTATGCATTGTTAATTATTAATTACTTCGTTCTATCCCGGAATATTAATTATTGGTGAACCTGTGACCCTAGGTTTCCTTATTATTGATTCTTTTCTCCCTAAACTTATTCTTCATAGTATAGAATTCATACTTAAAAATATTGGTTACTTAGATAATTTAGAGTATAATAATTAATTAGAATTAAAAAGACCTGTTTCCCTATGGAGTTCGACCCTACTTCCCTATCTACCTTAATTAGTGATTTAGGTAATTATTTTTTATTAGGGGATACAACTTTACCCTGTCACTCCCCAAAACCAAACCCACTGATGAGTACCTTTCGCGTCGAATCATAATCGAATGAAGCGAAAGTGTGGAAAGTATAGTATTGCGGAAAGTTTTAATTTCTTTTCTCTTCTATCTGTTTTTGAAAACTTATTTTAAGAAAACAGCCAATCCAGTTTGGTTGGTCCATGATATGGGTCCAATAGTAGTGTAGTTGGATGGGGCTTGACAAGAGCTTTCCAACGATATATTATAAGCCCAATTCCGATGAATATTGAGGAAGTTATGGCCAATTTACTGAACTGGGCCCAGTTTGAGCCTTATATGCGGCCCAATGATCTAGGGGAGGGCCTAATATGATTTATCATTCCTAATGCAATTAGGAATGGTTTTAGTCTTTTAGATTCTTCTAGAAGGTTCTTTTCATTCCTAATTCAATTAGCATTGATAAATTGACTTTTGTTGACTTTTAAGAGTTTTAATTAAAATCAAAAAGCATTTTCGAGGAAAAGATACGATTTTATCCTCCAGTACGGCAAACTTATCTGATTTTCGAAAACGCGTCAAGAACAGGCCTGGCGCCTGACTCCAGGCGTTGGCGCCTGGAATCAGGCTTGGCGCCTGCGCCAGCCATTGGCGCCTGGTGCTAGCCATTGGCGCCTGGCGCCAATTAGCTGGTGCTGGCACCAGCTCTGTTTTGCGTGCGCCAATCGTGTTTTACGTGCGCCAAGTGCTCTGTTTTGATATTTTATCTTTTTGGCTTATTTCTCTATAAATAGCGAATTAAAAATTCCGTTTTCATTCACGAATTCTCACCTACAATCAGTTTTCATTCGCAATCATTAATTCTCTAATTCTCTCTTAATCATTCACCAATTCTCATCAAGTTTTCTTGATTATTTCATCTCTCTTTCTTTCTCTAAACTTTGTTTTCACATACAAAATTCCGCATTCGCAAGATCTAGAAACACCTAGCCATATTCGTAGTTGCCTTCGCCCTAGACGTGAAAGGTTTAATTTCTGAGGGTTTGGTCCCAAATCTCTATTTCAATTATTTAATTTAATTGTTTTGATTATTATTTTCCTTGAAGTTACTAACGTGTGTATTTTGTTATTAGAAAGAGGTACGAAGCATCAAAGTAAGTGCTTTAATGGTTTTAATTGATTTATGATGTAGAAATCATGTTTATATTGTTATTATGATATTCCTAGTATCATGTCTAGGGTAATTTTAATATCAAATATGCTTATTATGATTGCTATGATGCCTTTTATTCTCTTCCTAATATTTATGATTGTTAGTATTATGTTAGGGTTAAAGATTTGATTTTTATTGCTTAGTGACATGCTAGGATTTGTTATTAATCTCATTAGTATCATGCCTAGGATCTTGCTATTATTATTATGCTTTAATTGTTATGATTTATGATGATTATGAATACTATTATTATTATTTTAATGATGATTATTTTATTTGTGATGATTATTATTATTATTATTATGATTATTATAATTATTATTCATTATATTGATTATTTATTATGTTGCTTGATATTTATTTTTATTGCTTGATCTCACCTTTTATGCATGTTTAAAGGGAATTTGGTACTTGTAATCACGCTTAATAAGATAATTAATAATCTTGTTTAGGGTAATTATGATTATAATTCAAGTGATCGCCAATAATAGATTTATTTGTGCATTAAATTCAACCAACATAGATAAACAGATTTAGGGTAAATCCTATTGTTTGCATGTTAATTAAAAAGCGCACATGAATACGATCAGAATAAAGTACAGGCCTATTATTAGGGCAGGTTCAATCTCTTTTAGGTTGGATTTGTACCTTCATCCCCGAACCCTTATTTGGTTCTAGACCTTATGGAGTTGACGATCTCTTGGATCGTTAAGGGGTGTAACCTTCACCCTGTGAACGGTTTACAAGTTCCTAAAACTTGTTGGCGACTCTTTTGCTATATCTTTTTCCCTTTTGGACGCCACCGTAATTTAGTGTATGATCACAGTGGGGTTCAAGCTAGGGGTTTAACACTTGAAATCATTCCCTACAGTAAGAATTCTATTTTCAATCAAACTAGGATAGAATTTTAGAATAAGATTATTAGTTTAGAGTTATTTCTTCGATAAAATACCAAATAATAAATTGGAAAAATTGCCCGGATTAATCCGACCTTTTGCTCATCCGCTCAAAATAATCCCACCTATTGATTATTTTTAAACAATCCGACCTTTATACCCAATCCGCTTAAAATGGTCCCAACTGGTCATGTAACCTGTAATAACAAGTTACTTGACATGTGTCGCCATATGATTTGTCAAAAAAATAAAAATAATATAAAATAAATTTTAAAAAAAGTTAAATGTTTTTTTAAAAAAATAAATAAAATTAATAGTTATTTAAATACCACCACCAGCCCAAGTGGCTCCGGTCACCCCTGACACCCAGCCAAGTGGCTCCGGTCACCCAGACCATCAGTGTCGGCAGCACGCCTAAACCCCCTTCCCTGAACTCCGCCTACCTCCCTCACGTCTCAAGAAACCACCGTCTCCCTCCCTCCCTCACGAAACCACCAACCAAACCCCCAACTCAATTCAACCTCTCTCCGAAAACCCACCTCCCCGACCTCAATTCAGGCCGCCTGAAACCGACTAATATCCCAACCCAACCCCAAAACCCTTTCGAAAATCGAAACCCACCACGCAAACGCAATTCAGGCCGCGCGACCTCAATTCATCTAGCGTGGTGGGTTTCGATTTTCGAAAGGGTTTTGGGGTTGGGTTCAGATATCAGTCGGTTTCAGCCGGCGGGGGATTCGGGTCTGGTGGAGCGGTGATTTCCGATCTGGGTAGGGTGGTAGTTCTAGGGTCTGGGTTTGGGTGGTTGTGGGGATGGTGGTGGTTGTGGTGTGGCTTAGGTGGTTGTTTATTTTTATTTTTATTTTTATTTCTTTTTTACTTTTGTATATTCTTTTACTTTTTTTTATTGTTATTATTTTTTTTTTATTATTTTGGACGAATCAAGTTATGACACATGTATATTAAACTTAATAAAAAAAAAATTTACCTCTTCAACCGGTTACTGGTCACCCGGGACTATTTTGAGCGGATTAGATATAAAGGTCGGATTATTAAAAAAATAATCCAAAGGTGGGATTATTTTGAGCGGATGAGCCAAAGGTCGGATTATTCCGGGCAATTTTTCCTAATAAATTTATAATTAGGTCACAAGACAACATCATTTAGCGTTTTAATTTTTCAATCAAATTATAATTATAATAGTGTAGGGAATAAATTCAAGCGTTAATCCCCTAGCTTGAACCCCACTGTGATCATACACTAAAGTACGGTGACGTCCAAAAGGGAAGAAGATAGAGCAAAAGAGTCGCCAACAAGTTTTTTTTAGGAACTTGTAAACCGTTCATAGGATGAAGGTTACACCCCTTAACGATCCAAGAGATCGTCAACTCCATAAGGTCTAGAACCAAATAAGGGTTCGGGGATGAAGGTACAAATCCAACCTAAAAGAGATTGAACCTGCCCTAATAATAGGCCTCTACTTTATTCTGATTGTATTCATGTGCGCTTTTTAACATGCAATCAATAGGTTTAACCCTAAACCTGTTTAATCTATGTTGGTTGAATTTAATGCACAAACAAATCTATTATTGGCGATCACTTGAAATTATAATCAAATTAACCCTAAACAAGATTATTAATTATCTTATTAAGCGTGATTACAAGTACAAATGCTTTTTGAACATACATAAAAAGGTGTGATCAAGCAATAAATAAATATCAAGCAACATAATAATAATCAAAATAAATATCATCATTATAAAATTATAATCATAAAAATAAATTATAATTAAAACAATCATAATAATCATAATATCAATAATAATAATGATCATCACAATAACAATTATAATAAACATTATAATCATAGAATCATAATCATAGCAATCATAATTAATAATAATTATAATAATATTCATGTTAAAGCATAATAATAGCAAGATCCTAGGCATGATAATAACAAGATTAATAACAAACCCTAGCATGTCACTAAGCAATAAAAATCAAATCTTTAACCCTAACATGATACTAACAATCATGAATATTAGGAAGAATAAAAGGCATCATAGCAATCATAATAAGCATATTTGATATTAAAATTACCCTAGACATGATACTAGGAATATCATAATAACAATATAAACATGATTTCTACATCATAAATCAATTAAAACCATTAAAGCACTTACTTTGATGCTTCGTACCTCTTTCTAATAACAAAATACACACGTTAGTAACTTCAAGGAAAATAATAAACAACAATTAAATTAAATAATTGAAATAGAGATTTGAGACCAAACCCTCAGAAATTAAACCTTTCACGTCTAGAGTGAAGGCAACTACGAATATGGCTAGGTGTTTCTAGATCTTGCGAATGCGGAATTTTATATGCGAAAACAAAGTTTAGAGGAAGAAAAGAAAGAGATGAATGAGAGAATTAATGAATGATTGAAGGCGAATGCTAATTAAAACTAATTGTAGATGAGAACTCGTGAATGATGAGAATTGGTGAGAATAGGTGAATGAAAATGGAGTTTTTAATACGCTATTTATAGAGAAAATCAGCCAAAAAAGATAAAATAAACAAAACAGAGTCTGACGCTCAAAAAACAGAGTTGGCGCAAACCTTGGCTAACTGGCGCTAGGCACCAACACTAGCGCCAGGCGCAAATGGCTAGCGCCAGGCGCTGGGCCTGGTTCCAGGCGCTAGTGCCTGGGGTCAGGCGCCAAGCCTGTTTTCAACGCGTTTTCGAAAATCAGATAAGTTTGCCGTACTGGAGGATAAAATCATATAATTTCCTCGATAATGCTATTTGATTTTAATTAAAACTCTGAAAAGTCAAAAGTCAATTTATCCATGCTAATTGAATTAGGAATGAAAAGAACCTTCTAGAAGAATCTAGAAGACTAAAACCATTCTTAATTGCATTAGGAATGATAAATCATATTAGGCCCTCCTCTAGATCATTGGGCCGCATATAAGGCTCAAATCGGGCCCAGTTTAGTAAATTGGCCATAACTTCCTCAATATTCATCGGAATTGGGCTTATAATATATCGTTGGAAAGCTCTTGTCAAGCCCCATCCAACTACACTATTATTGGACCCATATCATGGACCAACCAAACTGGATTGACTGTTTTCTTAAAATAAGTTTTCAAAAACAGAGAGAAAAGAAAAGAAATTAAAACTATCCGCAACACTAGACTTTCCACACTTTCACTTCATTCGATTATGATTCGACGCAAAAGGTAGTCATCCCTGGGTTTGGTTTTGGGGAGACACAAATGGGTGTCTACAAATAGTATAATTTTATCTTACATAAACTATCCCGGGCATCGCCGGAGCACAAAACTAGTAAATAAGGGTTCGTTTGGCATTGCTGTGGTTTTCTGTTTTCAGTTTTTTTGTTTTCTAAAAGCATATGATATGAGTCCCATAATGAATCAAAAATTATATAAACTTATTAAAATTATAATAATTTAAAAAACTGACAACAGAAAAGTGGAAACACTTTTTTCTTGTTTCCTATTTTTGGTTTTTGGTTTTAAAAAAAGGAAACTGAAAACCAAAACTGATGCCAAACAAGCCCTAAATAAACGTATTAGATAGCAAAGATGATATGATTTCTTATCCATTTTCTAATGAACTTGAGTTCAATTCTTGACATAAACGTTTTTTAAGTTGATATGTTCGAATTCTTCTTGGTGACATGGCATCTTTTTAATATAAGAGCGGTGTGCCACGTGGCGTGTATCCTTGATTAGGGACGCCTTTTAATGTATAGTATAGATAGATAGTACAGTATAAAGGAAATTTTGTGAAAAACTACCTATTATACTCCAGAATTTGCAAGAAACTACCTATTAAAAAAATGTTGTAATTGACTACCTAATTTTCGAAAAATGTTGTAATTTACTACCTTACGCCGGATTATGAAGGAGTTTGACCAAAGTTCTCCGGTGTTGACTTGGTCACGTGACCATCACGTGACACTTAATGACCCTTTTCTTTCACAAGTGTGACGTGACCAAGTCAATGTCGGAGAACTTTGGTCAAACTCCTTCATAATCCGGCGTAAAGGTAGTAAATTACAACATTTTAAAAAATTTAGGTAGTCAATTACAACATTTTTTTTAATAGGTAGTTTCTCGCAAATTCTAGATTATAATAGGTAGTTTTTCACAAAATTTCCTATTTTTTTTTTGGAGAAACATATAGATAGATAGTATAGATACATTTATACAGCGTACAAGCCACTTTAATGGATAAATAAAAAATTAAAAAAAATAAAAAAACAAAACAAAAAACTGTGGAACGTACCTGTCTTCTTCCATCTCCGTCTCTCTCTTCCTCAGTTTCCCATTGAAGCGCGCTCCACGCTCTCCGTTGAGTGACTTGAGTCGCCTTCTAATATTAATATCTTCCATTGAAGCAGCTTCTTTTAATATTTCTATCCTCCATTGAAGCAGCTTTTGAGGTAAATTGTTGTTTCTGTATGTAATCATCATTTCAATTTCACAATCTAGGTTTAATCGTTGATCTAATTGAATTGAATTGAATTGAATTTAATTGTCAGTATAGTAATTTAGATTTCAAATTGAATTGAATTATGTGATTTTTCGAGTTTGATTTGATAATTGAATCAAATTTGGTTGATAATGTGTTGTAGAACCTTTAATGTTAGGGTTGAACGATGAACTTTTTCTGTATAAACCTGTAATGTTCGCTTGGGTATGGCTATTGATGTGGTTCGTATGATTTTATGATTACAGAACATGATGAAGCGCTACGTTTATATAAATGATGATGAATCTGTGCATGAACTTTACTGTGATAATCGTGTATCGAATCGGAAATACACATTGCTCAACTTCCTCCCAAAGAACTTATTGGAACAGTTCAGGTGATGTTTTTTTTTTTTCCCTAATTTGTGGGGTTTTGTATTTCGAAGCTGTTTGTTCTTGCATTCTCAATGATGTGCTTAAGTAGGTATTAACTTTGACATTATTATCAACTCTCTTTGGTTGATATTTTGTTGCCAATATTATTGACTGTAATTTTGTAAGTGCTTACGTTTTCAATTTTTCTTTGTAATTTTCTTTAGTAGACTTCTCACTTTCGTTGCCTCATTTGTTGTTGGTTATGTGAAGGTATGTATTTGAAGAATACTATTAATGTGATAATGTCACATTGCTATACATGCTATAATTAGATTTATCACTGAGAACTATTTTGATTTAAGAAACTACAAATTCATAAGTCATTACAAACTTTGTCGCATATTAACAGCAGTAGCATGAGTGTGTCCAGGCGTCCAGCACTACACTTCCAAGCAGAACTGAATTATATGTATACTAGATACTAGGTTTATGGATTGGGCGGTCAGGCATTTAAGAAAGACAAGTAAAACTGTAAATTTGATTTAATGATCTTCTATTATGAAGTATTTGAGAGTAGAATTACAAGATTATTTTGGATTAATAGAAAAGTTGATTATTTAACTGTAAGTGTAAAACTTAAACATTTTGGACTATTCTATCATGTAGGGAGAAATGACAAAAAAGGAAAGTGTCGAAGAAGATACCTGACATGTGAAAAGTTAATCGGGAAAGAAAGTTATGTGTCCACGAAAATGTTCTTATGTAATTGGATCATGTGCAATGGTTTAATGAAATGTAAGTCCCGAGTGAGAGATAAAAGAGTTTAGAGATAAATATAAACTAGTTTATGTCCAGTACCACGCACGATAATAAATCCCAAAAAACTAACATTTTAAATTAATTTAATTGTATGTTACAAATAAAAGTAAAGCAATAGTTCAATATACTACTAACTAGTTTTTCAGACATAAATAAACAAATAAGGTCAAGCACATGATATTTTAGACTTTATTGGAGCATTCACATTGTATCCCTCTTTTATCATTATTTACTACTTCATTCTCTTTGGTTTTATTATCTTATTATTGGCTAAGCTTCATCTATGTCTTTGCCAATCTATTTTTGATGGAACCATCATTAAAAACATTATTAGTTGGTGATACTTTAGAAAGATATTCAATTCCAATTAGGTTCAATATGATCCATTCCAAAAATCTGAAGTTTCAAAAAAGTTTCAATCTGATCTAATATGATTTGAAGTGATCCAAAATGATAATTCGGTTTGGATTGGATTGGATTGGATTTCGGTTTTAAATTGAATAATGAACATTCCTATTACTTATAACTTCCTTCCATTTCACTTGAACTTGGAATGCTATTATCATGCTTAAAAAACCAAGTTCTTTTGAAATAATCTACAACTATGAGAAAGTATTTATAGACATGGTGGGGGACATGTCTGTATCTCAAATACATTTACCACTCTGCAAGAAAGTATCTGGAGTTCTATACTATCCTCACCATTATTATTGGCATCTATCAGATCTATGTATTGCTACCAAATATCAATATGAAACTTAGATTGGTACCTATCCAATTTATTGGTAATGGGAGGAGATGGCTGTTATCTCTCTTCTTTTTCACTTGTCCCCATTATTTATTGGGCTAATTGGTGAGTCTCTTTGATTTAAAATGCATATGGATTAATATAATAATACCCATGAACAAGTTTTGGGTTTAGTACCATTCACCTTCACAGCTTAAGTTCAAGCATTTAACTTTTATTGAATAAAAGAATCTTAAAAAGTTATATATATGTCAGTATATGTGAACTATGTCAAAACTGTATACACAGAGCTATCTTTTAGAAATTATCAAAATTCTAATTAATTCATCATAAAATTCCCTGCGTATGTGGACACATTCTTATGCGCCTCAGTAAAATGAACTCAATTTACATTACTATGAGGTGACATAATCTATTATTTAGCTCTTTTTATTATGCTTTAGTTCATGGAATCTGTTTATTTTCTCTGCTGCATACATCAATATGCACCTTTAAATCAATTGTGAATGTAAGGTGTTCTTTTGTACTTAAAGATGAAACTGGCCATCTTAGGTTCTGCTGTTCTGGTTGTTTGCTGACATGATTGTATCTTCTTTTTATTGCAGCCGATTTATGAACCAGTACTTTCTGTTGATTGCTTGTCTTCAATTATGGCCACTCATCACCCCTGTTAATCCTGCCAGTACCTGGGGTCCACTTATATTTATATTTGCAGTTTCAGCAACAAAAGAAGCATGGGATGATTACAATCGATTTCTTTCTGACAAAAATGCAAACGAGAAAGAAGTGTGGGTTGTTAGGAATGGCATTAGAAAGCATGTATGAATTTCATTACTTCATATATTTGCGTAGCTATTTTCCTCTCTAGAGATTCTCCAGTATAGCTGGCTAAAAGCCACTAGCACACAGAAAGTTGAATTAAGTAAAAGTTTACCTGTCATTTAAATTGTTTTGGTAAAACTAGGTTGCTGGCTTCTAGAAATATATAGTTAAAATTGACAATTGGGTTTAATTCAGGTTTTTAAGTCTATATAATTGTAAAATTTATTAGATTTAGAGGATTTATTGTGCTGCTGTTGCAGTTGTTCACTCTTCAGACTTTGGCCTTGAATTTTTGTGTCTTTGATTGAGTTTCTTTTTTTTTTTTTTTTTTTTTGTAATTTATTTATTTATAAATTTTTTAGTTGGCAAGAATTATGGTGTGGAATTGAGGTCATATTTATTTTTGGAATGGGGAATGTTTTGGTGGGAGCTTACTCTTTCTCTTCACTTGCATCATCTATTTGAACCCATGGTTAACCACTCTTGCATCATCGCTTTTCCCTTTCTTTTGGGGTAGAGGATGTCAATATTATTCCTCTATAATTTCTGAATATACAATTAATGAAAAATGACCTAGACTGAGATATGTTCAGATTCACCATCGATATTTTCTAGATAGGAGAGTTATAGTAGATGCAACATAATAAATCTTATGGAGAAGTCCTCGCTCTCACCTTTCACCTGTAGGTTTTGGAAGCCCAATGTTCTTTAGCAAATAAAGATATTTATTACCTTGGAGATTGATGATAAAGAACCTTACTACGATTTTTATAGTGTTTTTTCAATGATCAAATGAAGTGTCGTTCCTTTATTTATGTGCTTAAGGGTTATGATTAGTCCTTTGTTTTACATTGCAAAAGCTAGTTTTTAGTTGGAATTGACCTTAAATGTTGAAGAGTGGGTTGTCCCAGACACCTAGCTTTAGTCCTTGTAAACTTGTACTTTTCTATTTGAGTTTATAAGACATCATGGGAGGCTTAATTATGGGCTGGGATTCCATTATTATGTTTTGGTTGTTGTGGCTAGTCAGGAATATTATATCAACTGAACCAGTCTTTTGTGGGATTAAGGTTTTTTCTAGCCAAATGTACCCATGCTTTTGGCGCTTTGTCTAAAATATTTTGTTCAGATGTATGGAATTCTAGAATTTTAGTATCATACTTAGTTCTATCTCAGCTGTATACTCTTTTACAAATACAGATTTTTCTCTAGCTACAAGGGATAAAAGGACAATGAGGCTAGGAGCCTAGTGGTTCTAATTATGCAGCATGTTCTAATTATGCTAGGACTCTAGGAGCCTAGTGGTTCTGGATTTAATACCTATTAGAGTATTAGGTAATGCAACCTAAGTGCTAGAATAAACAACATCCAACATCCTTAGCTATACATGAATATAGACATAGTAATCATGTAACATTTCAAGTTTTAGAAGACTACTTGCTTTAATAGGGTTTATATTGGATAACCTGTTTTTCTGTTCAAGCGGTGTTTGGTATGTGGGAATGAGAGTTTGGGAATTAGAGTAGGATGAGGATTAGAAATTGATTATGGGGATAAATTACAAGATTACATACCTTTTCCAACATTTCTTCCTCTTCCTATTCTTGTATGACAATTTAATCATTTCAACTCCCCTCTCGATTCTCATTCCATATTACCAGCCCCCCTGGGTTTTAATTTCTGGGAACTAGGAATTTCTGTTCTCAACCCCCCCTCCTTCTTATGATCCCATTGCTGGATTTGTTACAAATTGGGACCAAGCTTCCTAATCTCCTCTCTAATTCCCACACACCAAACACTCCCTTAGTTCCGATCCCGTACACAGTTAGTTTATGAAGTTTGAAAGACGCAAGGGGTAGTTCACTTGTTTGGCTGGAGAGTAATGATAGGATTGTGGAGTTTTCTTTGGTTACTTTATGGGGGCATGTGTTGTATTAGCATTTCGTTTTGGGTTCATACTCATGTGGCATTCCTATGAATCCTATAGGCTATAGCAGTATAGCTAACTACCAATTTTATGTAACATATTCGGCAAGTATTTCACCCCAAATAATTTCTTTTCAACTTGATGTCTTATTTGGTAAGCATTTCTGTTCTGATAGATTATAAGTTCAACTAACTTACGTTTTCAAGTCAGTTTTCCTCATTTTAGCTGGCTTGTCAATTAATGAGATGGCTTCTCAAAATCTGTTAACTTCACCCAATGTTTGCTGTTAACTATTGTTCCAAGTATATTTCAGCTTTTGGCTATTTCTTTCACAATTCACCAAAATATATTTCACCAAAAGTCACCGATTTGAGCAGCTTATCGATTTCACAATTTCAGCTTGTTCTACTAACAGATCTTAAGCTAAAGAAATCTTCTTGCTAACAACCATCAGGGACAAAATTTGAGACGATGAACTTTAAGCTATCTTTGACTTGAGCCTTAGAAGAGGCAAAACAACTATGAATAGAAGGATAATTGGGTATTGCAAAATGGCTTTTATGATTGATGAGAAACAATAACTTATAAGTCATTGTGACTAAGTCTACAAACATGTTAAGATCTCCTTTAATAGATAGTATGATATATTGCACTTGATATTTGATGTTTTCCGTGTTGCAACTTTATTTTTTCAGATTCAATCTCAAGATATTCATGTGGGCAATCTTGTGTGGCTTCGTGAAAATGATGAAGTTCCATGTGATCTTGTTTTGCTTGGTTCTTCTGATCCGCAAGGAACATGTTATGTGGAGGTGATTTGTTGATCTATTCACACACTCAAGTTGTTTGTTTAAATTACATTATTACAATTATTACTATGACTTTATATTCTTTTTGTTTTCAATGAATAAGAATAAATCAATGTGTGAAGCTGATTATTAAAGAAGCTTGTCTTTGTAATATGAACCAATTTGTAATATTAAACAAATCCAAAGTGAATCAATTTTGCAGTGAATCAATAGTGATTGACATAATATAAATCTACTTTGTTTCAGACTTGGAACAGCCCAAATTTTGTACTCCCTTTGACAACCGAAAAACTATTCTGAAGGTCTACCTGAACATAATAGATTCAGAAATCGAGTAGAAAGCAATGTGTGTAAAACTACAAAAACATCCTTGGGTGTCAAAGGGATTGCACAAACCAAATAATATTACTATGTATAATAAAAAATGGAATTAGTTTGTAGTGATCCTTAATTGAATCTGAATTATTAAGGGATTTCCTAAATTATTAAGGGATTACCTAAATCATTAAGGTATTGTGTACCTAAACACAAATTTACAATAGGGAATTGAATCTGAAGTGGTGTCTTATACTTACTGATAAGTCCATAATTGTCAGTCAGTCCAATTACTTTGAAATGCTCTTTTTTTATTTTGGAAATTTTGCAAAAAACCACCTTTTTTGTAAGCAACTTTTTGCAAGAAACCACCTTATAATTTTTTTTTGCAATGACACACCTTAATAAAAAATTTCTTTACAATGTCACACCTTTGGCCGGAAAAGAGGGTTTAACCTTGTTTCCCGCGTTGATTGGACCACGTACGAGGCAAGTGACCTCTTAAAACCACTCTCCAACTACACCACCCACCAAAACGCCACTAGGGAGAGTGGTTTCGGTGGTGGTTGGGTGGATAAGGCGGTTTTGGTGGTTGGCGTAGTTGGAGAGTGGTTTTAAGAGATCACGTGTCTCGCACGACAGGGTCAAACTCTCTTTTCCGACCAAAGGTGTGTCATTGCAAAAAAAAAATTTTGATTAAGGTGTGTTATTGCGAGAAAAAAAATTCTGATTAAGGTATGTCATTGCAAAAAAAATTTTATAAGGTGGTTTCTTGCAAAAAATTTCTTATAAAAGGTGGTTTTTTGCAATTTTTTTATTTTTTCTTTATTTTTATTTTATATATATATATATATATATATATATATATATATAAATTTGTTGTATAAGGAGTCCCATCCATGTATAAGAGAAGTAATCATAGTGCTTGTGTTATATCATGTTCAGATTTATTAATAAGGTTAGGATAGCTTAGATATTGTAAGTTTGTAACTACGATGCCTTTTCCTTGACTTAACAAAACTACAGACTGCTGCATTGGATGGCGAAACTGATTTGAAGAGAAGAGTCATTCCCTCAGCTTGCATGGGCATAGACTTTGAACTACTACAAAAGATAAAGGCATGATCTCCTATTTAGTGTAGCTATGCCTTTAACTTTTAGATGGGAAATCACATCATAATTAATGTTATTCATTTTCTACCATTTGCAGGGGGTCATTGAGTGCCCTAATCCGGATAAAGATATTATGAGATTTGATGCAAATCTCAGATTATTTCCTCCATTCATTGACAATGATTTATGCCCTTTAACAATTGATAACACAATTCTTCAGTCATGCTATCTGAGGAATACAGAATGGGCTTGTGGAGTTGCAGTTTACACTGGTCAGTCCTCAGTCCTACTTTGTTATTCAACAAACAGAAGATGATCTGATTATCTATACTTTCTTGCAAAAAACTATTTGTGTATTCTTTGCCGACAAGCAATCCTTGTCTATGTTTATGCAAATTTATATGGGCTGTGGGGTTAAACGAAGAATTTCTTCGCTGATGTAGTTCTCTACAAGTCTATAGTCTACCTGATACGAGCACAAAATCAGCTATCCTGTCTCATGGAGATTTATTTGCTTCTTAAAGTTTTGCTCTCCAGAACATAGAAAAATCATGTGTTATAAGATTTTCGCTTACGTCTTTTATTACCTTCTTTATCATTTGTTACCCCCGTTACTCTCACTTGCTCTATCAATATGAGAAGGTATTTTTTACTGCTATAACTAGTTCCTTGTGAAGAGTAAGTGTAAGTGTGTGGTCATTGCTTAGTCCTGGTTTGAAATGGGTGATTGGCTTGGTAACTCAGGTAGTCATGTTGAGTTTAAGTCTGAGTTGGAGAGGGGAACAGAAGCGAAGAGAGCGGGTGTGGGAGTTTGAAACAATTATCCCTCTGATGATTTGTACTGTTCGGCTGTATGACTGACGTTGTGTTCAGCATACCGTTCCTTCTTAATGTTGATGTGCAATTTTGCTTTTGGCCGTGTTTGAGGAAAAGTTGAAAGCTGAAGCTGATGGTGTTAGTTGATTTGACTACTTTTTTTATTAGCTGATTGTATGAAAATGTTTGGTGAACAGCTGATTGGTTAAAGCTGAATGATAATGTTAAATGACCAAAAAGCTAATTGTGGGGTAGATAGTTCATATAGGATTTTAAATTAAATGGGGGTATAAGTGTCATTTTACTATAAGAATTAAATAAGCTAATTGAAAAAGCTCCTAAAAGGAGCTTTTGAAAAAGAGCTTATTTAGTGGAATAAGCTCATTGAATAAGCTTCCCACCAAACACCTTGAATTAGCTTATTTAATAGTCAATAAGCTAATGTTGGTCAAATAAGCTAGTTACCAAACATAGCCTTCCTCCCTCTTAAAATTGAATGGATATTAGAGTTTCATTGAGGATCTTGTGGCTACACATTTACTTGTCACCGACTGAACAAAAGATCTTTGAGGAAAGCTTGTTTTGTCAGATATGTTTCTTGATGCTGTTGTATAGCCTATAGGTAGAGTCAAGTGCTTTATATGGAGTTGCACCTTGATTTGTGGACAAAAATATTTGTAATTCATTAAAGTGCGTCTGTGGCTGTGTGATGGATTTAGCTCTTGCCTATACTGCACGGGTGACATGGTAGGTTTGCTGATGTTATTTTCACTTAAAAGAAAAAAGAGTTTCAAAAGCATGCCTAGGCACACAGTCTACGACACTTTGAGAGTCAGAGGTGTTGCCCCTTTTTAACTCAAGCCGCTCCCAGTACAGTGAATTCTTGCTGGTGCAAGGCAGTACAGAACTACAAATAGAATCAGGCATTATGCAAGTGGTAAGTTTTTGACTTAATGAACACGATGAAATCTAGCTATAGGAGAGAGGGGAAAAAATGTTTAAAATACTGTAGAACCGCTAATATCTCTAAGTTAACTAGGTAATTCGTAATCTTGATTGGAGATGACGAAGAAAGGGAGTTATATTTGATAGTCAAAGGACCTGAGAGTTCCTTTTTATTTTTTGTTTTCTTTTTATTTTTTTGAGAGTTCCTTCCTGACTCCATGTCTGCTTAAAAGTTTTATGCATGATTATTTCACTTAGATTTTATTATATACTTTTTTCCGTTCGTTTTTACTTTACCATTTTGACTTTTACGCTATTCACACATGCGCCTTTGACTTTTGTGATTTATACATTAGAAAAACAGTCATGTGAGTTCTTGTTTGATTTTAAAAATTAAAACTTGATTTTAAAAATTATAACTTCTTCGGGCTATAATCTTGTTGATCTTCCATCAATATGGTCTAACTTTTAACAAAAGATTCCAGTTAGATTTTATTATATACTTTTTTCCGTTCATTTTTACTTTACCATTTTGACTTTTACGCTATTCACACTTGCGCCTTTGACTTTTGTGATTTATACATTAGAAAAACAGTCATGTGAGATCTTGTTTGAATCATCTCAAAATATCCTATCATGTTATATGATTGTTTTAATTTTTACATATAATATAGAATTGAAGATATTGACAATTAAATTTATGCATTGGCAAGCGTCAAGTAAAAAAGAACGCATGAAGTGCGATACAATAACAATAGTAAATAATAGTAAATTAACATTTTGGGTTTACTCAAAGGTTTTTGAGCTAAGCTTTGTTTTGCTCAACTCGTGAAAATTTTCAAGGTGAGCTTTAAAAGTTTTCGAACTTGTTAGGCTTATTAACACCCCTAGTTACAAGGACAAAAATTTAATAAGTTTGTATATGCAATTTAAAACCAATTTTGAGACTCGGGTGTCTTTTGTAAACCTCAACCATTATTGGGTAATTGATTATTATTCTAAAAGTTACATCAACAATTGATGCTGAATCTTTGGTTGATATCATGTGAACAACATGTGAACTACAATAGATCAATATCAAGCATAAGGCCATTAGGTGATGTTGGTTATCTAAATTCTTTGCCATCATGTGGAGTAAATTAAAATTTGTGATTTTCAAATATTTGGTGCAATGTTTCTACTTTCTAGTGACGGCTTGAGATTTTGAAAAGATACATTGAAGCTGCTGTATTTTTTTACTTGACATTTCCCCCATTTTCTATGTCCAGGCAATGAAACCAAGCTTGGAATGAGCCGGGGGATCCCTGAACCCAAGTTAACTGCTGTTGATGCTATGATTGACAAGTTGACTGGGGCAATATTTGTTTTCCAGATAGTGGTTGTGACTGTTCTTGGTGTAGCTGGAAATGTCTGGAAGGATAGTGAAGCAAGAAAGGTCTGCTTCTGCTTGCAAATGTTGTATAAGTTAATTAACTGTTTGTTTGTGTCTATATAAGTTGGAAAAATGTTGTAAAAATTAGTGCCTGCCTAATATTTCTCCTTTCTTCTCCTTTCTCTGGCAGCAATGGTACGTTTTATATCCCAAGGAGAGCCCATGGTATGAACTGCTGATTATCCCTTTACGGTTTGAGCTGCTATGTTCCATAATGATTCCCATTTCAATAAAGGTAGGCAGCTTATTTTACCTCCCCTGTAAGTTTGAACGAACTTGCTTTTGTGAGTTAGCATGTTTCTTTGATACCCTTTTCAATTGTCTGCGTGCGTCATTTTTTGTTTAGCTTACCCTTGTGGCTTTTTTCCTTTATTTTTCAAACTTATCATCCCCTTCGTTTCTTTCCCGTGTCTCCTTATATGTATCATATTGGCGTGCTCTGTTCAGGGATTGCTTGGAGCTCTCTGCTCCTAATTTATCTTTCCTCTTTGTTTCCTTCTACATTGCTTCTCCTAGTGATATTATAAACCATTTCATTCTTATTGCTGTTTTTTTGTCCTCTGCTGTTTGCATGTCATGGTTCCTTTCTTTGAAGTTTTTATGTAGCTGTTGTCAAGTATTAAGTTCTGAGTGACACTTGGCATTTTTTGCTTACTTAGATAAATGTTTTCACAATAGCTTGATTGAATGAGTCCTTCAATCTTTATCTTTCCTCTGTATATGGGTGACAATGTGAAATCCCGTTGGTGTCTGTCTAGTTTATTTTCTGTATCACAAAATAGGAATAAGCCTTTGCACAGATGCACTCAATATTCAAGTTTCATTTTAAGTGGCTGGGGGTTATTGCCTGGTTCACATTTTAAAAACTGACTGCCTTTTCAATTGAAAGTAATTTTTAATGGTTAGGTGGGTTCTTGATTATGTTCAAGTCCTAGAGTATGCCATTCTCTTCCTGTTTACTGTTACTTTCAATAAGTGGGCATCAAGAAAAACTGGGCCATATAGAATGAGTATCTGGTACTGTTAACTGTCCTTTGGTTTATTTCGAAGTTTTAGATCTGTAACTGAAGTAGTGATGAGGATTATATGGAGATACTATGAGAAACCTGTTCATTGACAGGTATATCCGTAGAAAATGACATACTAATAACAGAAGTTTTGGTCGTGTAGATGTCTGTATCTGAAAACGTACAAAACTCTGATATGTACTCTAATTTGAGCTAGATGAGCATGTATTCTGGTTTTGGAGTTAGACGGACATGTATACTGGCTTTGGACTGATGAACATGTATACTGGTGTTGAAACAATAATAATTAGTTATGTATAACTCTGCAGTGCGTCTTATATGTGAAGTTTGTATACTTTGATTTTGGCAGGTATCTCTTGATCTGGTAAAGAGTTTATATGCTAAGTTTATTGACTGGGATCTTGAAATGTTTGACCAAGAAACTGGTGTCCCTTCTCATGCAGCAAAGTAAGATATGATTCTTTGCTTCTATAAGTCCAATAAACAATGAATGTGGAAGGATATAATTGTATTTTTCTTTTGCAGTACAGCAATTAGTGAAGACTTGGGACAAGTTGAATATATTTTGACCGATAAAACTGGCACCTTAACCGAGAACAAAATGGTCTTCAAGAAATGCTGCATTGGTGGAGTTTTCTACGGGAGTGAGAATGGGGATGCCTTGAAAGGTTTGTTTTTGGCAAGGAATTTGTGATGCTGTTATCTGTAATTTGCTGTTTCAGTTTCATTTGTATTGCATTAGGTCTTCAAATTTTGTAGTGGCATGCATTCACAGGTACTATATGGGTGTTGTCAAAATATATCTTTTCAGAGTATTCCTTTGTTAAAATCTGAAACTGGCTTTCCTGGGATAATCAATAAATAAATGACAAATGATTTGTTTGAGATTTTTTATTCTGGCTTCTACAGTTGCCAGGTGGCCCAGGTCTGTTTACTTTCTTTAGGTCTTATTAATGAAAAAAATCTCCTCTGACAGTTACTTATCAACTTATAAAACATTAGAAATTTTGAAATAGGAATTGAACTTTTTAAAACCTACCTAAAATAGAAACATTTCAACCAAAAAGAAAATTCCCAAAAAGGGATACATGTCAACTAATTTTGAACAACGGAAGTATATAGGTTTTTTAAGATGAGTGACTCCAAGTAAGAGAATATGATTGTTTTTTTAGCAAGAGGCTTTTTGTGGGAAATGATGAGGCAATTTCATATCTTTGAAAAACTGAGTGAATTCACAGAATGTTATAAAACTCAGCGAGGTTGAGGATTCTTGTGTATGAGGATCACTTGAGGGCTAATTAAGCTCTTTAGTACTTGGTGTTGAGTCTAGGCCGCAGAATCCATGTGTTGTTAAGGTTGGTGGATTACCATATACTGTTGTTTAACTGGTTACTGATTGCCTGATCGTCCTAGCAGTGTTTTAATTTTGTGCAAGTAAAGGATAAGGAATCTGGCCTAAGTTATAGCTGTTGAATTAGCGGAACAATTGCCATTTTTCCAATCAGAGGTTTAAAGAAATAGATTTTTGGTTTTCTAGGAAAAAGATCTTCCTGTCGTCCCTGCATTACTTGACTACAGTTGGTGTGGAAGAGGGGAAAGGGGTATAGCCTTATGTTTTGGTTTATTGTGTATTTAAATATAATTTATTTGGGTGCAGCTGTTATTTGAATTGTATTCTCACAACTGCCAATTCTGTAATGTGTGAAGCAGCACATGTATGCCATGATAATAAAACACAATAGACTTACTGCTTATTCCTTGGATGTTTAAATATCAGACCTATTTTTACCTATAAATGTTTCCTCTGTAATTCTGTGATTACACCAGTTGTCCTCATGGTAAATGCTTCTTCAATATTCCTAAACCTGTTAAACTACATGGGAAGCCTGGTTTGATCGTGTATAAATTTGTTTGGGGTTTGTGTGCTGGCTCTTAATTCTTTATATATATTTTACAGATGCTGCACTTCTCGATGCTGTTTCCAGTGGCTCTTCAGATATCATCAGATCTCTAACTGTTATGGCAATATGTAATACAGTTATACCAACAAAGAGGTGACCTTTATATTTGAATTGAATGTCACTTTAATTAGGCTCTTTCCTTTTGTATGATTTTTACTGCTGAGGTTTGCGTTTGATCTTATGGTAAAGTTCTGTGTTGTCCGTTTTTGTCTTTCTCAATCTTCAGTAAAAGGGGAGATGTTCTGTATAAGTCACAATCTCAGGATGAAGAGGCCCTAGTTCATGCTGCTGCTCAACTGCATATGGTTCTAATCAATAAGGCTGCAAATGTTCTTGGTATCATTCTGTTTCTGTCTTATCTATATAAGTACATGTCAGGTGTTTATATATCTGCCAGGCTCATAATTTGAATTTTTTTTTTCCAGAGATCAATTGCAATGGGTCATTGATACAATATGAACTACTGGACGTACTGGAGTTCACCTCTGATAGGAAGAGAATGTCAGTTGTCGTGAGAGATTATCAGAATGGGAAGATTATGCTATTGTCGAAAGGGGCTGATGAAGCAATTTTCCCTTGTGCAAATACTGGTAAAAAACCTTCCTTGGTTTTCTTTTTTGAATAGTAGGGGTAAGGCTGTTCCCATTTGGACCATCCAAGATCATGCCTCAGTGGGTTTAATAATAGGTCCTCTTCTTTTAATATATTTTATTTTATTATTTTATTTTGGAGTGGCAAAAACTAAGAGGGGGGGGGGGGGGGGGGGAGGTCTTGATCTTTTTTATTGGAAATCATGCTATAGAATCTCATGATCCTTTGAGAGGGACAATTAATTTAGCCTGTCAAAGTTGTAGAGATGGTTCACATAACACTTATATTAAAGATACGGTATCGAGTGATGTTTGGTGTGTTTGTGAATGCAGTGTTTTTTTAATGGTTTTTGAGATGGTTGACATGGAAAGGGAGTGATGAAAAGACAAGTACCTGGATTCTAATCTCTCTCTCAATATATATTCTCAAATATTTGAATAATGTTTTTTTCTTCTCAACTTCAGTATCTCTCATGTCTGTACATGAAATAATTGTTAATAATTTTTAGTGTGGTGTAATCGCCACCTGTTAAAAATTTAAAATTTCCTTGGTGTTGAAGTGAGAGTTATTTTGTCTTAAAACCTCTCAAAATTCTTATTCATAATGTCACCCAACTTAAATGCCGTTTTTTTTTCTGTGACCTATTTTGATATGAAGTTTTTATTTCTGATGATGATGTGCATCATACTTGCTAGTGTGGGCCTTGGTTCTGTAGTCAAGAGATGTGCCTTCACAGGATTAACACGGTAGTTTTTGCTATTTTTATTATAGACATGATATTCCTTTTGCCACTTTATTGAGTGCTTGCTTTCTGAAACTAGGTCAACATATACGGACATTTACCGAAGCTGTTGAACATTATGCTCAACTGGGATTACGGACTTTATGTTTGGCATATCGTGAGCTTAAGGAGGATGAATATCGTGAATGGTCTTTGATGTTTAAGGAGGCTAGTAGTACTTTGGTTGATAGGGAGGTAACTCTACATCTCACCATTATCTATATGATTATATAACAATATCTTGTTTTCCTTGAATATAATATACATTGATTTGCAGTGGCGGATAGCCGAAGTGTGCCAATTAATTGAACATGACCTTGAAATTCTTGCTGTGACTGCAATAGAAGACCGTTTACAAGTAAGTACCCTATTATGAAGACGTTAAGTTTTTTTTTTTTCTAATTTCGGCGTGGAAAAACTCAAGTTTTGATTGCAAACTTATGGCATGTTTATTGCTGTTTGTTTTTACATTCATATAATTTTATTTTTTTTTGCTTGTTTTTGTGCCCTTTCTGAGAAAGTACATATATTTTATACGTCTTCTGTTCATAAATAGTCATACCATCTCTGAATGGATAATATGTTAAGGAAATGGAGAGAGAATGTCAAAAATACAGTTCTTCCCTTGGTACTCAACACCAAGCACCCACTGTCATTTTGGGAAGCATGGCCATAGATATCATGACTATTACCACTGTTACATCACCCACCCGCCACCACCACCACCAATACCATACTACCACAATCACTTAAATTTCATTGCCCCAAAACCACCACAATACCTCTAACATCCAACAATTTAAAGAGGGATTGGGAACCTACCACAATTGAATCCAACATCTAATTAAAAAATAATGTTAATAAAAACATGGCAAAGATTATAGTAGCATTTCAAACCAATTCTAAAATAAAAAGCCACTCAAAATATATGAAAGAACAAGAACTACAAAGCAAAACCCATCAAATTAGCAACTAGATGAGAAAACTTGACAAAACTTTGAATCAGTAGAGAAAATACAATCGATAAGAAATAATGAACTATGCTTGGTGGTTGAATTTGGGTATTGATCCGTAACCTCTTGTCAATTCCGACCTCCCAAGTACTTTATTTTGCTGATTTACTCAAGCTATGTCATAAGCAAAGAAGCTTAGATTGGTTATACACGTGAATTTGGTTGTCGGAGCTGTGGGAAAGGATGAGTTTTCAGTTGATGACAATATAGGGTATGGGGTAGGAGTTGCTGATTTGGTACTGGTACGGCACGGTGGTAGGGTAGAATGGAGAAGATGAAGACTCAGAGGAGATGTAGGAGTAAAGATGGGAGTGGATAATGAAACATAGCTATAATTTGTTGGAGAGAACTTTTGTGATTATTTAATGGTGGAAGAATTCTTCATAAGACTAGTTCTATAATATGGTTGGCCAGATATGATATTAGCAATTTAGCATATGCCTTTTGCAACTGGGTTCTTTTTGATGTCAAGTAAATAAGGAGCTAGAACCATTATAGTTTCTTAGTCCTTATAATGTTATGGTACTTTGATTCTGATGAACTGCTTGCGGCTGTTCAGAGTGCAGTCCAAACTACAAACCAAATAGTTTAGTGGTTTGAGAATTTTAGCCGATTATAGTTTTGTGGTTTTTATGCTGTTTCTAAATTTTTTTGGAGTTAAACTGCTCTGCAAACTGCAATTTAATGTGGTGTTTGGTCCAAACCACTCATCACATTAGATCATTAGTCTTTATCATTTTGTTTTGTCAAAATAAAAAAAAAAAAAAGTTGAAGAAATAAGTCCAGGGGTATCTTTTGTGCAATTTTATATAGATGATGTGGATAAAATGCATCGGAACAAACAGTGTATGTTTTTGTCTTTTTTTTTTGGGTGCAGTTTTAGACAAAATAAGTTGAGCCAAAAATAGTTTTAATTGGGTAAATGTTGGATTTTATAGTGTTTTTTGTTAACTCATTTTTTCCCAATATCCATTATTAACTCATTTTTGTGGTGCACTTTTGTTGTGCTTCAGATAAAATAAGTTGAACCAAACATAGTGTTTATTGTTAACTTTTTTTTTTTCACTGTCTTGGCAACAAGGTCATTGCTTTTGCATGTCTAGCACATATGCATGCTTGGTATTTTGAAGAGTGAAATAAGAAAAACAGCTATTATTTAGTTGGCGGACCTGGAGGCTTGCGGGTAAAATTACATTCCTTTCCATGGGTGGAGGAATAAGCAATCAAAAGAGGGTAATTCGTCCACTCAGGAAAGTCAATGGTTTGTGCATCTGGTGGGGCATGGTTCTGACGGTTTGGTGAATCAAAGGGTTAAGTGCAAGTGCTGAACTGCCAATGATAGTGGGTATGATGATGGTCTGGGCGTTATCAATTTATCATTGAAGGTTACTGCGGTGATGGCCGTGATGTCTCTGTCAGAAATTGTATCATGATGAAGAAAAAATTAGTGATGCTTTAAGGAAGTGACAGGGATAACATCGACTTTGTTGCTGCCCTAGAGAATAGTTCTGCGGACATTATTAAGGGTAATTTGATCACACACCTTGAGGTTGGATAAGGAGCTTGCAATTAAATTGGGAAAGGATCTGAATGACAACTCATTTATCTGTAGATGTAAAGCAAGGGATTGTGGACATTCTCTTACCCACTTATTTCAATCCTCACCTCACCTATAAACCCAACACAAGTTTGGATAACCCCACAAATATATTAAACATTAATCCCTTGATTAGTAGCTCATCTAAGCCCATAAAGAGAGGGCATGAGCCCCACTAGGTTGATGCCCAATGCCTAAAACTTTCAACCCCCATATTTCCATCCTTCACCTTACAACTCCAACATTATTAAACCCGACCTTCTCACCCGTTCTCAGCCCACAAAACTCCAACTCCAGCACCTATCCACCTCTTTACCTCAGTTTAGCCTCATTCATCCTATTGCAATCCCAACAGCAAGCACTAAGAACTTCATCTGGACATTACAACAGTTCATAACCATATCTAACCTTTTGTACAGAAATTGTTTTTATTATGCCTCCCAACTCACCAGATTCCAGCACCAAACCCATCCTACTCTTGATATCATTCCATGGAAGTCTCATAACTAATGTTCATGGCTCAGCCATTGAAAGAAAAGATAAAAGCTTACTGCTGGGTAGTTTCATGTCAAGCTGATGTATTATCTCGGTTTTGTGTAGCGACAAGTGGGATGTGGATCATTGTTGCCTATGCCGGGAGTCAAATGCGAACTAATATCTACCTTAAGGAAAGAACAGGGTGAAAGTTTGGAGTTAGGTTGTGATAAGCAACAAAACAAGGTGGAGTGGGGTGGGGGGGGGGGGGGGGGGGTTACTTACGTAGTGGTGTTATAATATAGTTTGCTTGATGAAATAGGTAGGTAGTTATCTAGAGGGGAAGCACTATTATAGGGAATATTAGAGGGTGGAAATTCATCTTGAGTATTGATGAGAGTTTATGTTTGCTTTTAGATTGTTAAAATAGGTGAGAATCAAACCTGTCGAAGTTTGAATATCCTTTTGTTATTGCTGTTTTTTCCTGAAATTAATCAAACTCCTCTTTCTTAACAGTATCCTCCATTCTGTTATTCCGAATAGAAACTTTATAGTGGTGCTGAGGGATAACAAGATTCTGACTTGATGCTGGTTTTCAGGTGTTTTTGTTTTTTGTTTTTTTTATTAGATCCAGGCCTCTTTGTCGTGCATACTTCGGATTTGTTTGTTTACAACAACATCAACAACAAAGCCTTAGGCCCAAAATGATTTGGGGTTGGCACATGAATCTTCTTAAGGAACCGTCCGAAAAGGAAAAAGAGCATAGCAAAATAATCAATTGAATAAAAGTTAGAGAAGTGTGTAAAGTGAAAAACAGAAAGAGTATACAAATAAAATTTACGAGAGTTTTAAAAGAGTTGTAAAGAGATTAGAAGGAGAGGATAAACATGCTAGTAAAAATATTAAGGTATGAGAAATTGAAAAAACATTAGCGAAAGAAATAAGTAAAGCTTGCAAAGCACGAGGTGAGTAAATAATAGGGGTGACCGGGTGAGCATAGCAGGGTACTCTGTAAGGACCCGGAACCGAAACCTGTTGCAAAAGGTTCCTAAAAATAGGAACTGGAACCAGGTTCCTACAAATTGGGAGCCGAAACCAACCAATTTTGGAACAGGGTACTCTGTCTTTCAAAGTAAGCTTAATAGTTACTTGATGTCTAGAATATTTAATACAAAATTACAAATACTTATATTAATATCACAGGGTTACTCAGACACGTCTGTAAGTGTCGTGTCCAACACCTCAAGGGAGTAATATTTAGGATACGACTACTGTATAAAGTGTCCAAAAAATTTAATCCGACAGTTAAAAATGAACGTAATAATTATTTATTTATTTATTTTTTTTTGAAAAACAACGTTTTAAATTTTTAATGTTTCACACTTAATAATACATAGGGGACATTTTTCTCAAAAAAATAAAAAAATAATAATATGGAGTCAGTACTACATAGGGAATTCCAAATTCCAATACACTTTTTTGTCTTCTTTTGTTCCTTTCTCTTTCGACGTATTCTACTCTTTCTATCTTCTCTTCTCTTCTATCTTCTCTTTCTATCTTCTCTTTCCTCCATTAAATCAGATATTTAGATGCATGCAAAATCAAACTTAATCCCCTCTCTTTTCTCTTTCAAATTTCAAAGGCAGCATGTCATTTATTTTTGCTAACACTTCTTTCATTCTTTGTTCATTCATTCAACAACCAGCCACCACAACTCGTCGTCGCCGACGCTGTTCAATGAGCCGGAAAATACATAAGTGAAATTGGAATTTTCAGGCAACCAAAAGCCCTATACTTTTGTTGTCTATATGTGTCTTGTAAATTAGCAATTCACGAAATTTTGGTAAAATTTTGAATTAAACCCTAAAATTTTAAATTACAAATCTTGATTATCACCTATTTCAGACACTTTTCCGATCCCCGAGTTGACACTTTCCCGGAGCCGTGTCAAGGGTCGTGTCGTGTCGTGTTGACACGCGACACCATTAATTAAACCATTTAGGGTAAGATGAAAAATGAATAAGAGGAGGGAGAGAGGTAGGTGACGGCTTTATACAATTTTGATATAGGGCTTTTAAAATAGGGCTTAAATGATAGGTGTAACACCCCAATAATTCTCCCTTTTCCAAACCACTTAATTGAAATAAAATAGAGGAGAACCATTGGCATGTTACCGCCACGTGTTAAAACATTAAGGCTTTATCAAAGTATCGCAGCGGAAATCCAACTTAAATCTTAAAATAATTTAATTTAGAAAATCAATAAGTCAAAGCTTACAAATTGGAACCATAAAGGCCCTTATTTAAAACCAAACTAGTAATGAAAATCCAAAACATAAACGGAGTAGCAAAGCATAAATAAGTTCAACACAAGAATCGAATACTCTCAATCACACCAATCCCTTGATAATGCGTATGTCAAATCCCCGAATTTCACATCATCAAGCATTAACCTTGCAATGCTGCTCAATAATACAAGTGTAATAATTGGATCATCACAAGGTCATTGGAAGGCAAAGGCCATGACCAAAAGAAAACATACACAAAAGCACTCAATCAGCATCCCATACAAACAATTAATCCAATATAATTCAACGTGCTTGCATCCATAATTCCATACAAACATAATCAATTCACCAAAACATGTCTCATAAACATAAGCACATGAATTAATTAAATGTATAACCAAACAATTTTCATCCAAGTGTTCTCTAAACATGAAACTAAGTTCTTTTCTTTTGGTACCAAAACATGATACTACTTACAGCGAAGTAGACATGTACGTACCTCGTATAAACAATCCTTTGTGCTACTTTTAATCAATTATTAAAAGTTTCCTAGGGAATAATCACTTCCTAGAAAACAACCAATAATCACAAATTAATACCCAAACTAATTTCCAGCAATATAACTTTTATTAAAACTCCTTAAAACTTCCTTTAAAACATGTTTTTATGCTTAATTACTTTTTAGAAATTGAATAGATACAAAAGCCCCAATTTAATTGCTCATAAGAACCCTAAAATCCCAATTTCAATAATTAGAACCCTAGGTTTTAAAATTTTAAAATCTGAAAATTATAACAATTATAATCTGAAATTATTAGTTTAAAACATCAAAAATATGATTTTGATACTAAAAATATAATATTTATACTACAAAATCAAAACCCAAACACAATTTAATAACATTAAGCAAAATAATGAAACAAAGGAGGAAGGAGAAAAGGGGGCGGCTGCCGGCAAGGTGGCAGCGGCGCCGGGGTCAGATGGCCGGCGTTCCGGCGACCGACAGCGGCTGGCGGTGAACAGTAGCAGTAGCAGGTGGAATTAATGAGCATGGCTCACGTATAAAAGGAGGAAAGGGGAAAGGAAAAGAAAGAAAAGAAAAAGAAAGAAAGAAAGAAAAGAAAAAGAAAGAAAGAAAAAAAATAAAGGTAAAAGGAAATAATAGAAATAAAATTGAAGGAGAAAGAAAAATAAGGTTAACCTTTTGTGTGGGAAAAATTTTGGGGATTTATGGGGTATTAATAGGAGATAGAGTAGTAGGGTAAGTAGGAATATTGGGCTTCATAAAAAATAATGGGCCAATTAAGGAATAAATGGACTAGGCTTATTTGTATTCATATGAACTATAGAATGATGGTTCATAAAAACCATAATGTAATAAAATAATTTTCCACCCAAAATAATTTGAAACTTTTTAAAATAAAATCCGGAAAAATAGAAAATAAATATTATAAATAAAATAAAATTTCATTTATAAACTATTTAAAAATACGGGGGATTACAATAGGTTCCGGTTTTATGTACCCTATAGGGAACCTAAACTATAAGGGTACCCTACAGGTTGGTCCAAAATTTTATTACCCGGAACCGGAACCCGAACCTGTTGCAACAGGTTCCCATTTTTATTACCCAGATCGGAACCTTGTCTACAGGTTCATCGTTCCTAGCAGGTTCCGGTTCTCAGGGTACCCTAAATTTTTACTCACCCCTAGTAACTAATGAAAGTAAATGCTTAACACGAGGTGCATTCTTTGTATCTCTGTGGATTTGTTTGTTTGAATAAAAAACAGAGAAGATTTGCAAAACCTGCATTGGTACTTCTTTTTATTGGTATGCTTCTGTGTTGTGCAGAATGGGGTACCAGAAACCATTGAGACTCTCAGAAAAGCTGGAATAAACTTTTGGATGTTAACCGGAGACAAGCAGGGAACTGCTATTCAAATCGCACTTTCTTGCAATTTTGTATCCCCAGGTACTTTAATTTGTGCTAATTGCTGTTTTCCTTTTATATCGGTATATAAATTGGGTAAAGCCCCAGAGATATGAAAACCAATCTTGAAAAACATGAAGCCTCAAATCTCAGAAGTTTCACACATACATTTTCTATATCTTATATACAGACGCCTCCTATGCTTTGGGGATCTATTTGTTAATGTAATAGAACATCAGCAATATCTTATTTGTCTAATATACATTATCTCAAATGATCCATTTGATAGAGAGCCTACTCTTTTCCTGAATCTCTGTAATTTCTTATTCTGGTAACAATAACATTTATAAATGATTCCTCATGTTTAAAGTGCTTCATGCTAATATGAATCTCATATGTGTGGTACAAAAACTTTAAATCTACATGAACAACCTTTCAATGCATCCTTTTCCATGTGCTAGATACGTTCTACTCCTTGCGTGCTCAAATAAACGCCCTATATGCCTTATGCACATGTTTATTAGATGGTAATAAAACATTAAGATAGTGGAGATTGGTTGAGTTAAAGTGAATAAAAAAGGAATACAAGAGAGGTTTGGTCAGTCATGTCTGCTTAGGGGGCCTTATGCACATGTTTATTAGATGGTAATAAAAAATTAAGATAGTAGAGATTGGTTGAGTTAAAGTGAATAAAAAAGGAATATAAGAGAGGTTTGGTCAGTCATGTCCGCTTAGGGCTAGGTGCCTGTCACCAAATTCAAGAAAATGTCCCTTTTAGGATAAGGAAAATTGCCCAGAATAATCCCAGCTTTGGGGCGTCCGTTAAAAATAATCTCACTTTTGAGTTATTTTTAAATAATCCCACCTTTACCCCCCGATCTTTTTTAATGGTCCCATTTTACTTGGAACCGGTTGATAGGTAAACTTTATTTTTTAAAAAATTAATTTACACGTGTCATCACGTGATTGGTCAAAAAATAAGTTTTAATTTTAATTTTGTTTTAAGAAATGATTATTAGTAATTAGCTATTAATTAACTATTTTAAACTTTTTTTCTAAAAAAAATAAAATTAAAACCAACCAGCTCTACCACCCAGGTTGCCAGCAGCCATGTTAACCCCCAGCCACCACCAACGGACCCCACAAATTCTCTCTCCTTTACCCCTCGCCATTTCTCTTCTCTCTCCTCCGATCCCAGCTCCTCTTCTTCTGCCGCGGAAACCGCATATACATCGGCTACACACTCCTCCTCCTCGGCTGCGGCGTTGGAACTGACTACTACTTCCTTCTCCCTGAAAACACCAAGCACAAAAAAGCCCAACTCTTGATGATCTTCATACCGTCTCTAATTGGAGTGCTACCCATGAAGTTCATACCAGTAATTTCCTTTAACCAGAATCGATTTGGACCTTGAAAAGCTTGTTAATGAAGCCCATCAAAAGTCCCAGAAGAAAGTCGACAGTTCAAGGGGAAAGGGGGGTGGTGGTCAGCGCGGCGCTCCGGTGCCGGGGGGCAGGCAGGACTTTGGGCTGCTGGGGGTGGGCGGTTGTGGAGTCAGGCACGGGGAAGGTGGCTTGGGCAGCCGGTGGAGTGGTTTTTAAATATTTAATTGTTTTTATTTTTTATTTTTTTCATTATAAAAAATTAATTTTTTTTTGAAGCAATCACATGCCGCCACGTGTCAGGTAATTTGCTATAACAAATTGACCGGTTGGGACCATTTAAAGAGAATTGACATCAAAGGTGTGATTATTTAAAAATTGCTATAACAAATTGACCGGTTGGGACCATTTAAAGAGAATTGACATCAAAGGTGTGATTATTTAAAAATTGCTATAACAAATTGACCGGTTGGGACCATTTAAAGAGAATTGACATCAAAGGTGTGATTATTTAAAAATAACCCAAAGGTGGGATTATTATTAGCGGATTCCCCAAAGGTGGGATTGTTCCGGGCAATTTTTCCTTTTTGATATGACTTGACTTGTAGCAAATCTGGCCATAGGTTTTATTTAGAGAGAGCCACAAAGGGCATACAGTTCTTGGGTACCAGTGTACCACTTCGCAATAATTTAATCTATATGATCCAAGGCAGTTGGGGGGTTTCAAGTATTACTCAATCTGGTGACCGAGGAGTTGGGGTTATTTGTAAACTTGTTTACTTTGTGAGGACTCTTTATCCTTATGCTTTATTCAATCTACAATATCAACTTTCAACACTATATAATCACTGTCAGGGCCATCAAGATTCAAGGAAGGTCAGTAGGATAGGGAGTTCACCTAATCCCTCTCTTGAGGATCACTCGTAAATTGAATATTTAGATAATTGCACACTGTTCCCCAAAAAAGACAAAAGAGAACAAAAGGAAGTAAGGTGAATACTAACTCCCTTTCTTTATCATTATCCAAGTTGCTCTGTTCCAATTTTTTTCATCAGAAGGATTAGATACTTAGCTCAGCATTTGTTGAATACATGACCTCATTTCCATGTAATATATGTGGAATTCACTTGCTTTGCTTTCTTTTCCTATCTACAGATACTGAGATGATCGTATCATGTCTATCATCTCAATAATAAGGGTTATAACTTTTTCTGAACTTTGGACAGAACCAAAAGGTCAGCTCCTGTTGATTGATGGAAAGACAGCAGATGAAGTTCGCAGAAACTTGGAAAGGGTCCTGCGTACAATGAGAATAACAACTGCTGAGCCAAAGGTACTGTTATATCATTTTTAGTGGTTTTGGTCTGATGATAGGACTCTCCAGTCTCCACTGTGTTTGTTACTCTATATTTTCTGTTTGTGTGAACTGTTAATAATCCATTCATTTTTTTAGAAGCTATGGCTCCTCTGATCAATAACTCAAGTATATGATCTTCAAAGTGTGTATAGTGGCTGGTTTAAAGGAATATACTGATTATGAATTGTTTATTTGAATATTTGAATAAATTC
Source organism: Chenopodium album (assembly GCF_948465745.1). Lineage (NCBI taxonomy): Eukaryota > Viridiplantae > Streptophyta > Magnoliopsida > Caryophyllales > Amaranthaceae > Chenopodium > Chenopodium album. The sequence continues at coordinate 38,606,221 of NC_137841.1, read as the reverse complement.
ATTTACAGCTGTCTCTTGATTCATTAACCTACTTTGAAGTTTATGTAGAAAAAAAAGGTGAAAACGAAATAAGTTGATACATGGATGGGTTCGCTGACTTTGTGACGCTCGACAAATTTCATAATGAATCAAGAATAATTCCACCTTTGCTTGATTTGCTCAAAACGAGCCAACTTTTGCAAAATCTGGAAACAAGCCCACCTTTCACCCCTATTTTCTCAAAACTAGCCTTTTTACCTACGACTTGTTTAGCTGGTTTTTTGTTTTTCTCTTTAATCTCTCTCCTCCCACCCTAACTACCAGTCCACCAACTTCAATGGCAGCCCCACCCCCATCGTTATTCCCTACCACCCCCACCTCGGAAAGCCTGCCCTCTGTCCCGGAAACCCCCACCCAGCCACCCGGAAACCCCACCCAACTACCCTGAAACCCAGCCAGCCCAAAATACTCAATCCAGCCACCCCAAAAACCTTCTCACCTTCTTCAATTTCATAATCATTGTTAACAAGAGCAGCACCGTTACTTTCTTTTTTCTTCAATGAATTTAAATCCAAAATCCAAGTAAACTCTCTTACAACTACCTGATTTTATCATTATTGAAGCATGAGACACTTAGCCATGTTAGGAGTCTCAATTTCTGGGTTGGTTTATTTGAGATGGAGTTGGAGTTTTCTGACTGGCTGCTGGGGTTTCGGGAAGAGGTTTGAGTAGCCATTTAGGCGGGGTAGCGCTGCGGCGGTGAGGGGGTGGCCACTAGGGCGGAGGGGGAAGGGCGGTAGTGGCAGTGGCTGAAGGAAGGAGAAGGCTGGAGAGAGTTTTTTTATTATTATTATTTTTTTTAAAAAAAATGTTTATATCAAAAAAATGTTTTTTTTTTAAAAAATTGAACCAATTAGAAAGTGACACGTGTCAAGTCACCTTCTAAATCTGGTTACTAACTTAAAGAATCGGTTAAAGGCTTGTTTTGAGAAAATAGGGGTGAAGGTGGGCTTGTTCCCAGATTGAGCAAAGGTGGGATTATTCTTTTCAATTTTTCCATTAAAATATCTATTGCAATTTTTTAGCAGTATGAGAAATTTGTTGTTACTGATATGCTGTACTTCTGCCAATTTTTTAGATGAAACATCTCTTGGTTCATGCTTGCTTATGCATATTTAAACATTTTTATTTTTAATCATCAAGAAGTGAAATTGTAAAATAAAATAAAATAAAATAGTATTTGGAAAGTATAAATGAAGACAAATCTAACTGAGAATTCACTAAGAATGAGATTAATATTGTGTGCGATGTAAGATTATAATTGTTTCATCTTAAAGGGAATAAAAATTATAGGTACTAATTGAAAATGCATACACTTGTATTTGAAAGTGAAATTAGAAGAATGCTTTATTTGTGAGGGGGAGAGCATTTAGTTTCTAAACTATATATGCAGTGCAGCTGACAATGCTTTGCACACAGTAATAGTTGCATGTATCTAGCTTTTCCACCATTTGTAATCTGTTTATGATTTATCCTTAGAAAATATGGCAAGAAGGGGAGACGGAGAGCAATAGATGTCTTTCTCATGGCTGTTTCATATCATTCTATGTTGTTCCATCAATATTTTCTTTTCATTTTTTTCCTATTAATGCAGGATGTAGCCTTTGTAATAGATGGCTGGGCACTTGAAATTGCACTGAAGCATAACAAAAAAGAGTTCTCTGAATTAGCAATACTGTCAAGAACTGCCATATGTTGCCGTGTGACTCCATCACAGAAGGCACAGGTGCAATTTGTTATGACTTTCTATATGTGGTCTATACATGATTACATCATATTTTCTTACCCAATGCACTTTCATCCATTGAGTTTTTAAAGTCGAACCTAAGTATAGTTACAAAAGAAGTTTGATGAACTTGTCTATGATTTGTTGCTCATAAACAATTTAAACCATGGCTATGCACTTTTTGCAAAAGGTAGATGGGTGCCCCAAAACTGATAGAATTCTGTATCCCTGAAGCCCAAAAAATCTTACCTATTTAGGCCAACTTCTTGTGCTGGAAGATTAATTGTTATCTAAAAATTGATATTACATGGACGTATGGGTGTTCGTGAATGCATCGTGATTATTTTTTGACCCTTGATTGCAGCTTGTACAGCTCTTAAAGTCATGTGACTATAAAACATTGGCTATTGGTGATGGTGGCAATGATGTAAGGATGATACAGCAAGCTGATATTGGTGTTGGAATCAGTGGGAGGGAAGGATTACAAGCTGCAAGGGCAGCCGATTATAGCATTGGGAGTATGCATTTTCAAGTTTTTTTTTGTTAATTTTACTCCTCATCTCATATAATTAAATGTGGTTTTGTTTTTAGTCATGAACTTTCGTTGTTTTTTTATGTTTTTTTTGTTACTGTGTCAAGTTTATTATCTTTATTACTAGTTGTGGAATTTTTAATTAAGAAAAGTTAACATTGATTAGGGAAACTAAAATCTTCTTAGCTTCTCTTCTTCTTCTTCTTTTTTTTTCTTTTTTTCTTTTTTTTTTTTTTTCTTTTTTTCTTTTTTTATTTTTTTCCCCCATATGTGTTTAGTTTGTAAATCTTATGAAGGAAATCAAAATTATCAGTTAAAGCAATTGCTGGTTTAGTCTGAAAATATACTTCCTCCGTTTTTTAATACTTGCAACACACTTTTTCACGGTAATTAAAAATAGTGGGCCTCACATGATTTGATATACTCAAAATGAGGTTGGGCCATGACCTTTAAATAAGGGTAATAGTACAACTTTTAACCTAAAAAACTTTCCAATTATAGTGAGTTGCAAGTATTGTGACATTTCCATTTTAGGGAAGTGTTGTAAGTATTAAGATACGAAGGAAGAATTTGTTTGCATTAAATTATTTCTTTTGTTGAAGTAGGCTAGCTTATCTTTTCCCTTTAGGAATTATCTGTTAATGAGATAGGAAAAAAGTTAGTAAGCTTATCTTCTTATTTCCTTTCCCTCAATCATCAGCAATTTTCTTACAAAAACTTTCCTAGGACTTTTAGATCTTGGCAGCTTAGTTGTATCAGGTGCCCAATGTAGCCTTCTGTTACACGTAATGGATAGACATGCATCCTTAATTGTGCTAGAGGGTTTTTTATGAACCACTATGCGAGAAGTATCAAGTGGTCCTTGGCAATAAATTAAATATTGTTAAGAATTCTAGATACCACCTCCGTTCCTCATAATACAGTTTGACTTTTTTCTCTATTTATATCCTAACTTTGACTATAGCTATTTATTAATTTATTAAAAGAAAAAGAAAAACAAAAAAACAGAACAAGCATTACCATGTCAATTGTTGTTAAATAAGTGTAATTAACAGTTTTATAATTTCACTTACATATAGTCAATTATTCCAGAATGGAGGAAGTAGTACATAAAGGAAATGGATGGAATTATCCATTGATGAATATGGAAAGATAAGAGTTGATATAGGGAATGAGAAAAACCACGGTATATAAACATGGCCTTGATCTATTGGTAGTTTCCTATAAATGTATGAGTAATATTGTTTCCTTTTTTTTTTTGGTAGAAGATTTAGAGTTGTGTCCAGACTTTGTCCATAAATAAGTTTTCAGACTTGGATTTATCCAAAAGGCACCTCTTATATCATTTTCTTTTTATATTTTATCAACTCAGGCTGTCAGTCAGTTGCCGATATTTGGGTCTTGATGATTTTAAGCGACTACCATATTGCCATACATTCAAAAATCCTGATTGTTAATTGTAGGTTGCCGGATCATCTCTCTAACTGAAGATGATTGAACATCTTTTGACCTTATAAAATTTATACATATTACAGATAATTCATTTTCAAGCTAATTTATGGAAGAGGAGCATATTGTTTCTGATTAAGAATTTAATTAGTATGGTAAACTGTTTATTACATGTTCCTTCTTAGATAAATCTTTTGACATGGATCTTGGAAGCCTCTTAAACACGTTGGATGTGTTTTTGAGGCTTGACTTTGGTCTAAAATCTTATGTAAATGTGTCTCACAAGAATATCTCAATTGCAGGATTCCAATATTTAAAGAGATTGATTCTTGTGCATGGACGCTATTCATATAACCGCACTGCATTTCTTTCCCAATACTCCTTTTACAAGTCCCTAATTATCTGCTTCATACAAATATTGTACGCCACTCTTAAAGCTCTTAATCTTTGTACTTTTCTTTTATTTGGCTTCATTTAATACAATTTACCTAACTCTTCCAGCCTTCTGGGACATTCAGTTACTCTTTTGTTTCAGGCATATCTGGAACTAGCCTTTTCAATTCTGTCAGTTTAATGGCTTATAATGTTTTCTACACAAGTGTTCCTGTGCTAGTTAGTGTCCTTGACAAAGATCTAAATGAGAGGACAGTTATGCAGCATCCCCAGATCTTATTTTACTGTCAAGCTGGAAGGTCTGCACTTTTCTCTTGGAGCTTGAAATATATGGTTCACTAAAGAAAACAAAAAAATCAATTAATTTGTTGGTTTGCTTCCTTGTTAAATGCATGTTTAGTTTGATGTCTTCAGAGATGATGGAAAGAGTAGTTTAAATACTTAGTGAAATCATTTAATTTTGCAGAATAATGGGTAAAAGACTGATCAGGATATGTTGGTGAAAAACTTATGATACATTATTACATTCTAGTCAAATTATTTTGTCAGACTGGGTGAGACAGATTAAATCTATATTTCTCAATGATTACATGAATTTGCTCGGCATTGATTTCATATTTATATGTTACTTTAAGACATTTCTTTTGATTATAACTCTTATTGGGATAAATTGTTTATAAAAATTAAAATCTCTCTGATTTAGCATTTAATATATAATCAGCTGAGTGTACTGTGTGTCTCATAGTTGCTCCTTTGTAACAGGGTTCTGAATCCAAGTACCTTTGCTGGGTGGTTTGGACGGTCTCTTTTCCATGTACGTATTTTAATCCTCATTTGCGTCTATAATGTTGTAATTCTATTGAGAATAGTGACGAAATGAAAGTCCTTAGTGAGTTAGTGCACAAATCTTAAGCATAACAATTAATTTCTTCAGGCATTTCTACCCCCTTGAGACAATTTTCACTAGTTTGATCATCTTTATCTGCCACCTTAGGAAAGTCTATTCACACACTGTAAATTCCTGATTGCATTTGGTACTGGTTATCTATCAGGGACCGATGTATTTAAGTTGCACTTATCCATTGAGCTAATTTCCTATATATTCATCTTCTTGGTTGTATTTAACCGGCCAAGTTGATGCAATATGCAGGCTATTGTTGTATTTATTATCAGTTTAAATGCATATGCTGGTGAAAAAAGTGAAACGGAGCAGGTAGCTATGGTTGCGCTGTCTGGATGCATTTGGCTGCAAGCTTTTGTTGTAGCACTGGAAACAAAGTAAGCCCTAAAAAATACTTGTCTCTGATTGCTAGATTTAGAATATGCTGGTTGAAGAAAGTAATATGCTGGCGAGGAATTTCGAATAAAAGATGTAGGTTTTTTTTTTCCTCCCCAACCCCCTCCCCCCAGTTAAAGGCAACTCCCTTGGGATCCAATGTGGGTCTCTTAAACCTTTCATCATTAAATGCGGTTATTAAATTGCAATTTCTGGAGCTATATATTTTAAAAAGAGAGATTGGGGTGGTTCACACTTTGGCTCAGTTATGTACCTCGATTGGTTTGATATAAAGTATTATTATTTCATACTTAGCCCCCTTGTTAGTTTATCCTGTCAAACTTATGTTCTTGTTTCCCTGGTTGTAGTTCTTTTACGATATTACAGCACCTTGCAATATGGGGGAATTTGATTGCCTTCTACATCATCAATCTCATTGTCAGCACTATTCCATCTTCAGGAATGCACACAATCATGTTCCGGTTGTGTAAGCAACCATCGTACTGGATTACTATGTTTGTAAGTCTCTACTCGATGGATATCTGTTAGACTCCCTATAGATACCTTTCCTTGCCTGCTGCTTTCTTCAACTTCTGTTTTTTTTTTTTGTTTGACTGACAGAAACCTGTGTTTGTTTCAGCTAATTGTTGTTGCGGGAATGGGTCCCATACTAGCTCTAAAATACTTCCGATTCACATACAGACCAAGTAAGATCAACCTATTACAGCAAGCTGAGCGCTTGGGTGGCCCCATCTTATCTCTAGGTAATATTGAACCGCAGCCTAGGCTAATTGAGAACGAAGCTATACCCATGTCTGTAGCTCACCCGAAGAGGACTCCAGTGTTCGAGCCTCTGTTGCCTGGCTCGCCGAATTCCACCAGAAGGTCATTTGGCCCAGGGACACCATTTGAGTTTTTCCAGACACAAGGCAGGTTATCTTCTAACTACTCGAGAAATTGTAAGACGAATTGATTCTGCAGCATGATGGGAGTGTATAGCTTATCATACATAGCCCTTGTATTGTTTGTAATGTCATCATTTAGGCTAAATATAGAATGCGAGTATCATGTGTACAGAGGGAAAAAAAGGGGTTTATGCACATTTTTTGGGGATGGGGTTACAATTTTGAGTTTAACCTTGTAATAACATTCTATTTTCAGAGTGACATTCGCAAGGATGCTTATCTCTAATACTTAGGGGGTGGTTTTCACTCATCGCATGGATTCTACGTTGTGGTGGTGGTTGATCAAACTTTGTATTAATTGGGATAAATCAAAATCAAAATAAAAATGTAATTACAATAAAAATCTGAATAAAAAATTAAAAATGTATTATATATTACTTGCTCTATTATTCTTGTGGACATGTTACTTTGTCATGCTTCTCATTGCAAAATTCAATCAGTTGCGTTTAGATAATATCCTTAAATTAAGGATTTTTTGAGAAATAACCCGCCCACTATTGTTATTGTTAACTTATCATATTAGTACCCGTCAACAAAAAAAATATTATATTTTGGAAAATTGTCAAAGTAATACAAATTTGAGCTTTTCGCTATAAATAATTCAATCTTTTGATTATTTCTAAATACAAATTTTGTGGAGTTTTCGCCTAAATCAAGTTATAATTGGTTATTGACTTGATTAACAGATTATATGGGACACCTGTCAAAATATTATCGGTTTAGCAATTTAATGTGATTATTTATTTATTTATTTATTCATTTTTAAAAGATTATTAGCCACCGCTCCACCCTTCTCTACCCCCGGCACCAGCAGCGTAGATCCAACCTCCCCCGATATCGGCGCTGACCCCCTTGCCTCTTCCGTCCAACCGCCAACCCATCCCGAAACCACCATTCTTCTGCCCACAAAACCCCCTAAAACTCATCCCCCACCTTCAAAAACCCTAACAGAAACCCTAGAGATGATGGGAAAGGTTCGATTAGGGTTTTTCGATGGTGGGAGATAGTTGTAGGGGATTCCGTGGGGAAAGGAGGAAGATTTCGAGGTGAGGGGTTATTGGTTCGGGGAAGTGGGAATGGGAAATGGGGATGCGCGAGAGGCGTGAGCTAAGGAAGTGAAAGTTGGCAGCGGTGGCCGGTAAAGGAGAGGGGTTTAGGGAACTTGATCTTGCTTGATTAAAATTGATAACTTGATCTTGATCTTGCTTGATAGAAGCTTGATTGAATTTTATCTTGCTTGATAATTTAATCTTGCTTGATTAAAACTTGATTAAACTTAATCTTGCTTGATAACTTGATCTCGATATTTCTTGATTAAAGCTTGACTAAACTTAATCTTGTTGTGTGATTCACATTTGATCTTGTTAAGTAGCTCGAATAAACTATTAGTAAAACAGAAGTTGCTGACGTCACCATTGCCCACGTGTCGTTTTCTCAATAAAAATTTTCTCGCCTATATGCAATGATGATGTTTTTTTTTTTTTTTTTTTTTTTTTTTTTTTTTTTTTTTGTAGAGCTATTATATTTAACATATTTGAAATTTAAATATTAGAAGCTTCTATATTACAATTAAAATCTATCAATTTATCGTAGGAAATTGAAATAATTTTAAATAGCACACGAATAAATGACCTCCTACATTCAACTATATATTAGACAACGTTGAACATATACTATATCATAATTTTGATGAAAATAAAAAATTTAAAATTACAAACTATACGCAATTCTTATTTATATTAATGTATAATAGCGATTTATTTTTAAAATATACAAATTAAAATTAGGTTTTATATAAGCCATGCATCGCACGCGTTCTAACCTAGTAGGCTAATAAACTCGGCTTGGCTCATTTCATTTGAATTATGGACAAGAGATTTTCATTATTTTTAAGCAACGTGAGTTGCACATGTTTATGAACTTTTTTAATGTTAATTAACACATCTAGCTAGATGAAGTGGTATTTAAACATATAAGTATAGCTATGATTGTGTAATCACAAACTATTGAGTTAGTTCTACTTGACCAATAGTTGTGTCATTCGCGCAGGCTTGTTGGCCCGGTCATCTTTTGTTCAGCCCAACAATCATATTAATGATGTTTAGCCCAATTTCTTTTAATTTTTGTCCAGTCCAATATTCCGTTTATATTTTCGCAACGTTTATATTTCCTTTTATTTTGTTTTCCCAAAATAAACCTCCATTAATTTGAAGTTTCTGTATTTTCCTTCTTCTTCTTCTTCATTCACTCGTTTTCGATTTATTTTCTCTGTATTTTCTTATCGTTCTTCTTACATTGTTCTTCATTTGTTCATCGTTTGTTGATTTCTTTTCTCTGCATTTTTTTCTTCGTTGTATGAAAGACTTTAGTCTTACTTATTATCGTCGTAAATCAACGATGAGGTCGAAGAATGCTAATAAACCTTCGTTAACTTCCGATGATTTTGATTCTTCTAAGTTGAATTGTGCTTCTAGGTATACATTTGAACGTTTTTTTAGTTGTTTATTTTTATTCGATTTAGGTATTCCTGTCGATTTTTGCTTCTTATGATATTTACTGTTGACGTTCTTATTTTATTGATCATTATGTTAATTTTGATGAATTTATTTTTTGTTTTTACTGTAATTTACTTCTTTGATTGCTTATTATTGTTGTTGAATTTCTTTTTAGTGTTTTATTAAATTTTATTAGGTTTTTAGTTCAATTACAATTTGTTCCACAATTTTGTGCTTAAAATTTCATTGTTCATTTGCAGAAAATCGCCGAAGAAATCTTCGAAGAGAAAGCGAACTGCCGAAACTAGATTTGTTTTGTCGTCGCTGTAATATATGTTTCGTTTTTAACTATATCTTCAAATTCTTGATTGCTATCCTCGATTGTGTTGATGATGTCTTATGTGTATTGTGTGTATAATATCTTATTTTTTGTTTTACTGGTTTTTGTCACTTTTTAATGAGGTTTTTTTTTTTTTTTTGTGTGTTTGTTGTTGATATTCTAAATTGTTTGATGATTTCCTCTATAGTTGGGCATTATATCCTTTATTGATCTAGATATAGTTTTTGATACTTTGTCTGATGTTTTGCATTCTCATGATGATGTGATGTATTGCAATATATGATGTCCTCTATTTTGTTGACGATTTCCTCTATTCTATTGGTGATGTTTTATGTTTTGTTGATGACGTTCTCTTTTACTTTGTTGATGTCCTTTAAATGGTTATATAATTTCCTCTATTGTTTTGTTGTTATCAGTTATTTTATTCAGCATATTTTGTATTGTGTTCACTTTGTTATTTTGGTTTACTGTTATTTCACTTTGTAATGAGTTTATTATGTACTTGTTTATGATATCCTTAATTGTGTTGATGACATGCTGAATTGTTGGACTTATATTCTCTATTTCTGTTTAAAATTTTTGGTTTATGTTTTGCATTTTGTTGTTGATGTCCTTCATTGCATAAATGCTGCCCTCTATTCTATATTGTATTATGTGTATAATATGTTTTTTTGTTTTATTTTTGTCTGACTTTGATGATATCCTATATTTACTTTATAATTTCCTATATTGTTTTACATTATATCATTTATTGTAAAAATGATGTCCTCTATTCTATTGATAATTTCCTTTATTGTTAGATATTATATCCTTTATTGCATAATTATTGTTCTCCATTTTTAGATATTATATCCTTTATTGCATAAATAATGTCCTCTTTGGTGTCAATTATATCCTTTATTCTATTGATGATGCCCTATATTCTGTATTTTTGTATCTAATTGATGATGTCTTATATTCTGCTATTTATGTGCTGTATTTTACACACTGTATTTTATATTGCTGTATACAAGTGAAAAAATCTTCTGTGAAAAAAAGTTAAAGCTGATGCATCTAATCCTCAAAAAAGAAAGAAGTTGGATAAACAAGTTTTTGATTTGAGGTATTAGATTGTGAAAACATTATTATATTTTTTTATATCATTTTTCTTTGTCTAATCAATTTCTTGTTATTTTTTGTTGTTCCAGTGATATAACTGAAGATGATATGACAAATGTTACAATTTCCAGTCAATCCAGTGCACCATCAATGTCATATTTTATAAGTCTTTTATCTAAGGATCAGAGGTCTGATGTTGAAGACATTGAGTTTGGTGGACTATTACATATGAACTTTTCCAAAGATCTAAATAGATCTTTATATCAACCTCTTGTTTTGAATTATAATCCTATTGCTAAAATTTTGTTGGTTGGTGATCAGAAGATTTCTTTTAACAGTGCTGATTTACACAATGTTCTTGGCATTCCTCACACTGCTACACCAGTTATTGAGTTGTCTAAAAAGAAGGTATGTGAAAATCCAGATAAGGATATAATCAAGGAATGGAGAGACTATTTTGGTTTAGACAATGAAGAGGATGCTGGAGTTGTGAAGCCCCACAAGAAGAAGTTTAATTTTGTATCTAGAACGGCTCCTTTAAAAGGAGAAAAAGTTGGTGACAAAGGTATTGATTTCTTTTATTGTGTGATATTATATTGTTTATTGCTTTTTTGATATCCTTTATTGTTTTTATGATATCTTTCTTATGTATACTAATGTAATTATTTTTTGTATCTCTAGCTCCTATATCTTGTGAGATTGGGAAGATGTCTTCTGAAGATATACCTGAAGAGGAGGCTAGTGCAGCTAAAACTGTTGCCAATAAGAGATATGTTCCTTTGGATGTATTTAAGGAAAAATTTCTGGCTTTAAAGGATGGTGGAGATGAGTTTAAGAGACTTTTTGTTGTTTATGTAATGATTAATTTTCTAGTACCTTATGGTGACAAATCTCTTAACATTAGTTGTGTTAAATCTTTGAGAGATGTTAATAAAATCAAAGATTTTGATTGGTGTGGTTATATTATAAGGGAAATGTGCAGTTCTATAGAGGATTTTCAAAAGTTTTTGATTGAAAAGAAAAAAAAAGCCCACAAGTGGTAGTAAGTATTTGAAGAAGATTGGTGGGTGTTTGCCAGCATTATTGATTGGTTTTGTTCAAAAAGTGCATTTTGGAGAACATGTAGAAGTTAAATTTCCTTTTATAAGAAATTGGGATTCAGATTCCTTGAATGCTCGAGTTAAAGCTCAGAGTAAAAGCCCATCTCAATTTGGAAGTGGTATAGTGTTGTCAAATATTGTTGTTTCTAGCATAGTGATTGTTGAACCTGCTTCCAATGTTGGTCAATCTCCAAAGGAAACTGAACAAATTCAGAAGGATGTGCCTTTAAGTCTTGAATTTAAATCTGATGTGCCTGAGGTTTTTAGTTATGATGATTCTGATTTGTTTGTAAAATATAAGATTCCTAAAGGTTTTCCTTCTGACAAAGAAATTCAATCTATGGATATATCAGTAAGTTTTTATTCTTTTTATGTTTTATATGTTTATAACATTTCTATATCCTTGATAATGTTAAAGATATCCTTTGTTCTCTGTATCATTTATATTCTCCTTATTATCATATCTTGTTATGATTTGATCATATCCTTTATGGTGTTTATTTTATACTCTTTTATGTGCATCACATGTTGTATATTTAGTTTGATATCCTACTCATTAATTAAAACGATATCCTCAATTTTATGAATTGTAATCTATACCTCTTGTTTCAGTTCTTTAAATGTTTTAATAATATTATTATAATTTGTATCATATATATACTTATCCTTGATGTTGTTAATCATATCCTATGATTTCTTTAGCAATTATATTATTCTTATTATCATATCCTGTTATGATTTAATGATATCCTCTATGTTGTTTATTGTATCTTCTGTCACTGCATTTTATCCTGTATACTTATTTTGATATCCTATCATTTAGAATGATATCCTCAATTTTATGAATGATATCCTCTATGTTGTTTATTGTATCCTCTGTTACTACTTTTATTCTTGATTAATATCTTCTATTTATATTTTGATATCCTTTATGTATTTATAGATATCCTGTAATTTATTCATTAGGTACTGTATACTTATTTTGGTATTCTTAATTATTTAAATTATATCCTCGATTTTTTGAATTCTGTTCTAATATTATTTTTTTGTTTTCTTTTCAAGATCTTGATAAGAAATTGATAATTATATATCGCAATATTCAAATTAGCGCTTGACAGACTCAAGTCGTATTCACCGAATCAAAAATAAAACCTAAATTCACTAACTATGTAGATAGGGAAGAAGGGTCGAACCACAGAGAAACAAGTCAATTTACTCCTAATTAATTAAATGCAATCTAAATTATCAAGTAACAAATTGTTGTAAAAAGGTAATTAAATACTAAAAGATAAGAGTAGGAAGGGAATAAAAAGGGTATAAATCAATGAAGGGAAAACCTAGGGTATAGGTTCACTAATAAACAATATTCCAGGGCAAATCATAATAAGCAATCATCAAGCATCAATCAATCAAATTATAAAGGGCTTTCTCTACGTATTATAATCACAGAGTTAATTTACCAGTATTAAATCTCATCTTTCGAATCTCGAATTATCCATTTATAAATTAGTCCGCCTATTGAAACTAAGCCTAAACATCAATTCTCATCTGTCGAATCTCGAATTAATATTGCTAAACTCATACAATTAAATCTGGCCAAACCTAATTACATAGCATTAAATCAATCAATAGGAAATTAATCAAGCATTGATAATCAACAACCACAATTACCCCTTCATATTATTTATTACATCCCCATAAACCCTAGAAATAAAACTACTCAAGAATAATTAAATCTAAACTAATCAAATCAATAAAGCAAGACATAATGAAAGAATTAAATAAAATAACTAAAATTAAAAGAGAAGAAATTGTTACCAAAAGAAATCTGGATTAAGGAATGAAGTTAAGAACAATAGTTGAGAGAATTTAAGAGAGAGAAAATATTCTAAGTAGAGAGAGAAAATCTAAAAGAGAGAAGGTAATCAAAATTACGTACAAAAATCGTACTTAAACATCCCTAAAACAAATCCTAATCGAAAACTAATCAGGCTGCTAAAAAACACGCGCCCGATCGGGCCCGCCTTTTTTCCTTCGCCCTTCCTGGTGCGCCGCGCCCGATCGAGCCTACGCTCACCCGATCGGGCGCCTTTTTCTTGCTGCTTCTTTGTGCGTGCCCGCCCGATTGGGCGCAAGCTTGCCCGATTGGGCTCGGCTTCTTATTTCGAGGCTTGGACTCGGGATTGGGCTTGATTCTTCGGCCCAATCCGGATTTCCTCTTCGGGTCTTGAATACTCGATCCAATTGCCCCGGTATCACATACCGAGCCTTTAATCACCGGCTCTAACCGGTCATGGGCTTCAAAAACGGTCGTGTCCTCCTAATGCTCGTAGTTGCTTCGTGAAAAATCCGGAAAACGCTCCAAATGTGCAATTTCCTACAAAACTCAAGCAAAGCTATAAAAACACTAGAAAACACAAAGTAGTAATAAAAGTGGCTCTAAAGAGCCAAAAACACCACTAATTATGACCATGGGACGAGGGTAAAACATTATATAAATTGGACATATCAAACTCACCCAAGCCAAACCTTTTCTTGTCCCTAAGCAAAGAGCTCCTCAATGAACATATAAAACAGGCTTCATCCCAAATAAACAAAATCAAGCACAAACGATTCAAGGCAAATCTAATGAACATGATTCAATGTCAATCAATCTCATTCATCTAATCATCCTTCCTCCCCAACAATTGTCAAGTAGAGAAAACCACATGAGCATATAGAATTCAAGATTAGTGCTCACACACTCAACTCTCATTTATGTGGCGAGTAAAAGATGTACTTGATCTCTCTCCAACCAACACCTTTATTTGTGAACAATGCCCTCCCAACTCACACTCTCGTGTGTTTAAAACAATGAACGCTCAACCTACTAGTCGACTCGAAATATGTCAAATCATAACTTGCATTGATAAACAACACTTTCACATTCATACAACTCTTATGCACAAAGGTCGGAAGGTCTTTAAAGCTTGTAATGAAAGGCTAGGGTAAAGGGTAGGATAAATTTAGGAAAATGTGAGAGTAAAGCCATGCTTAAGGGAGCCATATCCTAATAAAACCCAAGGTCACAACAAGTGATGACCAAAACATCTCCAATCACAACTCAACTCCACAAATATTCACCAAACCATCATATACACAACACAATCCCAACACTTACATATTCACTCACAAAGTATGATAATATGAAATAGAGTGAATTAAAACAAACTTTGAACTACTTATTCTTTTTTCTTTCTTTTTTTTCAAACTTGAACTCTTTTTTTTTCTTTTGAATTTTTTTTTTCTTTTTTTTCTTGAGCAACCTTCAAATAGAACATTTGAACATATGAAACAACTTTTTTTCTTTGCTTTTTTTTTTCTTTTTTTTTTTACCTCATATTGGAAATTTTCAACTTTGAAACGCAAAACATCAATATTTTCCAATCAAAATATCAAAGAACATTCACTCTTCTTTTATTCCCACATTGTGCAAATGATATGCACACCACAACTCCCTCACCTCACCAACTAATAGCTCCCCCAATCCAAGCTTGGGACTAGTAACCAATGGGGCTCATATAGGCTTGTAATGGATAAATAAACAATAAAAAGGGCACAAGCAACAACATGGGTAACAAGAAGGGAACAAATGTATCTAATATCGTCTGAAGGCTACCTAAGAGAACAAATGCCTTCGTCCTCCTCAATGTGCATAATATTGAGCCATATAAACATTACTAATAGTTGCAAACCAATACTCAAATTCCTTGACATACCAGGAACTATCACACATTCCTAACCAAATCAACTAGTCAAGCACTATATTCACAAGTTTTTGGGCAAAATTGACGCATGTTTAGGAATCCAAACAATTAAACTTCAAATCATGATCAACAAATTCACAAAGCTCATTATCATATACCAAGAATCAAAACAATATTTTCCAAGTATGGGGCACAGGGAAGCATGATTTACAATTCATTGGAACACATTTTTGAAATTTTATATTTTTCATTTTTTTTTTTGTATTTTTCATAAAGGAAAGCAATAAAAATTACACTAGAAAGCAATAAAATCTATACTAGAAAAGCAATAAATAGAGAAAAGAGAGAAAGAGTTACCATATATACAAGAAATCTCCCCCCAAGCCAAATCAAGCAATGCCCTCATTGAATTGGGAGGTTAGCTAGGAGAAGCTACTCCTCGTCATCATCCATCCTCTCGTAGTCTCCTCCATAACTCGAGCCGGCACCACCCTGGCTCGTTCCAGCACCACCGTAGCCCGAACCACCTGCAAAGTAGTTAGGGTCTACATTTCCCCCCATACCCCCAAAAGGAGCATCACCCCCATATCCATGGACTAAAGAGTAGTCCACATAAGTACCAAAAGCTCCGGGGGTGGAATACCCTCCTTGTGGGTATTGAAACCAATCGGGAACTAATGCCTCGGGGGGAATAGCCCCTCGGCGTGCATAGTCATCGTACATAGGGTATAAACCCCTCCCGAGGTTCCTCTCTACATAACCTACCCGCCTATCCAAAGTGCCTAACCTAGAGTCTAGGTTTTGCACCATGCCCTCCACTCTCCCTTGCTCCCTCTCTATGCGGTCAAGTTGGCTCCGAAAAGCCAAGAAGTCATAAGGGGCATGGGGGTCAATGTTATAATCGATGGAGGTGGTGGACATACCATAGGTGTAGGGTTGGGGTGGTGGTTGGTAGTGTGGTGAATGGTGTTGGGGGGAATAGTGGGGTTGTGGTGAAAGGTGAGGTTCTTGAACCTCGCCTTGACCGTTTATCTCGAAAGTGTAAGAAGGCTTCCCCTTCTCAAATTTGGTCAAGGCGGGGTTGGGTAGTGTAAATTCTTGGTCTCTCCTACCCGATTCCCGGTGGACTATCCACCAAGTCTCATCGCCCATAGGTTGCACCCAGTTTAGGCTCCCTAAGTAAGCTAGGTCCATGAGGGTTGAACCCTCTACTTTCCTATGCCCGGTTGGGTTCTATCCTAGGTGTTTAACAGCAATATGGGTCACCAACCCACTAAAGTAGATAGGCGCCCTAGACCTACCCCCCTCGGCCGCATTGGCCGCCCTTTGAAAGTGTTGGGCTATCCTATGTGGTATGTTTAATTTTTCAGTGTTAGGAATCATATAGGAAGCCAACAATTCAAGTTCATCCCTCCTAACGTTTGCCGGTTCATGCCTCCTAAAAACTGTGAGGCCGGCAAATCTTTGCCAAAACTTTGGGATGGGATGTTGAATCCACGTCCCTTTGGCGTGTTGGAGATTAAGCAAACCCTCCCCGATGAGTCTCTTGTAGACCACGACAATGTGGTCTTGGGAGGTTTCGATAGGTTTGTCCGATTTAAGCTCAAACAATTTACCAAATTCTTTTAGAGTTAATCGCACATCATTGTTTAGCAATCAGAATTGTACATGAGTGATTAAAGCATTCATTTTAATAACATTGAAACTAGAAATAAATTCTAATGTCAAATAATCATAGGTATCATGATGCATTTGGAAGAAACCACTCATTCCTATACCCTTAAACAATTTCTCTACGGGTTTATCAAGACCTAGCCTAGACAATGTAGGATGATGAACGAAACGAGTAGAGATTACCTGCGTATTGTTCTGTTGAGGTGATAACAACCTCCTCCCATCTCGGTATTTGAAGCTCCGGGTCGACCTTCGGTTGTTGTTGCCTAGAACTTTCACCCCTTTGTTGTCTAGATCGTTTGGAAGCCATTTGTAGTGAAAAATTTGGGTATTGAAGCTTTCTCTCTCTAAGGATTTTAAGGAATTTTGAGAGAAAGTGGGAGAAAGTTGGTGGAAAATGTAGAGGAAGGTGTGAGGATTAAGAATATGTAAAAAATTTTGGGTTTTGATGGATGAATTTGAGAAGATCTTGGAAAGAAAGTCAGTTTGGAGGTTTGAAAATGGAGGTTTTAGAGAGAGAAAGTGTGAATGAAGAATAAGAAGTAAGAAAGAAAAAGAAAAGAAAGGGGGAGAAAGAGATTTAAAACGGCCTGGAAATAGACGCGCCCGATCGGGCGAGCCTCGCCCGATCGGGCGAATATGATCTTTGCTGAAATGTGAAATGCGCGCCCGATCGGGCGCGAACTCGAACTTGGAATCGCCACATTGCTCGCCCGATATTTCTTTTTGTGTCACTCGATTTCTCCAAATTTCCGCCCAATCGGGCGAAATTTCCCTTGATTTTCTTCCTTCTTTGCGCGCCCGATCGGGCGAGCTTCTCCCGATCGGGCGATTTAAATCTCCAATAAAATCCATATTTCATGCCCAATCGGGACTCCTTGCCCGATCGGGCGAAATATTGCTCGATTATGACCTTCAAGTGTGCGCCTGATCGGGCGGACCTCGCCCGATCGGGCCCGTACCCAATTTAGAGCTTTTCTTTTCTTCACCTTTTTCTCTTGAAAACTTCTTACTTTACGATCTAAAACCTGTACAAAAACACTTATGAAGGGTAAAATTTCACTCTCCTCACCTCTCTAAATAAAATAAAAAATAAAAAAATAATGAAAAACTATTCTAGAAAGCAAGAAATATGGGTTGCCTTCCGCAAAGCGCTGGTTTATCTAGGTCCCGCACGACCCTCTTACCACATTGAAGCTCAAAATGAATCGGAACTGCTTATGTGAAGTAATTCAACTGCACCAATCGTAGCCCCCTCATGATATAGCCTGAGTCTTTGGCCATTAACCTTGAACTCGTTACCATGTTCATCGAAAACCTCCACAGAACGAATTTATTGACCCTTTTTACAGTAAAAGGACCCGACCACCTTGAGCTCAACTTTCATGGGAATAGTTTAAGTCTAGAGTTGAACAACAACACTTTATCACCCTCTTTCAATTCTCTCGGAAGGATCATCTTGTCGTGCCATCTTTTTGTCTCTCCTTGTAGACACAAGCACTATCATAGGCCGTCAACCTAAATTCATCGAGTTGGTTAAGTTGAAGTAATCTCTTTTCTCCCGCTAATTTGGCATCCAAATTGAGCTCCTTAATAGCCCAATATACCTTGTATTCTAATTTGACCGGGAGATGACATGCTTTACCGTACACGAGTCTATATGGAGTAGTACCTATTGGGGTCTTAAACGCAGTTCTGTACGCCCAAAGGGTGTCATCCAACTTATCGATCCAATCTTTCCTTGACTTTTCCACCACCTTCTCTAGAATGGTCTTGATCTCACGGTTAGAAACTTCAACTTGGCCACTAGTTTGGGGATGGTAGGCTAAACATGTCATCGTAGACACCATACTTTTTGAGGAGGGTGTCTAACTTCCGCTCATGAAAGTGAGATCCTCCGTCACTGATTATCGCTCTAGGCACGCCAAATCTTGGAAAGATAGTCTTCTTAAAAAGTCTTTGGACCACCTTGGCATCATTAGTAGGAGTAGCAATAGCCTCAACCCACTTGGATACATAGTCGACGGTGACAAGTATATAGCGGTTCCCTTTTGAAGAAGGGAACGGTCCCATGTAATCAACACCCCAAACATCAAAAATTTCAAATTCCAAAATTCCAGTTTGAGGCATCTCATGCCGCCGCGAGATGTTGCCAGTCCTCTGGCAAGAGTCACAAGCATGCACAAAAGTGTTAGCATCCTTAAACATTGTAAGCCAATAAAAACCTGACTCATTAATCTTGGCCACCGTTTTAGTGGGGCCATGATGTCCTCCATATGGTGAGGTGTGGCAACTAGTAAGCACACCGTGGACTTCCCATTCGGGAACACACCTGCGAAATAATCCATCTGCACACTCACGAAACAAAAAAGGATCATCCCAAAAATAATGTTTAACATCAGAAAGGAATTTCTTTTTTTGTTGGTAAGACAAGTCAGGAGGTAGAGTACCACCCACTAAATAATTAGCAAAGTCGGCATACCATGGGTGTTGCTCTACAACTGCATACAGATTGTCATCAGGGAAAGAATCATCTATAGGAAGAGAATCCTTACCCTCATCATACCTGATACGAGACAAGTGGTCTGCCACTACGTTCTCTGCTCCCTTTTTATCTTTTATTTCGATATTAAAATCTTGGAGCAAAAGAACCCATCGGAGTAGCCTTGGCTTTGATTCCGCCTTAGCTATCAAGTACTTCAACGCTGCATGGTCAGTAAAAACAATGACTTTAGAACCAACAAGATATGATCTAAATTTTTCTAAAGCATATATAACAGCAAGAAACTCCTTCTCCGTAGTGGCATAGTTGACTTGGGCTTCATCCAAAGTTTTGCTTGCATAATAAATAGCATGCAAAACCTTGTCCTTTCTTTGTCCGAGCACGTCTCCTAGTGCAAAGTCACTTGCATTACACATGATCTCGAAAGGGAGGTTCCGATCGGGAGAACATATGATGGGTGCCGATATCAAAGCCTGCTTAATCCTTTTAAAAGCCTCAAGACACTTGCTAGTAAAAATAAAAGGGGCATCCTTGAGCAAAAGCTGAGTCAGTGATTTAGCGATTTTGGAAAAATCTTTGATAAAGCGACGATAAAACCCCGCATGACCCTAGAAACTTCTAACTCCCTTAACATTATCCGGGGGAGGTAATTGCTCAATAACTGAAATCTTAGCTTTGTCTATTTGTATGCCCTTGTCAGATACAATGTGACCTAAAACTACTCCCTCTGTCACTATAAAGTGACATTTCTCCCAATTTAGAACTAAGTTGCATTCTTCACATCGTTTTAAAATTTTAGCGAGATTTATTAGACATGAATCAAATGAAGAACCATACATGCTAAAATCATCCATAAATACTTACATAATAGACACTATGAAATCAGAAAAGATGCTCATCATACAACGTTAAAAGGTAGCGGGGGCATTACATAAACCAAAGGGCATTCTACGATATGCAAAAGTGCCATAAGGGCATGTAAAAGTTGTCTTTTCTTGATCTTCAGGGTGAATCGGAATTTGGAAAAATCCCGAATACCTATCCAAATAGCAAAAGAACTTATGGTTAGCTAACCTCTCAAGCATTTGATCTATAAAGGGGAGGGGGAATTGGTCCTTTTTAGTGGCGATATTTAGTCTACGATAGTCAATACACATACGCCACCCTGTTACAGTTCTAGTGGGAATTAATTCATTTTTTTCATTAGTGATCACAGTCATCCCACCTTTTTTAGGCACTACCTGCACGGGGTTACCCACTTGGAGTCAGAAATAGGATAGATAATACCTGCATCAAGTAGTTTCATAACCTCTTTCTTGACTACTTCCTGCATGTTAGGATTCAATCTTCTTTGGGGTTGAATGCAGGGCTTATAGTTATCCTCTAAATGTATCCTGTGCATACAAAAATCAGGGCTAATACCCTTGAGATTATCAATACTGTACCCAATTGCTTTCTTATGGGTTTGGAGAACCCTTAGAAGTTGGGAAGTTTGTAGGTCATTGAGTTCAGTACTAATGATCACGGGGTATAGTTCCCGTTCATCCAGAAAAATATATTTTAAATGAGAAGGGAGAGGTTTTAGTTCAGGTTTCTTGACCTCTACAGGTTTCGATTCCTGAAACTAAATTTACTACCTTCATTGTCTCCTTGGGGTCTAACTCTTTTAAGGAAAGAGCTCTTTTAATATCCTGTACTTCATTAACCCAGACGCTTGCATTGTCTGCAGATAAATTCCCACAAAGAATTTCCTCCAGGGGATCCCTTACAAGAACCTGTGGCAAGCTATCATCACAAATATCATCCATTATATCAATTACATCAATATAACAACAATTTTCCTCTAGCATAGGTCCTTTCTAAACTTTCCCTAAATTAAAAGTAACATTATCATCACCAACAAAAAGGGTTTGTTTACCATTTTTCACATCAATAATGGCTCCTGCAGTATGGAGGAAAGGCCTACCTAATATAATGGGTATTTATGTGTCCTCTTCCATGTCTACAACAACAAAATCAACAGGAATAAAAAATTTACCAACTCTGACAGGGACATCCTCTAGAATACCTAGGGGGTATTTTACAGAACGATCTGCCATTTGCAAAGTTATATTAGTAACTTTTAATTCTCCCATATTAAGTTTAGCACAGACAAACGATGGCATAACACTGACACTGGAACCCAAATCACACAAAGCTTTATCAATAAAAATATTCCCTATATGACAAGGGATAGAAAAACTACCGGGATCCTTTAATTTAGGAGGGGATTTATTTTGAAATAAGGCACTATACTCCTCTGTAAAAGCTACAATTTCTACCTCATTAAAGGCCCTTTTCCTAGTCAGAATGTCTTTCATAAATTTAGCATATGCAGGAACCTGAGTGATTAAATCAGTGAAAGGAACTGTTACCTGCAGGTTTTTCACAACCTCTAAGAACTTACCGAATTGTTTATCAAACTTACTCTTCAATTGTCTATTAGGGAACAGTAGTTTGATAACCGGGCTCTGCACAAATCCTCCCTTATCCTGAGATTTACCCTACAAAGAAACATTAGAAGGGTTAGTATCTGTTTGTAGTCCTGTAGGGTTAGCAGGATTAGCGTTTGGTATAGAGGAATCTGGATCAGGAACTGGTCCATCTTCCTTTGGCATAGGAGGTCCATCATAATGTAAACCACTCCTTAGAGTGATTGCATTGGCATGATCTGTAGGATGGATAGGTTGTGATGGTAGAGCTTCCTGCTGACGGGATTGTAGGGTAGATGAAAGTTGTGCAATTTGATTATCCATGATTTTATTGTGGGCTAAAATAGAATCAATTTGCGCATCCCTACTCTCCATATGCTTTTGCATATTAGTAAGCATTGCTCTAATTTCTGTCATGGCAGGGTCAGAAGGTGATGAGGGTTGTGCTTGGCTTTTTTGGCCAGAATTTTGATGGTAATATTTTTGCTGTGGTGGGGGTTGCTGTTGTGGTTGTTGTGGAGGTGGAGGGTTTTGTACATTGGTACTCCGGTACGAAAGATATTGATGGTTCCGGTAACCAGAATTATAAGAGTTGGAATATGGGTTATTCTGCCTATAGGTTTGGAAGGCATTAACTTGTTCCATGGAACTCTTACAATCTTGCTCCCAATGCCCTACAATTCCACAATTTTCACAAAAAGCTTCATTGTTAGCAACAGCAGAAACATTAGCTACAGAGTTAGGAGTAGTAGTAAGATTATCTAATTTTTGACAAATAGACGTTAATTGAGCTTGTAAAAAGGATACGGAATCGACATTATGTTTTTTTTTATTTGCAAACCCTCTTGGATTCCCGTATTGGGAATTGTGTATTGCCATATCTTCGATAACCTGTCCTGCATCGTCCACATTTAAATTCATGAATCTCCCACTAGCTGCAGAATCTAGAAATGATCTAGATGAATTTCCAAGTCCATTGTAGAAAGCTTGGATCAATTGCCATTGTGCTAGATTGTGGTGGGGGCATTCTCTCTGTAGATCCTTGAACCTCTCCCAAGCCTCATATAGCGTTTCATCGGCCTCTTGAGCGAAGTTCTGAATAGCGCTCCTTAGTACCGCTGTTCTCTCTGCAGGATAATATTTATTATAGAAATTCAGAGCAAGAGTTTCCCAGTCAGTAATACCAAGTGCAGATCTATTCAAACCATTAAACCATAATTTAGTTTTTCCACATAATGAAAAGGGAAAAAGAATCTCCCTGATTTGGTCCTCCGTGACCCCGACTTGTCTAATGGTGTTACAATATTGGCAGAAATCTACAATGTGAAGATTGAGATCTTACCCTTAGCTCCACTGAATTGCTTCCTCTCTATCATAGTGATAAATTGGGGCTTGATCTCAAATTGAACTCCATCTAGAGCCGGAGTGGGAGTAAGGTGCGGGAAATCTGTGAGCTTCGGCTGCGAATAGTCAATGAGCTTCTTTTGGGCCGTCATCTCTAATTCTGAATCTGAAGGAAAATCTGCGTCGCTAGAATCAGAGGGAGGGTCTCTTCGATTGTTGTCTTCCTCAGAACCTGCCAGAATTTGTCTATAAAGGTTCCTTTGTCTATGGAACGAGCGCTCGATCTCAGGATCGAATGGAATGTAACTTGATCTGGAAAACCTGTGCATAAACAAGGAACTAAAAGACAAATATGAGAATTGCCTCAAAGAACTAACGTTCTCTAAGACAAAAGGGGATAATCTAGACTACAAAAAATAATCAGAAAATAAAAATAAAACCGTTTCCCCGGCAATGGCGCCAAATTTTGACAGGCTCAATTTGTATTCACCTAATCAAAAATAAAACCTAAATTCACTAACTATGTAGATAGGGAAGAAAGGTCGAAGCACAGGGAAACAAGTCAATTTACTCCTAATTAATTAAATGCAATCTAAATTATCAAGTAACAAATTGTTGTAAAAAGGTAATTAAATACTAAAAGGTAAGAGTAGGAAGGGAATAAAAAGGGTATAAATCAATGAAGGGAAAACGTAGGGCATAGGTTCACTAATAAACAATATTGCAGGGAAAATCATAATAAGCAATCATCAAGCATCAATCAATCAGATTATAAAGGGCTTTCGCTACGTATTATAATCACAGAGTTAATTTACCGGTATTAAATCTCATCTTTCGAATCTCGAATTAACCATTTATAAATTAGTCCGCCTATTGAAACTAAGCCTAAACATCAATTTTCATCTGTCGAATCTCGAATTTATATTGCTAAACTCATACAATTAAATCTGGCCAAACCTAATTGCATAGCATTAAATCAATCAATAGGAAATTAATCAAGCATTGATAATCTACAATCACAATTACCTTTTCATATTATTTATTAGATCCCCATAAACCCTAGAAATAAAACTACTCAAGCATAATTAAATCTAAACTAATCAAATCAATAAAGCAAGACATAATGAAAGAATTAAATAAAATAACTAAAATTAAAAGAGAAGAAATTGTTACCAAAAGAAATCTGGATTAAGGAATGAAGTTAAGAACAATAGTTGAGAGAATTTAAGAGAGAGAAAATATTCTAAGTAGAGAGAGAAAATATAAAAGAGAGAAGGTAATCAAAATTACGTACAAAAATCGTACTTAAACATCCCTAAAACAAATCCTAATCGAAAACTAATCAGGTCCTCTAAAAAACACGCGTCCGATCGGGCCCGCCTTTTTTCCTTCGCCCTTCCTGGTGCGCCGCGCCCGATCGAGCCTACGCTCACCCAATCGGGAGCGTCTTCTTCTTGCTGCTTCTTTGTGCGCCCCGCCCGATCGGGCGCAAGCTTGCCCGATCGGGCCCGGCTTCTTCTTCGAGGCTTGGACTTCGATTGGGCTCGATTCTTCGGCCCAATCCGGATTTCCTCTTCGGATCTTGAATACTCGATCCAATTTCCCCGGTATCACATACCAAGCCCTTAATCACCGGCTCTAACCGGTCATGGGCTTCAAAAACGGTCGTGTCCTCCTAATGCTCGTAGTTGCTTTGTGAAAAACCCGGAAAACGCTCCAAATGTGAAATTTCCTACAAAACTCAAGCAAAGCTACAAAAACACTAGAAAACACAAATTAGTAATAAAAGTGGCTCTAAAGAGCAAAAAACACCACTAATTATGACCATGGGACGGGGGTAAAACACTATATAAATTGGACATATTAGCGCTTCTGTTAATATTGAGTTGATTCAGGATCTTAGGAAAGATGGAGAAAAATTATCAGAAGAAGCTTCTCAGCCAGAGTTAGATTTTGACTTGAATGAAGAGTTTTTTTAGATGCTTGATGTAGTAGAAGAGAATTTTGTGAAACAAAAAGAGATTGTTGAAAAGAACTAGGGATACCCTGTGTTGGTTGATAAGAACAAGACTTCAAATGATTTGAATCAAAACAATATTTATTTACTGGAGTCTGGGACCCTTAAAGATAATTTGCAGGGAGATGTACAAGGGATTTTAGCTTCTTCAGAGAATACTTCTCAGGGTGATTTGGAATTAACTCCAGTTGTAAATTTGGAGTCAAATAACAATGTTATTCCAGAAGTTGGTTTGGATTCTTTAATTAAACAGATAGCTTCTTCAAAAATAACTTGTCAGGGTTTGGAATCAAGTCCAGCTGTAAATTTGGACTCAAATCATAATGTTATTCCAGAAGTTAATGTGGAAAAGAGAATTGATGAATCTACTCCAGAAGTTGCTGTTGATTTTGTAGTTAAAAAGATAGTTGTTGGTTTTAAATTTCCTAGTTTAACCTTTTTGACAGTCAAGAAATACCTCCTCCTTCTTGTTCTCTTCCTGTTTCTGATGTTGATGCTACTTCTGCTCGCCTGCTTCTTTCGTTGTTGCTGCTACCACTATTGTTCCTGCTATCACTGTTTCTTCTGTTCCTCCTACCACTATTATTGCTTCTTTGTCTATTTCTTCTACTACTTCTAATCCTATTTCTTCCTCTGGGCAGCAAAATCCTAATGAGGTATCTTCAACACAAAACATTTTGCAATGTTTTATGTTAAATAGTAATGTAAAATATACTAGTATTTTTGAGTGGTTTATGTAATTGATATTTATTTGAGAATAATAATATTTTTTTAAGATTTATTTAAGATATTATTATTATCTATTGATTACATATGTTATTGATATTTTATATTCTTTGCATGTATGATATCCTCTATTTACTTAATTTAATTTTTTATGTATTATTTGATTTCATCTATTTTGTTCTATTTTACTTGATTATATCTTTTATAGGTAAAGCAGTTAGGGCAGACTAGTTAGATATTGCTAGTGTTAATGGAAAAGCATAGAAGGTTATCTGCTACTTCAGAAAAAGGTTCTGTTCTACCTGTTTCTTCTGGTTTTGTTGTTGCTCCAAAGGTTTATGCAATTGGTGAAGTTAATGTTTCTGCAGTACCTCTTTCTATTCATACACCAATAATTTATATTGGTGTTGTTGCTTCTAAAACATCTGAACCTATTTCTGTTTGTACACCAAGTTCTTCTTCTCATGTCTGTGTTCAGACTCCTGTTGCAATACCTGTGCAAGGTCATGTTATTGTTAGTGTTGATACTCCTCTGAATCAAGAAGATCGTAAGGAAATATTAAAGAAAATTGTTGTTGATTCTGAAAAGAGAAAGAAAAGGTCAAAGGAATTGAAACAAAGAAGGATTAAAAAAAGGAATGCTAAAGTACCTTCTTTACCAGTTGAAATACCTGAAGAAAACAGTGATTTCTTTGTGGCTAGGACATTGCAGGAAAGAAAGAAGGATTATAAATCATTTACTGCAGAAGAGAAGCAGCTATTTGATTTTTTTGTTTTTTGATCCTAGTAAAGAAGAAGAATCGCTGGAGATTGTTGAAACTACACAAGGCAGACAAAAGAAGGCAGATCTTATGTTAGAACTTGAAGGAGACACCCTTACAGAGTTTTCTTGCTTATACATTAATATTTCATCACCAAGTTTGATATATTAACTTTAGCTCTTGGTACTTGGGTGGCTGGTAATTTTGTCAGCTGTTTTGCTTTTCTGTTTAACATGAAAGAAATGGAACTTGAGAGTCAGTATGGCAGTAAATTTCCAGATGGACAAAAGTGTATCCGGAAATTCTTGTTTACACTCAGTGTTTTTGTGAGTACATTTGCTATTTTGTTTTTAAATAAATGTTTAATAATTCCTTTTACATTATATTATTTTTGGTGTTCTTGTTTTAACAGCATGAAGTTGATAGGCAACATAAAAGAATAAAGAAGTATAATAAGAGACAACAACATGTAAAAGAAGCAGAGGATGTGATGGAGGCTTTGTGTAATGGTGATGATTATGCTGCTTATTTGGATTCAAAAAAGACTTTGGAGGATTTAAAATCTTCATTTGAACCAATAGACATTTCTGATCATGAAGTTGTGCTAGAGATACAAAGGTGGTGTGCTAAATTTCCAAGAATTAAGTTCAACAAATTGGATTTGGTATTTTTCTATTGTTTTATTTATTTTCTTCATTGTTTTATTTATATCCTTTACTGAACTTTTTATATCTTATAGTAATTCATTGATACTTTACATTTGATAGATGATTTTTTTTTTTGTTTCTTTCATGATATCGTGAATATAAGTATATGATTTCCTCTAGTTGTTATATGATATCATGTATTGTTATTTCTATTTTTGTTTTAATGATATCCTTTATTGCTTTATCATATCCCCCGTTTGTTAAATTATTTCCTTTATTGCTCTCTTCATATACATCACGGATAGATTTTTTTTTATATGGGTAGTTGATATCCTGAATTGATTTATGATATCCTAAATTATTATTCTTGATTTCCTCTATTTTGTTTTTAATATCCCGTGTTGTCATATGTCATTTCTTTTATTTACTTTTCTGAAATGCTCCATGTCATTGATGATTTCGTCTTACATTAATTAAATTCTCTATTGTTTTCATGATATCGTGCAATGGATAGATTATTTCTTTATTGGTTTATTATATCTTTGCATTGGATAGATTATTTCCTCATTTGTTTTAATAATATCGTGTAATTTTTTAAAGATTTTTTCCTTGTTCTTAAGCACAATCATTATGCAAATATTATTGTAAATACTATTGGAAATAAGAAAAGAAGTCTTGCAGTTGAGATCATTGACAACCGAAAGGATAAAATTATAAAATATAAGGGTGGAGATGATCTGTTGGTAAGTATTTTTAATATGTTATGTAGGTAATATATTTTATCTTCCATTATTAACTTCAATATTTAATTATGTATGTAGATTGATGCAGTATATTCAGCTGGTTGAAAAATTTTCAAACATCTTGTTTTGTTTAATCTTAAAAACTGGGGCAATGAGCATCTTAATTTTAAATGGAGGTCATCCAACGAATATTTTGATTGTGGTCTCTATTTAATCAAAGTTATGGAGTTATATAATGGTGATCGCAATGAAACTCTATCAGAATTGAATTCGGTAATTTATTACTTTACCTTTTTCATTCTATTAATTATGTCTTTTATAGTATAAATGATGTCCTCTGTTGTATTTATGATGTCTTCTATTCTCTTGATCATGTCTTTTATTCTGTTGATGATGTTCTGTTTTCTGTTGATCATTTGTTATATTATTTTGATTCTGTCCTCTAATATTTTAATGATATCCTGTAATATTTTAATGATTTCCTCTATTGTCTTGTTCATGTCTCTTTTCTAATTCCTGTATTTTGTGTGTATATCTTATATTTTGATGATAATTTCTTCTATTTCTTCATATTATATCCTTTATTCCTGTAGATAAAATCATATTGAGTTAAACTATATGTGCATTTTTTTATATAAATTGAGGATATGATATGCTATACTTTAACTTAATCTTATTTTTATATTTTCTTCTTTTTTTCTTTTTTCTTTTTTGCAGAAAGTCAATAGAAAGATTTTTAGGTGTAAACTAGCTTTGGAGTTGGTATTTAGCCCTTGAAACTTCTATGCTAATTCTATTTGAGCGGATTATATAAATTTTTGTCTAAAGAAAAAAGAAATTCTAAGCAGAAAATTAGAAAGAAAGAGGAAGATTTGTTTTATGCTGAACAAGCAAGAGTAGAACGAGAAGCCAAAGCTTTAGTTACAAAACTTAGTAAACAGCATAAAGTAGAATCAGACAAACATTAAAATTTGTAATTTTAGGTATATATATATATTTGTCTTCTTATAATTTTGTAATAGATTCCAATTGTAATTATTTTACAGATTGTAATTATCTTCTTTTGTTTTATAGTTATGTGTTTACTTTTATTTTTTATGATTTCCTATATTATTTTTTATTATTTCCTTTATTGTTGGACATTATATTTTTTTATTGGTGTAATACTTTAACTGATTTTTATTTTTTTTTCCTTTCTAATGATGTTCTTTATAGCAAATAGGATGTCCTTTATTTTGTTGATGATGTCCACTATTTTATTGATGATTTCTTTTATTCTGTTGATGGCGTGTTGTGTTCTTGATGATGTCTTCTATTATATTGATGATATTTTGTAATGTTGGACATTAGTGTTTGCATTCTCTTTATGATTTCTTTTATTACATGAATGATGTCTTCTATTCTCTTTATGATTTCTTATATTCCTTTGATGATGTCCTCTATTATTTTTTATGATGTCCTATATTGTGCTTTATATATCCTCTATTTTATAAATGATTTCTTTGTTTGTTTTAATTATTTCTTTACTGACTTTTTTTGTTGTATTCTTTTAATTTATTTTACATTAATTTATACATGATATGCTTTTACGATAAAGTATCTGTCAATTAAATAATCTGGGTTTTAATATGATAAATACAATACAGAATTTATATAATATCAATTATAATACAAATGATATGTAATTAATTAGTACTTACATATATTGTAGGATATATGATATATATAATACTATAGTGGACAAAAGTCAAATGGTCAAATATATTAAAATATTATAGAAATATTTTGCAAAACATATATAAATTAGTTGTGGATTTGGAGTTTTTGTTCCAAATTCATTAGCATGTCTTGTAGCTATCTTCCGGTTCTCAAAGTGACCTTTGATTCTCTTGTTTCTTCCAAGTGGCCTCCCTTTTGTTTTTGGACGTAAAGGATTAGGTACTGTTTTTCTTCTTTCCTCTTCTTCATTGATTTCCTTGATCTTTTCTTCATCAGTCTGAAATGCTTTTTTGACTGCCTTATACATTTTGTCAAGAGATTCATAACACACTTTTTTAGCATCATCATTTGTTTGACAAATGCATACTAAATTATAGAAATTTCTTGCAATAGTGTGTCTCCATGGAGTATCTATAATGGTAGCAACTTCTTCAACATTTTCTGAAAACTACGAAATTTAAAACGTTTATTTACAGAATGAACAACAACTTCTGGAACAACTTTAATGTAATTAAAATGTAACCTCACTAGATATCATTGTATCCTCAATCTAAGTAAATGTATCTTCAATAATGATTATTGCATCCTCATCCAAGTTAAAAAAAAAATTTATGTAACTAAAATTTAATCTTAGTAGACAATATTATATTCTCAATCTAACTCAATGTATCTTAAATATAAAGTACTGTATCCTCGATAAAGTTTATCCTCAATATATAATTTATTGTAGGATATAAAATATTTATTACAGGATATGTATAGTTTGATGGATGATATTTACAATTTGTTAGAGGATATGTTTTATTTAATAGATGATATATATAATTTGTTACAGAATATCTTTTAAATAATGGATGATATGTATAAAATGTTACAGGATATGAATTATTTAACCCCAAATCATATAAATAGTGTAATATTTATAGAAGAAATGTAAAGTTTATTGCAAGATATATATTAAACTATGTAATTGAGTAATTATTTTAAATATTTTTTTACTAATACATTATATTATATTAAACATACCTTCTTTGTCATCCCAAATTGAAGCTTTTACATTTTTTGTCCATCTTTTCATAATGTATTTTGCAGGAATGGTGAATACATTATGCATATGCATTACCCTAAGTATATGATAATAAGTTATACCTGTTGCATTGAAACATTAGTAACATATAATATAGAATATCATTAACAGAGAACTGAAATTAAAATAGAATTGAATGTTAGATATTATAAACATAATAGAGGACATCATTCATTAGATAGAGGACATCTTACAAGATAATAGAAGATATCAGTTAAATAATCAGAGATTATAATGTACATTATATAGAATATCACAAATATAATATAGGTAATTATTCATTAAATATAGGACATCATCATCACATTATAGGTAATCAAATATTAAATAGATGACATTATCAAATAGAATTGAACACATAATCATCATAATTATAAAGTACATAATATAAGATATACTGAATTTAAGATAAGTCATAATCATAATTCAGGAAAAAATTTACGTGTTTCATTAAAACATAAGCAGGAACATGCAAATTCGTTCAGACTATCAATGTAAAACACAATGTTATTGTATTTGAAATCCTCATTCAAAGACACTTCAAACATCTTTAGACCTACTGTCATTTAATTTATTTTGACACATCTCTAATACATGATCTCATACTTGTGTCATATGCCTCTTCAAAATCTTAAAAATTGTTGAGAGTGTAGATTTCAGCAGCCTGTTTTAAGAGTTTGCATTTTGTCTTTGGCTTTTCTGTTCTACATCTAAAGTTATCTGCCTCTTCATTTCTTCTCCACCTCTCAACTGTAGCTTTAAATATATGAAAGAATTCATATAATGAAGTTGTTTTGTTGACCTTGAATGATATTTTTTATTTGTAACTTCAGATCTTTAAGAGGACAAAATTCCAGCTGAAAAAATGTCTTTGCTAAACATAGGACACCATTTTTTCTTTAGGTTATATAGTCTATCAAACCACTCTTTCTCTTCTAATCCATACTTTTGAATCATATCATTCCAACATTTATCGAATTCTTTCTCATCATCACAGCCATAAGCATTTGTCAAACATGTTCTTGAAATCTTCATTGCTTTTTCAGCTGGCCAAATCTTGATATTAAGTTTTTTTGCAGATGCCACAAACACAACCTATGTCTTGTCTTTGGAAAAACTTGAAATTTTTTATATAATTATAACAATAAATTATATAGTTTGAGGATATAATCTTTACTTTATAGGATATCATAAAGCCTTAAGAGGATACCATTAAATTAATAAATGATATCACCTACTTTTTAGAGGATATCATACAGTTTCTATAGGATATCATCTATTTTTAATTATATATTTCATTCAACTGAAATTGAAAAACTTCATCCAGCACAAAGATTGTCTTACCTTTCCAATTGCATTGCTCATTGCTTGATCTTGATATGTGAAAATTGTCTTTGGTTCTGCTCTAGCCATTGACTTTTTGAAAGTTTTAAGTACCCATTCAAAAGTATCTGTAATTTCATTAGTTATAAAAGCACACCCAAACATTGTTGTTCTTTAATGGTTGTTTACTCCAACAAATAGTGCACATATTAAACCACATTTGTTGGTTTTATATGTGGTATCATATATTAATACATCACCAAAAGCTTTAAAATCTTCCAACATCATTGAATCACGCCAAAAATAGCTCACTATATAATCTTTTTCACCAAACTTTAATCTGTAAAAGAAAGAAGGATCTGATTCTGCTCTCTGTTGTAGTGTATCCTGTACACTTTGCATATCTCCTCCTTCAATTATGTTATATTTGTACCTAGTTACATAGTTTAAAAGATCTCTCTTTGTGTGTCCTAAAGCTTCCTCTGATCCTACTTTTCTTTTAAGAAATTTATAGCAGTCCATTGGTTTAATTCCACTCTCTACCATCTTTTCGATCACCAATCCAATCTCTTAGCTTCTTTAACACTTCTTTCAGATTTTAAGTGATATCTTTATGAAGGATTCACTAATTCATGAATGTGTTTTATATTGTGTTGAACAACACAATATTCTCCAGAGTCTATCTTCTTGAATCTAATGTTAGCTCTACAACCAGTTCTAGTCTCATTAACACTCCTTATTTTTCTCTTCTTTAATGACTCTTTTTCCTCACTTATGAATTCTGAATCTGCTATATCCATTTCCTTTTTCTTTCTCTCTCTTGTATCTCCTTCTTTTGAGTAGCAAAAATAAAAATCAGAAACTATTCCATCTGTTTTATTTTGCCTTACAATATTTTTTCTTACACTGAATCCAATAGCTCTTGAATGAGCTTTATACATACGTAAGGCATCCTCACGGTTATCAACAAGTCTTCCCATCAAAGATAACTTGATATTTTCATCATTATCATATTTATAATAATCCAAATCTGCAATTGAAAACAATAATAATAATTATATCCTGTATGCAATTAATCATATCTTCAATTCTATTAATGATCTTCTTAATTTCAGTCACCTTATTTTCAGTTTATGTGAATGATATCCTCTATTATAAGTAGCATATCCTCAATTTATGTGAATGATATCCTCTATTTTAGTAGCATTTTATAATTTAATGTCAACGATATCCTCTATTCAATATATAATATCTTCTATTATGTATATGAAATATTTTATTCTATAAATTATATCCTCTATTCAATGCAATATATTTTCTATTGTTGACATCTTTTATATTATTTTATTACATAGTAATTAGGGATAGAGAGATATGATATCATGATTATAATTTAAGATATTACATATTTTTTTTTTTTTTTTTTTTTTTTTTTTTTTTTTTTTTTGTTTTTGTATGGAAGATATTTTTTAATTTATAAATTAGATGATATGGCTTATAATGTTCATCTATAATTATCTATTTTTTACTCAGACATTTATCCCATATTTTTTTAACAAATTATATGATCAATAAAGCTTTGCTTTTATTGACATTTATTTATTTTTATATAAATTGAAATGTATATGAATATTAAAATATATTGATTTATAAGATTTTAAGCAATAAATTTAGATTAGAATACCTATTTTTTCAGATGTTACAGTAGATTCATTAGGAGAACTTGTTGATGCTTTTCCAGGATCATTCTGTGCTTGTTGATCATTTAATTGAATTTCTAGACCATTTGTTTCATTTTCTTCAATCGAGCTTGTACAATTTTTGGATGTT
Organism: Chenopodium album; assembly: GCF_948465745.1. Lineage (NCBI taxonomy): Eukaryota > Viridiplantae > Streptophyta > Magnoliopsida > Caryophyllales > Amaranthaceae > Chenopodium > Chenopodium album. The sequence continues at coordinate 38,572,217 of NC_137841.1, read as the reverse complement.
GATGTAGAATAATTGTGTGAAATTGATTTATTCTGTTGATATTTGTTTGTATTTTGTGCATCATTTGCTGAATTTTCTTCCATCCATGTTGCACTTTTTTGTTGAAATGTTTTTCGAAAATGAGTAATAGCGTGAAAACTAGGTCATTATATATATATATATATATATATATATATAATCCCACGAGCTTCTTTTGGTTTGGGCTTAAATCACGCGCTTTTTCTTTGTTATATATGTTATATGTTTGTTAAAAATGATATATGTTGTTGTTTTTTTTAATATTATATAAATGTTTAAGAATTAAGTTTTCTTAATTCTGGAAATATAATATCTGTTCAATATTTGTTATAAATGCATTTTAATTGAGTCTTATTTGTTCAAGTTATCAAAGGATTTGTTTAACTCTATTGAAGATATTGAATACTAATTTGAGGATATTAAATATCCGTTTGAGGATATATTCAATATATCATTTGAGGATATGATATATGCGTGTAATGATTTGTTTTTCTTGATATAGAATATTTTGCACCTATAGAAGGATATGATATACATGTCTGATTATTTATCTAACTTTTTTGAGTATATAATTTATTAATGTTTAACAAGCCTATAAATGATATCATTTATCTTATCTGAATTGAGGATATGATATGCTATTGTTTAACTTAATTTTTGGATTTGTTTTCTTCTATTGATTATATATTTATAATTAATAGCATTTGATTTGAATGAGTGAGTTGAGTTTTTCTTATTTTTAATACATTTGCTGTATATTATCTTCCAATGTGTGCTTAATATCCTCCAAAGAAAATACATAATAAGATATTAATCTATTAAAGGATTTGTTAAACATTATCGAGAATAATAAATATCAATTTGAGGATATAAGATATCCGTTTGAGGATATACAATGTGTTAATTGAGGATATGATATTTATGTGTCATGATTTGTTTTTCCTAATTGAGAATATTTTTTTTACCTATACAAGGATATGATATACATCTCTGAATATTTGTCTAATATTATTGAGGATATATAATTTATTAATATGTGAATTTGTTATTTGAATTTGATTGAGGATATGTTATGTTATTATTTAACTAAATTTGAGGATTTTTTTTCCTGTATTGAGGATATATTTTATAAATAATAGGAAATAATTTGTATATGTGAGGTTGAGTTTTTGTTAATTAATTAGTACATGCTTAAAACACTATATTTCAAATTATTCTACAAACACTAGATGATATCCTCTAATCTTTGCTTAATATTCAGTAAAGAGAGTACATAAAAAAAAAAAATAACGTTAATTTTTAATACATCTAAAATAACATTTTTCTTACATCTTTGGAATATAAAAAATTGAAAGTTTTAGTCATATTCTTATTCTTACCAGATTTCAAGAACACACTATGACATTGTAAATGCATTTCATATACTTTTTCTACCCAAAATTACACTTTTTTTTTATTTATTTTTTTTTTTTTTTTTTATGTTTGAGCCTGAATGACAAACCCTACAAAAACCACTCTCTCATTTCCCAAATTCTCTAAAACATACCTACTTTCAAAGATGGGATGTGTTAGAGAATTTGGGAAATGAGAGGGTGGTTTTTGTAGGGTTTGTCCTGCAGGCTCAAAAATGAAAGACGTATTTTAGGTAAGAAAAATTTAAGAAATGCAGTCACCCTGATGAGTGTCATTTATGGCACTCATTTGGTTCTCTTTGGGATGAATTTCATGCTTTTCTATAGAGCTTTTACTTAGCTTTTCTTTGATTTTACTCTTTATTTCTTTTAGTTTGCATTTTCTTAGTTAGATTTCTTTCTTTATGCATTTCTTGGTTTATTTTGTTATTTTCTCTTTTATTTGCTTGTTTTCCTTTATTTTTCAGGTTAAGTTCGTTATCCAAGTTTCCCGAGGCATCTTCCCGAGTTTAACATTGATTAGGATGCCTAGTGGTCTCCATTTGAAGCTCGAGCATGGAGAAGTGCAAGTTCTTAAAGACCTTGAGCTGTGCTTTCAAGCCGTGGGGGCATGATTTCTAGTCTTGAACCCGAAAACATGGAGTTTAGAAACTGCAAGGTTCCGTGTTTATCAAGAGCATTAAGTGGAACGCACGAGGAGCATTGAGATGATAGGGAAGATAGCTGCCCTGTTCCCAGGCGCGGGCGCGCGCGGCCGCGCAGCTTGGTGGCGCGGCCGCGCCTCTCTCGGGAGCGGGCGTGCTTCTCTCCGGCGCGGGCGCACCTTCTCATGTCCCTGTTCCGTACCAAGAATTGCGCGGCTGCTCTCTCTCTTGTAGTTGGCCGCGCCTGTTCGGGTTTATTTGGGACGATCTAACTAATTTCTCTTAGTTAGTTTTACTATATATAGATTTTCTTTCTATTTTTAGAGAGAGTTGAATTTTTCAGAAATTAGAATAGAATTAGGTTAGATTTTTAGAGAGAGAAACTCTAGTTTGTAGAGAGAGAAATTCTTGATTGAAGATTAAAGATTGATGATTCTAAGTGTTTTTCTCCATTGAATTGAAGCAAGTTTGTAAGGATCTCTTTATTTTAATGCAATCGTTGTTTTGATCTCAATTTCTTTGTTAATTTTTCATGTTGATTGATTTTTAAATTGGTATATTTTTGGATTAATATGATGATAATGAATTTGTTGCTTAGTTTAGTTTCGATGATGATTTCCATGACTTGCTAGGGAAATGGTGAAGCATAAATGAGTTATTGATTTGTGCTAATTGGGGGAAATTGATGGAGTTGATGTTGTGATTAAATTGGTTGATTTATTAAGTGTATGTGTTTGTTCAATTTAGGAGTGATCAACATAAGTTTCTCATAGTAGATTGCATTGTAGGTTCACATTGATATGGAAAATTGATTTGTGACTTGCATTTGTCGATTGAGTAGGTTTGCAGGATTCCTAGCGAGAGTCTCTTGTAGTTGGCGCTAGTTTGACCTCTAGGAGATTAGCCTACCATATTCTCTTGATTTCTTAATTGATTTTCCTTCGCAACACTTGACTTAGTCATCTCCAATCCCAATTAGTTGAATTGATTACGAGTTTATGTGGATCCATACCCTAGTACTTGATAAGTTTGATTTTCATTTAGATTGTTTGATTGGTAGAATTGACACACCTCACCCATTTTGCTTCGAAATAGCTTAACTTTAACTCTAGCATTTACCTCTCATTCCTAGTGGTTCGACCCTTGACTTACTCTATGCTTTGTGTAGGGGTGTGTTGAGAGATTATAAATTTTGTTTTGACCAAGGGTAGATTAGTTTTTCAACGACCTAGTCTCGCCCTAAATCACACCCTTTCCTAGTGTTCTCTCAAAACCAGATAAAAAGAAGAGATACAATTATGGATCTACTTTGATGATTGTCCAATCACCCTCTTCTTTTTGTGCATGTCCTCTGAAATTTCTTCAGAATCCTCTACAGCATTTTCAATATCATTATTCCATGCTTTCTTCTTTTTCTCTTTAACAAGATTTTCAATCTTGTTCACTTCTTTTGTTAATTCAATACAAAGCTTTTCCTCAGCATTGCATCGATTAATTGCTCCCCGTAATTTACCCTTGGGAAAACCTAATTGAATTTCCATCGATTTTATATCAATTTCTTCATCATCTATTGAATCGTATCTCTTGTTATTTCGTGATGATTAGATTTGGATAGATGAAAGAAAATTGTACTATATATAGTGGGGCTTCAAGTTTTAGGTTTAAGTTTTTTTTATTTGATATTATTTTTTTATTAAACAAGGTGTCGGTTTGTTTTTTTTTTGAAACCACGTGTCGGTTAGTTTAGGATAAGAATCTTTGAATAATATTAATATTTTAATAAAGATATTTTGAAATATAATTATATTTTATTTAGATATTTTTAATAATCTGTACTTTGAATAAAAGAAGAAAATCATATCCTCTGTTTACATAGTTATATCCTTAGTACATAGTTATATCCTTTGTTCATATATTTGTATTTCTAATAAAACTTATTCTGTTAAATGTATAAATTATAATTTTTATTGTTCTTTTATATGTATATCTTCTAATTAATAAGAGTTTTCCGTTATTGCAAGAATAAAAATTTCCAATGTATAGAATATATCCTTTATAATTATAATACAAATTATATGTATGCTCTATTACGGAAAACATATCCTCTTATAAATAATTTATTTCCTCTCATGAATTTATTATATTATTAATTGTTATAAAATATATCCTTTTAATAATAGGATATAACAATATACTTTATTCTTTATTGTGATAAAATGTAAACATGTATCCTTAATTGATGTTCTCTTCTATTGGCCGGATGATATCCTTTACTGGCCGGATAATATCCTCTACTGGCTATATGATATCCTTTATAGTTTGGATGATATACTCTACTAACTGAATGATATCCTGTGTTAGGTGAATGATATCCTCTATAATCCATTAGCTAAATGATATGTTCTACTGGCTAGATGATATCATATAGTTACTATAGGATATCATCCAGGAAATAAAGGATATCATAGACACAATCATAAATGATATAATTCAGCAAATATAGGATATCATCCAGTAAGAAGAGGATATCTACCAGCCAGTAAAAGTTATCATCCAACCAATCAAGGATATTACACAAATAATTGTACATCATTTAGTTCTTAATTATGATATATCCTCTAATGAATTTATTATTTTTTAATTGTGATAAAATTTATCCTTCAGTAATAGGTTCTCTTTTTCTTATTGATCGAAAATTTATCCTTGTATGAATAATTTATGTCCTGTAACATTTAAATTATATTCATATACTAATGATATCTTTTTATAAAAAATATATACAATATAACTGAAGAGGTTACTAATTGTGCAATGTATTTGGAAAAGACTTCTCTTAAATTGGAGATATTTTGTATCAGGTAAGTACTTTTAATTTTTAATTGTCTTTCATTAATATTTTTTGAAAGAAATAACTTAATTTCTGAATGTTATCATCAAATACTACAACTTTTCCAGTATAATGCCCATACTGGAGAGGAATAATCTAAATAATCTGCACTAAATTTTTGAATATGTGCACATACTACACCTTGTCTAGAATATCAATAAATTATCTATATACTCTAATGATACCATATAATCCTTAGAAGATATCATCCAATCTTTAGAGGATATCATTTAGTTCCACTAGGATATCTTTTAATTTTTAGAGGAAATAACAAAGATTTTAAAGGTTATACCCAGTTGTTAGAAAATATCTATATACTCTAAGGATATAATAATTGTATTAAAGGATACCATTAAGTCTTGAAATAGTTTTTATACTACACTATCTAATCTTTCAAGGAAATCATGCAATAGTAATAGGTTGTTATCCAATATTTAGAGGATATCATTTTAATAAAAATAATATCTTTGGACTTTTAGAGGATATCATACATATTAGAGTTGATATTTATTAAGGTTTAGAGGATATTGTCTTGTTTATAAATAATATCATCCAACTTTTTATCAGTAGAAATTCATGAAAATATCAATAGTTTTACGAGATATCCTTTATTACATAAATGATTTTTTGTGTTCTATCAAACCTTTATATATTTGTTTATTGTTTTTCCTTCTATTAATTTAACATATTATAACTAATGTTAAGGATATGTTTTTCTATTTTGATGTTATAATATGTGCGTATTGAGGATACAATATATTTAGAAATTTAATGATATGATTTTTTCATAACAAGATACATTTTAAGAATCTAACGAATAAAGGATATCATCCAGCCTATAAATGATATCGTTCAGGGTAAAAATGTTATATTCTAGTCTATAACTGATATCCTCTAGATAATTAAAGATATCATTTTATTAAAAATAATATGTTTGGACTTTTAGAGGATATCATACATATTAGAATTGATATTTATTAAGTTTTAGAGGATATTTTTTGTTTAGGGTAAAAATACCCTAGACATGTGGACCAATGAGAGGAGGCCACGTGTCAAGTTCAGGATGGCCCAAGTGGCCCAATACCCTCTTGACACGTGTTCCCTTCATATAAGCTTCTGAAATGGCGACCTTCAAGGGCCCAAATCCCAAGAAGCGCCGTGATTCGGCGCAGTCCACTAAAATCTAGGTCAAGTGACCTAGATAGGGGCACATCAACCAACGACCCTATAAATAGGGAGATATATCCGCATTTTGGGGACACAATACAATCATTTATTACACCTACTTTCTCTCTCATTAGAGAAACACTTGAGCTTGGAATCCAAGCAGCTCCCCACCTAAATTTCCGTACTCTTTATTCTCTTTCAAGTTACTAACTTGATCGTTGGAGGCGGAGCTCCACCATCGGGAGTCTCCGTTGTTTTTGCAGGTACAGCTCAGCCGGACCAATCTTTGTGACGTAACTCTCCCGAGGGACAAAAGTACCCAAAACATTTAACGCCGTATGTGGGGAAAGTGATATGTCCATTTTATATAGTAATTTACCCCCGTCCCTTGGTCTTAATTAGTAGTGTTTTTGGCTCTTTCGAGCCACTTTTATTGATAATTGGTGTATTCTAGTGTTTTCGTAGTCTTTGTTGAGTTTTGTAGGAAATTGCACCTTTGGAGCATTTTCTCGGGTTTTTCATGGAGCGACTACGGAAATTAGAAGAGCACGACCATCTTTGAAGCCCAAGGCCGGTTAGAGTCATCGAGCCGGTGATTAAGGGTTCGGTAATCGGGATACCGAGGTATTTGGACCGAGTATTCAAGACCCGAAGAGGAAATCCGGATTGGGTCGAGGAATCAAGCCCAATCGAAGTCCAAGCCTCGAAGAGAAGTAAGGGCCCGATCGGGCAAGCTAGCACGATCGGGCGCGGCATGTATGGTGATGGTGCGTGGCCTGTAGCGCGCCCGATCGTGCGAGCATCTAGCTCGATCGGGCAACGCTGATGAGAAGGAGCGCAAGGAAAAAGGCGCGCCCGATCGGGCGGCCTCTAGCCCGATCGGGCGTGTGTTTTTCTCAGACCTGATTAATTTAATTTTAATTTTTGTTTTGGGGGATGTTTAAGTACGAGATTTGTACATAATTTGAGGATGGCCTTTTTTTTAGATTTTCTCTCTCTACTTAGGATATTTCTCTCTCTTAAATTCTCTCTCAACTCTTGTTCTTAATTACTTCCATTAATTCAGATTTCCTTTGGTAACAATTTCTTCTCCTTTAATTTCAGCTATTCCATTTACTTCTTTGATTATGTTTTGTTTTATTTATTTGATTAGTTTAGTTATGATTATGTCTGAGTAGTTTCATTCTAGGGTTTATGGGGATCCATAATTAATATGAAGGGATAATTTGTTATTATTGATTATTGGTATTGCATGATAATTTCTTATTGAATTGTTTTAATTCTTTGCAATTAGATTATGAATCGAGCAGATGTAATTTGATTGTGAATGTTTAGCAATATTGAATTGATGAATCGAGCAGATGTTAATTTAATATTAAAGACTATTTTTAATAGGAACTTAGATCTAGTAAATTGCGAGAGCCTGTTAGATCTATGTTGATTAATAAATTGCGAGAGCTTGTTAATCATGTTATTTGTGCAATGTTAATTATTAATTATTATGTTTTATCCCGAAATATTAATTATTGGTGAACTTGTGACCCTAGGCTTCCTTATTATTGTTTCTTTTCTCCCTAAACTTATTCTTCGTAGTATAGAATTTATTCCCAAAAATATTGGTTACTTAGATAATTTAGATTATAATAAATAATTAGGAGTAAAAAGACTTGTTTCCCTGTGGAGTTCGACCCTACTTCCCTATCTACTTTAGTTGGAGGAATTAGGTATTTACTTTTAATTAGGGGATACGACTTTACCCTGTCATAAAGTACCTCAAGGATGGTTCAAGAGTCTATACCGCCTCCTGAGCGTTCGGTAGACAAATCGAAAGTTTTTACTGACCAGAAGGATGATGATCCTAAGTTCGAAACCTATATAGCCAGTGATGGCTCTCTGATAACCAAGCGCGTCCGGCCCAGAGACACTCTAGAGCGGGGTGCCATCCAGGCAGGTACAAACCGACCTCCTGGGCAGCCGGAAGGGGAAACCCATATGGCCAGTGGATCAGCTCCCGTCACTCGAGACGAACTCATGAAATTCATGACAAGTTTCAACGGTGAAATTAAAGATTTGATCACGAAGAGCTGGGCTAGCCCAAGCAGGGGTCAGTCCGCAAGAAAGACTCCTCTGGAGAAGGGGAAGTCTGTTAAAGATCGGCAGCCAACTCCTCATTTAAAGAAGAAGGTAGCCGGGACCATTCATTGGTCCAAGATTCTTCTTCCTCAGAGGAATACCATCAATCCCCGCCGGACTCAACAACCGGTGGGAAGCAAAAAATCAACTCTTGACGCCCGGGAGATCATCACCCGCAAGAGAAATCAATTGCTGTCTGAGTCAGCTTCTACATCGAGCTTTCCAGACACCTTCAAGAACACATCTGCAGGGAATGTACCTTTCTTGCATGAGAGCCATACAGGCGGTAATACTGTCCATTCTGGCCCTTAGATGATTGGGAATGCACCGTATGTACCACCTCTGGTCTACGGTCCGTATTCTCCCCATTTTATGCAGCCGACCCTCTTCGGAGATCAGGCGGCATACAACAACGTCCAGCCACTAGACTGGAAGCTTTGTTTGCTTCGCCTTGGTGAACAACCTTCTCCGTTCACCCAGGAAATAACCGAGGCGGCATAGCCGGCCAAGGATAAAAATGTGTTGGTAGGAACCTAAGACGGAACCTTTAACCCAAAAGATCATCTCATGGCTTACACCAAACTCATGTATTTACAGGGGTTAGATGATGCCACTTGGTGTCGATGCTTTCCGGCTACATTGAAGGGCATCGCACAACAATGGTTTGGCAATTTGCCAGCCGGTTCCATTGACAGTTTCAGAAAGCTTACCTTCCTGTTTGCTTCCAAATTTTTCAATGAACATCCTTGCGAAGAAAACAAGTCTTTACTTGAGCACCATTAAGCAGGGAGAGAGAGAAAGATTGCGCTCCTATGTCAGGCGGTTCAATCTGATCAGAATTCAGATTCAAGGACTGTCTGATGAGGTAGCATTTACAGACTTTTTTAAGGGTCTGAGAGACGGGTCGACCTTTAAGTTTGACCTAGTCAGAAAAGGGGCTTTTACTTTACAGGCGACCCTAAGGGAGGCGGAAAGCTATATTCAAGAAACCGACCTCTGTTCGCTTGGTAGCCAGTCGGAATCCAAGAAGTCTGACTGGCAGAAAGACAGTCGGCCAAGAAAAAAGAAGAGAGTAAAAAGAGAAAAGAAGTCTTGGCGGTTAGTGATTCTGACCAGCCGTCCTAGAAGAAAAAGAAAGAATTTAAACCGTACGTTCCTAGGTACGAGTTTAACAAGGACTGCAACTCCATCCTCATGGAGATTAAGGACTAGCTGTCACTAGAGAAGCCGAATCCAATGAAAAGTTCCATTCAATCAAGGAACAACAATAAATTCTGCCAATACCATGAGGAAATTGGCCATGACACCAACGACTGCTTCAGCCTTCAACGGGCGTTGGACCGTCTAGCTGACAAGGGGATGTTAAAGTCCTACATTTCTAAGTCCAAAGGGACTAATGAGAAGAACCCGGGGCAGTCATCTAAGACACCCCCAGCCTGCTAGTAGTTTAGACACTAATAAGGAGCCATTCTACACCATAGAAGGCGGGTTCTCATGCGATGGCCCTACCGTCCGCGACACCAAGAGCCATCTTCAAAAGATGGACAATGATGATTATGATGATCAGGCGGCAGGAAGTTCCTCCTTCCCAGACGTTCTGATCACTGAGAAGGGGCACTATCCGTCGTCCGCATGACAACCCGGTCGTCATTGAATGTAAGGTCGCCAACCAGCTGATTGGACGAATCCTTATTGACACCGGCAGCTCGTCGGACATCATCAGTCTCCGGTGCTTGCAAAAGCTGAAATACAACCTTAACAGCATGCATCCGGTTACAGACCCCTTGGTTGGCTTTAGGGGTGGAATGGTTTACCCAGTCGGTAGGATTTATTTACCAATCTGGCTGGGTGAAAAAGGAAAAGGACGACACCTGGTCGTTAAGTTCTTGGTCGTTGAGGAACTGACTGCCTATAACATTATCCTAGGCCGGCCAACCCTCAACGAAGCCAAGGCTATAATCATCCCTTCCCTCATGCTCATTAAGTATGAGAGGGATGATGACTTTGTTGGTTCCTTGAATAGGGATCAAAAGACGGCCCGGGAGTGCTACTCTCAGCCGTCAAGGATACTGTGGCCCCAGGCGGCCAAGGCCCGGAACCAATAGACCTTGACAATGTCAAGGATGCCGCCCCATCCCCACAAGCAGTCGGGAAGAAAAGAAAGGCCCCTATGCTGGTGGAGGTGAAGAAAGAGAAAAAATAGCAATCACTGACCGGGGAACGGTCAGATGAGCTCCGTCCGCAGCCGACTAGAGAATATATTGATATACCTCTGGACAACAGCCATCCAGAGCGTACTGTTAAGGTTAGGACGGTTGCTTATACTAATCTGGGTGCAGACCTGCACCTATTGCTGAAGGAATTCAAAGACATTTTTGCCTTTGAAGTGGAAGAGATGCCAGGCGTCAGCCCGGATCTTGTTGTCCACAAACTCGCCGTGGATCCAAAAAGAATCCCATCCGGCAAAAGAAAAGAAATCATGGCGAGGAAAGAAGTCAAGCGGTAGCTGCCGAAGTAAAGAAGCTACTGGAAGCCGGGTTCATTCAGCCATGTTATTTCCCCGACTGGGTGGCGAATGTTGTGCTTGTAAAGAAGTCGAATGGTACTTGGCGTATGTGTGTTGATTACACAGACCTCGCATGTCCCAAGGATAGTTAATCGCTTCCAAAGATCGACAGTCTGGTCGATTCAACAGCCAGGCATGCCTTGATGAGTTTCATGGATGCCTACTTCAGCTTCCATCATATACCCTTGTGGAAAAAAGATCAAGAGAAAACGACCTTCGTCACTGATCAGGGGTTATTTTGCTATACTATGATGCCGTTTGGCTTGAAAAATGCGCCGGCTACATTCCAACGGATGATTAATACGGTCTTCAATAATCAAATTGGTAGGAATGTGGAGGCGTACATTGATGATATGATAGTCAAATCCAAGCAGCAGGCGGATCACCTTGCTGATCTCCGAGAAACCTTCACCACACTCAGGTGGCATAAGGTTATGCTAAATCCTAAGAAATGCGTCTTTGGTGTTGAGTCTGGGAAGTTTCTCGGATTCCTGATTGATCAAAGGGGGATAGAGGCTAACCCCGAGAAGATACAGGCGGTAATTGACATGAAGTCACCCCGAACTGTCAGGAAGCATAGAGACTAACCGGTTGCCTGACAGCACTGAGGAGGTTCATCAGCCGGTCAGGTGACAAATGCCTTTACTTCTTCCAAGCAATCAGGCAGAAGACCAGATTTGAGTGGGGGGATGATGCTGAAGCGGCCTTTCAAAAGCTGAAAGAGCACTTGCACTCTTTGCCAAGGCTTGTTAGCCCTCTGCCCAAAGAGACGTTATACATGTACCTAGCCGTCTCAGATCATGCTCTCAGTGTTGTTCTCCTTGCTGAGAGAGACGGCATCCAGCTCCTGGTCTATTTCATTAGCCATGTGCTAAAAAATGCTGAACTCCGGTACCCCGTGGTTGAAAATTTTTGCCTTGCTTTATATATGACATTCAAGAAATTGAAGCCGTACTTTCTGGCTCATTCGGTTGTAATTTACACCGATCAGCCCCTCAAGTGGCCAATTGATCGAGGGATTAGATAGTGTCGTTGGTTCTACTAACCCTAATCAAATTAACAATTTATAATACCTAAACTACCCTAATACGAGTATAGGGGTAAGTAAAGGGTCGAACCCAAAAGGACTAAGTGTATCAATCTATGCTAATTAGACTACTAGGAAAGCTTGTGAGGTAAAGAAAGGTTCAACTAAACACTACTAAGAGCAAATAACTAAAACTAGGGAAAGTGGAATCCAATTACATCAATGCATTCAACAACATCATACAATTAGATGAAAATGACCTTGATTAGGAACAATCAACACATTTAACTCACTCTCGCACAATTAAGCATGTTAATTATCCTACTAAACTAATTCACTCTCGTGCAACTAGCCTAGCAAAGATATGGAGGAATTTAGGGTTCTCAAACAACTCACTTTCGCACAATTGATTGAAAATACAATTAAAAGCATAGAATCAATTAGCTAGAAAGATTCTAATCCATAAAAGCATCATCCATACGCAATAATCAAGAAACAATTTCATACTAACCACAATCAATCATCAAATTAATTAACATAACCTTCATCCATTTCCCTAGAACAAAACCTAAACTAACATAATGAACAAAAATATGGAAAACAAGGTAAAATAATAATAAAAGCAAGAATCAACAACTAAACTAATTAATTTACTCAAATAAACAAATAAATAAACAAAAACAATAATAAATGAAAGCAATAAAGGTGAGAGAAAGTTAGGAAAACTCATTGAATTTATGAGAGGAAAAATCCACAAATTTGCTTCTTCAAAATCCCAAAAACTCCATGAAAAATCCAATCTTTCTCTCTCTAAACTACTCCTAAACTAGAGAGAGAAACTCCTAATCTAACCCTAAGAGAGAGAAAATAAAAGAGCTAAACTAATCTAATCTAATCTAAAATAAAAATGTTAAGTGTTCAAGGTTGAGAGAAAATAACCCCAAAAGGGTATTTATATACAAGGCTAAATAGAAGAAAAGAGAAATAAAAAAAATAGAAAATAAAATAAAACAAACAAAAGAAAAAGGAAAAAGAAAAGGAAAATAAAAATAAAATTAAAAGAAATTAAAACCCATAAATATCCCCAATTCCCTCAACACATCAGACTTCTTCTTGCTCGATTTTGGCTGCTCTGATTCGCATCACCTCCAACATCACGCAAGAAACCATCATAATCACCACCGTCAATCCTCATTGTCATCAATCAAGCATCAATCAAGGCCGTTCAATTTTCATTAAACTCACGTGAGAAGCTCGTGATTGAACCCACATTTACGCGCCCGCACAGAAGACGCACACAGGTCGCGCAAAGCTTCTGCCTCGAATCTGATTTAGGACTCCATTTTGTGCGCTTTCTGACAGGGTTGCGCGGCCGCGAGTAGCAGCTCTGTGAGTTTGGGTGTTGGGCGAAATGCGGCTGTGAGGTAAGTAACTTGGTGGTGATTTGGGTGGTTATTGTTGGTTTAATTGGTTGTTGTGGGGGCTGGTGTATTGGTGTGATTGAAGGTGGCTGAAATTGAGTGGGTTGCGAAGGCTGGTGGTAGAAATTGGTGGCGGTTTGGTGATGTTGGGTGATTTCGGTGCGATTGGGAGTTTGGTTTGTGGGTGTGATTGTGGTGGTGCGATGTGGGGTTGCGTAAAAGAGAGGGAAAGCAGGGGAGTGTTGCGATGTTGGTGTTGTTGATGGTTGTTGTCGCTGCCGTTGGTGTTGGGTTTGTTGCGGGGTGAAGGTTAGTGCTGGTAGGTGGCTGGTGTTGTGTTTGTTGTTGCTGTTGGTGTTGGTGGGTGGAGGTTGGAGCTGTTGGTGTTGGTGGGTGGAGGTTGGAGCTGTTGGTGTTGCGTGGTGGTGTTGAGAAGGCAGGGAGCAGGGGAATAATGTTGTGTGTGTTGTTTGGGGTGGTGTAGGATAGGAGATGGGTGTGGTGTAGGTTAGAGTGGCAGCAACATGAGGTTAGGGGCAGCAGCTTGTAAGAATGTTGTTTGGCTCAATTTGAGATTCCGAACTTGATCCAAACTTGAAACTTGATTATCGACCCGAACACACCTACAACCAAAAACAAACACGAGGGAGAATAGGGACAAAGACTAAAATAATAAAATAAAACGAAGTAAAATAAAATAAAATACGAAACTAAAATAAACAAGAAAACGAGATAAAAAGAGAAAATATTAAAAATAAAAACTAACAACTTAAACTACAAACATTAAAAGTAAGAAAAATAAAATAAAACACGAAAATAAACTAAAAATTATTGAAAATTACAAAAATACTCAAAATAAAGATAAAAGACGAGAATAATAAAATAATAGAAATAAAGGATAAAAAGGGTGAAATTATTGGAAAGTAAGCCGGAATAAGACTCAATAAACACCCTAAAAGTGACATAAAAGTCACTTATCAAACTCCCCATAATGGCTAAGGGTTAAGGCGGGGTAAAATTTTGAAAATTTTGGTGATATTTCCTAAGTGAAGAAAAAGAGTGGCCTACTCTCAAAAACAAACTCAAGAATTCACAAAATATCAAAAAAAAATACCAATAATGCCATCTCCCACAAGCTTACTCAACACTAACACACAATATATACAAAAAGAATGAAGGAACGCTCCCCCCCCCAAGCTTGAACGAAGCATTGTCCTCAATGCTTAAACAAGGGAAGAAAACGAAACCAAACTAAAATATATTTGTGTTTTTTGTTTCTTTTTTTTTTTTTTTTTTTTTTTATATATGTGTCCTTGCCTTTTTCTAACCATGGACGGCTTTTTCTTGAAACTTCATTTGATTTTCTTGAATTGCATCTTTCTTCTCGAACTTTTTGCATATTCTTTTCAAGCTCAACTTTCAAATACTGTACTTAAACCAATTCACAAAGTTTTCTTGCTCATGATCAACACTCTCAAAACTCAAACCTCACATGCCTATGCTTCACTAACTAAAAGGGTTGGTAAACATAGGCCATTGGGTTTGTAATGCGGTTTAAACAAGAGCAGGAAACATTAGGCTCAAATTGGTTAATAAGTAGGTTGATGCAAAATAGAAAATCAAATTTGTAACAAAATAAAAAGAAGATAAAGAAAAACGAGAAAAGGTGCCCTTTTCCTCCCCTAGAGAGGCCCGGTCACGATCTTGGGAGCTAGAGGTCAAAACAAGGATTAAGACATGCATAGTCAAGGATCCTAAATAGCCGCTCAACAAGGTGATGAAGGCTAGAACAAATGAAGCTCACAAGGGATTATAACCAAACAAATACCAACCAAGGGTTTCAAATCCACTATAGAGAGCAACTCCATCTTACCACATTCCCGTGAACTATGGCTTCATGGACCCCTAAAAGTTCTTAACCCGACTACCTTAGCATATAGTATCCTAGAGTCAACCAATGACACTCTCAAACCGTGCATACATTTACCACTTAGGAAGAAAAACATTCAAGGATTCAAGTCCCAAAACAAAATGTCCAATATAAGAACAAACAAAACACATTTTGCCAAAATTACCTTGAAAATAAACCAAAAATCTTTTTGGACTTTTCAAAATATAAGAAAAGACATGAAAATGCATATACTCAAGTGCATGGCATAAACGAATCAACATCCCACCAAACATGATAGGATACCCTCCCCCAAGCTTGAATGAGACAATATACTCAAACATAAACCATATAAAACATGGGAGGGGAAAAGAAAGAAATCAACCCAACAAACCAACACATGTCCAACGAGTTACCAACCATTAGAGAAAGAGCTAAGAAAGATGTTACCGGATATTGGTGGGTGTAACTTCCCGCAAATGAACCAATTTAACCTTTCAAAGCCGATTTCCTCTTGAATTGAATCTCGATTTCCATATGCTAGCAAAAATAGGCATCAAACTTCCTTGATTCTTGATCCAAACCAATGCATTAGTGTATATCAAGTCATGTACCTAGCAAAAGGACACACAAACATTTCCATGAGAGAAAATCTAATCTAAAAAGAAAAGAAAATGAAAGCAATAAAAGCCTCGGGTTACTTCCCGAGAAAGGCTTGTTTAACGTCCAAGCGAGACCGCTCTAGTAAATAATATTGCAACGAACGCAAGAGCTTATCAAATGCACTACTACACATCTCATATGATAACAAGTAGGCAAATGACGAGAGGAGGACGTGCAACAAGATTATTGCACGTAAATGAGGAGGAAGATGCCAAAAGAAAGAAGAAAAATCAAAAGAAAAATCAAGAAAATAAGAAGAGAAAGAAGAAGAAAAATAAGGAAAAGAATAAAAAGGCAAAACCTCCTCAAAATCTTTTTGGGTGGCACAATCACCCATTTCCTCAATAATAGGAGGATGAAAAGGAAAAGTCTCATCAAACAAGAGAGGGTCCTCAATAGGCTCTTTGACAAAAGAAGGGAGGAACATGGGATAGTAGGAGATGTGGTCAAATTTCCTTGAGAAAGGGACATGAGGAAGGGGAGGAGAAACAATGGTCTCACAAAGCCTCACATCATCAACGAGGGCATGAAAATCAATCATAGAATCCTCAAAAGAACACTCATGACTCACATCTCCCTCAAACAAAAACTCTCCAATAGAAACAACCCCATCCTCCTCTCTATCACAACGATGAACAACAACTCCCTCAAGATCCTCAAAGCCTAGAGTCTCTAAACCATGCATGAAAGGATAAAGGTTTCTCTCAAATTCATCCCTTTCCCATGAAGCAATGCCAATGAACTCTTTCAAGAGGCTATAATGATTTGTTACACCTTCAATGAACACACTAGTTATAACCTCAAATGAGTCCAAAGACTCATGGATAGAAGGGTCACAAACATGCAAGGTAGACTCATCAAGATGGGGAAGGGGGTTGGAAACCTCAAAATTGATATTTTCTTCATTAAAAACTCTTCCACCATCACTCAAGGGACTTTCAATCTCTCTTGATTGCTCAAACTCATCATCATCATCCTCATGAAATCCCTCATTCAAAATTGAAGATGGCTCACTCACATGCTCACCAAGGGAAGCTCTCAAAGGTGGTAAATAAGGGGAAGGATGGCATTCAAGCTCAAATGGGGAATGAAAAGGATCAAAATCCTCAAAAATCCCCTCATCACAAGAAAATCTCCCCTCAACTTCACACCCTTGGCCCACATCATTCTCAAAAAGACTCTCACACTCCAAATGAGGTGCCTCACATCCATTTACATCAACCAAAGCACTCATCACTTGGGCAAGCCTTACTTCTCTCAATTTTTGTTCCTCTTGAAGCTCTTGGAGTTGTTGGGTGAGATATTGCATTTGAGAAAGAATTTGGGCTTCAATGTTATTGGGTTGAGGTTCATGATCAAAGTCAAATTGCACATTATCAAAATTAGCACAAACCTCATCAAAATGAGCATAAGGGGGAAAGGTGTCAATTTGCATACTTGGATTATCACTAGGCACATAAGAAGTATCAAGAGAATTCATGCAAAAATTAAAAGAATCTTGGCATTGAGAATCAAAGTAAGAAACATGAGATTCTCTATCTAAAGAATCCTTAGCAAGCCATGTGAAGAAATCCCACGCATCATGCATAGACAAATGACAAAATCTACCATTATTCATGTCCTCAACCATTCCCCTAGTATACTCATTCATGCCCCAATAAGCTATATCACAAGCATCATTAAGAGAACACCCATGGTAACTAAGAAAACCATCTAGTCTTTCAAAGTAAGCATAAAAGGGTTCACCATCAAATTGAGGAAAAGATAAGCATGCCATTTTTATACAAATATCAAACAAAGAAAAGCAAACACAAATCAAATTATATACAAGAACCTAGCTAATCTAATCAACACAAACTAATGAACGCCTTAGTCCCCGGCAACGGCGCCAAAATTTGATCGAGGGATTAGATAGTGTCGTTGGTTCTACTAACCCTAATCAAATTAACAATTCATAATACCTAAACTACCCTAATACGAGTATAGGGGTAAGTAAAGGGTCGAACCCAAAAGGAGTAAGTGTATCAATCTATGCTAATTAGACTACTAGGAAAGCTTGTGAGGTAAAGAAAGGTTCAACTAAACACTACTAAGAGCAAATAACTAAAACTAGGGAAAGTGGAATCCAATTACATCAATGCATTCAACAACATCATACAATTAGATGAAAATGACCTTGATTAGGAACAATCAACACATTTAACTCACTCTCGCACAATTAAGCATGTTAATTATCCTACTAAACTAATTCACTCTCGTGCAACTAGCCTAGCAAAGATATGGAGGAATTTAGGGTTCTCAAACAACTCACTTTCGCACAATTGATTGAAAATACAATTAAAAGCATAGAATCAATTAGCTAGAAAGATTCTAATCCATAAAAGCATCATCCATACGCAATAATCAAGAAACAATTTCATACTAACCACAATCAATCATCAAATTAATTAACATAACCTTCATCCATTTCCCTAGAACAAAACCTAAACTAACATAATGAACAAAAATATGGAAAACAAGGTAAAATAATAATAAAAGCAAGAATCAACAACTAAACTAATTAATTTACTCAAATAAACAAATAAATAAACAAAAACAATAATAAATGAAAGCAATAAAGGTGAGAGAAAGTTAGGAAAACTCATTGAATTTATGAGAGGAAAAATCCACAAATTTGCTTCTTCAAAATCCCAAAAACTCCATGAAAAATCCAATCTTTCTCTCTCTAAACTACTCCTAAACTAGAGAGAGAAACTCCTAATCTAACCCTAAGAGAGAGAAAATAAAAGAGCTAAACTAATCTAATCTAATCTAAAATAAAAATGTTAAGTGTTCAAGGTTGAGAGAAAATAACCCCAAAAGGGTATTTATATACAAGGCTAAATAGAAGAAAAGAGAAATAAAAAAAATAGAAAATAAAATAAAACAAACAAAAGAAAAAGGAAAAAGAAAAGGAAAATAAAAATAAAATTAAAAGAAATTAAAACCCATAAATATCCCCAATTCCCTCAACACATCAGACTTCTTCTTGCTCGATTTTGGCTGCTCTGATTCGCATCACCTCCAACATCACGCAAGAAACCATCATAATCACCACCGTCAATCCTCATTGTCATCAATCAAGCATCAATCAAGGCCGTTCAATTTTCATTAAACTCACGTGAGAAGCTCGTGATTGAACCCACATTTACGCGCCCGCACAGAAGACGCACACAGGTCGCGCAAAGCTTCTGCCTCGAATCTGATTTAGGACTCCATTTTGTGCGCTTTCTGACAGGGTTGCGCGGCCGCGAGTAGCAGCTCTGTGAGTTTGGGTGTTGGGCGAAATGCGGCTGTGAGGTAAGTAACTTGGTGGTGATTTGGGTGGTTATTGTTGGTTTAATTGGTTGTTGTGGGGGCTGGTGTATTGGTGTGATTGAAGGTGGCTGAAATTGAGTGGGTTGCGAAGGCTGGTGGTAGAAATTGGTGGCGGTTTGGTGATGTTGGGTGATTTCGGTGCGATTGGGAGTTTGGTTTGTGGGTGTGATTGTGGTGGTGCGATGTGGGGTTGCGTAAAAGAGAGGGAAAGCAGGGGAGTGTTGCGATGTTGGTGTTGTTGATGGTTGTTGTCGCTGCCGTTGGTGTTGGGTTTGTTGCGGGGTGAAGGTTAGTGCTGGTAGGTGGCTGGTGTTGTGTTTGTTGTTGCTGTTGGTGTTGGTGGGTGGAGGTTGGAGCTGTTGGTGTTGGTGGGTGGAGGTTGGAGCTGTTGGTGTTGCGTGGTGGTGTTGAGAAGGCAGGGAGCAGGGGAATAATGTTGTGTGTGTTGTTTGGGGTGGTGTAGGATAGGAGATGGGTGTGGTGTAGGTTAGAGTGGCAGCAACATGAGGTTAGGGGCAGCAGCTTGTAAGAATGTTGTTTGGCTCAATTTGAGATTCCGAACTTGATCCAAACTTGAAACTTGATTATCGACCCGAACACACCTACAACCAAAAACAAACACGAGGGAGAATAGGGACAAAGACTAAAATAATAAAATAAAACGAAGTAAAATAAAATAAAATACGAAACTAAAATAAACAAGAAAACGAGATAAAAAGAGAAAATATTAAAAATAAAAACTAACAACTTAAACTACAAACATTAAAAGTAAGAAAAATAAAATAAAACACGAAAATAAACTAAAAATTATTGAAAATTACAAAAATACTCAAAATAAAGATAAAAGACGAGAATAATAAAATAATAGAAATAAAGGATAAAAAGGGTGAAATTATTGGAAAGTAAGCCGGAATAAGACTCAATAAACACCCTAAAAGTGACATAAAAGTCACTTATCACCAATGTCTACCTTGGAGTCATCCGGCAGAATGTTGAAATGGGCTATCCAAATGCAAAGTCTTGAAATCACTTTTGAACCCAGAAAGGCAGTGAAAGGTCAGGCATTTGCCGACTTCATTGTTGAAATAAAACAACCGGTACCACCGGATAACATTGATCAGGTTTGGAAAGTGTATGTAGACGGGAGCTCGATGAAGAACGGCTGCGGTGCAGGAGTTATATATGAGTCCCCTGAGGGGGACAGATTTGAATATGCACTGCGGTTTAAGTTTCAAGCCTCAATTAACGAGGCGGAATATGAAGCCCTGCTAGCCGGAATCTGCATGTGTAAGGTAGCTGGGGCAACAAAAATTGATGCCTACTCTGATTCACAGTTGATCGTAAGCCAGTATGAGGGAAAATATGAGGCAACTCATCCGGCTATGATCAAGTATCTTCAGGCAGTCAAAGAAGAGGCCGGGGCACTTGAGAAATTCCGTCTGAGTCAAGTGCCCAGGTCAAATAAAAACCAGGAGGATGCATTGTCCAAATTGGCATCTTCTGCCTGCTGTGATACGCCTCGGTCAGTCTTTTGGGAAGTTCTTGAAAAGAGAAGTATATATGAAGAGCCCATTGGAATCCTTGACCGAAGCTGTACCTGGATGGATGGCATCCTGGCATATTTAACAGACGGAACACTTTCTAATTCACCACATGAGGCAGCCGTCATGAAGAAGCGAGTAGCAAACTTCGAGATGAGAAACGGAGAGCTCTTCAAGGCGGGTTTCCTTAAACCTCTATTGAAGTGGGGTTACCCCAGAAAAGGGTAAAGAAGTTCTTGAAGAATTGCATGCTGGATACTGTGCCTCTCATATAGGCGGAAGATCCTTAGCCGTCAGAGCTAGGCGACATTACTTTTGGCATACTCTAAAAGCAGACGCTAAAGAGTTGGTGAAGAGGTGTGACAAATGCCAAAGGTTTGGCAAGCTTATTCACCGCCCGACTACTGATCTGACGGCAATCCACGGCCTAGTCCCGTTTGCTAAGTGGGGCATGGATATCTTGGGTCCTTACACGCCGGCTCCAAGCGGAAAACGTTATATTTTGGTGGCTTTGGATTACTTTACCAAATGGGTAGAGGCTGAGCCGGTCAAGAACATCAAGACAAAGGATGTCATCTCTTTCATTTAGAAGAACATCATCACCCGGTTTGGGGTACCTATGTCCATGGTGCTTGATAATGGCCCTCAGTTTGAAACGCCTCACCTTAAGACTTGGTTGGGAGATTAGGGTATCTCACATTATTTTGCATCAGTCGGCCGACCCCAAGCAAACGGCCAAGTCGAAGCCTTCAACAAGCTGTTCTCAAACGGCATAAAAAATAATTGAAAGAGCCGGTGGCTTATGGGCAGAAGAGCTTATTCATGTCTTATGGGCCATCTGGAGAACTGCCAAAGGGGCAACCAGTGAAACCTCATTTCTTATGGTATACGGTGCTGAAGCCGTCTTGCTTATTGAACATTACAAGACGACTCTCAGAGTAATGCTTTATGATGAAGAGGCAAATTGGGAGGCAATGCGGCAGGCATTGGACTCCCTCCCGGAACACAGGGGCAATGCTGCCCTGCGCCATGAGATATACCGTCTGAGAATGACGAGAGCTTACAACAAGAAAGTACACAAGCGTCCTTTGAAATTTGGTGACTTTGTGTTACGAAAAATGGAGGCAACCGGTAAGGCCAATGGGGCTGAAAAGCTAACCCCTAATTGGGAAGGCCCTTACCGGATCTATGAAGATGTCAGGAATGGCACCTACCGTCTAGAATCTCCAGACGGCAGATTGCTGCCTCGAACTTGGAATGTAGATAACTTTAAAAAGTACTACTTTTGAGAAATGTAAATTTTTTGTAAACAGCGAGTCTATCAATGAGAAATCAGGCTTTATTTACAAAATTGTTTTGTTATCTTTATAATTACTTATCCGCGTGGATTATACTTAGAAGGAACTTTTGATTAACCAACTAAGTTTGATACTTAGTGTAATTTAATGTTATAATTACATGTCCGCCTGGGTAATACCTTAACGGACTAATTGCTTAACTAACTAAATTCGACATTTAGTGTAAATTCAATGTTATAATAACGTGTGGCCAATGGCCAAGTTGAAAAAACTAAGCACAAAAACGCTTAGTGAATATACAACCGGTCTCAAACAAGACCAAAGGCCAATGGCCGGATGGTTGCTTATTTTATAAAACCGCCTGTCCCAACATGGATGATGGCGTCCGACAACACCCATCCGGGTGTAATCGTCGCAGAGAGCAGACTCTTCGTCAGTTCTACGTACCTATGCAGACGACAAAGATTGAACGACCAAAGTGGCCAACTCATAGCCGTCTGACCAGAATAATCTACGAGAACGATTAAGTTTCCGAATACCGGATGCCTTGAGGCATCAGTCGGTTACAGGCTGAAGTTTTTAGTTAGATTATTTATTCCAAAGTTGCACTCTCTCACAATTGGGGCAAAAGAGTGTGTAATGGCTATGAAATAATCCCAGACGGAATATTACCGCCTGGGTAAGAGGCTAGAAGCCCCCGTTCTAATGGCCGGCTATGCACTTGGTTTTGGGCTATCACCATTGTGATTGATTAGCCTAAAAACACCTCATACTTCTCCAAGTATCAAGTGTTTTTAAGTGAATCAATCTATTTGAAATGAAACCAACCACACAGCCGTCCAGGGATAAGAGTAGCCCGGATTGCAAATTGCCGCATGCTTTTTTAAGTTAGGAAAAATATTAAAGAATTGCAGTATATACGCAAAATTCAAATTGAAAAAATTCAAAAACAAATATATATATAAACAACCGACTGAGTCGGATTACTTCATTAATATTGGAAATGGCACGAAGGCCAGAAAAATTGTTAACCAGAATCACATCCGGTGAAGAAGCAAAAGAAACAAATTGTTTACCCAACCCCACAGTTGGTATTGATATAACATTACTCGGCATACAAGCCGAAAAAGAAAGAAGTTGGCATACTGCCGCTGAATTTGGGGAGGCTGATTCAAGGCTGAGGGGGAAGCTGCTGCTCCGGCTGTAACTAACTGGCTGGGAGGGCTTCTGATTGGTTGTCAGCCCCTTGAGGCTGGCTGCCTTTTTTTTTTTCTTCCTCCGCCGGCTCCTCATTATCAGAGACTTCATATCCCAGCTCTGTAGCCCAATCTTGGAAGCAAGGCGGAGCTGCCTTTCCCAACACTTGGGCATCATACACCGCAGTGGCGTAATCATACCTAAGTTTGTAAACTTCAAAGTCCAAATCCGGGTAGAGGAGCCCCCATGCTATCTTCAGGCGGGTTGCATTATCCCGCTCATTCTCTTCCATCAGTCGCTTCTGCTCTTAGGCGATCACATTCGACTGCTTGTTTCGCAGATTGGTGATCTCGACCCCTAGTCAGGAGACATCTGCCCAGAGTTTTGTGTTCTCCTTGTCAGCATCCTCTAATGCCTTGAGTTCAGATTGAGCATCCTTTAGTTTTTGCTCAAGGTCATTAGCCCGGTAGTGGCTTCATCATTTGCAGCCGTCAAGCTTTGGATTAGCTTCTCCTGTTTCAACTCTACTGCTTTAATCTTTAAATCATACATATAACTAGCATATTTAGTAAAGTTGAGGTTTTCAAGGGCCCTCCGTTTGGCGTCATTTACCTCTTCTTGCTTCCCCCTGAAGGGGCCTCGGAGCCCATCTACCCTCAGCATTACCTGAGAAAAGAGCAGCCGGATCATTAAATACTTAGTAAAAATGAAGAGAAAATATTAGAATTGAGGTGAAGCATATTTTACCTCAGCCAGCTGGCCCATTATTCGGTCAAAGTCCACCACCTGTAGAACAGGTATGGAATTTTTCTCTGACCGGGTGAGGGTCCTCACCATTCGTTTGGCAAACCCAACAAGATCCGGCTCGTCGGATGTAAGATCTGCACCAAAATAAGTAGAAGTACTTGGTGAGAAGGAAGCAGCATAGTTGGTATTCATCCGTTGTCGGCTGCTGACTGAGCCCTCGGAGGGGTCTACCTTAGTCTTGACTCTCATGAAGTCAAGTGGCCAAGGTATTTCAATCTTGCCCTTACCTTGGGTTTCCGGATGGGGCGCAGGAATCTCCGGCACATTAGGTGGCTGGCCACCCATCGATGCCGTAGAGACATCCAGCGCATTCTTCTACGAGCGTTCTGAGCTTTCCTCAGAATTTTCATTGCAGAAGGCGATTTGCCACTGGTCATGGGACGATTGGTTTTGGTAGTAGAAGTTGACTGGAGGGTCCCTCCTTGCGGCCTTGGCAGCCGGGGCCTTTTCCAGATCCTCCCTTTGCCTTTTGAAAAGCTTGGAGAAGGAGCGTGGAACGCGTTTAACAGAATTCTGCAAATTGAGAAGTTAAATGTACCCAACCGGCGAAATACCTTTGCAAGAAATGTAAAGAAAAAGTTAAAGTTAGGCGGTCTTACCCCGCCTTTCTTGGACTCCTTGGCTTCAACGTCTGTTCTCTTTGCAAGAGCAGCTTCTTTGCGCAGCAGCGCTGATGACTTAGCCAGAGTTTTGGCTGGGTCAACCATTTTCAAGGCGTCGGTTGCAAGATGAAAATAAAAGTTAGAAAAAATCATGAAAATTTTGTAGTACAAAATAAAAACTACAGACATGCCGGATGCAAGGGAATCTACCCTTAAGAAACATGGGGCTTAACCTATAGGCGGACAGAAAGCATTCATCTTTGAAGTAGTCTAGGTTGGGGATCCAGTTTTTTGGAACAATGATGTGAGTCCCATCCCCCATGGGCTCAGTAGTGGTTTCAAAGAAACCCGACTCCATTATTTGTTCCCAGGCCCTAGTGGAGAGTGCTGGGAGAGAGCATTTCCTGCCCAGAAGAACCGGTTCCTGATTGTACCGGTGTAGTGTCCGGTTGTGTCTCAGGGTTGGTGAAGAAATTAAATAAAACTTGTCTTTCCACCCTGACCACTTGGACACCTTGTCCAGACTCATTAAGTACTGGGGCAAGGTGGAAAGAGTGTACCAAGCCCCGTGACCACCTTAGGCTTTGCTCAAGTAATGCATGTGAGCAAAGGCAGAGAAGCTGGGAGCAAGATTCTGAAGCTCGCAGGCGACTATGTAGCTCAGAATGTTCACCCATGAGTTGGGGGTGAGCTGCCAAACTCCCAGATGATACCCCTTCAAGATCTTCCTAATCCCGGTATGGAGGGGGAATCGGAGGCCGGCTTCTATAACCGCCTCATAGCAGACGAAATAGTTGTCTGCATTCTCAATCTTATCGTCCCACGCCATCACTACATCAGCAGGCGGGACGATAATATCCCACCCCTTTCCAAAGGGCTGCTTCTCCTTGAAATCCCTGAAGCCACTCTTCAGCAGGGCTATGTCACCCGGAAGCATCCTAATCTTCTTCGGGTTGGGGTTTCCAGCAACTTTCGGCGGCTGATGATAGTCAGCCGAGAAATTATCCTGATCGGAGCCAGAAGTTTCGGCCCCCGATCTTTCAGCGGCCTCATTACCGCCGGATCCTTCCCCAGATCCATTAGTGGAGGCGGCTTCTTCACCATCTACCTCCCGTACGCTATAGCTCCCGGAAGAAGAGGGAGCCTCTTCATCAGAATTGCCGCTCTCCTCCAAATCCTCATGTTCCCTATCCGGAATAACCTCGTCGGCAGGCACTTCCATAGTGCGCTGGTTCTTAGATTTTCTAGCCGTCTGTTTGACTCTGGCCATTGTGTCCTGCACAGACACAAAGAGGGAGGAATTCGGAGATGAGCACAACAGTTTCGACAGTCTAGAAAAGGCAACCCCTGTTCTAGACTCAGCCGTTCCGGGAGACCGGGTGAGTGTCCTAGGCAGTACCGAGTGGAGGCGGCTTCTGCACCATCTACCTCCTGTACTCTAGAGCTCTCGGAAGAAGAGGGAGCCTCTTCATCAGAATTGCTGCTCTCCTCCAAATCCTCATGTTCCCCAACCGGAACAACCTCGTTGGCAGGCACTTCCATAGTGCGCCGGTTCTTAGATTTTCTGCCCGTTTGTTTGACTCTGGCCATTGTGTCCTGCACAGACACAGAGAGGGAGGAATTCAGAGATGAGCACAGCAGTTCCGACAGTCCAGAAAAGGCACCCCCTGTTCTAGACTCAGCCATTCTAGAGACCGGGTGAGTGTCCTAGGTAGTGCCGAGTGTGTGGATTGAGAACACATTTTATTTCTAAAGCTATGTATATAGGCGGAAAAAGAATGTATACAAGTTGGAAAAGAAAAACTAAAAATGGTACAAGCGGTTACCTTACTTTTAACTCTGAAAAATCTGAAAACAGCTACAGACGGTGACCGGGTGTTGCAAGGTTAGCACACGGAAATCCTGAAAACTCTGATGCAGACGGAAGCATAGAAACTCTCTCTAAAAATATATTCTTTCTCTCTCTAGAAAATTCAAATGAAAATGAAGTGAGAGAAAGGGGGGGGGGGTAAACCTTCTATTTATTAAAGGTGAAAATGAGGGCATTCCCGTTTGAAATTCAAATTTTACTATATGTTGTTATTGTTCACCTTTGATAGGTGGACACGTGTCACAAGCGCCACGTGACCCCTGTGAGGGGCAAATGTTTAGGGTAAAAATACCCTAGACATGTGGATCAATGAGAGGAGGCCACGTGTCAAGTTCAAGATGGCCCAAGTGGCCCAATACCCTCTTGACACGTGTCCCTTTCAGATAAGCTTCTGAAATGGCGGCCTTCAAGGGCCCAAATCCCAAGAAGCACTGTAATTCGGCGCAGCCCACTAAAATCTAGGTCAAGTGACCTAGATAGGGGCACATAAACCAACGACCCTATAAATAGGGAGATAATTCCCCATTTTGGGGACACTATACAATCATTTATTACACCTACTTTCTCTCTCATTTGAGAAACACCTGAGCTTGGAATCCAAGCAGATCCCCACCTAAATTTCCGTACTCTTTATTCTCTTTCATGTTACTAACTTGATCGTTGGAGGCAGAGCTCCACCATCCGAAGTCTCCGTTCTTTTGCAGGTACAGCTCAGCCGGACCAATCTTTGTGACGTAAATCTCCCGAGGGACAAAAGCAAACAAAACATTTTCTATTTTATAAATGATATCATCCAACTATTTATCAGTAGAAATTAATGAAAAATATCAATAGTTTTACAAGAATATGATTATTTGTTAAATTTTGACGATATCTTTTATTACATAAAAGATGTCCTCTATTCTAAATCGGGATATCCTTTATTAAATAAATGATTTCTTGTGTTCTGTCAAACCATTATACATTTATTTATTGTTTTTCCTTTTGTTAAATTATAAGTAATGTTAAGGATATGTTTTTCTATTTTGAGGTTATAATATGTGCGTATTAAAAATACAATATATTTAGAAATTTAATGATATGATTTTTTTCATAATAAGATACATTTTAATAATCTAACGAATAAAGGATATCATCCAGCCTATAAATGATATCGTTTAGGGTAAAAATGATATATTCTAGTCTATAACTTATATCCTCTAGATAATTAAGGATATCATTTTAGGAAAAATAATATCTTTGGACTTTTAGAGGATATCATACATATTAGATTTGATATTTATTAAGTTTTAGAGGATATTGTTTATTTTATAATAGATCTCATTGAACTTTAAATGTTTAGATAAGTTAAGTTTGAAATTTATTAATATAATACTATGTTACATAAAAAAAAAAAAAAAAAAAAAACAACAACAGTAACAAAAGTTTTAAATTAAATACATATTAGAAAACATTTAAATGATGCAACTGATGTCTTCCTCTTGAAGTCTCATTGTTTTTGGCTCTCTGCCTAGTTGGGTTGCCTCATTTCTTTTTCTCTTCTTTTTTTTTTTATGGCTTTCTCTTCTGCAAAAAGCAATCGTAATCCATCGAGAAATTCCACCCAGTCTGGCACCAAGGAGTTGTGGAAACCATAACCATTGTGCATCATAATATCATAGGCAGCCCACCATTCATATGAATTATGATTTTTTTTTATCACTACTTCTGGAATCCAAAATTTATAGTACCATAATTCATTCCAATATTTACATGTACAGTTAATCATTCTCTGAGCTTTGAAGGTGCACTTAGGGAATATGTGCATGCACAATATTTGTTCAATACTTAATACTGGATGGGCATCCCTTAAAGCATCCACTGGGTGTGCATGTTGGTTGGCCATCTAATCAAACAAAATTATCACCAACAATACAAATTTAGTATTTATATAATTATAAAAAAACACATATATAAATACTGAACAAAACACATAAAACATTACAAAATCAAGTAAAATAAACTAAGAAATGTATGATCATAAAA
Source organism: Chenopodium album (assembly GCF_948465745.1). NCBI lineage: Eukaryota > Viridiplantae > Streptophyta > Magnoliopsida > Caryophyllales > Amaranthaceae > Chenopodium > Chenopodium album. The sequence continues at coordinate 38,543,694 of NC_137841.1, read as the reverse complement.
TATTTAAAATTATACCTTTTGTAGTAGCAGTAGTTATAAACTTATAAAATTAATTTAAATTGTAAATGAAGGAATAATTTTGTCTGAATATAGTTTTTCTAAACTGTGATTTCATATATATAAGGTTTACTACATGAAATAGTGCAATGTTTTGGAAGACGAAAAGACATGACGTTCAAATATGTCTTTTCATTTATAATTAACCTCGATTCTAGTAAGTTCATTTCATTTAATTCAATTAATTTTACATCTGGTAAATGTTTTTACGTGTGTTTTTAGTGTTTAAATTTTTTCATGATATAATATTTTTGTAATGTGTTAAATTTATTAAATAATATGGTTTGTTCATGTTAGAATATTATAGTTTTAAAACAATATGATTATTTGTTTAATACTGATGATATCTTTTATTACATAAACGATGTCCCATTTTGTGTGATGGGATATCCTTTATTACATAAATGATTTTCTATGTTCAGTCAATCCTTTATATAGTAGTTTATTATTTTTCCTTTTATTAATTCAAAATATTATAAGTAATGTTAAGGATATGTTTGCCCGTTTTGAAGATATATAATGTGCGTATTTAGGATACAATATATTTAGAAATTTTAATGATATGACTTCTTCACAATAGGATACATTTTAAGAATATAACGAATAAAGGATATCATCCAGCCTATAAATGATATCGTTCAGCGTAAAAATGATATATTCTACTCTATATATGATATCATATAGGTAATTAAGGATATCAATTTTGTAAAAAAATAATATTAAAGAACAAATAAAACATACCATTAAGTCTATAGATAGTATAATGAAACTTTATAACACAAGAAACCATTTATATAATAGATTATATCTTTAGCCTTTTAGAGGATATTATCTATATTACTGTTCATATTAATTAACTTTTAGAGGATATCGTATACTGTTTATATAATATCATTCAACTTATTATGTATGATGTAATCTAAACAATATAATTAATTAATTTTTAAAAATATATTTATAAATTTGATGATATGATTTTTTCATAATAGGATACATTTTAAGAATATAACTGTAGACACCTAAAAATGTCTCCCCAAAACCAAACCCGTTGATAAACACCTTTCACCGTCATTATTGGTCGGTTTGAGTATTTAATATTTGGAGTGCTTAAATCCATGTTCTATACAACATACTTCATGAACCAATCCAATTTCTAGCTCATTTCCCTAAACCATAACCTATTTTTCACTTTTCGTGTCCACATCGCAAAACTGAGAGAAACTGATTTTATGGCTATACAATTTTGATCCAATTATTATTTTTTTGGATAGGCCTTTAAATAAGCTTTCCAACCATATATCATAAGCCCAATTCCGAGCTATAACGAAAAAGATATGAGCAAAACACTAAACTCGGCCTAAAACCTACACCCTTCCACTAAAACGACCATATCTTAAAATATACATATTATTTTGACTTGATTCTAATTGGGTTGGAAATTAGACTTGATAAGCTTTCCAATTATATATTATATGACTTATTCCGAGTTACGGATCAAAATTTATGATTATTTTAAAAACGGGTAAAAAACTGAAATTACCGCGCAGCAGCAAAAATGCCGCGACGCGGCAAAAGCTGACGTGTCACGGGACTTATTCCCGTGATACGGTGCCCATTTTTGTAATTTTTCTCAATTTTCCTCTGTGTCACGGGATTTTTCACTGTGTCACGGTGCAATTTCCCGTGTCACGGTGCCCATTCCGTGACACGGGAATATTCCGTGTAATTTCCGCGTACTTTTTACACCGTGACACGGCATACTGCACTGTGCCACGGTGGACAATGCCGTGTCACGGCATTTCTTCCCGTGTCACGATGAACATCCCGTGCCACGGGATTGCTCCGTGTTTTCTCCACGTAATCCTTTTCATTCCAAACTGCCCGAGTAATGGAGGTTGAGGCCAGGTTAGGAAGCAAACAATAGTGCTCCTTCCGCACTAAAACTAGGGAAAAAAATCTCATTTGTAACACCATAGTTGTAATGGGTAGTAATTTGCCAATTACAATAAACCTATTTGTAACGCGCATAATAAAGGTCCGTTACAGAAAATATTATTCGTAACGGGCAAAATGATGTCCGTTACGGATATTACATTATTTGTAACGGACATAATTATGCTCGATACAAATAATTTGTTGTTTGTAACGTGCACTAATTGTCTCATACAAATAAGTTGGATGATAAAAGAACCCAGTCTATCCTCCTTTCACTTCCTTTTGCCGTCTCTCACTCACTCTTTCACCTCACTCACTCACTCACTTTCTCTCCAGCCGTGTTCATGACCATTTTTTCTCACATCTCTATCTACCACCTCTCATTACCTCTATTTTCTATCTCCTCCCTCCATTATATTCGGTCCCCAAAACTCTAAGACTCCTGCTTTCTGTGCACGATTTTGATGAAGAAAATGATACGACGGAGGTTGAGATGCCTTCTACGCTTCACCGAAGGAAAATCAATTTCAAACAATACAAAATCAAAATCAAAGTCGTAAAAACTTTTTTAAAAAATGAATCAATGTGGCTTATTTTTGCTAGGTATTTGGTGGTAGATCTTTTCTTTTAATTATAAGTATATTTGTTTTTTGTGTAAGTGTATTTTTGCTAGATTTGGAACAATTGAATTCCAATTGGCTGAAATTATTGGGTTTTATGTATCAAAATTTAATTTGATTCTGCTTTGGATGATTGTTGGTGAAGGAAATGTGTCCTCGACTTTAGTGCAATTACTTAATATAATCATGGATCGTATTATGGAGATAGTAATTCGTTTATTTGGGTCGTCTATACGTCTTGCTAGAGAATGCTATAGAACTTTGGGTTAGTAAGTAACAAACCCGAAGCCCGCCTAAACGGATCCTACAAGGTCACACATTAGGATTGGATCAATAAAGAAACCCGAAGCCCAAAGTGGGCCTTAGGGTGACCGGCCAAAAAGGGAAAGGGGAGAGAAAACCCTAACCTAATTAATAATAATATGATTATATATTAATTAGTTAGGGATAATTAAAAAACACAGTATTCAGTTTTCTGAAAAACAACGTAAGTTTTCTCTCAATATTTTCTCTCTAAAATTGGTTCTCAACTCCAAGAAAGGTGAAAGGTTTTTCCCGTCCAACTAGCATTGGTGGAGTGTTGATTTAATCCGGTGGACCGAATAGAGGAGTTACAATTGAGGCTCTTTATCTCCGGTAGAGAAGAAGATTGCTAAGAGGATTCACGCTTCAAAGGTTAATTCTAAACTGTTATGTGATCTTTATTTGTATATGCATGAGATCCTGTTTAGGTGCGTATGAATGTGATTCATGAAATTCCGCTTAGAGTACCTAAAACCCTACAGTGGTATCAGTTAGCCCCTTGCATATAATTTACTGGTCACAATAATATGATTATTTTGATGTGTGAATTAGGCTAATTTTAATTTGATTAAGGGGAGGAATTGAATTATGGAATAAAATAACCTTATTAAAATATGATTTGAATTGCTTTGAATTGATTAAATTGTGAATTTAATTGCTCAATAGCCTCTAACCATATTTTTTTTAAGAACCCTAAAGCCCAAAAAATTTCGAATTTAATGGTTATGAACCCTAATTTTCGATTTTAATTGTTAAATTTATATAATAAATCTATTTTTCATATTAAAAATTGTTTTGATATGATTAATTAATTCATGAAAAATTGGTTTTATATGAATTGGGGATTATTTTATATGAAAAGCCCTAAATTAATTAAAATGGAGATTTTGATTAATTTCTTTTGTAATTATGCATAAAGGAGTTTGTGTTTAATTATAATTAGATCACCAAAATTAATTTTGCAAAAGTTGTGAAATTATTTTAACTAAAAAAAAAAAAAATATAGATTGGTTGAGAGGAGCAGCCACGACTGGGTGGCAGAACAGCCACGGTGGCTGCTCCGGTGGTCGGAAAGGGCGGAGGGGCAGCAGCTAGGAGTTCAGGGGAGGGGGCAGTGGCTGAAATGTGCAACTGTTGCACGGTTCCAGCCACTGCTCGACCTGGTTGGCGTGATGGGCTGCTGCCTGGTGCGCCAGCCAGCGTTGATGTGGCTGGGTGACAAAGCAATAATCGTGTCGTTGAGCGACTACACCTAAGTCAAATTAATTTATAACGCTCTACCAACCTAATACGTGTATAGGGTAAATAGAGGGGTCGAACCACAGGGAGACATGCATAGACACCGCATTCACTACTTAAGACTTTAAGCTATCTCGGGACAAGAAGTATGAATAACTAAGAGATTAAACTAAGGATTAAGAATGATTAAAGATCAATATAACTAAACACCAAGGGAAGTGGGTAGATGTAGATGTCACTTGATCATGCAATAACACAGAAGCAAAGCAATGGTAAACTAAGCATGCAAGAATATCGAAATAAAGCTCGATCTAACCGTCTTCCGGGGTTAATCGATTTCTCCTAACATAGCCTATATGTTTCCACATTAGAACCATATATTAGAAGGTGCAAACAAAGAATTATCGATAGTAATGAATCTCAACTAAGTCAACTTCCGTTACTTGTTAGTAAAGATTCATCTTTGATCAACTAAAAATGTGCACTTGCAAGAAAGACCAAAGAATATCAAGTATACAAAGACTTTAATCACCATTAACATAACCCCAACATCATAAGCATGAATCAATTAACAACTACACCATCCCCACACCCTTAGCTAGGTGACTACTCACAAATCATATTGAAGACCATATCAATCATCAAATCAATAAGCATCAACATGATCAATAAGCAAAGAAGGAAAATCAAAATAAGCAAACAAAACTAGATACAAAAATAAAGAAAGAGAGTAAGAGATTGCTCATTAATTGAAGATGAAGATTTACAAAGATTCAATCAAGCTCCTTCTTCAATATCCAAGTTCATCAATGGAAATCCACACTTTCTCTCTCTACTAATGAAGTTTCTCTCTCTAGATTAAGCTAAAATGTAGAAAATTAAAACTAAGTTAATCCCCCAAAACGTTCTAAAAAAGGGACTTATATAGTCCGTACAGAGTCAGCTGAGAAAAGGAGAGGTCCGACCGAACAAATGGGAAGGTTCGGCCGGACTACAGGGTAGGTTCGGCCGAACCATGGGTAGGTTCGGTCGAACCTCCCTGATCCTGGTCTGGTCGAACTCCTGTGGTTCGGCCACTCCTGCAAAACTGCCAATTTTCATCTTGCCCCTGCCTCGAAGTTCGGCCGAACCACTGAGCAGGTTCGGCCACACCTTGGTTCGGCCACACCATCAGGAGGTTCGGCCGAACCTCTTCTGAATCATGCTTCCTCTAGCTTCCTTTGAGCTTAGCTTCCTCCTCTTGAAAGTCTCGATGGTTCCTACAAAGCATAAGCATGAAAAGCACAATAAGAACAAAGCGGGAAGACTAAGAAAAGGGAGGATAAAGGAGAAAGAAAAGAGAAAGCAAAGCTAAGTAAAAATGCTTAGAAAGAGGGCCAAACAAGTGCAAACGAGGGGAGAATCCTTAGAGAAAAAGGATAAAAGAGTGGCATAAATGCCACTCATCAAAATCCCCCACACTTGCCTTTTGCTTGTCCTCAAGCAAGGAATACTAAAACAAAAAGACAACACACAACAAGCATAATATGACAAGGGTTAAGAAAATCAATCAAGTTTCACGATGGGAAATGCTCCAAATGGACTCTAACATAGGGACATGAATCAAATAATGCTTACTTTTCTCAACTCAAAGAGGGGGAACACGTTCTAAGATGCTCATGGTTGAGGGAGACAAACCTAAGCTAAGCGTAGAGAACTAATGATTTCATCCTCTTCCCTAGCTCCAACCAAGACGGTCAGCATTCTCTCCACTAGCTTCAAATCATCCCTAAGTTAGCTCCTCATGGTTCCTCGAGGGAACCGGAAAAAGAAATTTATTGTGGAGTCATAAGGTTATCCCGACATCTCAACTATGCACACTCTTTCCATAGGGTTGAAATCTATCTCCCTCCACCGTTCTTTGACCGCACTTCTCCAAGTCCAAGGGTCTTAACTTGGGTTGTAATGTCATGGCTAAGGGTTAAGGTTGGGAATTAATTTGAAAATTTTTGGTGGCAAATCCTAAGTGAAGCAAAAGAGTGGTCATCTCTCAAGAACCACCTAAGAATTGAACCTAAATTCAAATTACAACCTTCAATACAAAATTTCATAACATTACTTCATTTCTCTCATCATTTCCTCTTCCTTTTCCTTCCCCTTCTCTCTTTTTTTTTTTTTTTTTTTTTAAAAAAAAAAAAAATTTTGAACTTCATACGTTGCATCCTTCCTCACAAACTTTTTGCAAATATTTCCTTTCATGAACAACTTTCAAAATCTCACTTGAACCAATATTCACAACTTTCTTGCCCTAAAACCAACACTCTCGAATTCGAACCTCAAAAACCAATGCTTCACTAACTACAAGGGTTGGTAGAACATAGGCCGAAAGGTTTGTAATATGGCTAGATCAAGAAAGGGGAATGAGGCCCAAATTGGTTAGCAAGTGGGTGGATGTAAAAATGAAAACCAAATTTATAACAAAACACAAAGAAAACAAAGAAAAATGAGAAGAAATGCCCTCTTCCTCCTTTAAAGTTGTTTGGTCACGATCTCGGGAGCTAAATACCAACACAAAGATTAAGACATGCATAGTTAAGGATCCAAAACGCCGCTCACAAGAGTGATGAAGGCTAGAACAAATGACGCTCACACGGGATAAAAATAAGCAAATACCAACCAAGGGAATCCTATTCACTACGGAGAGCAACACCATCTTACCACTTTCCCGTGAACTAAGGGGTTCAAACGTCATCAAGAGTTCTAAACCGGGCTACCTTAGCTTATAATGTGTCTAATTCAACCTTAAGCATTCTTAAACCGTGTAAACCCTCATCAACTAGGAAGGTAAGCATTCAAAGCCATGTCATCAAAAAGGCACATAAATTCTTGAATCCAAATGAATGAGCAAATCCACATCAAAAATGTTTCAACTTGTCATAGTCATGCTCGTTACACAAAAGAGAACAAGAAAAACACACAAAAGGGAGGAAGAAATTAAAAAGGTTCATAATCGAGGCATGTAAATCAAATAGATCCCAATCGACATACAAGTGATCGTTGATATCAACATCATCGATCCCAGGTTCCTTGGAACCAAAATCAATCAACCTCGAACCATTCAACTCTTCCTAAACTAGACCCAAACTAAGCACTCAAAGAAAAAGAAAAAAGAAAGAGAGGAAAGGTCTCACCGAATGCCGCTTGAAATATAAGACAAGGTAATATATCCAATTCTCACCAAGGGAGCTAGTGTTGCTCCTTAACGTCCTACATCTCCGCTTCAAGCTTCAATAAAGGTGGGCCAAACAAAAGAAACTAGAACAAAACAAGAAAAGGTTAGAAAACAAAGAAAAAGACTAAAGAAACAAACAAAAAGAAGAAAAATTAATAAAAAGCTATCTACAAAGTTTGGATTAAGGGGATTTGGAGTTTCGGGAAATTTGGATTTTTTTTTTCGAGAGCATCTCCACCTACAAAGACTCGGGGATCATCAAAGAAAATCATCAGAAATCAGCAAAAATAACCATAAAACATCATCATCATCATCACATCAATAATCATAAAACATCACCATATCATCACATCACCATCACAACATCACCAACATCATCACCACCGCCACAACGCCACATCAATACCACAAAGCCACTATCCTCACTATCCTCCTTATGTGCAAGCAACTACCCTCCCACCCTACCTTCCTATGTACACTTCAACCAACCAAAAGGACATCCTCCCCCACAATATTCTTTTGCTCGTCCCGAGCAAAAGTGACAAGTGAGAAGATCGGGGGGAAGGGAAAAGTTCCCACAGCATCACTGGTTATCATCTCCTCGCCCCCTAGGTTGAGGGGGGTTGTTAGGATCAAACCCGGGAGTGTCCATGAAAGGGTGGAAGGGTTGGTTAAAGTGCTCATAGGGCCACCCTTGGGCACCCCAACCACCATCAAAAGGAGCGGGGGTGGATGCGGATGCGGGGTCATAAGACGGATCACACCCACCCGGACGATAGGGGTCGTATGGGGGGGTGCCAACGCGTTGGGTAGGGTCGATGGGACCTTCCCAATAGGCGTAGCAAGGGGGGGTGGGGTGTTGAGGGTCATAGGGTCCCCAATGATTGACCGGACCCTCTTGAGGAGGGTGGTAGGGGTAGTTCACATAGGGCGCTTGAATGCCCGCTTGCACAAGATTGTCATAATTTGCCCTCGCGTAGTACCCCCATTGCTCAATGGAAGCTTGATTGTCTCGACGAATATCGTCGAGGGTACTACGAAGGGCATTGAAATCAAAAGGAGGAAAGGAAGAAGAAGAAGATGCCTCACCTCCCCCGCTAAGGGGGGGATTGATTTGCTCTTGATGGAGGACCGGTGGAGGTTGAGGAGCTCCACCCCGGGCTCTAGTTCGCCTCAGCTCATTGGGGATGATTTGCTGAGGGATCTTCCATTTGAGAGGAGCGGAGTGGTCCACCGTAGTGAGGTCGGGGTCCGGGAGGACACACCATTCGATCTCCCTATCGACCAGGAGGATAAAACGGCGCTTGCTAGTAGTGAAATTGAGGAAGCGGCTGTGACGGAGGGCGCTTATGGATAGAGCATAGGGAGGGAACTCGTCGGTGAGCTCTTCTCGGTTTTGGTGCACGGGTGGGAGCAATTCAATTTGGTCCTTGTATGCTCCACCCTTCAAAGAGAGAGCAATGATAGTAATCATGCCACCCATAAATATCTCATCACCTAGACGGTTGTCCTTAGTATCCAAGAGCCGTTGGATAAAGGTGGAGGAGCATTGAAATTTTAGCCGTTGAGGATTGTCGGCCAAGAATAGGCAAGCAACCTCGTCTTTTACCATGGAGCCGAGGTTGGCTTTGAAGAACACGGCATATTGTAGAAGTCGTACAAAATACCTCAAGGCTAAATGGATGATGTTGTTGACCTTTGAGGTATTAGTTTGGAACCTATCCTTGTTTGTGATGCTCCTCCACCACTCTTGCTCGTTGTAAGGAATGCGATGGGAGGAGGTCATTTCAGACGGGTGATCAAGGCCAGTGGCGTGCCAAAAGAAGATCTCATTTAGATCACTCTCCGTCAGAGAGTGATCCTCGTTGAACATCCTGAAGTGTATAATGATTTGAGGATCCTCATCGACATCTTCCGGCTCAAAAACTTCCTTGCGGAGGGAGGCAAGGAATTCCAAGGTCACACGCTCGTAAGTGTGAGCGTGGAGGTGGATGAAGTCGCCCCAACCAAAGTTTTGAGCCAACCTAGTCACCTCATCCAATATTCCCAGCTTCCTCAAAGTTTGAGGGCAAAAGAACCTTGTGGACCTAATCGGACGCTTGATGAGTGATGCATATATAGGCCAAAATTGCTCGTCCGGAGCAATAATGCCATGATCGTTGATGCCGGGAGGAGGTGGGAATTGCGTTGCTGAGGATTCTCCCACCCTCTTCCTCTTTGACTTTCCTTTTCCCTTGCCGAACATCGTGATTCTACAAATTCACCAAGAGCATATCATTAGAACAAATTGATAGGAAATGACATAAGAAGCCAAGTACTTAACCAAGGTAAAAGTGTATGCTTGAGAGTATACAATTCAAGGCATGCATGAATACATTTGGACCAAGGTTTGAATAAGGATTCCTATGTCATTCCTAAATTAGTCCTAACAAGGTCTAGGTGAAATTTGGCATGATGTCCCCTTATTTTCATGATATCCAATCATCAAACCATCAAAATCAAGCCAAAACCATGAATAACAATCTCCAATAACATCCAACTCATGCATTTCTCAATCATAAAATGGTAACATGAATACCCTAGTATGAAATCAACACTCAATTACATTGAGATCAAAATAAAACCAAGGTAAACATGCATAATCATCATAAGAACATGTTCTACTATGAACAACCAATCAATTGCAACAAGTCAATCCAAAGAACCACATGAAATAAACAAGTCATTACTAATAATTTCAAGAATACCATAATTCACACTTAAATATGTAAAACATGGTAAAACTATAAGAAATTAAAGAAATAAACTTGCAAAAGCTAGAACAAACATACCACAATTGATTGGAAGGAAGTAAAAACCCAAAAACACCGAAGCACTTAAACCCTTGAAATTGGGGAAAATGGAAAGGTGGGTTTGTTTGGTAGGAATTTTTGGTAGAGATTGCAAAAGTTGAGTGAAGGATGGAAAATAAGTGAGAAAGGATGAAGATTGGAGTGATTTTGATGGAGATTTGAGGTTGTAAGGGGAGGTGCAATGGAGGTTTAGAGTGAGAAGGAGAAGAATGGGGTAGGTGACAAATATGGGAGTGATATTCACGAAAATGCAGCAAAATAGAAAACATGGCAGCATTTTTTTTTCGACTCTGAAGATAGGTTCGGCCGAACCGAGGGTATGTTCGGTCGGACCACAGTAAAAGTTCGGCCGAACTCCCCTGTGGTTCGGTCGAACCATTGCCAAAACTCTACATTTTAAAATCCGGGCAGAAAGTTCCAGCAAAATCGCAAAAAGAGAGGAGTGACCGAACCCAGGGAAGTTCGGCCGCACTACGAATTAAGTTCGGTCGAACCATACTTGGGTTCGGTCGAACCTATGCTGGAACTGCAAATTTTCAGATTCTGGCAGAAAGTTGCTGGAAATTTCTAAAAATTTAGGAGTGACCGAACCCAGGGAAGTTCGGCCGCACTACAGTATAAGTTCGGTCGAACCTCCCATGGGTTCGGTCGAACCTTCTGCCAGAATTCAATATTTTTGTTTTTGGCAGAATGTTGCCATAAATCCTTGAAATTGCTGCAGTGGCCGAACATGAATTGGTTCGGCCAAACTTCCATAAAGAATCACGCAAGTAAAAATAGTCCGTTAACACACATCTAAACACATTACAATCATGCTAGATGCAAAGTATATCTAAAACCCAAGCACAATCAAAACCCAAAAATCCAAACAATCCAAAGTCGTAGATGGAAAAATAGAAGCAACATGAAAAGAAAAAGTATAAAAGGGTTAGAAACTCGGGTTGCCTCCCGGAAGCGCTTTTGGTTAACGTCGTTAGCTCGACGTTCCTTGAGTTGATCAAGGAGGGTCGAATTGACGATGCACATCAAGCAGTGTCACAGAAACTGGTTCATCACTTGGGAATCCTTCATGATAGGGCTTGAGACGGTGAACCTTGACTTTGAAAGGGGAGTGGCCGTCTTGGGAAATTTCGTAGGCTCCATAAGGAAACACTTCCGTGACAATGTACGGCCCACTCCATCTTGACCTAAGTTTGCCCGGGAAAAGCTTCAAGCGGGAGTTGAATAGGAGGACTTTTTGGCCTTTGACGAATTCCTTCTTGACAATTTGAGCATCGTGCCAAGCCTTAGTCCGCGCCTTATACATGCTTACGCTATCGTAGGCATTCATCCTCAACTCCTCTAACTCATGTAGCTCTAGAAGCCTTTGCTCACCCGCACTATGGAGATCAAAGTTGATTTGCTTGATTGCCCAATGCGTTCGATGCTCCATCTCCACGGGCAAATGACAATTTTTTCCATAGACAAGCTTGTAGGGAGTGGTCCCTATTGGGGTTTTGAAGGCGGTCCTATAAGCCCATAGTGAATCAATAAGTTTGGAGGACCAATCCTTCCTTGTCCTAGCAACCGTCTTCTCCAAAATCACCTTGAGCTCTCTATTGGTGACCTTCGCTTGGCCAATCGTTTGAGGGTGGTATGCAAGCCCTCGCTTGTGAGAAACCCCATATTTATCAAGTAGTCGAACGAAGGTGTGGTGCTTGAAATGCGATCCCCCATCACTAATTATCGCTCTTGGAACACCAAATCTTGGGAAGATCACCTTTTTGAAAAGGTTGACCACCACCTTAGAGTCATTCGTTGGAGAAGCCACGGCCTCCCCCCACTTAGACACATAGTCAACGGCGACCAAAATATACTTGTTCCCATGTGAAGAAATGAAAGGGCCCATGAAGTCTATAGCCCACACATCAAAAACTTCAAGCTCAAGGATGGGATTTTGCGGCATTTCATCCCTTCTAGAAATATTCCCCATCCGTTGACATCTATCACAAGTTTTGACAAATATCCACGCATCCTTGAATAGAGAAGGTCAAAAGAGCATAGATTGAAGGACCTTTGAGGCGGTCTTTTGAGCACTCATATGCCCACCACAAGGAGAAGAGTGGCACATATGGAGAACACTTTGAACCTCGTCGTTGGGGACGCATCTCCTCAACAAACCATCGACCCCTCTTTTCAATAAAATGGGATCATCCCAAATGTATCTCTTGGCCTCGTGCTTGAGTTTTCGACGTTGTTGTGAAGTGAAATCTGGTGGTATGGCACTACAAGCTAAGTAATTCACAATATCCGCATACCAAGGCTCCGATTTCACTTCAAGGACATAAAGCACATCATCTCTTAGAGTGTCCTCTATTGGCAAGCCATCATCTTCAAACCTTGCACCGCCCAACCTTGAGAGGTGATCCGCCACCACATTCTCGGTTCCCTTCTTGTCTCTCATCTCATAATCGAAGTCTTGGAGGACTAAAACCCATCTCAACAACCTTGGTTTAGCTTCCTTCTTCCCTATCAAGTATTTGAGAGCTGAGTGGTCGGTATACACAATTGTCTTAGAACCAATGAGGTAGGTTCTAAACTTCTCGAATGAATGGATAACCGCTAGGAACTCCTTCTCGGTAGTTGTGTAGTTTCGTTGGGCATCATTGAGAGTTTTAGACAAATAATGTATGACATGAAGTTTCCCATTCTTTCGTTGTCCAAGAACCGATCCAATGGCCTCGTCGCTTGCATCGCACATGAGCTCAAATGAAAGAGACCAATCCGGACCTTGGACAATAGGACCGGTGCAAAGGGCTTCTTTCAACCTACAAAAGGACTTATGACAAGCATCATCAAACACAAACTCCTTATCTTGTTGCAATAGGGATGTGAGAGGCTTAGCGATCATTGAAAAATCTTTAATAAAGCGCCGATAGAACCCGGCATGGCCAAGAAAAGACCTCACTTCCCTCACGTTGGTGGGGGGAGGAAGTTTTTCGATGACCTCAACCTTGGCTCTATCAACCTCAATGCCGGCATGGGAAATTTTGTGCCCAAGAACAATCCCACTTTCGACCATAAAGTGGCACTTTTCCCAATTCAACACGAGGTTAGCCCTCTCACACCTTTCTAAGCAACGAGATAAATTAGATAGACAATCTTCATAGGTGGCTCCTCCAACGGAGAAGTCATCCATGAAGACTTCTATCTCATCCTCAATCATATCACTAAAAATGGACATCATGCAACGTTGGAATGTTGCGGGGGCATTACAAAGCCCGAAAGGCATCCAACGATACGCATAAGTACCGTAGGGGCATGTGAAAGTTGTCTTCTCTTGATCCTTAGGGTCAATTGGGATTTGGAAAAATCCCGAGTAACCATCAAGGAAACAATAGAAGGAATGCTTTGTAAGCCTTTCCAACATTTGATCAATGAACGGTAGTGGAAAATGATCTTTGCATGTACTTGTGTTAAGTTGGCGATAGTCAATACACATGCGCCAACCGGTAACAAGTCTAGTGGGTACTAGTTGATCATGATCATTTTTCACTACCGTCATGCCCCCTTTCTTAGGCACAACTTGCACGGGAGATACCCAATCACTATGAGCAATTGGGTAAATAATTCCCGCATCAAGAAGCTTAGCCACTTCCTTCCGCACAACCTCTTGCATGGAAGGGTTAAGCTTTCTTTGCCTTTGCCTGACGGGTTTGGCATCTCCCTCTAGATCAATTTTGTGCATACATAAAGATGGACTTATACCCTTGATATCATCAATGGTATAACCCAAAGCTTTTTTGTGATTTCTCAAAACATTGATCAAGAGGGAGGTTTGCTCCTCCGTTAGGTTAGAATTTACAATCACGGGGAAAGACTCATTGGGACCAAGAAATGCATACCTAAAGCCCAAAGGTAGAGGTTTCAAGTCTACCTTTGGTGCTCCCTTACCATTGGGGCTCTCTTCTCTTTCTTCAACTGGAAAGAGGTCATGAATGTAAGGAGCTTCTTCTTCCATGCTCGCGCCCTTAAACTCCTTGCTTTCCTCAAGCAAATCCTCATAGAATTGTATGTCTTCTTTGTGAGTACCTATCTTTGATTCATTCAACAACACACTTTCAAGGGGATCATTAGTGGCATGCAAGTGGGAGCGAGAAAATTCATCAAGAACCGTATCAAGAATATCTACCCTAAAGCATTCACCACTTGAGGAGGGTTGTTGCATGACATTGTTCAAATCAAACTCAATAGAATCATTGTCAATTTTCAAGGATATCTTCCCCTCCTTCACATCGATGATAGCTCTAGAAGTGGCTAGAAATGGCCTACCCAAAATTATAGGAATCCTCTCATCCTCATCCATTTCTAGCACATAGAAATCCACGGGGAATGTGAACTTTCCTACCCTAAGGGGAATGTCCTCAACTTTGCCCATGGGGAACTTAACGGAACGGTCCGCTAGTTGGAGAGTAATGTTAGTGGGAGAGAGGGTTCCTACACTAAGCTTTTGGTAGACGGAATAGGGCATGAGACTCACACTTGCTCCTAAGTCACACAAGGCTTTATCAAATTCAATGCCATTGATAGAGCAAGGGATGGAAAAGTTACCCGGATCTTTCAATTTGGTAGGTAGTTTGTTGGAAAGAATTGCACTACAATTGGCGGTTAAACTCACCGTCTCACACTCCCTTCTCCCACTCAAAAGATCTTTCAAAAATTTGGAATAGTGGGGCATTTGCTTCATAGCATCAACAAAAGGGACGGAGATATGCAAATTCTTAATGACTTCCAAAAACTTCCCAAATTGGGCATCAAGTTTAGCTCTCACAAATCGTTGTGAAAAGGGTAGCTTCTCCTCTCTAGGTTGGCGATTTAGGGGCAAGGGGGTGGCTTCTTTTTCCTTGAGCACCTCAACATGTTTTTCTTTTTCAACACTCAATGGCTCATTGGGTTTTTCACCCTCATTCTCTAACTCCGCCTCTTCTTGGGGTTCTTCCTCAATTAAAGTGTCACTCCCTACTACCTTCCCACTCCTTGTTGTCACGGCATACAAAGGTTTTGGGTTGACTCCTTGACTTGGGATGTGAGAAGAAGAAGGAGAAGAAGAAGAAGGGGATGAATTAGATGCAAGTTGAGCAATTTGAGTCTCAAGCATTTTCATATGAGCATTGGTTCGTTTTTGAGCCTCTTCATGTTTCTTTTGATCCTCCTCACGCATTTTTAAAAGAGCATCTAATTTAGCCATCACGGGATCTATTAAAGGGGCTTCAATTTGAAGAGGTTGTTGAGGTGGAGGAAGTTGGGGTTGATGGAAACCCGGAGGCCTATTAGTTTGGGCATAGTTAGAAGCAAATTGGCCCCTATTGCCTCCAGTGCCTTGGTTAGGAACATTGATTTGTTGATTATTTCCCGTGTTACCTTGGTCACCAAAATTTTGATTTTGATGTTCTTGGTATCGGGGATTAGGTTGTTGGTTTTGATTACCATACCCTCTTTGGTTAGAGTAGCCTCTTCCATTGAAATTGGAAGGGCCTCCCCCACCATGGCATTGGTTATCATAACCACCACCATTTTGGTTCCAACCACGGTTTCCACCTTGATTCCAATTCCCCATTTGATTGGAGTTTGGCCTCAAGTTTCCTACATTTCCCATTCTAGGAGCAAAATTCATAGCATTGACATTTTCCATATTACTATCATGTTCATGGGAAGGGGGTTGAACTTCACAAGCATAGACACAATGAGAGGTATCATGATCATAGGTTTCACAATTAGAACAAAACATGCACCCTTGGGGCATTGTATTGTAAGAAGAGGGGGAGGAAGTATCCATACCATTGCCTCCCTTGGTTGAAGGGGAGATATTACCATGAGGGTTGGACCTTTCTTTCATCAATTCATCCATTTGCTTGGTCATTTTAGAGATTTGGGTAGAAAGGTTGTTGATTTCGTTGGCTTGCTCCAATGCATAAACGCCCTTGCTAGAAGTAGCATCCCTTTCTCCTTCGTACCAATCATCATAGTGCTTTGCGGCTTCCTCTATAATACACTCCACTTCATGCTCTCCTTTGTTCATAATTGGACCACCGGCCGCGGCGTCTAGGCTTGTTCTTCCTTGAGGTGTGAGACCTCCATAGAAAGTGTGAATGATTTGATACTTGGGTATCCCATGGTATGGGCATTGACGTTGAAGCTCTTTGTATCGTTCCCATGCCGCACTTAGAGACTCACCACTCTTTTGGCGAAAACCTTGAATCAAAGACCGAGCCTCGGCGGTCTTCCTATGGTTATAAAACCTCCTCAAGAAAGCCGTAGTCACTTGGTCCCATGTCGTGAGAGAATTAGGGGGCACCTCCTTCTCTAGCCATTCTAGACCTCTCCCAATTAGCGAAAATGGAAACATTTTGAGGCGAATATATTCTTGAGTCACGCCATTGGCCTTTATTGTGTCACAATATTTCTCAAACTCTTTTAGGTGCTCATGAGGACTCTCAAACTTTCCACCCGAGAATTGTTTCCTCTCAATCAAGGCAATCAAATTAGGCTTGATCTCGAAATTGTTGGCTTGAGTAGTAGGAGTTAGGATCCCACTTTGCGCTCTAAAAGCTTCGGGGGCCCCAAGACGACTCAAAGGCGTATTCTCTCCCATTTTAGAACCTTCTTTACTTTCAAACTTATAGGTTGAGAAAGGGTTGATTTCTGAATTCGAAGATGATTTAGGGCTATCTAATTCTTCACTTGAGGGTGAAGAGGGTGGAGTATCTTCTAATTCTCTTACTCCTCTCGTTGGAGTGCGGGAATTTCTACTCCTTGCTCTTGCTTCTCTTCAAAGTAGGGACAAAGACCTCTCTAGCTCTGGATCGATGGGAATTAAAGATCTTGAGCGGGTTCGTCCTCTGTTCATACAACAAAGCTAAGAAGAACGTAAGCACTGACAAGTAACAAAAGTAGCAAACACTAACAAATAAAGGTGAGATAGTCTTAAACAAGCAATGAAATAGCAATGGAAACCGTCTCCCCGGCAACGGCGCCAATTTGACAAAGCAATAATCGTGTCGTTGAGCGACTACACCTAAGTCAAATTAATTTATAACGCTCTACCAACCTAATACGTGTATAGGGTAAATAGAGGGGTCGAACCACAGGGAGACATGCATAGACACCGCATTCACTACTTAAGACTTTAAGCTATCTCGGGACAAGAAGTATGAATAACTAAGAGATTAAACTAAGGATTAAGAATGATTAAAGATCAATATAACTAAACACCAAGGGAAGTGGGTAGATGTAGATGTCACTTGATCATGCAATAACACAGAAGCAAAGCAATGGTAAACTAAGCATGCAAGAATATCGAAATAAAGCTCGATCTAACCGTCTTCCGGGGTTAATCGATTTCTCCTAACATAGCCTATATGTTTCCACATTAGAACCATATATTAGAAGGTGCAAACAAAGAATTATCGATAGTAATGAATCTCAACTAAGTCAACTTCCGTTACTTGTTAGTAAAGATTCATCTTTGATCAACTAAAAATGTGCACTTGCAAGAAAGACCAAAGAATATCAAGTATACAAAGACTTTAATCACCATTAACATAACCCCAACATCATAAGCATGAATCAATTAACAACTACACCATCCCCACACCCTTGGCTAGGTGACTACTCACAAATCATATTGAAGACCATATAAATCATCAAATCAATAAGCATCAACATGATCAATAAGCAAAGAAGGAAAATCAAAATAAGCAAACAAAACTAGATACAAAAATAAAGAAAGAGAGTAAGAGATTGCTCATTAATTTAAGATGAAGATTTACAAAGATTCAATCAAGCTCCTTCTTCAATATCCAAGTTCATTAATGGAAATCCACACTTTCTCTCTCTACTAATGAAGTTTCTCTCTCTAGATTAAGCTAAAATGTAGAAAATTAAAACTAAGTTAATCCCCCAAAACGTTCTAAAAAAGGGACTTATATAGTCCGTACAGAGTCAGCTGAGAAAAGGAGAGGTCCGACCGAACAAATGGGAAGGTTCGGCCAGACTACAGGGTAGGTTCAGCCGAACCATGGGTAGCTTCGGTCGAACCTCCCTGATCCTGGTCTGGTCGAACTCCTGTGGTTCGGCCACTCCTGCAAAACTGCCAATTTTCATCTTGCCCCTGCCTCGAAGTTCGGCCGAACCACTGAGCAGGTTCGGCCACACCTTGGTTCGGCCACACCATCAGGAGGTTCGGCCGAACCTCTTCTGAATCATGCTTCCTTTGAGCTTAGCTTCCTCCTCTTGAAAGTCTCGATGGTTCCTACAAAGCATAAGCATGAAAAGCACAATAAGAACAAAGCGGGAAGACTAAGTAAAGGGAGGATAAAGGAGAAAGAAAAGAGAAAGCAAAGCTAAATAAAAATGCTTAGAAAGAGGGCCAAACAAGTGCAAACGAGGGGAGAATCCTTAGAGAAAAAAGATAAAAGAGTGGCATAAATGCCACTCATCACTGGGCGGTTGCCTGGCTGCGGCGGCCAGCTTCTGCGGTGGCTGGGCTCTGGCCTGGCTGCTGCAGCGGCTGTGCCGTGGCTGGGAAGCAACTCAGTCACGCAGCCTCTGTTTTTCATTTAAATTTATTTTTTTTTTTGATAAATAAAATAAAAAAAAAATAAATAAATTCTGATTTATTTATTTTGGATAATATTGAAAAACTGATTTTAAGGGGATATTAAGCAATTTTAATTAAGGTTGTTTTGAATTGATTATAAGATAATTACATAATTTGATTTTTTAATCTAATTAAAATTAGTTGGTTAGCTTAATTTTAGGATAAAATCTTTTAGGTGGTTAGGATTTTAGTTTATCAAATATGATTTATATTCTAGGATTTCCTAATTAATTGATTTATCCACTTGACATAATTAAGAATATCTGATATTTTAATTATTGGCAAGTATAATATGTGATATTATTATGTGGCATTTTATATATATGATATATTATTACTATAAATGACTAGTATAGCCCTAGATTTAAATTATAAATACGATCTGCGTATCGTTATGTATTTTTGTAATTTAAATACGATCTGCGTATCGTTAAATATTTTTGTAATTTTATTTAATTAGGAATTAGTTTGATTATTTAAATTCTTAATTAATCCAAAGAAGAGCCCAGATGAGAAGGCCCATGATGAAGGTTGATGGAGATCCATGAAGAGTCCAAGGAGGTGCCCATTCAGTCTTAGTTCTTAGGATTAGGGGCCATACTAGCTCATATTTAATTTTGTATTTTATTATTATTCTTAAAATGCTTATAAGTTTATTGTATGTATGTTATCAATGCGCTATAGTTCACTAATTAATAACGACATAATAAACTTAGGTCCCGCAAATATTGAGGTTTGCTTTTCCAAACATAAAGTACTTATTAACCCTTAATTAATAGTAATAGGTCATGCCTCCGCAGGGTATTGTTATTAATTTTTGGAGGTGAGGTGAAATTGCGAATTTTGCACACTTAATTTGGTTAACCTCAACAAAATTATCAAAAGCGTTTTGGATTTTGAAGCAAAGGGCCAGGGACAGTTAAGCATGAGATGTTTTTCTGTCTAACCAAGAATTACAAATGTTGTAATTAGTAAAGAGTTTACTTAACTTGAAAATGTAATTTTAAGAAAAGGCCTCCGTCTGCTTAACGTTGCATGTTGATAGGATCTTGGAATCACTTATTCAAATAGGGACATTAAAATTGAATAGAGTGCTAAGTAACCTAGAAACTATTGCATGTTTTAGGTGCTTTTATAAACATAAAATTGAACTTTGCCTTTTTCTGTCTGTAGATATCATGACTAATAACAACAACAACTCGATTTTTAGCGTCCGTCCCTTCCTTGAGAAGGATAGGCTGAACGGAGAAAACTTCATCACTTGGGAAAGGACCCTAAGACTTCTTTTAAAGTCGGAGGGTAAAAAGGATGTCTTAGAAAACCCACTTCCAGTAGTGACTAATGAATCATCTGATGTTGATAAACGTCGTGCTAAGCAGGCTAATGATAGGTCTACTCCAATCACTTGCTTCATGGTGGCGGCTATGGAACCGGACCTCCAAAGAAGGTTTGAGACCAAAGATGCTTACACCATTATGCAAGAGCTTAAGGCCATGTTTCAGAAACAGGCCAGGATTGAGAGATATGAGATCAATAAGGAGATTTTGGAATGCAAGATGGAAAATGGTGAATCTGCTCACCAACATGCTTTCAAAATGATGGGTCTTTTTAAAAGCATGGAACGTCTTGGATTCCCTTATAGCCAACAGTTGGCTACTGATATCATTCTCCATTCATTGCCTGACTGCTTTAATCAATTCAGGATGACTTTCAACATGAATGAGTCTGAAAAGACTTTGAATCAATTGCATGGGATGCTTGTCAATGCGGAAAGGAACATTCCCAAAGAACCAAAGAAAGGTTTTGATGGTTCAAAAGGGAAAGGGTTTCAAAAAGAAGGGGGCAGGCAAGAAAAACAAAGGCAAGCAAGTTGTCAAAAATTCTGAAAAGCCTAAGCAGACCGCTAAACCAAAAGTTGTTGCGGAAAGAAAATGTTTCTACTGTGAAAATATAGGTCACTGGAAGAGAAACTTCCCCAAGTACTTGGAGAATAAGAAGTCAGGTGCTTCTACTTCAGGTATTTATGTTATAGAAGTTAATTTGACTTCTACTTCTTTATGGGTATTTGATACCGGTCGTGGTTCTCACATAGTTAATGATGTGCAGGTACTAAAAAGAAGTAGAAAACTAGCAAAAGGCGAGGTGGAGCTTCGCGTCAGAAACGGAGCAAGAGTTGCTGCACTTGCCGTCGGAAGTTATAGTCTACATTAATCGTCTGGATTAATTTTAGAACTTCATAATTGTTATTTCGTTCCGTCAATTACTAAGAACATTATTTCTGTTTCTGTTTTGGATAATGAAGGTTTTTGTTTTGAGATTAAGAACAAATGTTGTTCCATTTCTTACAATAACATGTTTTATGCTAGTGCAAAATTGATTAATGGCTTATATGTACTTGATAGGACAGTACAAGTCTATAACATAAATAGCAAGAAACAAAAGTCGAATGATTTAAACCCAACATATCTATGGCATTGCCGGATGGGTCATATAAACCAAAAGCGCATCCAAAAGTTACAAAAGGATGGAATCCTTACATCATTCGATTATGAATCATTTGATGTATGTGAATCATGCTTGTTGGGGAAAATGACAAAGTCACCTTTTATTGGAAAGGGTGAAAGAGCCAATGATCTCTTGGCACTTATACATACAGATGTTTGTGGGCCTATGAGTTCAAAGGCAAGAGGTGGGTTTAGTTACTTCATCACTTTTACTGATGATTTAATTCGATATGGCTATATCTACTTAATGAAGCATAAGTCGGAATCATTTGAAAAGTTCAAAGAATTCCAAAATGAAGTACAGAATCAGCTTGGTAAAACAATAAAAGCATTACGATCTGATCGTGGTGGCGAATATTTGACCCCAGAATTCGATGATAATCTAAAGGATTGTGGAATAGTTTAACAGTTGACTCCACCAGGGACGCCACAGTTAAACAGTGTGTCTGAAAGGAGGAATCGAACTTTACTAGATATGGCTCGATCAATGATGAGTCTTGCTGATCTTCCAATTTCTTTTTGGGGATATGCTCTAGAAACAGCTGCACACACACTAAATAGAAGCCCGTCAAAGGCTGTAGAAAAGACTCCATATGAGATGTGGAATGGAAAAGTTCCAAACTTATCTTTTCTTAAAATCTGGGGTTGTGAGGTCTATGTAAAACGTTTACTGTCAGACAAACTTGCACCCAAATCAGATAAATGTCTCTTTGTGGAATACCCAAAGGAGACAAGGGGTTACTACTTCTATAACCGTCAACAGAACAAAGTGTTTGTTGCTCGTGATGGTGTCTTTCTTGAAAAGGAGTTTATTTCAAGAAAGACAAGTGGGAGTAAAATAGTTCTCGAAGAAATTCGAGATGAGAAACAAATGGATGTGGATCAAACCACGTCAGAGGCGAGGGCGCATGACTCTACTATGACAGGTCAGGTGTCGGAGCAAGCTAATTCATTAAGCGAAACTCCTGTCGTCCCACTTGAATCTAATTCATGCGAAAATCTTCAAGATTTTGAAGAGAATATTTCTATTGATGCTCAAGCCCCACGTAGGTCGAGTAGAACAAGGATCCCAAACAAGCAGTTGGTTGATTTCCTGTTAACAGAAGACTCTGAAATATTTATTTTGGAAAATTCCGAGCCTACTACCTACAAACAAGCTTTGACGAGCCCAGACTCTGAGAAATGGCTTGAGGCCATGAAATCTGAAATGGACTCCATGTCTGAGAACAAAGTTTGGACCCTAGTCGACTTGCCTGATAGGGTTAAACCTATTGGATGCAAGTGGGTGTTCAAAATAAAAACAAACAAGTATGGAAATGTCTATATCTATAAAGCAAGACTGGTTGCAAAAGGATTCAAACAAATACATGGTATAGACTATGATGAAACCTTTTCTCCAGTGGCAAAGATTAAGTCAATTCGGATACTTTTGGCGATTGCTGCACATTACAATTATGAAATTTGGCAGATGGATGTCAAAACCGCCTTCTTGAATGGGTTCTTGATGGAGGATGTGTACATGACACAACCTGAGGGTTTTGAGGATCCATAAAATCCCAAAAGAGTTTGCAAGCTTCAGAGATCCATTTATGGATTGAAGCAGGCGTCTCGGAGCTGGAATCTTCGATTTGATGAGGCAATCAAACAGTTTGGTTTTCTCAAGAGTGAAGAAGAATCTTGTGTCTACAAGAAATTTAGTGGGAGTAGCTTAGTCTTCTTGGTTTTGTATGTAGATGACATACTAATCATAGGAAATGACATACCAATGCTTGAGTCAGTCAAGGAATGGTTGAGAAGTTGTTTTTCTATGAAAGACCTTGGAGAAGCTGAGTACATTTTGGGAATCAAAATCCATAGAGATAGGTCTCGAAGGATGCTTGGACTGAGCCAAGAGACTTATATTGATAAGGTTCTTGCAAGGTTCAATATGGAAAACTCTAAGAGAGGATTCATTCCCATGTCACATGGCATTTCGCTTAGCAAGAGTCAGTGCCCATCGGAGCCTGATGAGTTAAAGCGAATGAGTAGCATACCTTACGCCTCGGCTATAGGTTCTATCATGTATGCCATGGTATGCACTCGACCGGATGTCGCATTTGCTCTGAGCTTATGCAGCAAATTCCAAGCAAATCCAGGTGAAGCACACTGGACTGCGGCTAAGAACATCCTAAAGTACTTGAGAAGGACTAAAGGAATGTTTTTGGTCTATGGAGGAGTAGATGAGTTGGTTGTTAAAGGTTATACTGATGCAAGTTTCCAGACCGACAGAGATGATTACCGATCGCAATCAGGGTACATCTTTTGTCTGAATGGAGGAGCAGTGAGCTGGAAGAGTTCAAAGCAAGGCACTATAGCAGACTCTACGACAAAATCAGAGTATTTAGCGGCGGTAGAAGCAGCTAAGGAAGCTGTTTGGATAAAGAAGTTCCTAATAGAGCTAGGCATCGTACCTAGTGTTCTAGAAGGAATTGAGTTGTTTTGTGATAATAATGGAGCTATTGCACAAGCAAAAGAACCAAGATCAAACGACAAATCCAAGCATGTAATGAGGAAGTATTACCTCACTCGCGAGATTGTAGACAGAAATGATGTCAAGATCTGCAAAGTTCACACGGATGAGAATGTTGCTGATCCACTCACTAAACCTCTCCCTCAACCAAAGCATGAACGTCACGCTAGGGCTGTAGGGTTGAAGCAAGTGTTAGAATGGCTTTAAATTGTTTTTGTTTAGAGAAACTTGTTACAAGTTAAAGACATGATTTCATGTTTTATGTTTATATAGTATGAATTTTTCATCTTATTTAATTTTGGTTTAGTATTAAATAAAATGTCCACCATATTTATTGAACTTAATGGGCTTGTCAAATACGTGATTTGATGAATGAAACCCCATAAGTGAACTGGATTCATAAAATATTTAAGTTCCTAATCTGAGTTGTTAATTTGGACATAAATGACTCAATAAAAGGATTAGCATAAAAGATTGATTGATGGTGCCGTTTCATGCGCTATGGAAACATGGAGATGTTTAGTCAATCATATGGATATGTATAGTCGATACATGATCGAACAGACCTACTTAAAACTTCGCAAATTATATTAGCGGATTCCTTAGACATGAGTGGAACACTACTCAATTCAATGATAAGTGTAACCTTGATGTTGTCAAACGTCATGCCGTAAAAGGGGACTATAAAGGCGACACTCGGGTTGTGCTAAAAGTTGAGTGGGAGTTTTGGTTGCCACGAGATTTAATAGGTCCTCCTATGTTAGATAGGATGGGTGTCTTGGCCTCTTGAAGAGTAAGAATTGAAAATGCATGGGCGTGCTCAAATGGATCATAAGATGATAATTTGTTTAGCAATTCAAACTCGGATTTCAAGAAATAATTTGAACGCTGGTATGGATAACATAGAGATGTGATCATACTATCAAATTAGACACTAAGAGACTTAAGGAATTTGAATATTGCATACTTGTCTCGGACAAGTGGGAGATTGAAGGAAATGTGTCCTCGACTTTAGTGCAATTACTTAATATAATCATGGATCATATTATGGAGATAGTAATTCGTTTATTTGAGTCGTCTATACTTCTTGCTAGAGAATGTTATAGAACTTTGGGTTAGTAAGTAACAAACCCGAAGCCCGCCTAAACGGATCCTACAAGGTCACACATTAGGATTGGATCAATAAAGAAACCTGAAGCCCAAAGTGGGCCTTAGGGTGACCGGCCAAAAAGGGAAAGGGGAGAGAAAACCCTAACCTAATTAATAATAATATGATTATATATTAATTAGTTAGGGATAATTAAAAAACACAGTATTCAGTTTTCTGAAAAACAACGTAAGTTTTCTCTCAATATTTTCTCTCTAAAATTGGTTCTCAACTCCAAGAAAGGTGAAAGGTTTTTCCCGTCCAACTAGCATTGGTGGAGTGTTGATTCAATCCGGTGGACCGAATAGAGGAGTTACAATTGAGGCTCTTTATCTCCTGTAGAGAAGAAGATTGCTAAGAGGATTCACGCTTCAAAGGTTAATTCTAAACTGTTAAGTGATCTTTATTTGTATATGCATGAGATCCTGTTTAGGTGCGTATGAATGTGATTCATGAAATTCCGCTTAGAGTACCTAAAACCCTACAGTTGGTATTTTATTTTGCTGATTTAATTTATTTTGGTTCAGATCTATAGTCCTTGACTATCTTGTATGATTCACAAACTATTTCATGCTATTGTTATACAAATTCACAAACTACCGAGTGCTTCATAATGTTCAAATAAAATACATTGTTCATATTCCCAACTGTTTTTTCATAAAATATCCTTGGGAAATTATATAAAAAAGGAAGCCCCATTTTGTAATAATAAAGCTAATTTTATGTTAAATTAAAGATAACTTCTTTAACATATGAAGCATATAAAAATCAAATACGGATTTTGTTTAGTTTGTTCCATTAAAATGGACTAAAAATCAGTCATTTTCTGTACTTTCAGTCAGCGTCTTAGTACATTGGTGTAGGAATATGTAAGCATTAGAAGAATTTTCTTTTGCTGTTTTCAGGTTAATGAAGTTCTTGAAGATCGTAGTCAAGTTGAAAATGTTCGAATGCTACTTTTGTTGGTGTTTATGATGGTCATGGTGGACCCGAAGCTGCTCGTTTTATCTTTGATCATTTATTTTTTCATCTCATCAGTTAGTTTTTCATCTTTTTATTTCTCATTAATTTTTAATTTAATTGTTTTTTTTTTTGAGAAATTTCATGTCGGTGTTGGTGATTTGCATTTTGATGACAATTTATGATGTTTTTTTTTTTTTTTTTTTTTTTCATGGTATTATTGAGTTTTTGGGATGTAATTTTCCTGGGGTTTTTGTAGTTTGAAGTTCTGGTTATGTACTTATGTTTTCTAGGATTTAATTTTATTGATTCTTGCAATATGTATTATATCATGTATGTTTTTTCAATTGGGTTTTTTTGGGTTATCCACATTTCATCGCTCACCTTGCAACATCATTTCCCCAAGTTGTGCTAACCAAAATAAGCCCTGAAACAGTATTTTTAGCAATAATTTCTCTCTTACTTCGAGTCCATTGTTTGCATGCATTTATATAAAGCCTAGAAAGAGTAGGTGTATGTATTTTGTTAGCGAAGCTCCAATGCTCTGATATCACAGAATAGTGCGATACTTCAAGAGCAGCAACCACTCTAAGATCATCCTCTAATTTCACAATTCTATTTTCCATGACATCAGCTTTCTGTTTAAAGGCAGCTCTTTGCTGCTATGAGTATGCAATACCTTCAGGCCCAACAATATCATCATCAATTTTAATACGTTTTATGTCACTTGAGGCCTCATCAAATATTTCCCGGTTTGTTTCCTCAATATGCTTATCCCCAGTTCCTTCAAAACATTCAGATGATGAATCTTTAGGAGCTATTTTAAAGCCACTGGATTTCATGGTCTCTCTTGGCGAGGAACGAGATTGTTTTATTTTTAAAAAAAAGGAACGGGATTGTTTTATTCGTGAGTTACTCTTTTCATGAGTAACCCTCGCCTTTGATACGTCTGTTTCGATAATTTTATTATTGTTAAAGGATATCCTGTGACGTGTGGTCTATTTTTGCGTGATGGCTCTACTGCTTTTTATTTTATTTTTATTTTTGTAAGATAATGTGTTATGAAGGAGTTCTCCGAGTATTTCTATCGGTTCCTGTCAGTTGACCCTCGTCTATAATGGATCAATTTATGTCTATGATAACGTTTCTCCTAAGAAGGTATTGTTTATTCTGTTTACTTAATCTTATCAGTTTTGTCTTGCCGCTGTCTCTGACATTCTTTGTCTTTAATTAGGCTCAAGCCATAATGTTATTAGTCGGAAATGGTGAGTCAAAAAATCCAACTTCCTTACCTGCTGCAATCCCGTCTCTACCTAAAGTGCAGCCATCAGTGCCAATGCAAAGACTGCCAGCAAAGGACTCTACTATTTCAAATAAGTTAGCAGGACTCTTAAGCCCATTTCTTTGCCCCCTTCTATCAGTTCTCTTCCTGTAGTAGCAACTAGTTGTGCAATTGAATCAAATCCAATTAAACCAGTTACGTTGACTCCAATTAAACCTGTCATGGCCCCTCCTGCTCACGTTAAGTGCCCTGAACCTCCTAAATCAGGTGCCTCTATTAGAGCTGGTGTAAATAAAATCGGTTTATCAGGTATATTCTTGTGAACAGTCATAGTGGGATGATAAGGTATTATGTTTCTATTGAAAACTTTGGTTTCACCCTCTGTAAGATTGTCCTAAGTTCATGCCTATACTAAGGTTGATGAAGGTGTACACAAAATTGCACAAGTGCTCTTCTGTTGAGAAATCTGTTTGGATTATGCGGTTGTTTGTTGGTTGTTCATTTTATTTTGTCCTAGAATGGCGTCAGTGCGTTTGTTTGTTCGTTGAAAGATTTATTTGCTCTGAATCTGTGATTCCTGAGTGATTTCTCTATTTCTTCAGTTTTCGGAAAAATGGATGTCAATAATAGAAAGGGAGTTCATCTACTTTGCCTCATTTATTACCTTTGATATATGTCATGTAGATCTGTGGTTGCTTGTTATGTACCATCTGGATCTTCATCAGCTTAACTTTGCAGTTATATAAACATGAAGATTGGAATTATTTGTTCTTTTAAAGGAAGGCCTTTGATTTTCTTTGGTTTGTACTTCATATAGAGACAACCTTCTCTGAAATTTTTTCCAGGGTATTGTGGATATTGTCTACAAGTAGAATGTGTATAGGAAACCGTAGTATATTAGTACTGGCACCAAGGTCACTGTAAGACTGCTGATGTTGAGCAATGCAGAGAAACATCTTGAATCTGAAAAATTTTAACAGCTGGTGCTTATATTCATCCGAAGTGGGTTTGATCAAACAGTGGTATCAAGGAGTTAAGAGAGAGCATTGGAATGTGACTCGTCATAAAGGACTTGAGTACATTTAGGTTTGGAAGTCTGTTTATATTATCCTTATATATATATATATATATATATATATATATATATGAAGGCTCATATAAGAACCCTCCTCTATATAAGAATCCAATCTTATATAAGAACCCATCTCAACCGTTCAATGATTTTGATCTAACCATCTAAAATACCCCTTTAGTAATGACATTTTTGTAATTCTTTATAACTTTTTTTTCACACTTTAAACAAAAATACCCTAAATCTCTCACCTCAACACTTTCTCTCTCCTCAGCATTTTCTCTCTCCTCAGCCCTTTCTCTCTCCTCAACCTTTTCTCTCTTCTCTCTCCTCTACCTCAAGGAACTTGGTAAGTTTATGAAATCGCTAAAAAAATTTGTTTTAATTTTATTTTTTTTTGCGTTTTTTTTTTTGCGATTTTAAGTTCAATTGTTTTGATTTTTAGTTCGATATTTTTGATTTTTTTTTGCGATTTTAAGTTTGATTTTTTGGTTTTTTTTCGATTTTTAAGAATATATTTTTCAAATTTCCATTTTTTTTTTTCGATTTTTTATTTTCAAGTTGTTTTTCGATTTAACAGTTTTTTTTTTCGATTTTTTATTTTCAATTTCTTTTTTTATTTTCCAGTTTTTTTTTTTATTTTCCATTTTTTTTTGATTTCTTATTTTCAATTTTTTTTTACGATTTTTTTTCGATTTTCCATTTTTTTTTCTATTTTCCAGTTTTTTTTTTGTCGATTTTCCATTTTTTTTTCGATTTCTTATTTTCAATTTTTTTTTACAATTTTTTTTTCGATTTTCCATTTTTTTTCTATTTTCCAGTTTTTTTTTTTCGATTTTCTAGTTTTTTTTTTTAATTTTTTTTCATGTTTTTTTTTTATTTTCCAGTTTTTTTTTTCGATTTTCTAGTTTTTTTTTTAAAATTTTTTTTCAAGTTTTTTTTTTATTTTCCAGTTTTTTTTTGTCGATTTTCCATTTTTTTTCGATTTCTTATTTTCAATTTTTTTTTCGATTTTCCAGTTTTTTTTTTTCGATTTTTTATTGTCAAGTTTTTTATTTGTTTATTTTTATTTTTCGTTTTTTTTTCCAATTTTTTTTTCGATTTCAATTTTTTATTTTTCGATTTTTTTCTCTGTTTTTTCCCTAATTTTTTTCGCTTTTTTTTTTTAGTTTCTAGTTTTCATTTTCAATTTTTTTTTCCAGATTTTTTTTTCTTGCTTGAGTTTTTCTATTATTGGATTTTAATTTCAAATTATTTTTTTTACTATAATAGAAAACTTTAGAACATAATAGAAACATTAGAACATAATAGAAAACTTTAGAACATAAGGGAAAAATTTAATAGAACATAACAGAAAACTTTAGAACATAATAGAAATACTTTAGAACATATGGATAGAAAATGTTAGAACATAATAGAAATACTTTAGAACATAAGGGAAAACTTTAGAACATAAGGAAAAAATATAATAAAACATAATAGAAAACTTTAGAACATATGGGAAAACTTTAGAACATAATAGAAATACTTTAGAACATATGGGAAAACTTTTGAACATAAGGGATAAATATAATAGAACATAATAGAAATTTTTAGAACATAATAGAAACATTAGAACATAATAGAAAACTTTAGAACATAAGGGAAAAATATAATAGAACATAATAGAAAACTTTTAAACATAAGGGAAAACATTAGAACATAATAGAAACTTTAGAAAATAATAGAAAACTTTATAGCATAATACTTTAGAACATAATAGAAAACTTTAGAACATAATAAGAAAACTTTATAGCATAATAGAAATACTTTACAACATAATAGAAAATCTTAGAACATAATAGAAATACTTTAGAACATAAGGGAAAACTTTAGAACATAGTAGAATACTTTATAACATAATAGAAAATCTTAGAACATAATAGAAATACTTTAGAACATAAGGGAAAACTTTAGAACATAAGGGAAAAATATAATATAACATAATAGAAAACTTTTGAACATAATAGAAAACTTTATAGCATAATAGAAATACTTTAGAACATAATAAAAAAATCTTAGAACATAATAGAAATACTTTAGAACATAAGGGAAAACTTTAGAACATAATGGAAAACTTTAGAACATAATCGAACTATATAAATTGAACTTTAGAACATAATCGAACTATATAAAATTGAACTTTAGAACATAATTGAACTATATAAAATCGAACAAAATCAACAATGAAAATGATAAATCATAAAATAATAGATAAAATAATTCATACAAAATAGAGAAAATAATTCATTTCCCCAATTCATTCCCCTACTCCACCAGCTTGCTGCCCTCTTCACTCCACCAACTCACATCAAGCAGCCCACTCGCAACACCCCTTCAACACCACCCGAACAGCCCACTCGCAACACCCCTTCAACACCACCGGCCGTAATTAGTTGCTGCCCTGCACCACCAGCAACACCAACAACAATTATTCTGCCACCAATTGCAGCCAAACCACCAACTCCAACAGCACACTACCTTCCTCCGCATAAACACCACCATTTCATACCACCTTCGCACCACATCTTCAGCAACAGCCGCAATAACCACCTGTGCACCTCCTTCAATGCCGTAATCAGCCACCTATTCACCCGTCACTCCTATCCCGCAACAACCAATTAACCACCTTCATTTCAAGTAGATTATTGGCATCAATTATAGCTCCATTTTCACAACAATCCTCTACCCCACAACAATTGAACAAAAATTGAATTGAACAAAATCAAACAAAATCGAACTAAAATTGAACAAAAATCAAAATATTAGCAAAAATCGAACTAAAATTGAACAAAAATCAAAATATTAGCAAAAATTGAAAAAAAAATCGAACTATATAATTCGAAAATCAAAAATAGAAAAGAAAAATAGAACAAAAAAAAAGAAAATAGAACAAAAAAAAAAAAGTCGAACAAAAAAAAAGAAAATCGAACAAAAAAAAAGACAATCGAACAAAAAAAAAGAAAATCGAACAAAAAACAAAGAAAATCGAACAAAAAATAAAGAAAATCGAACAAAAAAAATAAAGAAAATCGAACCAAAAAATAAATCGTACAAAAAAAAAATAGAAAATCGAACAAAAAAAAAAAGAAAAACAGTTCGAATATTCGAAAAGAAAAACAAAAATCGAACTATATAAAATTTTTCAACAAAAATTGAAAATAAAAAAAAAATCAACAGTTCGAAAATTCGAGCCCAATATTTTCGAAAATCAAACTCAAAAAAATCAAAAAGAAAAACAAAATCCACTTCAACATCATGTTAATTTCATAGAAATTTAAACAAAATCGAAAAGAAAAACATACCTTAAATTAAAATCCTTCAAATTGCAATATTAGGGAGATTTTTGGGGTTTGAAGAGAGAGAGGAGGAAAGAAACGTGAGGAAGAGAGAGAAAATTAGAGGAGAGAGAAAATTTTGGGTGGTGGGTGATAAGTGACTTTTATGTCACTTTTAGGGTGTTTATTGAGTCGTATTCCGGCTTATCTTCCAATAATTTCACCTTTTATATCCTTTATTTCTATTATTTTATTATTCTCGTCTTTTATCTTTATTTTGAGTATTTTTGTAATTTTCTATAGTTTTTAGTTTATTTTCGTGTTTTATTTTATTTTTCTTTCTTTTAATGTTTTTAGTTTAAGTTGTTAGTTTTTATTTTTATTAATTTAATTTCTATTTTTTTTTTATCTCGTTTTCTTATTTATTTTAGTTTCGTATTTTATTTTATTATTTCTTTAGTTTTAGAATTTTATTTTATAGCATTTTATTTTACTTTATTTTTCTTATTTTATTTTACTTTTTTTTATTATTTTATTTTATCTTTATTTTATTTTTATTTTGTTATCGATCCTACCCTCGTGTTGTTTTTGGTTGTAGGTGTTTTCGGGTCCTTGGTCGATCGAGTTCAAGGTCCGAGAATTGAGTCAAACAACATGCTCTAGCTGCTGCCCTCTTGCTAGCAGCTTAACATACACCACACCTCCCCTTACCCTACACCACAACACAACCCAAAACACATCTCCCCTGCTCCCTGCTTTTCCTCATCACCAACAGCAACATCAATTACAACCAGCAGCTCCCCTACTCCCAGCTCCTCAACACCACCAGCTCAAACACCAAACCACTCACCCATACACTCTCCGCAACCACCACACATCACAACACCAACAGCAACAGCAGCGATAACAACCATCAACAACACCAACATCGCACCTCCCCTGCTCCCTCAGCTCACAATCAATCCCACCACGCAACCCCACATCGCACCACCACAATCACACCCACAAACCAAACTCCCAATCGCACCGAAACCACCCAACATCACCAAACCGCAACAATTCGCAGCACCAGCCTCCAACCAAACCACCTCCAATTCTTCTCCATCAGCCACCGCCACAAATTTCAACCACCAGCCTTCGCAACCCACTCTATTTCAGCCACCTTCAATCACACCAATACACCAGCCACCACAACAACCAATTAAACCAACAATAACCACCCAAATCACCACCAAGTTACTTACCTCATAGCCGCGCAACTCATACCATCTCAAGCCCCAATTCGCGGCCGCGCAGCCCTGTCAGAAAGCGCACGAAATTGAGTCCAAAATCAGAGTCGAGGCAGAAGCTTTGCGCGACCTCTGCGCGACGTCTTCGCGGGCGCGTAAATGTGGGTTAATCACGAGCTTTTCACGTGATTTTTATGAAAATTGGACGGCCACGATTTCTTCAATTAATCCAAAGGCCGAGAATCTGGTGATGCTAGATGATTGTGGTTGATGAGCGGTGGTGATTGAGTGGTAATCGCTGATGATGATGGAGAATGAACGAAGATGATGATGCGTGATGTTGGATGAAGGTTCAGAGCAGCGAAATGAAAGAGAAGATCGTGGGTCTGAGGGAATTTGGGGGAATTATGGGTTTTTAATTTCTTTTATTTTATTTTTTTTCCCTTTTTCTATTTCCCTTTTCTTTTCTTTTGTTTTATTTTATTTTCTTTATTTTGTTTTCTTTTATTTATTTTATTTTATTTAGCCTTGTATAAAAATACCCTTTTGGGGTTATTTTCTAACTAACACTCAACAATTAATTTTAGATTAGATGAGATTAGTTTAGCCTTTATTTTCTCTCTCTTAGGGTTAGGAGTAGTTTAGAGAGAGAAAGATGGGATTTTTCATGGAGTTTTTGGGATTTTGAAGAAGCAAATTTGTGGATTTTTCCTCTCATAAATTCAATGAGTTTTCCTAACTTTCTCTCACCTTTATTGCTTTCATTTATTATTGTTTTTGCTTATTTATTTGTTTATTTGAGTAGATTAATTAGTTTAGTTGTTGATTCTTGCTTTTATTATTATTTTACCTTGTTTTCCATATTTTTGTTCATTATGTTAGTTTAGGTTTTGTTCTAGGGAAATGGATGAAGGTTATGTTAATTAATTTAATGATTGATTGTGGTTAGTATGAAATTGTTTCTTGATTATTGTGTATGGATGATGCTTTTATGGATTAGAATCTTTCTAGCTAATTGATTCTATGCTTTTAATTGGTTTTTCAATCAATTGTGCGAAAGTGAGTTGTTTGAGAACCCTAAATTCCTCCATATCTTTGCTAGGCTAGTTGCACGAGAGTGAATTAGTCTAGTAGGATTATTAACATGTTTAATTGCGCGAGAGTGAGTTAAATGTGTAAATCGTCCTAATTGAGGTCATTTTCATCTAATTGTTTGATGTTGTTGAATGCATTGATGTAATTGGATTCCACTTTCCCTAGTTTTAGTTATTTGCTCTTAGTAGTGTTTAATTGAACCTCTCTTACCTCACAAGCTTTCCTAGTAGTCTAATTAGCATAGATTGATACACTTAGTCCTTTTGGGTTCGACCCTTTACTTACCCCTATACTCGTATTAGGGTAGTTTAGGTATTATAAATTGTTAATTTGATTAGGGTTAGTAGACTAACGACACTATCTAACCTCGATCAGTGGGTAAGGGGTTAGAGGGAGGATACGTGTTTTAATCTGAACCGTCCGAATTAATCTAATTCTACGGATGAGATTGATTCTTATATAACTAAGGTTCTTATATAAGGATGGGTTCTTACCGGATCCCTCCTCTATATATATAATTTAATTATATCATTTTAGGTAGTTTTCCAGTAAGTTTTTTTGGCATTTTGGATCTTGAATAAAGCTCTTTCTATGTAACAGGTAATTTCCTCAACATTTAGTGGACTTTGTTTTTATGACATATCACAAATTGCGAGGATTAAAGTGGAACTTCTCTAATGAGTGAAGCCAAAAGCAATAAAGTTGTAATGAAGAAATTCATAAATTCTTTTAAAAATGTCAACCAGTTTAGATGCAAAAGTTTGAAGGCTATTACACACTCTCCTGGATGTTCCAAATCATATCACATGAAATGTCAAATTAGCTGACTTTTGATTTATGATTTCCAAAAATGTGAATGTTGTTTTGTTTACATTCTTCATATTGACACTACTGGGTTTTTGGAGAGGACAAAAGAGAAAGGCCCTGCTTCATTCAGCATTATGCAAACAAGGAAACATCTTATGAGGGCTTATGTAATTACATTGGTTCTTGATGGAGACGAGGTGAGCAATTGATTCTCTCTTACAATGCTACGTTTAAGGTTGACATTAGACAGTTTATTTAGATAAGAAGATTTTATATAATTTAGTTTAAATAATAAGGTAAACCATACCATAAATAATGTATAAAAGCAAAAGAGGTATTTAGAACTGCAACTACAACCAACCTGCATGAAATTTGTTTAGACAGGGTCTAAGTAGGTCAAAATTTCTTTTTTACCTATTTGATTGATTGATTTTAAACATGTTATTCTTTTAATTTCTTATTGATCTCAAATTGCAGGAACAAAGAAGCTAGAATTTTGGTGCTAAGTGACAAAGGAATAAACGCATCGTCAAATGTCTATCCCTAGATCAAATACAATTTATACAACCTAAACAAACCTAATACAAGTATAAAGTAAGCATAGGGGTTGAACCATAGGGAACGAGTATACACTACCAAATGCTATCAACAATTAAGCTAGTCCGCAATAAGAGATAATTAAACTAAAGTCTAAACACGCTAAGACAAGAAATAAAACACTAAGGGAAATGGTTTAGGTGAATTTTCACTCAAGCATGAATAGACATGAAATCGTTATTGAACGCGAATTAAGCATCACATATCAACGGTTTAAGTCACAATCTAACATCCTATCGGAGTCAATTGCTTTCTCGATTCATCAACAACCTACACTATTGTAGACACCCATTTGTGTCTCCCCAAAACCAAACCCAGTGATGAGTACCTTTCACGTCGAATCATAATCGAATGAAACGAAAGTGTGGAAAGGTTTAGTGTTGTGGAAAGTTTTATTTCTTTTCTCTTCTCTCTGTTTTTGAAAATATTATTTTAAGAAAACAGCCAATCCAGTTTGTTTGGTCCATGATATGGGTCCAATAGTGGTGTAGTTGGATGGGGCTTGCAAAGACCTTTCTAACGATATATTATAAGCCCAATTCCGATGAATATTGAGGAAGTTATGGCCAATTTACTAAACTGGGCCCGGTTTGAGCTTTATGTACGGCCCAATGATCTAGGGGAGGGCCTAATATGATTTATCATTCCTAATGCAATTAGGAATGGTCTTAATCTTCTAGAACATTCTAGAAGGTTCTTATCATTCTTAATTCAATTAGGATTCTTCAGAGTTTTAATTAGATCAAATAGCATTTTCGACTGAAATTATATTATTTTATCTTCCCGTACGGGAAATTTATCAGATTTTCGAAAACGCGTTGAATTCCAATTTGGCGTCCAACCCCAGGCCTTGGCTCCTGGAACCAGGATTGGCGCCAGATGCCAGCATTGGCGCCTGGCGCTAGCCACTGGTCCTGGCGCCAATGAGCCAGGGCTGACGCCAAGGTTGGGTTTCGGTCTTCAGACTCTGTTTTGATAAATTATCTTTTTTGGATGATTTTCTCTATAAATATCGTATCAAAAACTCCGTTTTGATGGATCATCGACACCTATAGTTCACCAATCCTCTTTATTCTTAAGTTTTCATCAACTCTCTTCATTCACAAATTATTCATCAATTACCATTCATTAATTCTCTTCATCCACAAACAATTCATCTCTTTTCATCAATTTTCAATAACATTAATTCTTTAGTATTCTTTTCTAAACTTTGTTTTTTCATACAAAATTCCGCATTCGCAAGATCTAGAAACACCTAGCCATATTCGAAGTTGCCTTCGCCCTAGACGTGAAAGGTTTTAATTTCTGAGGGTTTGGTCCCAAATCTCTCTTTACATTATTTAATTTAATTGTTTTGATTATTATTTTTCCTTGAAGTTACTAACGTGTGTATTTTGTTATTAGAAAGAGGTACGAGACATCCAAGTAAGTACTTTAATTGATTAATTTATTTATGATGTAGAATTCATGCTTAGATTGTTGTTTTGATTCCTAGTATCATGTCTAGGGTATCTTTAATATTAAGTATGATTAAAAGTACGATGCTTCCTATATTCTTCCTAATACTTATGATTGTTAATATCATGTTAGGACTAAAGATTTGATTTTTATTGGTTAGTGACATGCTGGGGTTTGTTATTAATCTTGTTAGTATCATGCCTAGGATCTTGCTATGTTTATTATGCTTTAACATGATTATAATTATAATTTATGGTTATCATGGTGATTGTGATTATTTTGATGATGATTATTTTATTAATGATGTTATTTATTTATTATGTTGCTTGACACATATTATTTCTTTATTGCTTGATCACCTTTTATTGAATGTTAAAGGGAATTGGTATTTGCAACCACGCTTAATAAGATAATTAATAATCTTGTTTAGGGTTAATTGTGATTATAATTCAAGTGATCTCCAATAATAGTTTATCTGTGCATTATATTCAACCAACATAGATTAAACAGGTTTAGGGTTAACCTATTGATTGCATGTTAATCAGAAAGCGCACATGAATACGATCAGAATAAAGTAGAGGCCTATTATTAGGGCAGGTTCAATCTCTTTTAGGTTGGATTTGTACCATCATCCCCGGACCCTTATTTGGTTCATGACCTTATGGAGTTGACAATCTCTTGGATCGTTAAGGGGTGTAACCTTCACCTCGTGAACGGTTTACAAGTTCCTTAAAAACTTGTTGGCGACTCTTTTGCTTTGTCTTCTTCCCTTTTGGACGCCACCGTACTTTAGTGTATGATCACAGTGGGGTTCAAGCTAGTGGGATTTTAAAGGCTTGAAACTATTCCCCACAACTATCGTCTTCAGTTGAGAAAATCAAGGTAATAATCCAGCAAAACTGTTCAATGGAAATTTTTAAGCCAAGCTATCGCTATAACCTAGGTCAATCCACCTAGTTATGACTAATGGTTGGCCACCCAAGAGAAACAACTAGTAAGATATGCAAAACAAAAACTTTAATCACAATCACAACAATTTTAATATCAAAGCATACTTGAACAAATTCCTTTAGTAAGAAAACTACTCACTAATCATGTTAAAAAAAATATCAATCATCAAATCAATAAGCATCAACATGATTAACAAGCAATACTAACAACTAAAACAATAATCAAAAGAAATCAAATAAAATAAACGAGAGAGAGTTAGAGATTCTCATTGATTGAAAATGAAAGTCTAAAAACAATTATTGGAGTCAAGGAGGAGTGTAAATACCTCTAAGTTCTCTACCCTTTGCATTCTTTATGCGTGTACCAACCTTAACTATTCATAAAACAAGGTTGGTACACACATAAAGCATGCAAAGGGTAGATTGATTGGCTCATTGATTGAAAAAGAAAACAGCCAATCCAGTTTGGTTTGGTCCATGGCAAGGATCCAATAATAGTGTATTTTGATGGGGCTTCAAAAGTGCTTTCCAACGATATATTATAAGCTCGATTCCGATGAATAATGAGGAAGTTATGGCCAAATTACTAAACTAGGTCCGGTTTGATCTTTATGTGCGGCCAAATGATCTAGAGGAGGGCCTAATATGGATTTATCATTCCTAATGCAATTTGAATTGATTTTAGTCTTCTTAATTCTTCTAGAAGGTTCTTTTCATTCATAATTCAATTAGCATTGATAATTGACTTTAGTTGACTTTTTAGAGTTTTAATCAGAATAAAAGAAGTGTTTTTAAGGAAAATACGATTTTGCCCTTTTGTACGGTTTAATTTTATCAAATCTAAGAAAACGCGTGAAATTAATTACTAGCGCTTGGCGCTAATGCTTGGCGCCTGGTGCTAATGCTTGGCGCCTGGCGCTAACCTATTTTATTCTCATCGAAACTCTGATTTGTTTTTCTATCTGTCCGGGTGAATTTCTCTATAAATAGCCTCTTAAAACCTCCGTTTTCAATCATCAATTTCCATCAACAACAATCATTTTTCTCATTTTCTCTAGTTTTCAATTTTCTCTCTCTAGCTTTTCGCATACAAAATTCCTCATTCACAAGATTTAGAAACACCTAGCCAAGTTCGAAGTTGCCTTCGCCCTAGACGTGAAAGGTTTTAATTTCTGAGGGTTTGGTCCCAAATCTCTATTTCAATTATTTAATTTAATTGTTTGATTTATTATTTTCTTTGATGTTACTAACGCGTGTATTTCGTTATTAGAAAGAGATACGAGGCATCCAAGTAAGTGCTTTAATTTGTTTATTGATACGATGATATAGAGGTCATGTCTAGGTTATTATTATGATTCCTAGTGTCATGTTAGGGCGTTTTTATCTTCCTAGTATCATGTTTAGGGTAATAACTATACTTCTAATATCAAATATGACAATTGTGATTCCTGCGATGCCTTTTATTTCTTCCTAATAGCATGTTAGTATCATGTTAGGGTTAAATATTTGATCTTTGATGCTTAGTGACATGATAGGGTTTGTTATTAATCTTGTTAGTATGATGCCTAGGATCTTGCTTTTGTTATGCTTTAACATGATTATAATATTTTTATTATGATTATAATTATTTGGATGATTATGATTTTTTTCATGATTAATTTTTATGATTATTATCATGTTGCTTGATTTATTGTTAATGCTTGATCACGCCTTTTATGCATGTTTAAAGGGAATTTGTACTTGTAACCATGCTTAATAAGATAATTAATAATCTTATTCAGGGTTAATTTGATTATAATTCAAGTGATCATCAATAATAGTTTTATTTGTGCATTAATATTCAACCAACATAGATAAGTAGGTTTAAGGTTAATCCTAATGATTGCATGTTAGTCAGAAAGCGCACATGGATACGATCAGAATAAAGTAAAGGCCTATTATTAGGGCAGGTTCAATCTCTTTTAGGTTGGATTTGTACCTTCATCACCAAACTATCATTCATGGTTCCAGACCTATTGGAGTTGACGATCTCTTGGATCGTTAAGGGGTGTAACCTTCACCTCGTGAACGGTTTACAAGTTCCTAAAACTTGTTGGCGCTCTATCTTCTTTCCCTTTGGACGTCACCGTACTTTAGTGTATGATCACAATGGGGTTCAAGTTTGGGGTAATGCTTGAAATATTTCCTACAGTTTTTGGCGACTCCACTAGGGAGGATTTCTATTTTAATTCGTGAAATTTATCTCGGCAATGATTTAGAATGAGTGGATGAGACTCGAAAAGTTCTAAGTAGTTCATGTGCATAATTTTGATTAACATTATTGTCATATGCATAAAAAATATCTCATTGGAAAGACCATCCGTAATGAGTTAAAAACATAGGATTTTTACACGTAGGAAATTTGAGGAATATCTTTCACAACAAGGATCGAAATAATGCTGCGCGAAAATTTTATCGAGCACAGAAAGCTGCTGAGGCATGTAGGAACTAGCGTCAGAAAAAAGAGTCTAGCGCTACTAATTTCACTCTGGGGCCAGGCGATAGCTTTCGTCGCCAGGCGTCAAGGCCAAAGTGCTGGCGCCGGCCTCTGTTTGCTGGTGCCAAGTTCTTCCAATGCCGAGAAAGAAATATGCGTTCTAATGTCGACCAGTTTTTAGCACTGTTTGCTCGATCCTACTTCTTGATTGAGTTTTTCTCACTTTTCTGAAACCCATAATAACCCTCTGGGAATTCATGCTCCTTCTACCTGATTGAACGCTCTCTGCAACAAAGGGTACATCCGAGAATGTTGAATTCACCAAACCATGGAAGCGAGTTTTTCTTAACTCGCGGTGTCCCATCCACTCTCGCCAACCATTCACGGTTAGGCTTCCGCGTGGTGCATCTGGACAATTAACCATGGAACCTCTTTGACTAACCCATATCCCGAACTTTAGAGAGCTAGAGCCATGGTTAGGTTGCAAACTCATTGCATCATATCGTGCCTACTTGACTAATTGTGCATTTTTTGTTGTGTATACTCTATGTATTTTTCCTTACCGTTTGTTTGACTTGTGTTAAGACTAAATAAACTAATTAATGACTTAAGGAACTTTGCTTAATTAATTAATTTATTTGAGTAATTAAAGTCTAATAATTTAATCGGATCTGACTTAGTACAACATTAGGCATACCCCGTAGAGTAATAATACCGAAAGCAGTTCCGGGTCGACGTTCCAGCAATGGCACCGAGATTTAAACTGCAGCGCCACTCTGGAGAGTGTAGCGCCTGGCGACAATCCTGTCGTCTGGCGCTAAAATGCAAAGAGAGGCGCCAGTCCTGTCGTTTTGGCGACAATTCGGTTTATTGCTCGAGTCATCACTTTGTGTCTAATTGAACAATTTGCTAATCAATTCGGTTAGTTTTTACTGATAATAATACCGTGTCAAGTCCTTAATCGAGTCTAGGCAGTAAGTCCCGGTCTTACACAAGAGTCAAAGCATGTCACTTGCACTCACCATGTAAAGCACACACTAATATGTATACACTCTTTGACCATGTCTAAAAGAGTCTTGTATGCGCGTATTTTCCGTCATTTTTTTTAAGGGGGTAAGTCGGATATTAATCCTCCAATTAAATCGCTTGTTTGAACCCTGTACTTAATTTCCAAAAATAAACACCTTATTTTTGCAAAAAATATGCACCCTATTTTTGCTTTTTTCTTTTGCTAAACCCGTAAAGTCAAAGTCAATTTGAGTCAAGTCATTAAAACAAAATGGTTTAATTTACAGCGCATAGTAATGAAAGGAAGGGCGTTTGATCAAAGACAACCTTTTTTATTCAAGTTCAACTTTTTGACAAACCAATTGCTCGAAAAAGCAAATATAAGAAGATAATGGCAATTCAAGAGGAAGTTAATGAACTCAGGAACCAATTGATTACTGTGACTGAGACGTTGAAGGTTTTAACCCTCTAAATCGATGATCCTGTGAAGCAACAACAAATGGACCTCATGCAAGAAAGCTTGAGCAAGTTGTCTAGTGACTACAAGTTTCAAGGCATTAGCTCACAAGGGGTCTCGGTGGACAAGAATCTTCTTCCGCAGAAGTTCAATGCCAACGACATCCCAAAATTCAAAGCAACTGACAACACTTACTTTCATCTAAGAGCTTTTGAAACAATAATGAGTATTAAGGGTATTGACAAGAAGGTGTTTCCCTCTTTGTTTTCCCTATCTCTTGAAACCGTTTGCCAACAATAGTTCTTCTCTCTTGAGAAAGAAAGAACCTCTACTTGGGAGTCAATGTAAACGCTTTCATTGATAGGTACAAGTGTAACATTCAAGTTGAAACTGACTATAGGGAACTAGAAATTCTCAAGCAGAAAGAGAATGAAGGTTTCACTTCTTTCTTCAACAAATGGAGAGAAACCTTTGCTAAGATGATTGAAGTACCAAGCGAGAAGGAATCTGTGAGGTTGTTCATCAAGAACCTTCAAGAGAAGTACTCCAAGCATCTCAAGTACTAAAATATTCTCCATACCTTCAAGGCCGTCTATGACATTGGAATTAATATTGAAGACGACCTGGCTAAGCTGAAAGCTGCTAACAGTAACTCTAGCAGTGGCTGGAAAGGTAAGAAGAACGACAATCCTTCTTCTTCCAAAACCACCGACTCAAACAATGTTAGCGCCTTTAATTTAAGTGAAGCCCTTGATATGAATAACCAAGGACAAAAGAAACCATTTAGGAAGAACTTTACTCCTATAGGTATGAGTTATGACACCGCATTTGACCGACTAAATGCAAAAGGTCTTATAATCCTATTGGACCATTTAGGGACCCACCAGTCAAGAAGAGAACAACTAACTGGAACCCCAATGCACATTGCAAATATCACCAAGGTAGGGGTCATCTCACTGAAAATTGTTGGAAGCTTAAAGAAGCTATCCAAGATTTAATTGATAACAACA
Organism: Chenopodium album; assembly: GCF_948465745.1. Classification (NCBI taxonomy): domain Eukaryota; kingdom Viridiplantae; phylum Streptophyta; class Magnoliopsida; order Caryophyllales; family Amaranthaceae; genus Chenopodium; species Chenopodium album. Next base: position 38,500,961 of record NC_137841.1, on the reverse strand, counting down.
AACTGCCATTGCCTCCTGCCAGTAAGAAGCTATGCATTGACAATGCACCTCTCGCTCATTCCTTAGCCATCTCTAATGAAGAAAATGAGGTTAATCCCTCATCTCTCATCAAACCTATTGAAGAAATTCATGCTATCGAAGAAGAGGAGGATATCTTTTTCAATGCCATGGATGACTTTCCTGAACCAGCAAGCAAAGAGGATGTGCGGCTGCTTATATGGTCCATGTAGGAGGGATCAATCTTGCTACGTGAAGCTCTCTAAGTTGCAAAGAAACAATTAGAGGAGCTTCAGAAAAAGTGTGATAAGGTTCCACCCACGAAGAAGAAACCCTTTTCTCTACAAGTAATTGGCAGACCCAAGAAGGGTAATAAACTCTATACTCCAATTGGGACATCCTACACTAAAATGTTCAAAACGCTCTCCGAGAGTGGCAAGGTCAAACCTCTTGAACCGAGACCATTTGAATCGCTAAAAAGGACAAATAGGTTCTACTGTCAATACCATCAATTAGCGGGTCACACTATTGAAAACTGTTTTAAATTTAAAGATTTAATTCAGAAAATGATTTATGATAACAAGCTAGTCCAAATTCCACAAGAAGAAGACATTAGCATCAATGGGGTTTGGGACAACGATGATGAAGACGTCTATCTAAAGGATATGGTAAAACCTCCTTTTTCAGTCAAATACCCATTAAGAGATTTTTGGGATGAAGAACATTCATCTATAGACGTCCTCACAAGATCAGGGAGAATGCAACCTCCCGTTTCAACACAACCTATGCAAACTACGCAGCAAGTTCCCATACCTATCATAGAAGACAATGATATTGTGAAACAGTTCAAGAAAACCAAGGTTGATATGAATGTATGGAAGCTTCTAGAAACATCCCGAGAACATAGGTTGGCAGTAATAAATGCCTTGGATAAGTGATAAGTGACTTTTATGTCACTTTTAGGGTGTTTATTGAGTCGTATTCCGGCTTACTTTCCAATAATTTCACCCTTTTTATCCTTTATTTCTATTATTTTATTATTCTTGTCTTTTATTCTTTATTTTGAGTATTTTTGTAATTTTCTATAGTTTTTAGTTTATTTTCGTGTTTTATTTTATTTTTCTTTCTTTTAATGTTTGTAGTTTAAGTCGTTAGTTTATATTTTTAATAATTTCTCTTTTTATCTCATTTTCTTATTTATTTTAGTTTCGTATTTTATTTTATTTCTTTTCATTTAATTTTATTATTTCTTTAGTTTTAGCATTTTATTTTATTTTATTTTACTTTATTTATCTTATTTTATTTTACTTTATTTTATTTATTTTATTTTATTTTCTATTTCACCCTCGTGTTGTTTTTGGTTGTAGGCGCTCCGGGTTTCAAAGTCAAGTTTGTGTTCGGGGTCCAAGGTTCGAGCAAACTTCACAATGCCCCTAACCGATCTAGCTGCTGCCCACCTCTTAACCTACACCACACCATCCCTTAACCTCCACCACACCATCTCCCCTGCTCCAACACACACAACATCACTTCCCCTGCTCCCTGCTCTCCCAATCCACCACCAGCCCTCACAACAAAGCTGCCCACTCACACCATTCCCATTTCACCACCAGCCCTCACAACACCACCCAACAACCGTCAACAACACCAACACCATCAGCCATCTCCAATTAAACCACCAGCCACAATCCCCTGCTTCCACCAACGCGCAACCCCACAATAACACCAACAACGCAACCAATCGCAACTTACAACCACCCACCACCACTCACGCGCAACCACTGTTGCGCTGCACCTATCACCAAACACAAACCTGAACAGCAGCGACAACAATCTGCAATTCGCAGCACCAGCCACCAATTTCAACCACCAGCCTTCGCAACCCACTCAATTTCAGCCACCTTCAATCACACCAATTTCCAGCCACCGCAACCAATTCACCCAAGCAAACCCCAACACCTCCAATCACCACAACGTCAACCACCAATTCACAGAAACACCAGCAGCAACTCGCAACAATTGCAACAACACTTACCTCCGCGGCCGCGCACCCCTGTCAGAAAGCGCACACGATTGGAGTCCAAATTCAGAGTCGAGGCAGAAGCTATGCGCGACCTCTGCGCGGTGTCTTCGCGGGCGCGCATTCGTGGGTCAATCACGAGCTTTTCACGTGATTTTTAATGAGAATTGAACGGCTTTGATTGATGCTTGATTGATGACGATGAGGATTGACGGTGGTGATTGAGTGATGATTGATGATGCGTGATGGTGATGATGGAAAGAAAATCAGAGCAGCCAAGATCGAAAGGGGAAAGAAAGGGGGAAGCTGATCGTTTCGTGGGTTTGGGGAAATTGTGGGTTTTGTTTTCTGTTTTCCTTTTTCTTTTCATTTTCTTTTATTTCATTTTATTTTTAGTTTAGTTTTATTTTTGGTTTTTAAGTTTAGTTATTTTAATTATTTTAGTTAGTTTTTATTTCTTTTTAGTTTTCTCTTTTACTTTATTTTATTTTAGCCTTGTATTATAAATACTCCTTTGGGGTTATGTTCTAAAAACTTTTCACTCAACAATTAATTTTAGATTAGATTAGATTAGTTTAGCCTTTATTTTCTCTCTCTTAGGGTTAGGAGTAGTTTAGAGAGAGAAAGATGGGATTTTTCATGGAGTTTTTGGGATTTTGAAGAAGCAAATTTGTGGATTTTTCCTCTCATAAATTCAATGAGTTTTCCTAACTTTCTCTCACCTTTATTGCTTTCATTTATTATTGTTTTTGCTTATTTATTTGTTTATTTGAGTAGATTAATTAGTTTAGTTGTTGATTCTTGCTTTTATTATTATTTTACCTTGTTTTCCATATTTTTGTTCATTATGTTAGTTTAGGTTTTGTTCTAGGGAAATGGATGAAGGTTATGTTAATTAATTTAATGATTGATTGTGGTTAGTATGAAATTGTTTCTTGATTATTGTGTATGGATGATGCTTTTATGGATTAGAATCTTTCTAGCTAATTGATTCTATGCTTTTAATTGTGTTTTCAATCAATTGTGCGAAAGTGAGTTGTTTGAGAACCCTAAATTCCTCCATATCTTTGCTAGGCTAGTTGCACGAGAGTGGATTAGTCTAGTAGGATTATTAACATGTTTAATTGCGCGAGAGTGAGTTAAATGTGTAAATCGTCCTAATTGAGGTCATTTTCATCTAATTGTTTGATGTTGTTGAATGCATTGATGTAATTGGATTCCACTTTCCCTAGTTTTAGTTATTTGCTCTTAGTAGTGTTTAATTGAACCTCTCTTACCTCACAAGCTTTCCTAGTAGTCTAATTAGCATAGATTGATACACTTAGTCCTTTTGGGTTCGACCCTTTACTTACCCCTATACTCGTATTAGGGTAGTTTAGGTATTATAAATTGTTAATTTGATTAGGGTTAGTAGACTAACGACACTATCTAACCTCGATCAAATTTTGGCGCCGTTGCCGGGGACTAAGGCGTTCATTAGTTTGTGTTGAATAGATTAGCTAGGTTCTTGTATATAATTTGAATTTTGTTTGCTTTTCTTTGTTCTTTGTATAAAAATGGCATGCTTATCTTTTCCTCAATTTGATGGTGAACCCTTCTATGCTTACTTTGAAAGACTTGATGGTTTTCTTAGTTACCATGGGTGTTCTCTTAGTGATGCTTGTGGTATAGCTTATTGGGGCATGAATGAGTATACTAGGGGAATGGTTGAGGACATGAATAATGGTAGATTTTTTCATTTGTCTATGCATGATGCGTGGGATTTCTTCACATGGCTTGCTAAGGATTCTTTAGATAGAGAATCTCATGTTTCTTACTTTGATTCTCAATGCCAAGATTCTTTTAATTTTTGCATGAATTCTCTTGATACTTCTTATGTGCCTAGTGATAATCCAAGTATGCAAATTGACACCTTTCCCCCTTATGCTCATTTTGATGAGGTTTGTGCTAATTTTGATAATGTGCAATTTGACTTTGATCATGAACCTCAACCCAATAACATTGAAGCCCAAATTCTTTCTCAAATGCAATATCTCACCCAACAACTCCAAGAGCTTCAAGAGGAACAAAAATTGAGAGAAGTGAGGCTTGCCCAAGTGATGAGTGCTTTGGTTGATGTAAATGGATGTGAGGCACCTCATTTGGAGTGTGAGAGTGTTTTTGAGAATGATGTGGGCCAAGGGTGTGAAGTTGAGGGGAGGTTTTCTTGTGATGAGGGGATTTTTGAGGATTTTGATCCTTTTCATTCCCCATTTGAGCTTGAATGCCATCCTTCCCCTTATTTACCCCCTTTGAGAGCTTCCCCTGGTGAGGATGTGAGTGAGCCATCTTCAATTTTGAATGAGGGATATCATGAGGATGATGATGATGAGTTTGAGAAATCAAGAGAGATTGAGAGTCCCTTGAGTGATGGTGGAAGAGTTTCTAATGAAGAAAATATCGATTTTGAGGTTTCCAACCCCCTTCCCCATCTTGATGAGTCTACCTTGCATGTTTGTGACCCTTCTATCCATGAGTCTTTGGACTCATTTGAGGTTATAACTAGTGTGTTCATTGAAGGTGTAACAAATCATTATAGCCTCTTGAAAGAGTTCATTGGCATTGCTTCATGGGAAAGGGATGAATTTGAGAGAAACCTTTATCCTTTCATGCATGGTTTAGAGACTCTAGGCTTTGAGGATCTTGAGGGAGTTGTTGTTCATCGTTGTGATAGAGAGGAGGATGAGGTTGTTTCTATTGGAGAGTTTTTGTTTGAGGGAGATGAGAGTCAAGAGTATTCTTTTGAGGATTCAATGATTGATTTTCATACCCTCATTGGTGATGTGAGGCTTTGTGAGATCATTGTTTCTCCTCCCCTTCCTCATGTCCCTTTCTCAAGGAAATTTGACCACATCCCCTACTATCCTATTTTCCTCCCCTCTTTTGTCAAAGAGCCTAATGAGGACCCTCTCTTGTTTGATGAGACTTTTCCTTCTCATCCTCCCATTATTGAGGAAATGGATGATTATGCCACCCAAAAAGATTTTGAGGAGGTTTTGCCTTTTTATTCTTTTCCTTACTTTTCTTCTTCTTCCTCTTCTTATTTTCTTGATTTTTCTTTTGATTTTTCTTCTTTCTTTTGGCATCTTCCTCCTCATTTACGTGCAATAATCTTGTTGCACGTCCTCCTCCCGTCATTTGCCTACTTGTTATCATATGAGATGTGTAGTAGTGCATTTGATAAGCTCTTGCGTTCGTTGCAATATTATTTACTAGAGCGGTCTCGCTTGGACGTTAAACAAGCCTTTCTCGGGAAGTAACCCGAGGCTTTTATTGCTTTCATTTTCTTTTCTTTTTAGATTAGATTTTCTCTCATGGAAATGTTTGTGTGTCCTTTTGCTAGGTACATGACTTGATATACACTAATGCATTGGTTTGGATCAAGAATCAAGGAAGTTTGATGCCTATTTTTGCTAGCATATGGAAATCGAGATTCAATTCAAGAGGAAATCGGCTTTGAAAGGTTAAATTGGTTCATTTGCGGGAAGTTACACCCACCAATATCCGGTAACATCTTTCTTAGCTCTTTCTCTAATGGTTGGTAACTCGTTGGACATGTGTTGGTTTGTTGGGTTGATTTCTTTCTTTTCCCCTCCCATGTTTTATATGGTTTATGTTTGAGTATATTGTCTCATTCAAGCTTGGGGGAGGGTATCCTATCATGTTTGGTGGGATGTTGATTCGTTTATGCCATGCACTTGAGTATATGCATTTTCATGTCTTTTCTTATATTTTGAAAAGTCCAAAAAGATTTTTGTTTACTTTCAAGGTAATTTTGGCAAAATGTGTTTTGTTTGTTCTTATTTTGGACATTTTGTTTTGGAATTGCATTTCTTGAATGTTTTTTTCTTCCTAAGTGGTGAATGTATGCACGGTTTGAGAGTGTCATTGGTTGACTCTAGGATACTATATGCTAAGGTAGCCGGTTTAAGAACTTTTAGGGGTCCATGAAGCCTTAGTTCACGGGAATGTGGTAAGATGGAGTTGCTCTGTATAGTGGATTTGAAACCCTTGGTTGGTATTTGTTTGGTTGTAATCCCTTGTGAGCTTCATTTGTTCTATCCTTCATCACCTTGTTGAGCGGCTATTTAGGATCCTTGACTATGCATGTCTTAATCCTTGTTTTGACCTCTAGCTCCCAAGATCGTGACCGAGCCACTCTAGGGGAGGAAAATGGCACCTTTTCTCATTTTTCTTTATCTTCTTTTTATTTTGTTACAAATTTGATTTTCTATTTTGCATCAACCTACTTATTAACCAATTTGAGCCTAATGTTTCCCGCTCTTGTTTAAACCGCATTACAAACCCAATGGCCTATGTTTACCAACCCTTTTAGTTAGTGAAGCATAGGCATGTGAGCTTTGAGTTTTGAGAGTGTTGTTCATGAGCAAGAAAACTTTGTGAATTGGTTTAAGTACGGTATTGAAAGTTGAGCTTGAAAAGAAAATGCAAGAAAAGTTTGAGAAGAAAGATGCAATTCAAGAAAATCAAAGGAAGTTTCAAGAAAAAGCCGTCCATAGTTAAAAAAAAGGCGAGGACATCAAATAAGAGCTAAAAAAAAAAAAAAAAAAAAAAAACACAAATATATTTTAGTTTGGTTTCGTTTTCTACCCTAGTTTAAGCATTGAGGACAATGCTTCGTTCAAGCTTGGGGGGGGGGGAGCGTTCCTTCTTTTTTTTTTGTATATATTGTGTGTTAGTGTTGAGTAAGCTTGGGGGAGATGGCATTATTGGTATATTTGTTTGATATTTTGTGACTTCTTGAGTTTGTTTTTGAGAGTAGGCCACTCTTTTGCTTCACTTAGGAAATATCACCAAAATTTTCAAATTTGTACCCCGCCTTAACCCTTAGCCTTATGTTACAACCAAATAAAAGACCCTTAGACTTTAGTGGGGTTAAGTCAAAGAACGGTGGAGGGAGATAGATCTCAAACCTATGGAGAGAGTATGCATAGTTGAGATGTCGGGATTACCTTCTCAAAGTTTTTCATTTCTTTATCTTTTTCCGGTTCCTTCGTGGAATCATGAGAAGCTAGCTTAAGGGTTGATTTGAAGCTAGTGGAGAGAACGCGGCCCGATTGGTTGGGGCTAGGGCGGATTGAGTCCTCATTAGTTCTCTATGCTTAGCATATGTTATGTTTCAATCAACCATTGACATCTTAGAACGTGCATACATTTGTCTATTTAGAAAGGTTCGCATTCATTGGTGTTTGTTCCTATCTCTTGTCCAAATATGAACTTGTGTTTTTCTTTCTCGTTTTATGTTCCTTTTTCTTTTCTTTTTATTGCCGTGCCTTGGTTTTTATTTAGAGTTGTGGGTTAAACTCTTAGGACACCCTCACGAGAGCACACTCGTCCTCTAGGGCGATCTAGGGGTTTAAAGGGCTTGTCATTAGTTGCTAAAAGTGACCGTGATTCCTACGAAAGTGAGTTAGTGTACATTCTTGTCTCTTTTAGTGTTCTAGCTTTGCTTGAATAAATCATTCTCCTTCTCCCGTGTTTCATGTCAATTTGCTCGAGGACGAGCAAAAGGTAAGCTTGGGGGAGTTTGATAAGTGACTTTTATGTCACTTTTAGGGTGTTTATTGAGTCGTATTCCGGCTTACTTTCCAATAATTTCACCCTTTTTATCCTTTATTTCTATTATTTTATTATTCTTGTCTTTTATTCTTTATTTTGAGTATTTTTGTAATTTTCTATAGTTTTTAGTTTATTTTCGTGTTTTATTTTATTTTTCTTTCTTTTAATGTTTGTAGTTTAAGTCGTTAGTTTATATTTTTAATAATTTCTCTTTTTATCTCATTTTCTTATTTATTTTAGTTTCGTATTTTATTTTATTTCTTTTCATTTAATTTTATTATTTCTTTAGTTTTAGCATTTTATTTTATTTTATTTTACTTTATTTATCTTATTTTATTTTACTTTATTTTATTTATTTTATTTTATTTTCTATTTCACCCTCGTGTTGTTTTTGGTTGTAGGCGCTCCGGGTTTCAAAGTCAAGTTTGTGTTCGGGGTCCAAGGTTCGAGCAAACTTCACAATGCCCCTAACCGATCTAGCTGCTGCCCACCTCTTAACCTACACCACACCATCCCTTAACCTCCACCACACCATCTCCCCTGCTCCAACACACACAACATCACTTCCCCTGCTCCCTGCTCTCCCAATCCACCACCAGCCCTCACAGCAAAGCTGCCCACTCACACCATTCCCATTTCACCACCAGCCCTCACAACACCACCCAACAACCGTCAACAACACCAACACCATCAGCCATCTCCAATTAAACCACCAACCACAATCCCCTGCTTCCACCAACGCGCAACCCCACAATAACACCAACAACGCAACCAATCGCAACTTACAACCACCCACCACCACTCACGCGCAACCACTGTTGCGCTGCACCTATCACCAAACACAAACCTGAACAGCAGCGACAACAATCTGCAATTCGCAGCACCAGCCACCAATTTCAACCACCAGCCTTCGCAACCCACTCAATTTCAGCCACCTTCAATCACACCAATTTCCAGCCACCGCAACCAATTCACCCAAGCAAACCCCAACACCTCCAATCACCACAACGTCAACCACCAATTCACAGAAACACCAGCAGCAACCCGCAACAATTGCAGCAACACTTACCTCCGCGGCCGCGCACCCCTGTCAGAAAGCGCACACGATTGGAGTCCAAATTCAGAGTCGAGGCAGAAGCTATGCGCGACCTCTGCGAGGTGTCTTCGCGGGCGCGCATTCGTGGGTCAATCACGAGCTTTTCACGTGATTTTTAATGAGAATTGAACGGCTTTGATTGATGCTTGATTGATGACGATGAGGATAGACGGTGGTGATTGAGTGATGATTGATGATGCGGGATGGTGATGATGGAAAGAAAATCAGAGCAGCCAAGATCGAAAGGGGAAAGAAAGGGGGAAGCTGATCGTTTCGTGGGTTTGGGGAAATTGTGGGTTTTGTTTTCTGTTTTCCTTTTTCTTTTCATTTTCTTTTATTTCATTTTATTTTTAGTTTAGTTTTATTTTTGGTTTTTAAGTTTAGTTATTTTAATTATTTTAGTTAGTTTTTATTTCTTTTTAGTTTTCTCTTTTACTTTATTTTATTTTAGCCTTGTATTATAAATACTCCTTTGGGGTTATGTTCTAAAAACTTTTCACTCAACAATTAATTTTAGATTAGATTAGATTAGTTTAGCCTTTATTTTCTCTCTCTTAGGGTTAGGAGTAGTTTAGAGAGAGAAAGATGGGATTTTTCATGGAGTTTTTGGGATTTTGAAGAAGCAAATTTGTGGATTTTTCCTCTCATAAATTCAATGAGTTTTCCTAACTTTCTCTCACCTTTATTGCTTTCATTTATTATTGTTTTTGCTTATTTATTTGTTTATTTGAGTAGATTAATTAGTTTAGTTGTTGATTCTTGCTTTTATTATTATTTTACCTTGTTTTCCATATTTTTGTTCATTATGTTAGTTTAGGTTTTGTTCTAGGGAAATGGATGAAGGTTATGTTAATTAATTTATTGATTGATTGTGGTTAGTATGAAATTGTTTCTTGATTATTGTGTATGGATGATGCTTTTATGGATTAGAATCTTTCTAGCTAATTGATTCTATGCTTTTAATTGTGTTTTCAATCAATTGTGCGAAAGTGAGTTGTTTGAGAACCCTAAATTCCTCCATATCTTTGCTAGGCTGGTTGCACGAGAGTGAATTAGTCTAGTAGGATTATTAACATGTTTAATTGCGCGAGAGTGAGTTAAATGTGTAAATCGTCCTAATTGAGGTCATTTTCATCTAATTGTTTGATGTTGTTGAATGCATTGATGTAATTGGATTCCACTTTCCCTAGTTTTAGTTATTTGCTCTTAGTAGTGTTTAATTGAACCTCTCTTACCTCACAAGCTTTCCTAGTAGTCTAATTAGCATAGATTGATACACTTAGTCCTTTTGGGTTCGACCCTTTACTTACCCCTATACTCGTATTAGGGTAGTTTAGGTATTATAAATTGTTAATTTGATTAGGGTTAGTAGACTAACGACACTATCTAACCTCGATCAATAAGATAGGGATAGATTCTGACACCACTCCTGAGGGGTTGGCTAACTTCCTTACGAGTGATCTTCCTAGTCCTATCAACTTGATTACGTTTTCTGACAAAGATTTACCTCTAGAAGGTGACAAGCATTATAAGGCACTAAACCTCACAGTAGTTAGCAAGAGAATGAACGTCCCTATCACTCTTGTAGACAATGTATCGACAATTAATTTCTGTCCACTCATAACTGCAAGGATGCTAGGCATAGGGATGAAGACTTAACCCCGTCAACACAAGGAATAAGAGCTTATGACAACACTCATCGTCAAGCTCTTGGCAAGATTACCATGAATATAACGGCAGGAGCGATAGAACATGCTACTACATTTCAAGTGGTAGATATCAAAGCTTCATTTAACTTACTGTTGGGACGCCCTTGGCTTCATGACCTAAAGGCCGTCCCTTAATCTCTCCACCAACAAGTAAAGGCCATAGTTGGAGGAATTCCTATTACGATTGATGCTTCACCCATGAGGATTAAATCTATAGAAAATCCAATCATTAATGTGGAGCACGATGAAGACGATGAAGATTTGTGGGGCTTTAATGAAGAGGTCACCTTAATCGAGGAAGATGAAAGAACCCCTCTCTTCCACGACCCCCACTCCAATATGACAGTAAACGCTATTCTAAAGAAACAAGGGCATTTTTCTGGAATGACTCTAGGAAAGAAGAAAGGAATAGCAAAATCGCTGGAATTACCTGGCCTCCCTAAATTAGATACTTTCGGACTTGGTTTCGAACCGACTCATGAAGATCTCAAGCGAGCCCAGGAAAAGTCTAAGGCTCGTAGGAACGCTTGCATCCAAAAGAAAGCAATCCCAATGGATCAATTATCCTCTTACTCTCATTAGACAATTCATAAAAGAAGGAGAGGACTATCCGTGCTACGAAATTTCCGAAACTTTTGTTGTAAATGGCATAAGGCAACCGAGATTTGAAATTTTCCTAGATTGCTATTTTCTAGATGAAAGCCCAACTCCTATCCACAAGGAGAAAGCACCCCCATGCTTTGAATTTAATGTCATGGGATTACTATTTGGGCGAGAAAAAGATGATCCGAAGTATGTAGAAGATAACTCCTCGCTCATCCAAACGGTCCTACAAAGCGAAAACTTTGACCCCTCAAAGCTCATCACTCCAGCATAAGGATCACTACAAGGGTGGCGCAAGACAATCAAGGTGACAACCCCAAGTGGAAGGAGAATCTCCATAACGACAGGGCAAGGACCGATGTTCGAAGAGTCGCCTAAGTCAGAGTCAGAGTCAGAGTCTTTTCCTGTAGAGTCATCTAAGTCCTTAGCTGTAGCACCCCCTTTCTCTATCTCTTCCCCTAGGAAAATTAGCAATCAAGTCCCTAAGGACATATCTCTTTTTGATGTAATGATTTCTGAGTTCGATAATATGTCTTCTTCTGCTTACTCCTCATGCTTTTCTTTAATCCAAGATGACGAGCATTGCTTAACTAACAATGAAAATGACAAAGAATTTATTAAAGCAATGGAAACACTTGAAAATAAAATACCGATAATTGAGGAAACCGAGACGGTTGATATCTCAAATGATTCAACCATTAAAAGAGAATTTAAAATCGGATTAACACTTAATGAACAAGGAAGAACCGATTTAATCAATCTACTTAAAGAATATATCGATGTATTTGCTTGGTCATATGAAGATATGGTAGGTATTAATAGAGAAATAGCTCAACACACTATACCGCTAATTCCTGGAATGAAATCTGTAAAACAAAAGCTACGTCGAATGAAACCCGACATAGCTCTTAAAATAAAAGAAGAAGTTCAAAAACAAATAACTGCAGGTTTTATCAGGGTATTCAAATACCCCGAATGGGTGGACAACGTCGTCCCAGTTTCGAAAAAGGATGGAAGGGTAAGAATGTGTGTCGACTATCGAGATCTAAATAAGGCAAGTCCAAAGGACGACTTCCCTTTGCCACACATTGATATTATGGTAGATAATACAGCAAATCATGCACTTCTCTCGTTCATGGATGGATGCGCGGGGTACAATCAAATTCTCACGGCAAAAGAAGACATGGAGAAAACAACCTTCATAACACCATGGGGTACTTACTGCTACACAGTAATACCATTTGGGTTGAAAAACGCGAGTGCTACTTACCAAAGAGCAGCGACTGCCTTACTCCAAGACATGATGCACAAAGAAGTTGAAGTATATGTGGGCTATATGATTTTGAAGTCAAAAGAACGCCCAGGCCATCAAGTACCCTTGAGAAAATTCTTCAAAAGGCTAATAAAATACAACATGAGGTTGAATCCATCCAAGTGTACTTTTGGAGTCACCTCAGTCAAGCTTTTGGGTTATGTCATAAGATCTAGAGGAATAGAGATAGAACCAACCAAGATCAAGGCAATCATGTCAATGCCACCGCCCAAAATCGAGAAACAAATTCGAGGATTTATTGGCCGGTTGCAATACATAAGTAGGATCATATCAAAATTGACAACAAAATGTGAACCAATATTCAAGAAGCTTAAAAAGAATGTACCAGTAATATGGGAGGATGAGTGTCAAAAAGCCTTTGAAAAGATCAAAGCCTATCTCGCAAATCCTCCCGTATTAGCACCAGCACTTCCAGGAATACCTCTTAGGTTGTACCTAACAGTCACCAAAGAAACAATGGGAGCCATGCTTACACAAGAAGTAGAAGGTAAAGAAAATGCAATCTACTATCTAAGTAAAATGATGCTCGAGTATGAAGTACACTATACACTACTTGAGAAATCGTGCCTCGCATTGGTGTGGACCACAACTAAGTTAAGACATTACATGCTCGTGCATACAGTCTTTGTAGTTTCTCGAATGGATCCGCTAAAGTATTTATTTGAGAAATCTACACTCTATGGGCTCATATCAAGATGGATAGTCAACTTAGCCTAGTTCGACGTAAGATTCATGCCTCAAAAAGCTATCAAAGGATCTTTGGTCTCAGATTTTCTAGCGGACTTCCCAATAGAAGATTCAACGCCAATACACGATAATGAATTTCAAGACGAAGACTTAATGGTCACAGAAGACGATACTTGGACCTTATACTTCGATGGAACCTCAAACCAAAAGGGATGTGGCGTTGGAGTATTACTAGTATCACCTAAAGAAGAGCATGTTCCAATCTCCATAAATCTAGATTTCGACGTTACCAACAACGTTGCTGAGTATAAAGCATGCGTGGTAGGCCTTGAAACAGCTTTGGCATTGGGAGTAAAGAAATTACGAATATTCGGAGACTCTTCGTTGATCATCAACCAGATTTCTAAAAGATGGAAAGTAAGGAGTGAAAGTCTAGCCCCTTACCAAAATTATCTACAAACTCTCACCAATAAGTTAGAGAAGGTAGAATACACGTATCTACCTAGAGAGGAAAATCAATTTGCTGATGCCTTGGCAAGACTAGCCTCAATGATTAGGATTCCTACGGAAATTGAGCAAATGCCTCTAACTATAGAAAAAAGGCATAAGCTGGCTTATATCCAAGCTATAGAAGATGATGAAGTGATCCATGATGAAGAAGAAGAAGAAGAAGAAGAAGAACCGTGGTATACGGATATACGTAATTATGGCACCAAAGGAGAATACCCTCCTCATGCTGACAAAAGAGCAAAACGAGCATTAAGACTCTTGGCTTCCCAATACGTACTCATAGACAATGAGTTACATAAAAGGGTATCTTAAGGTCGAGATCTCTTATGTGTAGGAAAAAAGGACGCTCAAAGAGCAATGAGGATAGTCCACGAAGGCATTTCTGGAACTCACATTAATGGCAAAGTGCTATTCCAAAAGATTATGCGAGAAGTATACTGTTGGACTACCATGAATAGGGATTGTCATCAATATATAAAAAGATGCCCTAAGTGCCAAATTTACGCCAATTTACAACATGTTCCTTCATCTCTACTCTACACCTACACTTCACCATGGCCATTCTCTACATCGGGAATTGACATTATTGGTAAAATTACTCCTCCAGGGACAGGAGGTCATGAATACATCCTAGTAGCAATTGATTACTTCACAAAGTGGGTTGAAGCACAATCATATGCTAAACTCACTGCAAAACATTTTGCACTCTTTATCAAAAGGAATATTATTTGTCGATATGGAGTCCCGCATGAAATGATAAGTGACAACGAAACTCACTTTCAAGCTGAATGTGAAGAATTGTTACCAAAATATGGCATTCAACACCATCATTCTTCTCCTTATAGACCTCAAGCAAACGGAGCAGAAGAAGCGACTAATAAAAATCTAAAGACTATCATCGAGAAAATGCAAAAAATTACAATGATTGGTCTGACAAACTCCATTTTGCACTGTGGGGTTATCGCACGTCAATTCGCACATCAACAGGAAATACGCCATTCTCCTTAGTTTATAGAATTAATGACGTACAACCTGTAGAGTTAGAGACACCATCTCTACGCATTGCATTAAAAAGCAAACTCGTTGAAGTTGAATGGATTAGGGCGAGATATGAGGAGCTAATTCTACTTGATGAAAAACGACTAGAAGATCTACATCATACTCAATGCTATCAAACTCGTATGGCTAGGCATTTTAATAAGAAGGTCAAGACAAGAAACATCAAAGTAGGAGACTTGGTGTGAAAAGCATTAAGGAAGAATGTTTTTGATCCAAGGGGTAAATTTAGGCCTAATTAGTCTGAACCCTATATTGTCAAAACAATCCTATCAGGAGGTGCAGCAAAATAAACTGATATGGATGGCAATTAGTTCTTGAATATGACAAATATTGACCAACTTAAAAAGTACTATCAATAATTACTTGAGTAGGATACTCAAGAGAGCTACGTTTGGCCTGATTCCTTAAGAAAGGATACGTAGGCAACCCTTTACGGGTGCGACCACTTTACTTTTTACAAACATCGCATCCCAGATATAAAAATAAATTCGACAGAAATTCGACGAAGCATCGGTGTCACAGAAAAAATTTCGTCGCCAGCCGATTAACTCTAGCGCCAGACGACAGTGTCCGTCGTCTGACGCCAGACTGCCGCAGCTGGCGCAAGTCGTAAAAAAGCGATGCCATTTTTCTGGGAGTACCTGGGAATATTTCGGTTATTTTCGGAAAATTTTCGACTTCCTTACTCGAAAAAATTTCTGGAAAATTAAATTTTCTGTTATCATTGCTTTAATAAATTAAATTTAAAAGAGATGATTTAATTAAAAAGCTGAAATTTCATTAATAAAATAAACTAACAAATTACATTATTGATGGAATTTAAATAAAGCTTAATAAAATAAATTAACTTTAAATTTAAAACTAAGTCTAATAATTGAAAGTTAAGCAATCCTTTAGTCTCTCTTCTCTTTCTTTGCTCTCTTCTAATTTTTGTTTGCATCCTCTTCATCATCCATGACTTTAGCTAGTAGACATCCTTTAGAGGACCTACATTCAATTTTGGAGTAAATAGTTTCTCCCTTAGCTAGGACTCCATGTTTCTTCTCTACCCAAGCCTTCTTCTCTGAAATGTTAGCTTTTCTTTTCCCTTTATCCTTTGTAGAACTCTTTTTCTTAGGCATTGTAGGTGTTTTGAATTCAACCTTTTCACCTAAGCATTCCTTAACGGGAATCACTTTGTCACCTAGACTACTCTTCACATTAGTTTTACTCTGATTTTTCTTCATGTCCTTTGAAGGTTTCTTGAAAATCCACCTCTTCACACCACAAAGGTCTAGCGCTCCAATAAACATCAAAATTTTCTACTTCTTGAGAAACAGGGAATTCATAGGGACGACGAAGATCCCCATAAGGAATTGTTTGAAGAAGGCTGTATTGTCTTTTTACCCTGCAGGGATAGTAAAAAGTCATCTTGGTTATGCTTGGAAGACGACAAAAGGGTTGCTTGTTGACACCAACCATATTCTCTATTTTCTACCAAGGGATGACCCACTTGATCGCAAAGTTGCAAGAGGAAAAACTTTCTTCCATTCATGGCTCGCCATCTTAGAGAAGCGTTTCGTTCTTCTCACAAAGCAATTTGGAGTGTATGTTTCAACATTGTCGGGAGGACTAATTAATTCTAGTCTCTCCATTAGCCACATCTGCCAAAAATTCAACGCAAACAAATTAATATTACTATATAAAAATATATTTTTAATTTCTGTAATTAAAAATATTATTTTTCTACCTGTAATAAAATTCGAGAGCCCTGAAAAGGTGCTTTTGGATTTCTCTTCAATTCATCAAGACTAAGCATATTCTCTCCAACAATTAATGGCATCGGATTTCTTCTAGATTCAATCTGCTCCAAAATAGTTGATATAATTGCTTGACCCTCATTAGTTCTACCACTAGTGAGAATATATTAGTTAAGCATGCAAAAGAGAAAAGCCCTTCTTCTATAAACATGAAAGACTCAGAATAAGGTCTATCAAAATAATGGCATACAAATTCTTTTAACTTAAATATGTTACCGTCTACAATATTTGTTAGATCTTCGTCTTTTAAATTAAAGAAGCGCTCAAAATACTTATAATAATATTCATTTATTCTAGGGAGTACTGCAAGATCTAATGCAGGAAAGCCTAAAATAGCACCGAATTCTTTCGGCAAAGGGCTAAATTCATCACACCTTATTATAAAACAATGAGTATCCACATCCCAATATTCTAAGGCGGTATGAATGAAGTCTATATAAAATCTACCCCCTTGACACCATAAATACCCCCCATATGAAAAATTCCAATTCTTTTCTCTCTTTGGAAGTTAGAGACCGACACCATTCATGAGTGAAGTTGGTAAAACTCTTAGTAATTATGAAGAAAATCGCCTGATCAGGGGGGTATTTATATACAACATTGGCACAGTTTCAATCCGGAAAGGATTCAGAGTCAACGCTCATCAGCGCCTAACGCTAGAGCTTGGCGCCAAGCGCTAAGCAGTAGCGTCAGGCGCCAATGTAAAACGCGTGGCGCCAGGTGACGATGACTTGTCTTATCAAACGAGCTTTTCAAAAACCGCGTTTTTTTTGCTAATTCGAGTCTGAACTATGGCTTTACGATTTCTTTTATCCTTTTTATACCTTTTTTTTTAATTAATTAATTAAATATATTAGTTATATTAATTATATTTTTTGTATTTTATTTAGACTTAATTTTAAGTTTTATTTTGTAAGTCCAATACTTTTATTTTTCATTTTCTTTTTTGGCGGAGAAAGTCGGATACCCTCCATCAATAATAAAAATGACGGAATTTTTGCGCAAAATTATTAATTATCAATTCTTTGCACACACAAATATGCACATAAAAATGAAAAATAAATGTATAAACTCAAAATAATATGTATATACAAGTACGTCCAATAAATGAGTCTAATAAAGGCAAAGTTCTATACAAGTCAAAAATAAAAAAACACAGGCATAAACTACGGCGGCGGGGAACGCAGATGATGTGAGACGCCCATCATATCATAAAACTATGTAGTACGAGGACTAACCTCTCCACCAGCTCCAGCTCCAGTCTCCTTGGGAGGTGGAAAACTCAGCACAGGACCCGTCCACCCAAGATCACCCCGAGGCTGAGGATGCGGAGGCTGCTGCGATGACGAGCCAACCTCGTACATCCCACCACCTCTAAGAGCCGAGGTAGCCTCTCCCTGGCCTACCAGCTCAGTACGTGCACCCTCAGATGAAGAGCCCGAACCCTCCACCACCTCGGTCCGAGCAGCCTTAGAATGACCACCCCGACCGCCAGAGCCAGTACGGCGACGTCTCGAGCAAGACCTAGCCGGGTCTCTCCGGACCTCAGGCCTCGTCCGGGTACGAGAAATAATGGGTTGAGCTTGCAAGAAGAAACTAAGTCAGAAATAATAAAAATAGACATAGCAATAATGCAGAAATAAGAAGGAAGGTTACCTCCTGAACAGCGTCGTCGCGACGACACATAGCCACATTCCTCATCCGAACGAGCTAGCTCTAGAAGGCATCTATACATCGTGCCATCACCGTGACCACCTTGCGCAAAAACTGTCAAAGAAATAAAGTCAGTAACAATGCATAACATACATGAACAAAATTGCAAATAAATAAAGCTTACCCGAGTCTAGTGGCGAAGAATCGACCGCTCCACGAAGCGCTCATCCTCAGGAGCTGAAGGAATCATCTCCTCGATCGGCCTGTATGTCCCTTGATAATGGATGGACATACGAGGTGGCACGAACTCAGTAGGTCCAGCCTGACGAAAGCAAATCAAATTTAGTAAAATATCACTTGGGGGCTACTTAACTAAAGATAAAAGATGAAAATCATACCGCCACCTCCTCAGCCAGAACAGGGGCTGGAGCTAACAGCGGCAGCAGCTCCTCCTTATAGCACCGCCCAGGAATCGCATAAGATTGCCAAGGGGTGCCAGCCATCTCTGACATGCTCACCAGCCTCGCGCCATTGAATATATGACGCGACGGAGGAGCAGGAACGACGAAAGTGCTTGAGGAATGCTGAATAGCAACCCTCTCTCCAAGATATGCAATCACTCCATACATCCCTAAGAAGTAGCGACGCTCAGCGGTGTACTGCGCAGCTAACCCAGGGACAACCAAGCCGATCCACGGCCTGTACTGCACATCAATTAAGCTCCTACGAAGAACGCATATGAGATATGAATCTACTAAAGGTAATACGAAACTATTCAACTATACAAATAATCATACTGAATGATCTGATCTCGGAAATAAGCAGTAGACATCCCAGCGCGGCGACCTCCCCAACAGGCGCTCACTGGAAACCCGCGTGGCGACAGTCGTCTGAAGGAAAGTACTCGTAGAACCAGATCTACAATAGGCAAAAAGTATCAACAAGTGCTAAACAAAGCTTAGTGTTAAACTTTATGGGAGATAAAGTATACCTATACTACTCTACAGAAGCCGGAAAGAGCGACGTTTCCCATGAAGGACCAGTGTCGACACGAGTCTCGCAACGCTCGCACAAAGTCATCATAGGCCAAGCAGGCCCAGTCATAGGTCCCGATCAGGTGAAGATCACGGACCGCGGGGAGCTAGTAAAGCAACACTCTACTACCCTTGTCAGGGGAAAACGTCCCTGACAGCAAGATAAGCGCAAAGATGCGCACCCGCTGCTCTCGGGTGGTCGCATCATCCTCGAAAGCTGCCACCAGAGTTGATCGGCGAATGCCCTTAGCGCTAAACTGAGTCGACTCTACCTCAGCACGAGCCCGAATAGCAATCGGACCCAACAACCCCACAACCTTAGGAGAGAAGACACTGATGTCGTTGTCGAACGACATTGCAGTAGAACTAAACTCCAGTCCCGTAATGAGATTGAAGTCGGTCGGGGTGGCCATCATCTCACCCCCAAGGGAAGTGGAAAGTGTTGGTGGTATCCTAGAAGAACTCCACTAGGGAGCGAGCCACGCGGTGACTCCCGTTAGAGGCAATCATGGCCTCCGAGGTCTTGAACAACGCAATCAACCCACAAGACTCCTAGAGAAGTCTCTCCTCTCCATCGACGCTGATGTGCATCTTGTACAGGTCGCCTAGATTATCGCAACCTGAGCCGTGGTAGCGTATCCTACCATTCGTGATCCCACGTTGCACCCTCTTAGAGATGTGGTGGACAGGGAAGAAGAACAGAGTCCGCTCATCCCACTCCGGGAGGTGACCAAGAGAAGTGGACGGGTCGACGTCCTCCTCTATGGGCTCATGCTCCCTTCGTGTGTCTCGGGACCGTGAACCCGAACCTCGCTGTCTAGGTATGCTACATTGTGAAAAATCATCATAAATTAAGGTTCTATAGTATCTAAGGCTCGCCTAGACAAATGATACTATGTTCGCAAAAAATAGAATATGTAGTACTAAAACAGAGCACAATTTCAAATTGAGCATACACGACATTTTTCAAGCATCCAAATAATTTCTTGCAATACTATGGTAATTATTGTGATAAATTGGACAAGAATTGCTAGCAAAAACATCAAGAACTAGCTACATTGTATTCCCGACCTTAAGAGGTCCAACAATGGTGATTTGTTTGTTTCTTCAACAAATTGAGTCAAACAAGTCTCAAATTACTCCCAAGGCAATATATAAACATAATCAAGCAATTTTATGGCATAAAATTTGACAAACTAAGTGAATTAAGCATTATAAGTTTCAAATTTTCAAGAAATTCGTTAACAAACATATGCAAAATTCATCAAAACCGAAGTGAGTTTGGAGTAAACTTACATAGATCGGGAAAGTAGATGAAAGAAGCTTTGATTTGCAACAAAATTGAGCGAATTTGGTTGAGAAACGAGCAAGAATGAGTGAATTGAAACTCAGAGGCGATTTCTCTAACGAAAGCAAGCAGCAGCAGTTGAAATGACGAAGAAAGGGATATATATGTACAGAAATCCCGACTCTAGCGCCAAGCTACAAGCTTTGGCGCCAGAGGATAGGGTTTAGCGCCTGGCGCTAGTTCCAGCGCCTTGCGCTAGAGCCAAATTTGTGGCGCAAGCAGAATTTTAGCGGCGACAGAATGCTCAGCCACTCAAAATGGTTATTTTAACCTCTTACAGCAATTTTGGGTTCCTTGGTACGCCACTTAGCCCCTTTAAGAAATTTGACATGATTTAGTATTCGGCTTGATTACAATTGCATAAAGTGAACGACCTGATGAATGATCGTCTCACCTAGCTTAAAGCGCCTAAGCATTGGCTCATCGCAACGCACCGACATAATGGTTCATACAGCAAAGGCACCAACATAATGGTTCATACAGCAAAAGGCACCGACATACTGGTTCACAATTTAGATTGCACCGACGTACAGGTTCAAAAACAGTAAAAGCGCCGACGTACAGGCATAGCAAAGCAAAAAATCGACAAGCGTGGGTCTTCGGTAATTTTCCTCGGAATATTATCGCAACAAATGAGGATAGCTTCAAGCGAGGATATCTTTGAAAGCGTTCCCTATCTTGCGGAGAGTTATCACAAACAACTGGAGGTGATTTCAAGCGAAGTTATCTTCAATCGTGTTCCCTAGCTTGCGGAAGATGGTCACAAAGCGCTAGAAGGTCGTTTCAGGCGAAGCAATCTTCAATGGGGTTCTTTAGCTTGTAGAATTCTATCACGACGGAATTAGAGGCAGTTACAGGCGTAGCAGTCTTCAGGCGGTATTCTCTAGCTTGTAGAAGATCGTAAAAACAAACAGCAGGATGAAGTTCCCTGGCTTGCGGAAGGTGGTCACAACAACAACAACATCAACAAATCGGTTACTTCCAGAGACGTGCGCTCGGCGGTGCAAGATACGCATTTCTTAACTCTTAGGTTGTCACAACAACAGCAACAGCAACAGCAACAAATCGGTTACTTCAATAGACGTGTGCTTGACGATGCAAGATACGCATTTCTTAACTCTTTTATCTATTTAACTAATGCTAGTTTGCAGGTATCGGCGTTACAAGAGTGATTTAGGATCGCAGAACGTTTTGAATCATTCTCCGTCCCTATCGATACTTTGACTTTTGTTTTCGAAACTTGCGTTTCTCCAAACTCAGTCAAAGTGGGGGCTTCTGTAGACACCCATTTGTGTCTCCCAAAAACCAAACCCAGTGATGAGTACCTTTCACGTCGAATCATAATTGAATGAGGTGAAAGTGTGGAAAGTCTAGTGTTGCGGATAGTTTTAATTCTTTTCTTTCTCTTTGTTTTTGAAAACCTATTTTAATAAAACAGCCAATCCAGTTTGGTTTGGTGCATGGAATGGGTCCAATAATAGTGTAGTTGGATGGGGCTTGAAAAGAGCTTTCCAACGATATATTATAAGCTAGATTCCAATGAATAATGAGGAAGTTATGGCCAAATTACTAAACTGGGCCCGGTTTGATCTTTATGAGCGACCACATGATCTAGAGGAGGGCGTAATATGGATTTATCATTCCTAATGCAATTATAATTGATTTTAGTCTTCTAGGTTCTTCTAGAAGGTTATTTTCATTCCTAATTCAATTAGCATTGATAAATTGACTTTAGTTGACCTTTTAGAGTTTTAATCAGAATAAAAGAAGTGTTTTTAAGGAAAATACGATTTTGCCCTTCTGTACGGCTAAATTTTATCAAAACTAAGAAAACGCGTGAAATTAATTACTAGCGCCTGACGATAGGGATTAGCGTCTGGCACTAGCCTTAGCGCCTGGCGCCAATGTCCAGCGTCTGGCGCTAACCTGTTTTATTCTCGTCGAAACTCTGATATGCTTTTCTATCCGTCCGGCTGATTTTCTCTATAAATAGCCTCCTAAAACCTCCGTTTTCAATCATCAATTTCCATCAACAACAATTATTTTTCTTATTCTTTCTAGTTTTCAAGATTTCTTTTCTCTCTCTAGCTTTTTGCATACAAAATTCCGCATTAACAAGATTTAGAAACCCCTAGCCAAGTTCGAAGTTGCCTTCGCCCTAGACATGAAAGGTTTTAATTTCTGTGGGTTTGGTCCCAAATCTCTATTTCAATTATTTAATTTAATTGTTTTATTTATTATTTTCCTTGAAGTTATTAGAAAGAGATACGAGGCATCCAACTAAGTGCTTTAATTGGTTTATTGATATTATGATATAGAAGTCAGGTCTAAGATATTATTATGATTCCTAGTGTCATTTAAGGGTGTTTTGATCTTCTTAGTATCATGTTTAGGGTAATAACTATACTTTCTAATATCAAAAATGACAATTGTGATTCCTGCGATGCTTTTTATTTCTTCCTAATAGCATGTTAGTATTTGATCTTTGATGCTTAGTGACATGCTAGGGTTTGTTATTAATCTTGTTAGTATGATGCCTAGGATCTTGCTTTTGTTATGCTTTAACATGATTAACATGAATATTTTTATTATGATTATAATTATTTGGATGATTATGATTATGATTATTGTCATGATTATTTTTTATGATTATTATTATGTTCCATGATTTATTGTTTTTGCTTAATCACGCTTTTTATGCATGTTTAAAAGGAATGTGTACTTGTAATCATGCTTAATAAGATAATTAATAATCTTGTTTAGGGTTAATATTATTATAATTCAAGTGATCGTCAATAATAGTTTTATTTGTGCATTAATATTCAACCAACATAGATAAACAGGTTTAGGGTTAATCCTAATGATTGCATGTTAGTCAGAAAGCGCACATGGATACGATGAGAATAAAGTAGAGACCTATTATTGGGGCAGGTTCAATCTCTTTTAGGTTGGATTTGTACCTTCATCCCCGAACTACCAGTCATGGTTCCAGACCTATTGGAGTTGACGATCTCCTGGATCGTTAAGGGGTGTAACCTTCACCGTGAACGGTTTACAAGTTCCTAAAACTTGTTGGCGACTCTTTTGCTCTATCTTCTTTCCCTTTGGACGCCACTGTACTTTAGTGTATGATCACAGTGGGGTTCAAGTTTGGGGTAATGCTTGAAATATTCCCTACATGTAGGATAAGAGGTGGCAGCAGTCAGCAGCTAGCAAAGAAATGTGCACACTTTTACTCGTCCCTGAGCTCCAAATTCACTTAACATGAAACCCGAACATCTACACACAAAACCGAGAAAAGAATTGGGACAAAGAATAAAATAAAAAAAATAAAATAGAAATAAATAAAGTAAAATAGAAATAAGAGAAATAAAACTAAAACTAATAAAAATATAAAACTGTATAAGTAAATAAAATAAAATAAAATAACAAAATAAACTTAAAACTAATAAAATCATGAAAAGAACTAAAATGTGCCAAAATAACGAAATAAACTGGAAAGTTTATAAACGAGAAAACAAGAGAGTAAAAGGGGAAAATAAGAGAAACCGAGCACGAAAATGACTCTAAAACTATTCCTTAAGAGTGACATAAATGTCACTCATCAAATTCTCCTAAGCTAAATCTTTGCTCATCCTCGAGCAAAGCTAGAGTAAAAGAGAACAAGATGAAATTATTGAAAGCAAAAGAAACAAAATAGAAACAAAGAGAAAGAATGTACACTAACTCATTGCCGTAGGAATCACGGATGCATTTAGCATATGCATCAAGCCCTTTAAACCCCCTTGTCGCCAAAGAGGACGATTAAACTCTCATGAGGGTTTCCTAAGAGGTTTAACCCACAACTCTTGGAAACACATAACATTAAAGAAAAGGTAAAATCAAGAAAACTCAAGCTTTGATAGATTAAACCAAACACAAACATCGGGCTAAGTGCACAATAATATAATACATTCTAGACATTAAAGGTAGCTAAGCAAAAGAATAGCTAAGGTTGGTACACACATAAAGCATGCAAAGGGTAGAGAACTTAGAGGGACTTACACTCCTCCTTGACTCCAAACAAACTTTCGCATCCTCACTAGTTTTGCATCCACTTTTAAGGTGATATCTCGAGATTCCTCGAAGGAACCAAAAGAAATAAGCAATGAAAAAATTTAGGCGATTCGACATCTTAGCATTGATAACTCGCTCAATAGGCTTGGCTTGATTACCCTCCACCGGTAGTAAATAAAGCTCACTAAGGTCAAAAGGTCTTAAAAGGGGTTGAATCATTTAGGCTAGGGTAAAGGATATGGAAATAAATTTGAAGCAAGGTTGATAATTCCTCAATTCGAACTCAATAAACTACCAACTTTCAAATAAAAAATTCTAGCAATATATCACAAAGCAACTCCTCCCCCAAGCTTATTCTTTTTCAACCAAACAAAAAATATTTTTGTATTTTCCCAATATTTTTCACTTTTTTTTTCTTTTTTTTTTCATTTCTTTTTATTCTTTACGCTCGCCTCTTTTAACTTTCAGCGGCTTTTTCTTTATTTTTCCTTTCTTTTATTCTCATTTGCTCAAACCATCAAACGTAACAAAGATAATCACATTGATAACTAAAATTTGAGTTTTTCACTCCTTTTTATTCTTTTTCTCTCTTTCATTAACCAAACATACAAATCATGTTCCAAGAATGCTTCACAAAAACTAATAAATGTGAAAATAAAGCAAAGGTCCATTGGTTTGTAATGTGGTTATGCCAAAGAAGGGAAAAGGGCTCAAATTGGGTTACTAAATGAGAAAATGCAAAAGAAAAATAAAAGAATAGAAAATAATAAAACAAAACAAAAATCCTAATTGCCTTCGTCTTCCCCTAGGTTGGTTCGGTCTCGATCTTGGGTAGAATCAAGCCAAATTCTCGATATGAGCTAGCAATGCCAAGGATCCAAACGCCACACATGCAAGAAATGTAGAAGGCTAGAAAAATATAGACACATCCTCACAAGAATGACGGTAGTGGAATAGCAAAAATCAACTTTAAAGCTTCAACTAGCTAGAGAGCGATAACCATCTTAACACAAACCAAGTGAGCTAAGGTCTCATAGCCGTTAAGTTCTACTACCTTTGCAACACTATATGTGTGAACCAACCCCGTCATCTTAGTGCGCAAAAACCTCTAACAACTAGCAAAAAGAGTATTCTAGGTGTTAAAGCCCAAATATGTCCAATAATGAAACAAAACATTTTGAAATTTTGCCTTGAATGCCATGGAAAGACACTATACACACGAATATTCACAAAACCAACAAAATGCATATGCAATTGTGCAAGATGAAAGCATGATCAATCAATACTACAAATACCAAAAGTCAACTTAATAAGGCGCTAACGGCCATCCAAACATAGAAAACCAATCTCAATAATAGACTTTGGCAAGTATGGGTGAAATAAATCAAGCAATCATGAGACTATGGATTAAGAAACCACCAAGAGATATAGATAACCCCCCCCCCCCCAAGCTAGCGAATAGCTACTCCCCCAAGCTAGAATGGAGCATCGTCCTCAATGCTCAAAATAAAGGCACAAAGGTTGGGAGGGAGGGGAAGAAAGAAACCATATCCACACAACAAATCATATTCATTCAATCCAAATGCATATAAGAAAGAAAATCCGAGATGAGGGAAGAAGGAAAGAGTAAACCAAATGTGAGGTGGGTGTTGAAACCCGTAATTAATCACATATTCCACATTTTCATCTAATTCCTCGTCTTTGTGCTTTTCCAAATGCAAGCAACCATTGGTGTGGTTCTTCTCAAGGTTCTCAATCCAAAATCCTTGCACATGAGTATATGCATCAAGTACCTATACACATAGAAAAGAGAGTAAACAAAAATGAGAAATATAAAAGAAAGAAATAAAAAGAAACAATAAAACACGTGTTACTTCCTGAGAAAGGCTTGTTGAACGTCCAAGCATGACCAATGTAGTAAATAACTCGACAAAGAACGCAAAAGCTTGTCATATGCACCGGCAAACATATCAAGAAATAGAGCATACACGATGCTTATATGACAAGCAAGCAAAAGTACAAGGAGACTTTATTCTTGAGAGAAGGGGGAGAAGAAAAGGTAAAACTCTCCTCACAAAAATCTTTTCCTAATCAACAACGAAAGAGTTTTGGCTTCGAAAGCATGAATAGGAAAAGGATCCCTAAGGGGTTCTTTGAGAAAAGAAAAGAGGAACATAGGATAGTAGGGGATATGGTTAAACCTTTGGGAGAAAGGTGTATGAGAAAGGGAAAAAGGGGTAGCTACTCCCTCACCACAAGGTCTCACATCACCTGTTAGGGCATGGGAATCAATCATAGAATCCACAAATGAAGAACTCTAACGATCTACATCTCCCTCAAGCTTAAAAACTCCAAATGATTCAACCTCAACCTCAACCTCACCATCTTGAACAACATCTCCCATAAATTTCACAAGGCCTACCATCTCAAATTCAAGAGTAAATGGGGGCAAATTTCTCTCAAACTCATCTCTCTCTAATGAAGCATTATGAATGAACTCACTAAAAAGGTTATGGGCTTTCGTTTGAAACTCAAGAAATATTTGGGCAATAATCTCAAATGAGTCCAAATCATTATGGATAGACGAGTCAAAATCTTGCTCATTGAAATCATCTAGGGGACTATGAGGAACACTATTAGATTTCATGGCAAAATCGGATGCAATTTGAGAAAGAACATGCACTTCATCATCATTAGAATGCACCTCATTACATTGAGCTATAGAAGGAGGGGAGTTAAAATCATGCATTACATGGTCACTATGGGGAGCATCAAGCACATCATGGTAATTCACATTAGGCAAATCATGACAATTAGCATCAACATTGAAAGCATGAGAATCCCCATCATAAGTTTCATTATTGGCCCTCTCCCAATTATAATCACCCCTAGCTAACCATGAATATAAATCCCAAGCTTCATCCGAAGACATATCTTGAAATCTACCATTTAACATACTGTCAACCACTCCTCTAAAATGCTCATTTATTCCAAATTAATGATTTCACAATAATCACCCTTGGTAAAACCTTTAACACCGCCTAGGAAATCCTGAAGTCTATTGAAATATACCCAAAACGGTTCATTATCAAATTGAGAATAGAAATATAAGCCATTTTTTTCAACAAAAACAACAAAAATTAAAAGAAACAAACTAAAAGAAGGTTAAACACAAAGGACTAGTCTCAATAAGATAACACAATGGTAGTGAAAGTCGTTCCCCGGCAATGGCGCCAATTTGACAAAGGAATAAACGCGTCGTCAAATGTCTATCCCTAGATCAAATACAATTTATACAACCTAAACAAACCTGATACGAATATATGGCAAGCATTGGGGTCGAACCACAGGGAACGAGTAAACACTACCAAACGCTATCAACAATTACGCTAGTCCGAAATAAGATATAATTAAACTAAAGTCTAAACACGCTAAGATAAGAAATAAAACACTAAGGGAAATGGTTTAGGTGAGTTTTCACTGAAGCATGAATAGACATGAAATCATTATTGAATGCGAACTAAGCATCATATATCAACGGTTTAAGTCACAATCTAACATCCTTTAGGAGTCAATTGCTTTCTCGATTCATCAACAACCTACACTATCCTTTGTCAAAAAAAAAAAAAAAAAAAAAAAAAAAAAAAAAAAAAAAAAAAAAAAAAAACCTACACTATCGTCTTAGGTTGAGCAAATCAAGGTAATAATCTAGCAAAACCGTTCAATGGAAATTTCTAAGTCGAGCTATTGCTACAACCTAGGTCAATCCACCTAGTTATGACTAATGGTAGGCCACCCAAGGGAAACAACAAGTAAGATATGCAAAACAAAGACTTTAATCACAACAATTTCAATATCAAAGCATACTTGAGTTCAACTACACCATCACAAATTCCTTTAGTAAGAAAACTACTCACTAATCATGTTAAAAACAATATGAATCATCCAATCAATAAGCATCAACATGATTAACAAGCAATACTAACAACTAAAACAATAATCAAAAGAAAGCAAATAAAATAGAGGAGATAGAGTTAGAGATTCTCATTAATTAAAGATGAAAGTCATGATCAATCTTCTTCTTCAAAATCCAAGCTCAACAATGGTGAAACCCTCACTTTCTCTCACTAAACTGCTCTAACCCTAAGATAAACCTAGAGAGAGAAACTCTCCTAAAACTAATTAAGAAAAATAGAATAATTAAATATGGAATAATATAACTAATTACCCCAAAAAATGGGTATTTATACAAAGTTAGGAAAAATAGACTAAATAAAAGATAGGGAAATAAAATTAGTAAAACTAAAAAAAAAAGGAAAATAAAAATAAACAAAAGATAACTAAAGAAAGAAAAATAAAAGGAAAAAGAAATTAAAAATAACAAAACCCAAAATTTCCAACCAAAACAACCAAACCCTACTTTCTCTTCTATGATTTTTGGATGCTTTGAACTCCATTGAAGCACATCACCATCATACCGTCTGATTTCCTTCATCAATCATCATCAGCAATAATAATCTTCAATTACAACCGCTCATCATCATCTTCAATCACTAAACATCAAATCAAGGTCGTTGATCTTCATAAATAATCACGGCTCGTGAAATGGTTCGATCGAATCTCGGGTAGGTTCGACCGAACTACGAGGTTGAGTCGGTCGAACCATGGGTGTGTTCGACCGCTCCTCTTCAAATAAGAAAACATCGAAAGTTTCTGACTCTTTTGACACTTTTTGGCATTTTGATCGAACTCCTATGCGGTTTTCCTGAACTTGATTGAAATTGGAATTTACTCTGATATTTGCTTAATTAAGGAGCCAACTTGCGGTAGGCGCGGAGATTGGTGGTGGCTGGTTGAAATAGGAGAGTTGCGGCTGCAGGGAATTGAGAGGTGGAGCTGCTGTAATTGACGTTGGGCTGGAGTTGAAGCGGCTGTGAGGTGGAGTTTTGAGGTGATGCGGGCTATTATTGGAGGTTGGGATTTGTTGGATGTTTTGTGGAGTTGCGAAGGAGCGAGTGGCGCAGGTGGCTGTTGCGGCTGCTCTGCTGGAGTTTGCGTGAGATGGTGGTACAGGAAGGTGGGTTGAAATAATGGTGCGGTTGTGATGTGTGTTGTGGCGGTGGAGTTTAGAGGTGAAGGTGAGCAGAGCTGCGCGTGGTGGCTGCTCTGTTGCAGTTAGTGGTATTGTGGTTGGTTGCGGTTTGTAGGGCTGTAAGAAGATGGAGTAGGAGCTGCTGCCGTGGTGCGGTTTGGATTGGTTATCTGTGGGAACAGGGGCTGGTGGTGGTTTGGTGCGTGGTGTGGAGGAGGCAGCAGCAGTGTTGCTGTTTTGGTGTGGTGAAATGTAAGAAAGATTAGAGGGGGAGAGAGTGGTGTATGATAAGAGGTGGCAGCGGTCATCAGCTAGCAAAGAAATGTGCACACTTTGACTCGTCCCCGAGCTCTGAACTCACTTGACATGAAAACCGAACGCCTACACACAAAACCGAGAAAAGAATTGGGACAAAGAATAAAATAAAGGGAAATTATCAATAATACCCTCCAGGTTTTGACTTTTATCAATGATACACTTCATTAAACTTTCATTATCAGCGGTACCACTAAACATTTTCCTAAATTGCTACAGTAACGTTAAGTAAACGTTAAGTTGGGTGTTTTAATGGGTTGGGAAAGTGAAAATACTCAAATGCCCCTACCGTTTAATCTCCCTCCAAAATTCCCTTTCAGATTTCCCTCCTTTTATTTCGATATTCCCCTCTTTCCTATTTAACCTTCTCTCGACTTTTTTTCTTTTTTTCATTTCCCATGTCTTTTGTCTTCTCTTCCTTTCTCTTTCAGAATTCTTTCAACTCTTACACTTCAATGGCTTCTTCTGGGAATGTCCTAACTAAAATCTCATAAAATTTGACATTTGGGAATGTCCTAAACATTCTCCATAACCCACCATCATCATCTATTGGCCAGTGTTTACCAATATAAGCATAAGCAAAAATAGAGTTTGATATAACTACTAACCTTTTTTTTTTTTAACCTATCTTCAAATTCTATAATTTAATCCACGAGGTTACAAATATGAGGATCCACATCAATGTCAATAGTATGCATCTTATACTTAAATCAAAACAGAACCTTCTCATACATTCTGCAAAATCGGATTAAATTACCTTAATTTAACCACACCAAAACATCTCATACTCAAGAACAATACAAATAGCACTGGCTATCCATAATGGTGGCATACGTAATGCCCGTTGCCCATTACAGATAGGCCTTTTTTGCCCGTTACGGATAGCTATTGTTCAACTAGTGTAACCAAGAGCAAACTTCCAGATTTTGAGTGTCAGTGATGAAGCGCAAGGAATGAAGTTGCCTCATGTCTAGGAAAAAGTCATCACTCCCTCCAACCGGAGTGCATGACCGCAAGAAGTTCTCTATCTTGAAATGTTTCACTAGCCGGGTAATCAAAGCCCCACAATGTATCTCACCAGTCTTTGTTCCACTTACAATAGCCTTGTAACATTCCAAAAATATATACCCAAAGTTTACTATTGGCCCATAATCCGCCTTGGTCGCCATCCAAAGAACCATAATCTCCTCCCTCGTAAGCTTCCCGAGGTCTTGTTTGTTGAAGATTGCATACCCAAGAATCCTATGAAGAATCCGAAGAGTCGGATGTACATTCTCACTAGCAATAGAGGTCTTGGAGTTGAACCTAATCTTGATAGAAATATTCCTCCACAAATCAACCTCATTATATCTAGTCGGGTTAGAATAGATGGATTCACATATATCAGCGTTTGGATTGAAACCAAGGGCTACATTGAAATCGTGAAGGTTCATTGTATGCTTGACATTAAATAATCGGAAAGAGATTTGATAATCACTATCTCCCACCCTTATGTACTAAAAAGAGGAATCAAATTCAATTGTGGGCTTTGGGTAGGTACCACGATAAGAGTTGACAAATATAACCAATCGGAGCTTATGTAGAAGAATCTCAAGATCGGAATCAATCCCTAACTTGATCATATTGGGTTTAAAATTATGGCGGGATGGTATAAACTTACATAACTTCATTTTGTTATAGATAGGAGAGTGTTTGGAACGGTTGAAGAATTTGAGAAGGGGGAAGAGGTGTAGGTGGAGCATTTTCTTGTGATTGAGAGAATTGGACGTGAGAAGATTGGCCTTGAGTGGATTAGTCGGCGGTTTGGTTCAGGGGATGCTTACTACTCTTCTTCCATCTCATTTAATTCATGATTACCAAATTTCACAACATCAAATCACAAGACAAACAAACCCACCAAGAATAACTCAAAACCTCCAAGAACAACACCAATACTCCACAACATAACAACCAAAATCCCAACAATAACCAACAATAGAAACAATTAATAACAACAATTATCTAGTGAAACTCAAATCATACCCCCAAAATCACCACAATAGATACCAAGTTCATCAAAATCACATTCAACCAAGGTAACAAAAATCAATGCATAAAAATCAATGGAAATTGACAAAAAATGTAACAAAGATTAAGATTGTACCAAATTTGAAACCTCAAATGAAGAACAAAGAATAATTTTCATACTCACCCTTGATGGAGCTTAAAATAGTGCAAAAGAGATCAATTTAGCCGTAAAATTGCAAGAAAAGTGAACTAGAAATAATGAAAATGGTTAAATCTAGTTGATTTTGGTAAAATGTGATTGAAATTTGGGAAAGAGTGATGAAATTAGTGATTTGGGAGTTAGGGTTTGAGAGGAGGAAGAGAAGGAAAGAGTGGAGAATTTGGGGAAAAAGAGTGATATGAGAGGAGAGAGAGAAAACCGGGCTCAAAATCGCAACCCAAGCAGCCGCGCCCGCGATATATACACCGCGCTGGCGTAAAGCCCACGACACACCCGCGGCACCAAACTAAAAAAATTGAAAGATTTTACTTGAATGAAACCTCGCGGTCGCTTCAAACACGCTGCACCCTCCCCAGACACGCAGCGCCCACGACACATCCGCGGCTTTAAACTGATAAACTTTGGCACTTTCAACACATATAAGCACTGCACTCTCGTCGGCGCTCTCGAGCATCATGCTCGAATGATACCCACGAGGGGGACGGACCAAAATTCACAAAAATTTTTCGAAAATCACGTGTTCATGATTAAAATTCACGAGAGCACAACCATGAGAGCGCACTTTCACATCAATTTCTCCTTTACTTTAATTCAACTCCAATCTCTTGAAAACTTTAAGTAACATCAAAATTGTCGGAAATCTTAATCAACTCAATCCCAAGGTACCTATAATCAAGAAAACAAAGAAAGATAAGAAAATTTATCAAAAATAAAAGAAATAAAAAGAATGAAAAATCAAAAGAAAGGGTTAAAAAATCGGGTTGTCTCCCGGAAAGCTCTTGTTTAAGGTCCTTAGTTCGACACTTCTTCTCAGTTCTTAGCAACTTCACATCGTTGCTTGATGAACTCTAAGTTGATGAAACTTCAAAAACAAGCTTATGTTGCTTCAACTTCATTTTTTTCTTTCTAAAGGCTTTCTTTTTCTTCTTTGTCTTCTTACTCCTTCTAGTGGACAGATTTTCACCATCAACACACTTGGAGTCAACCTCGTCATCTTGAGGGTAGAACTCAAACCATGGCAGAATATTAATCACTTTCTCATCCTTAAGCTTCTAAGGCACCTTGTTCTCTTCACTAACCTTCTTGCATTCAACACTCAAAAGGCACATAATTAAAAACCTTAAGAACTCTGTTAGTAAAAGAAACAATCATACAAACATTAATATTGGGTTGAGTGGAATTTACACACATAATTCCTTTCACAAGAGATAAAGATTCATGCATCGGCTTAAGCTCAAAACTAGCCTTATTGTTACCAACTCTCAAAGTAATAAGACTTCCTTTCACATCTATCAATGCTTTCGAAGTAGCTAAGAAAGGTCTCCAAAGAATGATAGGTATGTTATCATCTTCCGCTATCTTTCGCATAATAAAATCAACCAGAACAGTGAACTCTCCTATCTTGAGGGGAACATCCTAAACTCTTCCCTTTGGAAACTTAATAGATCGATTGGCCAATTGCAAATTCAAGTTGGTTTTAAGAAGCTCACCTACCTTATGTTTCCTAAATATCGAATAAGGCATGATACTCACACTAGCACCAAGGTCACAAAGAGTAATTTGGAACAATTTTCCAATGATTTTGCAAGGGATGGAGAAATTACTTGGATCTTTTAATTTCTTGGGAAAGTTATTATGAATCAAAGCACTATAACATACCCCAACCTAGCCTCCACCAAATAAATCTCATTACACTCTCTCTTACAACTCAAGATTTCCTTGAGGAACTTAGATTATCTAGGCATTAGGGTCATGGATTCGGTAAAAGGGATTGAAAGATGAACTTCCTTAAACGTATCAAGAAATCTCGCAAATTGTTCATCAAGATTGTTTGTCAAAAACTTTTGGGGACATGGAAGTTTTGGCTTGATCACCTCCTCCTGCACTTTTTCATCACTCTTCTTTTCCACTTTGGTTTCCTTACTCACCTACTTCTACACAGTGATCTCTTTTTCATAATTTGAATCACTCATCTTCTCCTTTTCTTGAATCCCATTAGAAACTCTCTCCTCTAGCACCATGCCACTTTAACTGGTAATAGAATAGATTGGTTTCTTGGGTTTAAGACCTCGAGGGGGTAGAGAAGAAAGGCTAGCATTCTCTTTCCAGGTATTGAATAGTTGAGTGATTTGGGTGTCTAACATCTTGTTATGAGTCATCACTTCATTGAATTTCTTATCACTAACCGCCATGTAGGTGTTCAACAAATTGATTTAATTCTTAATGACTTCCTCTAAATTAGTCCTAGAAAAAGAAAAAGAGGAGGATTAAACATAGGAATTATCACCTTGGGTTTTTGGAGCAAAACCGGGTGGGGTGCCCCTTTGAGCATTGTTTTGAAAATTTCCTTTATTTTGATTGTTCCAATTACCTCTTCCTTGATTTTGACCATAACCTTGATTATGGTTACCATAACCTTTGTTATGATAACCATAATTTTGGTTTTGATTTTGACTAATATAACCTTTGTTGTAATAGTTACCTCGGGAATTTTGGTTCCCTTGGTTCCTATTACCACCACCTTGGTTATAGTTGTGAAAATTTACATGGTTGTTGTAATTCCTATTCCATTGACCTCTTTAGTTCTCAAACCTAGAATCATTATTTTTGACACATAAGTCACATGCTCATTCACATTTCTATCTTGATCATTACAAACATCCATACATGCATGAGGGCATTTAGAAGCATCATGATCATACAATCCCAAAACATCACAAAACAAGCAACCACTATGCATGTCACTAGAAGAGGGAGAGGGTTGACAATTAGAAAACATACCTCCCCCTTTATATTGGGAGGGATGATTCAAAACTTTGGAGGTAGCACTTTCCTACTTTGCCTTGATAGTGGACATTTCCTTCCCCAAGTTTGTCATTTGTGAGGACAATTTGATTATGGCATTAATATGATCAACCGAATATGTAACACCCTAGAAATTCCTTTATTTTAAAATACCTGTTTTGCCCTGTATAAAACTTTAAATAGGAATATCTAAGACATTATCGCCACCGTGAAAACGGTTAAGGCAAATATCAAAGATACACAGCGGAAGACTAATTTTAAAAACCTTTCCAAAACAATCCAACTTGAAAAGCTAACCAAACGAAAGTAAAGTTAAAACCGAAATTAGCAAAATAAAATGAAAATCAACCTACAACTTGGAACCATTAAAGGCCCTTATTAAAAACCAACCCAAATCCAAACTTGATATTAGCTCCACATATAAATATTAGCATAAATAATTAAAGCAGAAACACATTGTAACTAATATAAACTAGCATGATTCGCTCTTCACTCGTGCCCCATCATGAATATGCCTCAATACTTGAAAATTTTATCTCTACTTGTTTCCACTACTCTCCATTAAAAATGGGTCATCATAGGGCCAAGATAAAGACATGGCCAAATACACAAACACACACACAATCAGCAAAGCTGAGTACATAAGCGTAAATTAGCCACACTAACATGCTTTCACCTATCAACACACACTTACGTCATTGCACCTGTTCACAAGCATACACACCAATCAACAAGACACAATGACTAGACACTAATTAATTCATTTTGCATTGATTACGCATCGAACGGGTTTCCACCTATTAACCTCCCCCAAATAAATTTGAGGTTAACTGACACGGGAGCTAACTGTGCCAGCGACAAAACCACACAAAGGTGGCGGAATTCCTACGCATAATAAATAATAAAAAGGAATATACAACGTCCTGTACTCCATTGGAAGTTATGGTTAAATATAAAACCCCAAAACCCCCCCATTGTTCATACTCAAGGTATATACGTTTCAAGAGTTTTGGTGCGTAATCTCTTTCACTTTACGTTATTTACCTTTTATTGGACTTGGTGATGACTCTCAAAGAATTATAAAACAATCAACAATAATTATTCAATTGACCAAACATACCAATTTAATTCTTGAATAATTAGTGACCACATATTATTTAATGTTGAACCCTTTTTAATTCTATCTCAGTGTCAAAGATACCTTAAACGCATAATGCGCCAAAATCCTATCCCTCGGTGTTAAAAACACCTTAAGTGCACAAAGGCACCAACATACAATTTATTCCTTGTGTACCTAGACACTTATATAGCTCCTTCCTCATGCTTTAAGCATCAATAAAAATTATTTGAACCATAATAAAATTCTAAACATAATTAAACATGTAGTTTAATTAATCATGCCCTCTAACATGCCATAAATAAAATTGTGGTTCAAACGCAACATGCCCAAAATATAATCTTCCACTTTAAAACCATCACAAATAATTCATGCTTCACAATTCAATCACAAACACCATAAATTCACAATTCCATACATAAACCTTAGCATGATTCTACTTGTAATTAATTGAAATCAAACCTAGCATGATTCTACATCACCAAAATATGCTAAGTACGCGAACGTACCTCAAATAAGCTCTTAAAATAACCGAGTACACTACAACAATTCTCGAACCAAGTCTCCTACATAAAGGGACAATAATACTATATTAATTACCCTTGTATACACATTTTCCAGCAACTTAAACTCACTTTAAATAACTTATAATAATCTGAAAATTATTTAAGAACCCCTAATTAAACTCCTTTTTAATGGATAATCACACCCTTTTATTAAAAATCACAATTATACTACTTTAAATAAAATTCCAACATTTTAAACTAATCAAAAATCCTTTAAAACTTCATCAAAATACATCTTTATACTTAAATTATCCATAGAAACATTAAATTATCTCTTACCCCTTTTAAACTCAAAAATAAAATTTAAAGCATAAAAAAAACTTCGTTAAAAATAAAAAATTGCCCGAAAATCATATTTAGAGGCTGAATTTGGCCACGAAAGGGTGGTGCTCACTACCAAAGGTAGTGAGTCTTTCTTAAAACGCTGATTGGGATTAAAACGAGATTAATATTAACGAACGGAAATCTAATTATTAAAACATGAATTTGCGTGTTCAAAAAAAAATCTGGAATTAAGTTAAACTAATAAGTAGTTGTAATCACCAAAATTTCAAAACATCATTATTATAAAAGCCCTAAATCAATTATTCATAAAAACCCTAAAAAATCAACACTTTAATAATTAAAACCCTAACTTTTAATAATTCATAAAATCTGAAATTTATACTCTTTAATCATCAAAAACACAATTTAAAAACATACTAATCATAATTTAACCATCAAGAATCAATACCCAAAAATATATTATAGGAATAATTATTAAAACAAAATAAAAGAGGAGAGAGAAGGGAAGAACCACCGTGGGTGGTGGCCGGCCAGCTGGGCGGCTGCTGGCCGACGACGGCGTTGAAATTTGGGTGGGTTTATGTCACCCAAAACCCCCGTAAATGCAAGAATAAAAAGAAAGAATAAGAAAAGGAAAAAAAAGGAAAAGAAGAAAGAAAGAATAAAAATAAAAAGAAAATAGCTTACCTTGACCAATTGACCTTTTTGGGTGGTAAAATTTTGGGGATAAGTAGAGTATTTATAGTGTAGAGTAGGTTAGGGTAGGTTTGGGCTTCATAAAAATAATGGAATTAAATGATGAAGTAGGTGGCCCAAAAGTAAAAATAAGATGATTGTGTTCAATAAAGATGGGCTACGTTTGGATTGAATGCTTATTGACCCAAATATAAATACTTGCTTTATTTATAATTTAATAATTAAAATAGTTTGACCCAAAATATATTTTATAATTAAATAAATAATTTATAAAATACATTAAAAATACGGGGTATTACAGAATAAACCAAAGAGCTACTCTTGATAGTTACTCCCTTTCACAATCTTGCCAATCTTTATAGTACCTCACTACATCTTCAATTATGTGTACCACTTCCTCCTCTATTTTAATCATGACGGGACCTCTGGCTCCGCCATCAAGACATGACTTTCCTTGAGAACTTAGGCCACAATAGAAGATTTGAATAATTTGGTAAGTAGGAAT
The DNA here is from genome assembly GCF_948465745.1 of Chenopodium album. NCBI lineage: Eukaryota > Viridiplantae > Streptophyta > Magnoliopsida > Caryophyllales > Amaranthaceae > Chenopodium > Chenopodium album. Next base: position 38,462,830 of record NC_137841.1, on the reverse strand, counting down.
TACATGGTGAGGACATTCTCTTTGATACTCTTTGTACCACTCCCATGCTTCATAGATGCTTTCACTAGACTTTTGCTTGAAACCTTGAATCAAAGCTCTAGCCTCCACCGTTTTCTTTTGTGGATAGAAACGGTATATAAATTCCTTGGTCTGTTCTTCCCATGTCCTTAGCGAATTGGGTTTTACCACTTTGTCTAGCTATTTTAAGGCACGACCAATGAGAGAAAATTGAAAAAGCTTGAGGCCGATGAATTCTTGGGAAATTCCATTCCCTTTGATAGTGTTGCAATACATTTCGAACTCTTTGAGATGATTTAGTGGGCTTTCATGTTTTGCCCCACTTAATTGCCGCCTTTGTATCAAAGTGATCATTGTCGGCCTTATTTCAAAGTCATTTGCTGGTGTTGTAGGTGGAGTAATCCCACTTTCAAACCTATATGCACCCGGAATCCCCAATTTCTTCAATGCCACCCTCTGATTTTCTCTCATCATTGCTTGTTCTTCTTGTTGTGGTTCTTTTTCACTTGAAGGGCTAGAACTTAAAGAATGTCTATCAACTCTTATCCTTGCAATTTTCCTCTCAATTTCGAGATTAAGTTGCACTAGTGAACGACCACATGCTCTACGCATACAATCTCAAAAGAAAAGATTAATAGCACGGCTACAAAAGTTGCAAAAAAGAGAAAAAATATTTTTGTATTTTCCAATTAAAATGAAGTACACTCACAACTATAACAAATCACCAAAATCATCCCCCGGCAACGGCGTCATTTTGATATAGGGAAAATGTAGGTCGTTTTCTAATCTCCCCTATAGCCAAAAAAATTTATAATCAATTAACAAACCTAATACGATTATAAGGTAAGTCAAGGGTCGAATCCAAAGGACTGAGTAGAAGAAAGTTATAGCCTAGGGTCAAACTACTTTTAAGATTATAAGATGAATTGAATTGAAACTAAAGTATCAAATAGCTAAACAAATCAAAGAATTTCAATAAGCTAAACACTAGGGATATAGGTTCCACATGCAAGCTCAATGATTATGCAATCGATGGATGACTCGATTGATTCAAATATTGCAAAGTACAAACAATAGTTGCATTTAATAGAATAAAAAAGCTATCTCCTATAAGCCACACTCAATGGCGCAAAGATTTTGGCTGCAGCGCCACACGCTGCCGTGCAACGCCGAGCGACAACTCTGTCGTTTTGCGCTGCACTGCAGTGTGCGGCGACAGTCCTGTTGCTTTGGCGACAGTTCATGATTTTTCTCAAGTCATCATGACAAGTCTAATTACACAGTTTGCTAAACAGTTCAATTTTTTTTTGTTAATAAGAGTAACTTTGTTAAATCCTTAATTGAGTCTAGGCACTAAGTCCCATGGTCTTATACAAGAGTCAAAGCATGTCACTTACACTCACAAATAAAGCACACACTAATATGTATGTACACTTTGACCATGTTTAGAGAGTCTTGTATGCGCGTATTTTCCGTCATTTTTTTAGGGGGGTAAGTCGGATATTAATCCTCTAATTAAACCACTTGTTTAAACCCCTATATTTGATCCCCAAAAATATACATCCTATTTTTGCTTTTTTCTTTTTCTTTATAAACCCGTAAAGTCAAAGTCAATTTGAGTCAAGTCATTAAAACAAAAAATGATTTAATTTACAGCGTGTGGTCAAGAAAGGAAGGACGTTAAATCAGAGACAACCTTTTCGTTCAAGTAAAAATTTTTGACAAACCAATCGCTCGAAAAAGAAAAGCCAAGAAGATAATAGCAAGTCAAGAAAAAAGTTAATGAGCTCAAGAAGCAAATGGCTGGTGTTACTGAACTGCTAAAAACTTTAACCATCCAAATTAATGACCCTGTGAAGGAACAACAAATGGAGCTCATGCAAGAAAGCTTGAGCAAGATATCTAATGATTACAGGTTTCAGGGAATTAGTTCGCAAGGGATCTCGATGGATAAGGAGCTTCTTCCGCAGAAGCTCAATGCCAACGACATCCCAAAATTCAAGGCAACTGATAACCCTTACTTTCATATAAGAGCTTTTGAAATAATAATGAATATTAAGGGTATTGATAGAAAAGTATTTCATTCTTTATTTTCCTTATCTCTTGAAACCGTTTGCCAGCAATGGTTCTTCTCCCTAACAAAGAGAAAACCTCTACTTTAGAATCAATTATAAACGCTTTCATTGATAGGTATAAATGCAATATTCAAGTTGAAACTGATCATAGGGAACTTGAAATACTTAAACAGAAAGAGAATGAAGTTTTCACTTCTTTCTTTAATAAATGGAGAGAAACCTCTGCTATAATGATTGAAGTATCGGGTGAAAAGGAATATGTGAGGTTGTTCATCAAGAACCTTAAAAAAAGTACTCCAAGCATCTAAAATATAAAAACAATCTAAACACCTTCAAGGCTGTCTATGATATTAGGATTAACATTGAAGACGACCTTGCTAAACAAAAAGCTGCTGACAATAACTCCAACAGTGGCTGGAAAGGCAAGAAGAACGACAATCCTTCTTCTTCCAAAACCACCCACTCAAATAATTTTAGCACCTTTAATTTGAGTGAAGTTCTTGCTATGACTAACCAAGGACAAAAGAAACCATTTAGGAGGATATTTACTCCTATTGGTATGAGTTATGACACCGCATTCGATCAACTGAATGCAAAATGTATTATAACTCCTATTGGACCATTTGGGGACCCGCGAATTGAAAAGAGGACGGCTAATTGGAACCCCAATGAACACTGCAAATATCACCAAGGTAGTGGACATCTCGCTGAAAATTGTTAGAAGCTCAAGGAAGCTATCCAAGATTTGATTGATAACAACAAACTACCATTGCCCCCTGAAAGTAAGAATCCAAACATCAACAATGCACCTCTCTCCGATTCCTTGGCCATCTCTAATGAGGAAAACCATGTTGATCCCTCATCTCTCATCAAATCAATTGAAGAAATTAATGCCATCAAAGAAGAAGAGGAGACCTCTTTCGATGCCATGAGGGATTTCCTAATAGGGCAAGGACCGATGTTTGAAGAGTCGTCAGAGTCAGAGTCACAATCTTTTCCTGTAGAGTCTTCCAAGTCTTTAGCTATGGCCTCTCCTATTCCTAATTCTTCTTTTTCTACTCCTAGGATAGTTAGTAATCAAGTCCCTGAGGACATTTCCCTTTTCGATGTAATGATTTCAGAATTCAATTATATGTCTTCTTCCTCTTACTCCTCGTGTTTTTCATCAACCCAAGATGATGAGCATTGCTTAACTAACAATGAAAATGACAAGGAAATTATTAAAGCAATGGAAACACTTGAGGATACTCAGACGATTGATATCTCAAATGATTCAACCATTAAAAGAGAAGTTAAAATTGGATTAACGCTTAATAAACAAGAAAGAACCAATTTAATTAATCTACTCAAATAATTTATTGATGTATTTGCTTGGTCATATGAAGATATGTCAGGAATTAATAGAAGAAATAGCTCAACACACTATACCACTAATTCTAGGAATGAAGCCTGTAAAACAAAAGATGTGACGAATGAAACCCGACGTAGCTCTTAAAATAAAAGAAGAAGTTCAAAAACAAATAGCTGCAGGTTTTATCAGGGTTTCCATATACCCCGAATGGGTAGCAAACGTGGTCCCAGTTTCGAAGAAGGATGGAAGGGTAAGAATGTGTGTTGACTATCGAGATTTAAATAAGGCAAGTCCAAAGGACGACTTCCCTTTACCACACATCAGTATTTTAGTAGATAATACAACCAATCATGCGCTTCTCTCAGTTATGGATTGATACACGAGATACAATCAAATTCTCATGGCAGAAGAAGACATGGAGAAAACAACATTCATAACACCATGGGGTACTTACTATTACACGGTAATGCCATTTAGGTTGAAAAATGCGGGTGCTACTTACCAACGAGCAGCAACTGCCCTACTCAATGACATGATGCACAAAGAGGTTGAAGTGTATGTAGACGACATGATTGTGAAATTAAAAGATCTCCCAAGACATCAAGTAGCGTTAAGAAAATTCTTTGAAAGGCTAAGAAAATACAACGTGAGGTTGAATCCATCACAGTTTGCTTTTGAAGTCACCTCAGGCAAGCTCTTAGGATATGTGATAAGCTCTAGAGGAATAGAGATAGACCCAACCAAGATCAAGGCGATCATGTTAATGCCACCGCCCGAAATCGAGAAACAAAATCCAGGGTTTATTGGCCGGTTGAAATATATAAGTAGGTTCATATCGAAGCTGACAACGATATGAGAACCAATATTCAAGAAGCTCAAAAAGAATGTGCCAGTATGACGAGTGTCAAAAAGCCTTTGAAAAGATCAAAGCCTATTGTAGACACCTTAAAATGTCTCCCTAAAACCAAACCCTACGATGAACAAACTTCCATTGCCATTATTGGTCGGGTTGAATATTTAATCTTTGGAGTTCTTAAATTCATATTTCCATTTCATAAACCAACCCAATTCCTAGGCCATTTCCCCAAACCATAACTTATTTTCCTATTTTCGTGCCTTTAAACCAAAAATAATTCACTTCGTGTCCTTTAAAATCATTCATTTTGTATCCTTTTTATAAAAACATTTATTCCAGTTTATTTTGGTCCATAATCTGGGTCCAATGATTAAATAATTTAATGGATATTGAAAAGATCTTTCTAATGATATATTATATGCCCAAATCCGAGATATAACGAATAAGTTATGACCAAAATATAAAACTGAGCCTAAACCGAACCTAAGCCAACCTTACCTACGACCCAATGATCATGTGGAGAGTCCAAATTATTTAATCCCATTCCTAAACCAATTAGGATTAATTAAAAGCTTCTATAAGTTTCTAAAAGATCTTAATTATCCTTTTTGAAAAGATAAGATTAAAGAGTTTGAAATTGGAAAAAAAATTTCTTTTTGAAAGTCCTAATTCTATTCGAATTGAAAGACGTTCAAAGATAGTCATATATGATTTTCGTGCATCATATTTTTTATCAAAATTTTATATGTTTGGATATCCCTTGAAATTATCTTTCGAATGATATATTATAATATCATTTCCGAGCTATAACGGAAAAGATATGGATAAAGTATCAAACTCTATCCAAAACTAACACCGTCTCACTATTTCGGCCATATCTTTTATTCTAAAAATTATTTTAAATTGATTCCAATTGGGTTAGAAATACGACTTCAAGATATTTCCAACGATATCTTATTTATCTTATTATAATTTCTAGATAAAAAAATATTATAAAAACAAAAACCAAAAAAATTGCAGTCTTTCGAGTTTTATTCCGATTAATTCGAATCTTATCTTGTTTTTTCGACCCTTATTTTTTCTCTATAAATAGAGGTCATATCTCCCCTTTTATCAATCATCAACAAGCTTGATCATCAAATCATTATCTTCTCCCTCTTTAGCCTAAATACTAGCCACCCTATTCATCCATAACACTTCCCATAAGCACTCCAAGGAGTTCATACTTAATCCGAGGTTCCGTCCTTAAGCCAAGGCGTGAAAGGTGTAATTAACTGAGGGTTTGGACCAAATCAACTATACTTTTAATTTAATTGTTTCAATTTGATTTATTTTTATTGAAGTTACTAATTCTTTGTTCATGATGTAGCAATTCAAGGAAACGCGGAAAGTTAGTAATTAATCACTTAATTACTCTTATTTTTATTCTTTTTGCTGGTATCATGATTAGGTTTATTATTTGATTTGACTAACGTAATTTATTGTTGAATTTCTTCCAATATTAATGTTTATTCTATTATTATTTATTGATCCCTATATTGCATGTTAAAGGGAATATGTAATTGAAAATCACGCTAATAAGATAATTTGGACAACCGGTTTAGGTTCCTTTTTTAATCTTGTTGTTAATTGAAGTGATCACAATATTTTAGAATTATGTGTTGCATTAATATTTAACCAATTTAGCCTAATAATAGTTTGGAGCAAATTGAATCTTTGTTTCATGCCTTTGAGATCGCAGGAATCACTTATCACTATAAGAATCGAGTAGAGGCCAATACGGGCGATGTGACTCAATGACTCACTTCGTACCATCATCCCCGATCTTCCTTTTGTAGTTCTAAACCATATGCAGTTAGAAATATTAGGATTATGAATGGGGTGTAACCTTTACGGGTAAATCGTTGTTGCTTATTGTTGTCCCTTATCGCGGTTGTCTTTTTATGATCCGTGAACGGTTTACAAGTTCCTTAAAAACTTGTTGGTGGCTCCCTAGTTTGCTTTGTTCCTAATCATATATGTCAGTTCCAACTTCCTATGAGTGTCAAGCATATTCACAACGTGCTTTAACGTAGGCGCACTTCAAACGACGCCTACACCTATCTCGTAAATCCTCCCGTATTAGCGCCATCACTCCCAGGGATCCCTCTTAGGTTGTACTTAACAGTCACCAAGGAGACAATGGGGGATATGCTTGCACAAGAAGTAGATGGTAAAGAAAATTCAATCTACTATCTAAGAAAAAAGATGCTTGAGTATGAAGTACGCTATACACCGCTTGAAAAATTGTGCCTTGCACTGGTGTGGGCCACAACCAAGCTAAGACATTAGATGCTCGTGCACACAGTCTTTGTAGTTTCTCAAATGCATCCACTTATATATCTATTCGAAAAGTCTACACTCAATGGGCGCATATCAAGGTGGATAGTCAATTTAGCCCAGTTCGATGTAAGATTCATGCCTCAAAAGGCTATCAAAGGATTTGTGGTCTCGGATTTCCTTGCGAATTTTCCAAATTAAGATTCGACGCCAGTTGTCGACACCCATTTGTGTCTCCCCAAAACCAAACCCAGTGATGAGTACCTTTCACGTCGAATCATAATCGAATGAAGTAAAAGTGTGGAAAGTCTAGTGTTGCGGTTAGTTTTTGATTCTTTTCTTTCTCTTCATTTTTGAAAACCTATTTTAAGAAAACAGCCAATATAGTTTTGTTTAGTCCATGTCAAGGGTCCAACAATGGTGTAGTTGGTTCGAGTACGAAAAGAGGTTTCTAACGATATATTACAAGCCCAATTCCGATGAATAATGAGGAAGTTATGAACAAATTACTAAACAGGGCCCGGTTTGATTGTTATATGCGGCCCAATGATCTAGAGGAGGGCATAATATTGATTTATCATTCCTAATGTGGTTAGGCATGATTATAGTCTTCTAGAATCTTATAGAAGGTTCTTTTGAGTCCTAATTTTATTAGCATTAATAAATTGACTTTTAAGAGTTTTAATTAGAATAAAAGAAGTGTTTTTAAGGAAATTACAATTTTGCCCTCTCGTACGCTTAAATTTTATCAAAATAAGAAATTGCTTGGAAAACTGATTGCAGCGCCGTACGACACGTCTGTCGCCTGGCGACAGACCTGGCGACTAGCGACAGGCGCGTGTTTGCCGATAGCGTCGTGTTTTATTCTTTTCGAAACTCTGATTCGTTTTTTATCATATCTGGCTGATTTTCTCTATAATTACCTTCCTAAAACCTCGGTTTTCAATCATCAATTCTCATTTCTTCTCATCTAATTCTTATTACCAACTCTCATCAAGAAATTCTTGATTACTCTCTCTCTCTCTCTCTCTCTTTTCTAAACTAGCTTTTCTCAAACAAAATTCCGCATTCACAAGATCTAGACACACCTAGCCAAGTACGAAGTTGCCTTTGCCCTAGGCGTGAAAGGGTTAATTTATGAGGTTTTGGTCCCAAATCTCTCTTTCAATTATTTAATTTAATTGATTGTTTATACTTTCCTTGAAGTTACTAACGTGTGTATTTTGTTATTAGAAAGAGATACGAGGCATCCAAGTAAGTGCTTTAATTGTATGCATTGTAATTATGATATAAAAATAATGTCTAGGATCCTATTTTGTTTCCTAGCATCATGTTTAGGAAAAAGGTTATAATATCAAATATGCTTATTATGATTCCTGCGATGATTCCTATTTTCTTTCTAATATTCATGTAAGGGCTATATATTTGATCTTTGATTTTAGTGACATAATAGGGTTTGTTATTAATCTTGTTAGTATCATGGCTAGGATCTTGGTATTATTATGTTTTAACATGATTATTTTAATTATGATTATTATAATTATGATTATTAATTTTATGATGATTTATTATGATTGTTACTATTATGTTGCTTGATATTTATTTATTGTTATTGCTTGATCACGTCTTTAATGAATGTTTAAAGGGAGTTGATACTTGTAATCACGCTTAATAAGATGATTAATAATCTTGTTTAGGGTTAATATGATTATAATTCAAGTGATCGTCAATAATAGATTTATTTGTGCATTAATATTCAATCAACATAGATAAACAGGTTTAGGGTAAACCTAATGAATGCATGTTAGTTACAAAGCACATGAATACGATCAGAATAAAGTAGAGGCCTATTATTAGGGCAGGTTCAATCTCTTTTAGGTTGGATTTGTATATTCATCCCCGAACTTCCAGTCTTGGTTCAACGCCTATTGGAGTTAACGATCTCCTGAATCGTTAAGGGGTGTAACCTTCACCTTGTGAACGGTTTACAAGTTCCTAAAACTTGTTCGCGACTCTTTTGCTCTAGCTTCCTTCCCTTTGGACGCTACCATGCTTAACTATATGATCACAATGGGATTCAAGTTAGGAGTAATGCTTGAAATATTCCCTACAATTTTTGGCGACTCCACCGGGAAAAGCCGCAAAACGGTGGCGCCACTCTTCTGGGAGTACCTGGGAAAATGTCGGTGTTTTTAGGAAAATTTTCGACTTCCGTATTAAAAAATTGGAAATTTTTTTTTTCTGTTTTCATTGCTTTAATAAATTAAATTTAAAGAAGTTGATTTAATTAAAAGACTGAAATTTCATTAATAAAAATTACATTATTGATGGAATTTAATTTAAGGCTTAATAAAACAAACTAACTTTAAATTTAAAACTAAGTCTAATAAATTGGAAGTTAAGCAATACTTCAATCTTTTTTCTCTTTCTTTGCTCTTTTCCAATTTTTCTCTAAATCTTCTTCATCGTCCATGACTTTAGCTAGTAGGCATCCTTTAAAGGACATGCATTCATTTTTAGAGTAAATGATTTCTCCCTTAGCTAGGACTCTATGTTTCTTCTCTACAAAAATCTTCTTCTCTGGAGTGTCAACTTTTCTTTTCCCTTTATCCTTTGTAGAGCCTTTTTTCTTAGGCTTCATAGGTGTTTTGAATTCAATCTTTTCACCCAAGCGTTCCTTAACAGGAATCACTTTGTCACCTAGACGATTTTTCACATTGGTTTTACTTGGATTTTTCTTCATGTCCTTTGAAGGCTTCTTAAGAAGCCATCTCTTCACATACTTGGGCAAGGAAGGAGGAACCTTTTGGGTAATCACTTCCCATTAAGGTCTAGCGCTCCAATATGCATCAAATTTCTCTACTTCTTGTGAAATAGGGAATTCATAGGGACGTGGAAGATCCCAAGAAGGAATTGTTTGAAGTAGGACGTACTGTCTTTTTACCCTGTAGGGATAATAAAAAGTCATCTTAGTTAAGCTTGGAACGCGACACATCTTCTTTATTTTCCACCAAGGGATGATGCACTTGTTAGAAAAGTTGCAAGAGGCAAAGACTTTATTCCACTCATGGCGCCCCATCTTAGAGAAGCGTTTCTTTCGCCTCATAAAGCAATTTGGAGTATATTTTTCAACATTGTCCGGAGGACTAATTAATTCTAGTCCCTTCATTAGCCTTATCTACAAAAATTCTATGCAAATAAATTAATATTACTATACAAAAATATGTTTTTTATTCATGTAATTAAAAATATTATTTTTCTACCTGTAATAAAATTGGAGAGCCCCGAAAAGGTGCTTTTTGATTTCTCTTCAATTCGTCAAGACTAAGCATTGTCTTTCCAACAATTAATGGCATTGGATTTCTTCCAGATTTAATTTGCTCCAAAACAGTTAATATAATTGCTTGACCCTCATTAGTTCTACCACTAGTGAGAAGATATTGGTTAAGCATGCAAAAGAGAAAAACCCTTCTTCTATAAACATGAAAAGATTCAGAATAGGGTTTATCAAAGTAATGGCGTGCAAATTCTTTTAAATTAACTACACTACCATCTACAATGTTTTTTATATCTTTATCTCTTAAATTAAAGAAGCGCTCAAAATCTTTATAATAATATTCATTTATTCTAGGGATTACCGCAAGATCTAATAAAGAGAGGCCTAAGATTGCACCAAATTCTTCTGGCATAGGGCTAAGTTCATCACACCCAAGTCTAAACAAAGAGCATCTGTGTCCCAATATTCTAAGGCGGTATGAATAAAATCTATATCAAGATCTACCCCCTTAGCAACATAAATACCTCCCATGTAAAAAAAGTCAAGTTCTATTCTCTTTTTAGTAGTTAAAGGCAAACACCACTCACGAGTGAAATTGGTGAACTCTTAGTAAATAAAGACATGATTATTTGTGAAAAATTAAGACTATGAATAATCTGTTGGAATTATACAAAGTAGGGGCTATTTATGCACAAACTCGATGCAGTTTTACTCCGGAAAGGACTCGGAGTCAGCGCACTGCAGCGTCAAACGACAACCCTATCGCCTAGCGACAGCAGCAGCGCTCGACGACAGCGCAAAACTCGTGGCGAAACGTGGCGCTGTAGCGTTTTAACAATGAGATATACGAACCGCGTTTTTACGATTTTACCCTTTTTTCATATATTTTACTTCAATTTTATCAAGACTTAATTTATTTTTAGGTTTGTTTAATATCCAATTTATTTTTCATTTTTTCTTTTGGGGGAGAAAGTCGGATACCCTCCATCAATAATAAAAATGACAGTTTTTTTTTTTTTTTTTTTTTGCGCAAAATTAATCATAATTTTATCACAATTCTTTGCACACACACATATGCACATAAAAATGAAAAATAAATGCAGTCATAATAGATAATAATATGTAAATAAAAATATGTCTAATAAATGAGTCAATCAGGCAAAGTCCTATACAAGTCAAAATAAATAAAACACAGGTACAACTACGGCGTTGGAGGACGCATATGATGAGGAATGTTCATCATATCAAAGAACTACGTAGAACGAGGAGTATGCTCCCCACCAGCTCCAGTCTCTCAAGGAGGAGGAAAACTCAGCTTAGGACCCGTCCACCCAAGGTCGCTCTAGGGATGAATCAGCAGAGGCTGAGGTTGCGGAGGTTGTTGCGATGACGAGCCGACCTCGTATGTCCCACCACCTCTCGTAGCCGAAGTCGCCTCTCCCTGGCCTACCAGCCCAGCATGTGCACCCTCAGATGAAGAGCCCGAGCCCTCCACCGCCTCGGTCCGGGCAGCGTCAGATCGACTACCCCGACCGCCAAAACTAGTGCGGCGACGCCTCGAGCTAGACCTAGGCGACTCTCTCCAAACCTCAGGTCTCGTCCGAGTACGAGAAGGAATAGGCTGTCCCTTTAAAAAGAAATCGAGTCAGAAGCAATGAAAATCAGTAGGCCCAGCCTGACAAAAAGCAAATCAAAGTGAGTGAAATGTCACTTGGGGGCTACTTAGAAAAAGGTAAAAGATAAAAATCATATCGCCGCCTCCGCGGACAGAACAGGGGCCGTAGCTAACAATGGCAGCAACTCCTCCTCGTAGCACCGCCCTAGGATCGCATGAGATCACCAAGGGGTACCAGCAGGCGACCTCTCCGACATGCTGAGCAGCCTCACATCATTGAACATGTGACGTGGCGGAGGAGTAGGGACGACAAGAATCTCTGAGGAGTGTCGAATAGCAACTCTCTCTCCTAGGTACGCCGCCACCCCATATGTCCCTAGAAAGTAGCGACGCTCAGTAGTGTACTGGGCAGCTAGCCCAGGGATAACCAAACCACCCCATGGCCGGTATAGCACCTCAGGCTCCTGCAAAGAATGCCTATGAGATAAAAATCTACAAAAAAACAATACAAAGATGTTAACTACGCAAAAGATCATTCTGAGAGGATCAGCTCTCGAACATGGGCGGTAGTCGCCCGAATGTAGCGGCCTCCCCAGCAGGCGCCAATAGGAAACTCGCGTGGCGATGGCCTCGCCGGTGCGAGTGAAGGAAAGTACTCGTACAACCAGATCTACAAAAGATAAAAGATATCAGCAAATCCTAACAAAAGCTTAGAGCTAACTCTGTAGGAGATAAAGTATACCTCTATGACTCTCTAGAAGCCGGATAGAGTGATGTCTCCCGTGTAAGATCGGTGTCGATAGGAGTCTCGCAATCCGCGTAAAAAGTTGGCATAGGCCAAGCTAGCCCAGTCATAAGTCCCGATTAGATGAAGATCGCGGACAGCAGGAAGGTAGTAAAGTAGCACAATACTACCCTTGTCAGGGGAAAACGTCCATGACAGCAAAATAAGCGCAAAGATGCGCACCCGCTGCTCTCGGGTGGTCGCATCGTCCTTAAAAGCTTCCGCAAGAGTAGATCGGCGAATACACTTGGAGCTGAATCGTGATGGGTCCACCACGGGCCCGAACAGCAATCAGATCCAACAGCTTGTCAACATCAGGAGAGTAGACGCTGATGGTGCTGTGAAACGGCAGCGCGGTAGAACTAAACTCCAGTCCCGAGATGAGACTGAAGTCGGCTGGAGTGACCATCATCTCACCCAAAGGAATGTGAAAAGTGTTGGTGGTGTCCCATAAGAAATCCACTAGAGCACGAACCACGCGATGACCCCTGTCCAAAGAACTCATGGCCTGCGTGGCCTAAAACAGGCAGTCAGCCCACATGTCTCCAAGAGAAGTCGCAACCACTCATCAACACTGATGTACATCCTATACAGCGTGCCCAGGGTGTTGTTGCCCGAGTTGTGGCAGCGCGTCCTGCCAAAAGTTACCCCACGACGCACCATCTTAGAAATGTGGTGGTCAGGGGCTAAGTACAATGTCCGCTCATTCCACTCATAGAAGGGACCAAGAGAAGTGGACGGGCCGACGTCCTCCTTAACGGGCTCATGCTCCCGTCGCGTGTCTCGGGACCGTAAACCCGAATCTCGCTGTCTAGCCATACTACATTGTGAAAAATTGACAAAAAATAAGGTTCTATAGTATCTAAGGTTCGCCTAGCTGCATGATACTATGTTCGCCAAAAACAGAGCACAATTTCAATTCAAGCATATATGGCATTTTTCAAGCTCCCAAATAATTTCTTGCAATACTAAGATAATTATTGTGAAAAATTTGACAAGAATTGCTAGCAAAAACATCAATAACGAGCCACATTGTTTTCCCGACCTTAAGAAGTCCAACAATAGTGAATTGTTTGTTACTTCACCAAATTGAGTCAAACAAGTCTCAAAATACTCCGAAGGCAATATATAAACATATTTAAGCAATTTCAAGGCATAAATTTTGACAAATAAAGCAAATTAAGCACTATAAGTTTTGAATTTTCAAGAATCATCGAAATTCGAGTGAGTTTGGAAAAAACTTACATAGATCAGGAAACTAGATGAGCAAAGCTTCGATTTGCAACAAATTTGAGCAAATTTGGCTGAGAAACAAGTAAGATTGAGCAAATTGAACTCTCGCGGCGAAACTCGAAGGGAGAAAAGCAGTAGCAGCGAAATGAGGAAGAAAAGGTGATTTATACGGAATCCTGATTCTGGCGCCAAACGACAGCTCTGTCGCCTGGCGAAAGAGTGCAGCGTCTGGCAATAGAGCAAAAGCGCGGCGCCAGCGACGTTGCAGCGGTGACAGAACGCTAAGCCACTCAGAATGGTTATTTTGACCTTGTATAACAATTTTGGGTTGCTTCGTACGCCAGTTAGTCCCTATAAGCTTTTTGACATGATTTAGTAATCGGCTCGGTTACAATCAAATTAAGTGATCGACCTAATAAAAGATTGTCTCACTTAGCTTAAAGCGCCTAAACGTTGGCTCACTGCAAAGGCACCGACATAATGGTTTATAATACAAAGGCACCAACATAATGGTTCACAATATAGCAAAGGCACCGACATACTGGTTCACAATTCAGAAGCACCTACATACTGTTTCAAAAGCAACAAAGCGTCGACACACTGGAATAACAAAAGCAAAGGATCGACAAGAGTTGGTCTTTGCTGATACTCATCAGGTTATGATCGCAACAAACGAGGATAGTTTCAGGCAAAGCAATCTTCGATCGTGTTCCCTGGCTTACGAAAGATGGTCACAAAGCGCTAGAAGTTCGTTTCAAGCGAAGCAATCTTCGATGGGGTTCTCTAGCTTGCAAAAGTCTATCACGGCGGAGCAGTCATCAAGCGGTATTCTCTAGCTTGCGGAAGATCGTAAAAACAAACATACGGATGGCGTTCCCTAGCTTATGGAAGGTTATCACGACAAATGCAATAACAAATTGGTTACCTTCAGAGACGTGTGATCAATGTTGCAAGATAAGCGTTTCTTCACTCTCTTATCTGTTTTAATAAACGCTAGTTTGCTAGTATCAGCGTTACAAGAATGGTTTAGGATCGCAGAACGTTCTGAATCATTCTCCGTCCCTATCGATACTTTGACTTTTGTTTTCGAAACTAGTGTTTCTCCAAATTCAGTCAAAGTGAGGGCTTCTGTAGACACCCATTTGTGTCTCCCCAAAACAAAACCCAGTGATAAGTACCTTTCATGTCGAATTATAAATCGAATGAAGTAAAAGTGTGGAAAGTCTAGTGTTGCGGTTAGTTTTTAATTCTTTTCTTTATCTGCATTTTTGAAAACCTATTTTAAGAAAATAACCAATCCAGTTTGGTTTGGTCCATGGCAAGGATCCAATAATGGTTTAGTTAGTGAGAGTTCAAAAAGAGCGTTCTAACGATATATCATAAGCCCAATTCCGATGAATAATGAGGATGTTATGGCCAAATTACTAAACTGGGCCCGGTTTGATTGTTATATGCGGCACAATGATCTAGGGGAGGGCCTATTATTGATTTATCATTCCTAATGTGGTTAGGATTGATTATAGTCTTCTAGAATCTTATAGAAAGTTCTTTTAAGTCCTAATTTGATTAGCATTGATAATTGACTTTTAAGATTTTTAATTAGAAAAAAAGAAGTGTTTTAATGAAATTTATAGTTTTACCCTCTCGTACGCTTAAATTTTTATCAAAATAAGAAAACACGTGGAAAACTGATTACAGCGCCGTCAGACACGTCTGTCGCCTGGCGACAGACCTGGCTTCTGGCGACAGGCGCGTGTTTGGCGACATCGTCATGTTTTATTCTTTGCGAAACTATGAATCATTTTTTATCTGATCTGGCTGATTTTCTCTATAAATAGCCTCCTAAAACCTCTGTTTTCAATCATCAATTCTAAATTCTTCTCATCTAATTCTTATTACCAACTCTCATCAAGAAATTCTTGATTACTCTCTTTCTCTCTCTCTTTTCTAAACTAGCTTTTGTCAAACAAAATTCCGCATTATATTCACAAAGATCTAGACTCACCTAGCCAAGTACGAAGTTTCCTTCGCCCTAGAGACTCACCTAGCCAAGTACGAAGTTTCCTTCGCCCTAGACGTGAAAAGTTTAATTTTTGAGGGTTTGGTCCCAATTCTCTCTTTCAATTATTTAATTTAACTGATTGTTTATACTTTCCTTGATGTTACTAAATTTTGTATTTTGTTATTAGAAAGAGATACGAGGCATCCAAGTAAGTGCTTTAATTGCTTGCATTGTTATTATGATTTAGCAATCATGTCTAGGTTCCTATTTTGTTTCCTAGCATCATGTTTAGAGAAAAGGTTATAATATCAAATATGCTTATTCTGATTCCTGTGTTGATTCCTATTTTCTTTCTAATATTCATGTTAGTATCATGTTAGGGGTATATATTTGATTTTTGATGTTTAGTGACATGCTAGGGTTTTTTATTATTCTTGTTATTATCATGCCTAAGATCTTCCTATTATTATGTTTTAACATGATTATTTTAATTATGATTATGATTATTATGATTATTAATTTTATGATGATTTATTATGATTGTTATTATTATGTTTCTTGATATTTTATTATTATTATTGCTTTATCGCTCCTTTTATGCATGTTTAAAGGGAGTTGGTACTTGTAATCAAGCTTAATAAGATGATTAATAATCTTGTTTAGGGTTAATATGATTATAATTCAAGTGATCGCCAATAATAGATTTGTTTGTGCATTAATATTCAACCAACATAGATAAAAAGGTTTAGAGTAAACCTAATGATTGCATTGTTGTCAGAAAGCGCACATGAATACGATCAGAATAATGTAGAGGCCTATTATTAGGGCAAGTTCATTCTCTTTTAGGTTGGATTTGTACTTTCATCCCTAAACTTCAAGTCTTGGTTCCATACCTATTGGAGTTAATGATCTCCAGGATCGTTAAGGGGTGTAACCTTCACCTTGTGAACGGTTTACAAGTACCTAAAACTTGTTGGCGACCCTTTTGCTCTAGATTCCTTCCCTTTGGACGCCACCATGCTTAAATGTATGATCACAGTGGGGTTCAAGTTAGGGGTAATTCTTGAAATATTCCCTACACCAGTACATGACAACAAAATTCCAGACAAAGATTTGATGGTCACAAAAGATGATACTTGGAATTTGTACTTTGATGGAGCTTCAAACCAAAAGGGATGTGGCGTGGTAGTACTCTTAGTATCACTTAAAGAAGAGCACGTTCCAATATATATAAAGCTAGATTTTGAAGTTACCAACAACGCTTCTGAATACGAAGCATGCGTGGTAGGCCTTGAAACAGCTTTGACATCGGAGTGAAGAAATTACGAATATTCGGAGACTCTTCATAGATCATCAACCAGATTTCTAAAAGATGGAAAGTAAGGAGTAAAAGTCTAGCCCCTTACCAAACTTATCTGGAAACTCTCACCAATCAGTTAGAAAAGGTAGAATACACCTATCTACCTTGAGAAGAAAACCAATTTGTTGATGCCTTGGCAAGACTAGCCTCAATGGTTAGGATTCCTAAGGAAATCAAGCAAACGCCTCCAACCATAGAGTAAAGGCATAAACCGACTTATATTCAAGTCGTAGAATATGATGAAGTGGTCCAAGAAGAAGAACTGGAAGAAGAACCGTGGTATACGGATATACTTAATTATGTCACCAAAGGAGAATACCCTCCTCATGCTGACAAAAGAGCAAAACGAGCATTAAGACTCTTGGCTTCCCAATACGTACTCATAGACAACGAGTTGCATAAAAGGGTACCTAAGAGTCGAGCACTCTTGTGTGTAGGGAAAAAGGATGCCCAAAGAGCTATGAGGATAGTCCACGAAGGCATTTGTGGAACCCATGTTAATGGCAAAATGCTAGTTCAAAAGATAATGCGAGAAGGGTACTATTGCACTACCATTAATAGGGATTGTCATCAATATGTAAAAAGATGCCCTAAATGCCAAATTTATGCCAATTACAACATGTTCCTCCATCTCTACTTTATACGTACACTTCACCATGGCCATTCTCTACATGGGGAATTGATATTATTGGTTAAATTACCCTTCCTGGGACAGAAGGTCACGAATACATCCTAGTAGCAATTGATTGCTTCACAAAGTGGGTTGAAGCACAATCATGTGCTAACCTCACTGCAAAACATGTAGCACTCTTTATCGAAAGGAATATTATTTGTCGATACGGAGTCCCACACGAGATGATAAGTGACAATGGAACTCACTTTCAAGCTCAATGTGAAGAATTGTTACAAAAATATGGCATTCAACTCCATCATTCTTCCCCTTGTAGACCTCAAGCAAATGGAGCCGTTAAGGCAGTTAATAAAAATCTAAAGTCGATTATCGAGAAAATGATAGAAAATTACAAGGATTGGCCTAACAAACTCTACTTCATACTTTGGGTTATCGCACGTTAATTCGCACATCAATAGGAAATACACCATTCTCCTTGGTTTATGGAATGGATGCCGTACAACCTGTAGAACTAGAGATACCATCTCTACGCATTACACTAGAAATTAAACTCGATGAAGTCGAATGGACTAGAGCAAGGTATGAAGAGCTGATTCTACTTGATGAAAAGCGACTAGAAGCTCTATATCATACCTTATTCTATCAAACCCATATGCCTAGGCATTTTAATAAGAAGGTCAAGACAAGAAACATCAAAGTAGGAGACTTGGTGTTAAAAGCACTAAGGATAAATGTTTTGGATCCAAGAGGCAAATTTATACCTAATTGGTTCGGACCCTATATTGTCAAAACCATCTTATCAGGAGGTGCTGCAAAACTAACTGACATGGATGGTAATGAGTTCTCAAACATGACGAACCTTAACCAACTTAAAACGTACTACCCATAATTACTTGAGTAGGACACTCAAGAGAGCTACGTTTGGCCTGATTCCTTAGGAAAGGATACGTAGACAACCCTTTATAGGGTGCGACCACTTTAATTTTTACAAACCTCGCATCCCATAAGCAATAGAAATTCGACAGAATAGCAACACCACATAAAGAGGTCTGTCGCCGGCTGACAGACCGCAGTGCAAAGTGACAACGCCTGTCGCTCGGCGATAGACAGTAACGCCTAGCGACAACCGTAAAACGGCGGCGCCGTTAGTCTGGGAGTATCTGGGCAAATTTCGGTGTTTTTCGGAAAATTTTCGACTTCCGTACTCGAATAAAGTTTTTGGAAATTAAAATAATTTAATCTGTTTTCATTGCTTTAATAAATAAAATATTAAGAACTTCATTTAATTAAAAAGCTTAAATTTCATTAATAAAACTAAATAAAAAATTACATTATTGATAGAATTTAAACGAAAGCTTAAAAAACAAATTATCTTTGAATTTAAAACTAAGTCTAATAAATTGGAAGTTAAGCAATGCTTCAATCTTTTTTCTCTTTCTTTTCCCTTTTCAAATTTTTATCTGCATCCTCTTCATCGTCCATGACTTTAGCTAGTAGGCATCCTTTAGAGGACCTACATTAAATTTTAGAATATATGGTTTCTCCCTTAGCTAGGACTCCACGTTTCTTTTCTACCCAAACCTTCTTTTCTAAAGTGTCAGCTTTTCTTTTCCATTTATCCTTTGTAGAGTCTTTCTTCTTAGGCATCACAGGTGTTTTGAATTCAATCTTTTAACCCAAGCGTTCCTTTACAGGAATCACTTTGTCACCTAGACGATTCTTAACACTGGTTCTACTCTGATTTTTCGTCATGTCCTTTGTAGGCTTATTAAGAAGCTATCTCTTCACCTCATTGGGCAAAGAAGGAGGAACCTTTTGGGTAATCGCTTCCGTTAAAAGTCTAGCACTCCAATATGTGTCAAATTTCTCTACTTCTTATGAAACAGGGAAATTCATAGGGACAACAGAGATCCCCAGAAGGAATTGTTTGAAGTAGACCGTACTGCCTTTTTACCCAGCAGGATAATAAAAAGTCATCTTGGTTAAGCTTGGAAGACGGCAGAAGGGTTGTTTGTTGACACCAACCATCTTCTCTATTTTACATCAATGGATGACCCACTTGATGGTAAAGTTGCAAGAAGCAAAGACTTTACTCCACTCATGGCGCTCCATCTTAGAGAAGCGTTTCTTTCGCCCCACAAAGCAATTTGGAGTATATTTTTCGATATTGTCAGGAGGACTAATTAATTCTAGTCTCTCCATTAGCCATATCTGCAAATATTCAATGCAAATAAATTAATATTACTATACAAAAATATGTTTTTGATTTCTAGATTAAAAATATTAATTTTCTACCTGTAATATAATTGGAGAGCCCCGAAAAGCTGCTTTTGGATTTTTCTTCAATTCATCAAGACTAAGCATAGTCTCTCCAACACATTAATGGCATTGGATTTCATCTAGATTCAATTTGCTCCAAAACAGATAATATAATTGCTTGACCCTCATTAGTTCTACCACTAGTGAGAAGATATTGGTTAAGCATGCAAAAGAGAAAAGCCCTTCTTCTATAAACATGAAAAGATTCAGATTAAGGTCTATCAAAGTAGTAGCGTGCAAAATCTTTTAGATTGACTACACTACCATCTACAATATTTGTTAGATCTCTGTCTCTTAAATTAAAGAAGTGCTCAAAATCTTTATAATAATATTCATTTATCCTTGGAATTATCGCATGATCTAATGAAGGGAAGCCTAGGATGGCACCAAATTCTTCCGGTAAAGGGCTAATTTCATCACACCCTAGTCTAAAACAATGTGTATCTGTGTCCCAATATTCTAAGGCGGTATGAATAAAATCTATACATAAACCTACCCCCTTACAGTACAAGAATCAGGTCAAATAACGACAGACCAGTTCCGACGGACCTAAAAATCCATCGGAAAAATCGATATTTCCGACGGACTTAATTTCTGTCGGACAATTCCGACGAATTAAAAAATTCTGTCGGAAATCCCTCGGAAATTTCTGACGGAAAATAAATCCCTCGGAATAATTGGAAATTCCTCTTCTTTCTCTCTCCTTAACCCTCCTCCTTTCCTTTCTTCTCTTTCTTTCTCCTCAACCCTTCCGTCTGCCCTTCTCTCGTCCTCTCTTTCCTCTCTTTCTCTCTCCTCATCCCTCCTCCTTTCCTCTCCTCTTTCACCCCCTACCACCACCACCAACAACAACACCATAAACACTAAGCAACAACAACGAAGACGACTACAACAACACCGGCGACCACAACAACTATGGCGACCAAAACAAGAATGGCGACTACGTACATGCACATAGATCTAGTTAATTTTTTATGAAATTTTAATGTTAATTTATAAATTTTATTAGATGATTGTATCATTATATATTTCCTTTAATTTTTGTGGTTTAATTAACGTTTTTTTTTAATTTTCTTTATGAAATTCTTGCTAAATATGTAGATATATTGGTTTTGATTTATTTGTGTGGTGTTTTTCGATTTATTGTCTCAATTTTTGTGTTTTTGGGTTGATTTTCGATTATTGGGGTTATTTTTGGTTTTTTTTTGCTAAGTTTTGAGTTTTTTGGGTTTTATTTTTTTTTTGTGGTGCTGTTTAAAGGTGGGATGGGGCTAGGGTGGGTATCGGTGGCGGTGGCGGTGTTTGAAGGTGGATTAGTTGTTGGCCTGGTGTGGGTGTCGGTGGTGTCGGTTGTGTCGATGGTGGTGTTTAATGGTGGGATAGGGGCTGCCGTGGGTGTCGGTGCTGATGTTTGAAGGTGGGATAGGGGCTAGTATGTGGTGGTGGGTGGTGTCGGTGTGTAGTGGGGTCTGGTGGTGTGGGGTGGTCGCTGGTGATGTGGGATGGTGGTAGGGTGGTGGGAGGCTTTTTTTTTTTTTTTTAAAATAAGTTTCCGACGGAATTTCCGTCGCAACATACCGATAGAACTTAGTCCGTCGGAAACATATGACGGACTTTCTTGGTCCTGGAAATATTTTCTGCCTGACAGAATTCCGTTGGAAATTCCGTCGGAATAGTGTTTCCGGCGGAAAGCCCATTTTCCTATAAAAAGGTTTTCCGACAACTAGTTTCGACGGAATTTCCGTCGAAAACGAGTTTTCCGACGGAAAACAGGGTGTTTCCGACGGAAATTTTCCGTCGTTATTTGGCTGTTTTCTAGTAGTGTTAACACCATAAATACCTCCCATGTGAAAAAAGTCGAGTTCTTTTCTCTCTTTAGCAGTTAAAGACAAACACCATTCATGAGTGAAATTGCTAAAACTCTTAGTAACTAAAGACATGATTATTTGTTGAGAAACTAAGATTATAATTAATCTGTTCGAATTGTAGAAAAAATCGATAGATTAGGGGGCTATTTATTTACAAAATCAATGCAGTTTGACTCCGGAAAGGACTCGAAAACAGCGCACTGCAGCGCCAAACGACAAGCCTGTTGCTTGGCGACAGCGCAAAACGCGTGGTGACACGCGGCGCTGCAGCACTTTCTCAACGTGCTATGCAAACCACATTTTTTCTACCGATGATTTGAATTCGTACAATGATTTTACGATTTTACCATTTCTTCAAATACCCATACATATTAATTTAATATATTTTCCTAATATTTTCTTCAAGGATTTATTCAAACTTAATTAAATTAAGGTTTGATTTAAGTCCAATTTATTTTCTTATTTTTTCTTTTTGGGGGAGAAAGTCGGATACCCTCCATTAGTAACAAAAATGACGGAAAATTTTTTGCGCAAAATTAATCACAATTTTTTACACACACACATATGCACATAAAAATGAATAATAAATGCAAAAATAATACAGTCATAATAGATAAAAGTATATATATACTAAATATATCTAACAAATGAATCAGTCAAGCAAGGTCCTATAAAAGTCAAAATAAATAACAACACATGTACAACTACGGCGCTGGAGGACGTAGATGATGAGGAATTTTCATCATGTCAAAGAATTGCGCAGATCGAGGAGTATGTTCCCCACCAGCTCCGGTCTCTCCAAGAGGAGGGAAACTCAACTCAGGACCCGTCCACCCAAGGTCGCCCTGGTGATGAATCAGCAGAGGCCTCTCCATGGTGATGAATCAGCGGAGGCTGCTGCGACGATGTGCCGACCTCGTACGTCCCACAACCCCTCGGAGCTAAAGTCGCCTCTCCCTGGCCTATAGGCCCAGCCGGTGCACTCTCAAATGAAGAACCCGAGCCCTCCACCGCCTTTGTCCGGGCAGCATCAGATCGGCCTCCCTGACCATTAGAAGTAGTGCGGTGACGCCTCAAACTAGACATAGCCGGCTCTCTCCGAACCTCAGGTTTCATCCGAGTACGGGAAGGAATAGGCTGTCCCTGCAAGAAAAAAACAACACAGAAGCAACGAAACCAGAAATATAAACAATGCAGAAATAAAGAGGAAAAAGCTACCTCCCGAACAGTGTCGTCGCGACGATAGGAAGCTACATTCCTCATCCGCACGAGCTGGCTCCGAAAGACGTCTATGCACCTCACCATCGCCATAACCACCTCGCGCGAGAACTGTCAAAGAAATAAAATTAGTAACAATGTAAGACAGATATAAACAAATATCAAGTAAATAACTCACCCGAGTCTGGTGGCGAGGAATATATCGCTCAACAAAGCGCTGATCCTTGGGAGCCGGAGGGATCATCTTTTTAATAGGCCCGTATGTCCCATAATAGTGGATGGACATACGAGGGGCACCGAACTGAGTAGGCTCGGTCTGGCGAAAAGCAAACCAAAGTGAATAAAATATCACTTGGGGGCTACTTAGCAAAAAGATTAAAGATAAAAATCATACCACCACCTCCTTTAACAGAACAGGGGCCGGATCTAACAACGACACAAGGTCCTCCTCGTAGCACCACCTAAAGCTAGCATGAGATTTCCAAGGGGTACCAGCAGGCGACCTTTCCGACAAGTTGAGCAGCCTCGCGTCATCGAACATATGACGTGGCGGAGGAGTAGGGACAACAAAAATCGCTGAGGAGTGTTGAATAACAACTTTCTCTCCTAGGTACACCGCTGCCTCATACGTCCCTTGAAAGTAGCGACGCTCAGCAGTGTACTGCACAGCCAGCGTAGGAATAACAAAACCGCCCCATGGCCAGTATATCACGTCAGGCTTTTACAAAGAATGCCTATAAGATAAAGTTATACCAAAAGCAATACAAAGATTTTAAATATGCAAAAGAACATACTGAGAAGATTAGCTCTCGAACGCGGGCAGTAGTCGTCTGGTTACGGTAGCGACCTCCCCAACAGGTGCCAACGGGGAACTCGCGTGGAGATGGCCTCACCGGCGCAAGCGAAGGAAAGTACTCGTAGAACCAAATCTACAAAGATAAAAGATATGAGCAAGTGCGAATAAGAGTTTAGAGCTTGCTTTTAAGAGATAAAGTGTACCTCTACGACTCTCTAGAAGCTAGACAGAGCGATGTCTCTTGTGTAAGACCGGTGTCGAAAGGAGTCTCGCAATCCTCGCAGAAAGTCAGCATAGGCCAAGTTGGCCCAATCATAAGTCCCGATCAGCTGAAGATCGCGAACAGCAGGAAGGTAGTAAAGCAGCAGCCTACTACCCTTTTAAGGGGAAAATAGCCCTAATAGCAAAATAAGTGCAAAGATGCGCACCCGCTTCTCTTGGGTGGTCGCATTACCCTTAAAAGTCATCGCCAGAGTCGACCGCCAAATACACCTTAGCACGAGCCTGAATAGCAATCGAACCCAACAACTCATCGTCCTCAGAAGAGAAAACGCTGATAGAGCTGTTGAACGGCAGCGCGGTCAAGCTAAAATGAGACTGAAGTCGGCTGGGGTGACAGTCATCTCACCCCAAGAAAAGTGAAAAGTATTGGTGGTGTCCCAGAAGAACTCCACCAAAGCGCAAACCACGTGATGGCTCGTGTCAAATGAGTACATGGTCTGCGTAGCCCGAAACAGGGCAGTCAGCCCACAAGACTCCCAAAGAAGGCTCAGCCCCTTATCGCCGCTAAAATACTTGTCGTACAGCTTGCCCAAGGTGTCATTACCCGAACCGTGGCAGTGCGTCTTACCGCTAGTGATCCCGCGACGCACCCTCACTGAAATGTGGTGCTCGGGTGAAAATAACAATGTCCGCTCGTCCCACTCAGGAAGGGACCGAGAGAAGTGGACGGGTTGGCATCCTCCTGAACGGGCTCATGCTCCCGTCGTGTGTCTCGAGACCGAGAACCAGAATCTCGCTGTCTAGCCATACTACAATGTGCAGAGTTGACAAAAGTTAAGGTTCTATAGTATCTAAGGTTTGCCTAGCCGCATGATACTATGTTCGCAAAAAAAAATAGAGTACGTAGTATGGCATTTTTCAAGCAACCAAACGATTTCTTGCAATATTATGATAATTATTGTGACAAATTGGACAAGAATTGCTAGCAAAAACATTAAGAACGAGCCACATTGTTTTCCCGACCTTAAGAGGTTCAACAATGGTGAATCATTCTTTCTTCACAAAATTGAGTTAAACAAGTCTCAAAGTACTCCTAAGGCAATATATAAACATAATCAAGCAATTTCATGGCATAAAATTTGACAAACAAAGCAAATTGGGCAATATACGTTTCGAATTTTCAAGAAATTCATGGATAAACACGAATGAAATTCATCAAAATTCGAGTGAGTAGGGAAAAAACTTACATAGATCAGCAAACTAGATAAACAAATCTTTGATTTGCATCAAATTTGAGTGAATTCGGTTGAGAAACGAGCAAGAACAAGCGATTCGAAGTTTCCGCGGCGAACTCGAGTAAAAGAAGAGCAGTAGCAGCAGAATGAGGAAGAAAAGGGATTTATACAAAAATCCTGATTGCAGCGTCTAGCGACAAGGCAAAATCGCGGCGCCAAAGACGTTGCAGCAGCGACAGAGCGCTAAGCCTCTCAGAGTGGTTATTTCTACCTCATACAACAATTTTTGGTTCCTTTGTACGCCAGTTAGCCCATATAAGCAATTTGACATGATTTAATAATTGGCTCGATTATAAACGCATTAAGTGATCGACCTGATAAATGATCGTCTCACTTAGTTTAAAGCGCCTAAACATTGGCTTAATGCAAAGGCACCGACATAATGGTTCATAAAATACAGAGGCACCGACATACTGGTTCACAATTCAGAAGTACCAACATACTTGTTCACAAGCAGCAAAAGAGTCGATGCACTAGCATAGCAAAAGCAAAGTTCAAGAGAACTTTAAAGGATCGACAGGCGTTGGTCTTCGGTGATACTCTTGAGAGTTTTATCGTAACAAATGAGGATAGCTTCAGGCAAAGCAATATTCAATCATGTTCCCTGCCTTGCGGAAAATGGTCATAAAGCGCTAGAAGGTCGTTTCAGGCGAAGCAATCTTCGATAGATTTCTCTAGCTTGCAGAAGTTTATCACGGTGGAATTGGAGGCAGTTACAAGCGTAGTAGTCTTCACGCGGTATCCTCGAGTTTAAGGAAGATCGTCAAAGCTCTTCCGACGCGTGGACATATCAACATCAAAACAGCAGAATGGCGTTCGCTATCTTGTAGAAGGTTGTCACAACAACAAATGCAACAATCAGTTACCCCCAGAGACGTGTGCTGGACGGTGCAAGATACGCGTTTCTTAACTCTCTTATCTGTTTTAACTAATGCTAGTTTGGAGGTATCAGCGTTACAAGAATGATTTAGGATCGCAGAACGTTTTTCATCATTCTCCGTCCATATCGATACTTTGACTTTTGTTTTCGAAACTTGCCTTTCTCCAAACTCATAAAAGTGGGGGCTTCTGTTGACACCCATTTGTGTCTCCCAAAAATCAAACCTAGTGATGAGTACCTTTCACGTCGAATCATAATCGAATGAAGTTAAAGTGTGGAAAGTCTAGTGTTGCAGTTAGTTTTTTAATTCTTTTCTTTTTCACTGTTTTTGAAAAGCTATTTTATGAAAATAGCCAAACTAATTTAGTTTGGTCCATGGAAAGGGTCCAGTAATAGTGTAGTTGGATTGGGTTACAAAAGATCTTTCCAACGATATATTATAAGCCCAATTCCGATGAATAATGAGGAAGTTATGGCCAAATTACTAAACTGGGCCCGGTTTGATCTTTATATGCGGCCCAATGATCTAGAGGAGGGCCTATTATGATTTATCATTCCTAATTGCATTGTAAATTGAGTTTTTAGAGTTTTATTTAGAATAAAAGATGTTTATTTTAAGGAAATTACAGTTTTTACCCTTCGTACGTTTAAATTTAATCAAAATATGAAAATGCGTGGAAAAACTAACTGCAGGGCCGCACTGCAGGCTGTTGCCTGGCGACACGCCTAGCATCGCGGCCACAAATCTGTCGCTTGGCAATAAGCTCTGTCGTTTGGCGACAGGGGTGTGTTTGGCGACAACATCGTGTTTTATTCTTTGCGAAACTCTTATTCTTTTTTATCATAATCCGGCCGGTTTTCGTTATAAATAGCCTACTTAAACATTCGTTTTCAATCACCAACTCTCATCATGAAATTCTTGATATTCTCTCTCTTTTCTAAACAAGCATTTTCTCAAATACAAAACTCCGCATTCACAAGATCTAGACACACCTAGCTAAGTTCGACGTTGCCTTCGCCCTGGACGTAAAAGAAAGAGATACGAGGCATCCAAGTAAGTGCTTAAATTGTTTCAATTGATATTTTGATTTATAAATCATATTTAGGTTGTTATTTTGATTCCTAGTATTATGTTAGGATGCTTTTCTTTGTATCATGTTTAGGGTGACAACAATAAGTTCCTAGTATCATGTTTAGGGTAAAGAATATAATGTCAATTATGATTTCTATGATGCCTTTTATTGTCTTTCCTAATAGCATGTTGTTGGGGTTTGGTGAGTCCGACTCACCACAGAAACAACCCCGACCCAAAGAATTACTCACAATTAATAAAACCATAAAGCATAACAAATAAACATGAGAGGATAAAATCGGAATTTACCTTTGAAGCGTGCTTCGCTCTCAAAGCCGGGCTCTTACTTGAAAGCTTTAAGCTCCAAAAATTTTCGAGCCTCCTACGGAAATCCACCCATAAAAAATACTGGCGACTTTTAGGTCTGTTATCTTGAGGTTAGTGAGGTCCGACCAAAACCCAAGTATTATATGAGTTTAAGAGTTTTTGCTAATGCAATGCTCTATTGAACTCATACTCAAGCACTCTTCTCAAAAACCAAAGATGGGTATTTATAGGCAAGAAGGAGAGTGGAAGTCATGAAATTCCACAATTTATTTTAAAGATAAATTAAAATAAATAAGCAAACTAATAATAAATTTACAAGTGTCACTATTATGTGTAAAGGGAAGTGAGGACCACTTGGAGAGTAGGGGACCATACTTGCTCCCTACTCCATACTCTCCATGTGACACATGTCTCTCACCTTTAAATCCTCCCTTTACTTGCTTCCCCTTTTGCACACGGCCCACCACCTGCACCTAGGTGATGCGAGCTGCTGCTGCTCGCAGCTAGCAAGCCACGCACGCTTGTGCGGGCTACTGCTGCTTGTGGCTAGCAAGCCACGCACACCTTGTGCGGGCTGTTTATGTTGCTTGCGGCCATGGCTGCCTTTGGCTGCTAGCGTTGGTGCGCTAGCATGCCCCAGCCAGCCTAGGCTTGGCTCGGTGCGCATGCTAGCCACCAATGCTTAGCACATTATGCCCCTAGCACTAGGATGCTCGGGGCATTCCGATGCTGAGGGTATTTTGGGAAATATTATTGATTTATTATTATTTGCGCGTCTTGTCATTTACTATTTTTTACTCGACTTCCGACGCTCGGTTTCGACGCTCTAAGCTCGAATTTCCGACATCTAAATATTTAATACTCGGGCGACGAACTAATTTCTTCCGAATTAATTCGTTGAGTCGGTTCGTTTACTGATAAGGGTGTGACCTGAAGGGTTCAATGAAGATTAAGTTGTAATATTAATAATGCATTAATATTACTGATCGGAAGAGGCCTCCACCTAGGCGTTCCGATCACTTGACCTTACCGAATATATTAGCTTTCTAATTATTCCGAACCCACTAACGGAATAGTACACTTGTTCGAAGGACACCATTCCTTTCAATCTCCCATTTGTCCTTCCGGACAAGTGCGCATTTAGTGTACAACCTTTTTCGTATGTCGCTTAATGTCTCTTCATGAACTATAAGGTAAGATTATTTTGTCATCCTTATTACGTCCAGAAGTGTTTCTCGATTCCGAGTCCGACTGTTAATAAATAGA
Organism: Chenopodium album; assembly: GCF_948465745.1. NCBI lineage: Eukaryota > Viridiplantae > Streptophyta > Magnoliopsida > Caryophyllales > Amaranthaceae > Chenopodium > Chenopodium album. The sequence goes on along the minus strand of NC_137841.1, from coordinate 38,434,046 downwards.
TGATTTCTAAAATCCATCCGAGAATGGCCATGCATTTTCTCAGTCTCGTTCTACGAGAGGGCTTGTATACAACAAAGACATCTTCCCTATTTTAGTAGGGGGAAGTTCCTAGTCTTGTAATGTAGTTCCTCTTACTGAGAGGACCTAGCCGCCCGAGTGTTGCCGTTATAATCCCCTATTACGGTAGACGTTTGACAACATCAAAGCGGATTAGTACTCTAACAAGAGAACTCACAATACTCATGGTAGAGGAAATAGGTTCCAATAGCCATTATGAGAAGTATACTTATGACATTTTTAATCTCTTAAAGTATTCTCATAGGTCGATCCAGTATGGTTCTAAACCAATACCTGTGCAAATGATTTATGACAATCAAGTCCTCGTAGCACAAGAAATGGTGCTATAAATCAGACTACACACTAATCTCAATTGGTCATTAATCGTCCATCGTTTAAATCACCTCAATTAGGGATAATTTTCGATTATAATATTCAACGTTCACTTAATAGGTGTATCCTTACCAAGACTGGTCTTGATACCCTATTTTGAATATTCCAAGAATCGAATGGACTCATTATTTAATCCTAAACCACAATTAAATAGCAAACGAAGTGATTAAATATTGCATGAAATTCATATTACTCAAAAACTTGAATGGTTTTTCTTAGTGTCTTACATTAAATGTTAAAAATTTTAACTAAAACATTAAACAAAGAAATCAAAGCCAGTCTCCTACATGCTTGATTCCGATTTCCTTAACGTGCTTGTTGTGCTTTACTTGAGGCAAAGGTTTAGAAAGTGGATCGGCTACATTGTCATCCGTTCCAACTTTGCAAATTCTGGTTTCACCTTCTGATTTCCATTCTAGAATCATGTGAAACCGCCGTTTGACATGTTTGACTTTCTGATGTTCCCTTGGCTCTTTGGCCTGAGTAATAGGTCCATTGTTGTCACAATAGAGGTCTATTTGACCCTTTATGGAGGGTACAACATCAAGTTCGCCAAAGAACTTACATCAAGTACTTAGCTTCAGTTGTAGAATCTGCAGTTGTACTCTGCTTGGCACTCTTCCAACTAAACGCTCCTCAATTTAGACAGAACACATATCTAGATTACGATTTAAAATCGTCTCTGTAATTCTGGAAGCTTGCGTCGGTATAACCTTCCACAACAAATTCCTCTGAACCACCATACACCAGGAATTTATGCTTGTTCCTTTTCAGGTACTTTAGGATATTCTTTGTCGCAGTCTAATGGGCCTCTCCCGGATCTGATTGGTAACGGCTCGTAGCACTCAAGGCATACGATACATATGGCCTAGTACATATCATGGCATACATTATCGATCCAATAAGCGAAGCATATGGAATATGATTCATTCTTACCCGCTCATCAGGTGTTTGTGGACACTACTTCTTGCTTAGGGTTATGCCATGTGACATTGGCAGGTGACCTCTCTTAGCCTCCTCCATGCCAAATCGAGCAAGTACCTTATCAATATAAGTACTTTGACTCAATCCAATCATCCTTTTTGATTTTTCCCTATAGATCTTAATGCCATGTATGTAATGAGCCTCTCCTAAGTCTTTTGTTGAGAAGCATTTTCAAAGCCAAGCCTTTAAAGACTCTAACAACAAAATGTTGTTTCCAATGAGCAATATGTCATCGACATTTAAGACTAGGAAGGCGATGTCACTCCCACTGACCTTCTTGTAAACACAAGATTCATCTTTATTCTTTATAAAACCAAACTTACCGATGGCTTGATCGAATCGCAGATTCCAACTTCTGCTTGCTTGCTTTAGTCCATAAATGGACTTCTTAAGCTTAGAAACCTTCGCAGCATTGTTTTGGTCTAAAAAACCTTCTGGATGTGTCATATACACATTTTCATAAAAAATAACATTAAGGAAGGCGGTTTTGACGTCCATCTGCCATATTACATAATTGTAATATGCAGTAATCGCTAGGAGGATCCGAACAGATTTAAGCATTGCGACTGGTGAAAAGGTTTCATCGTAATCAATACCATGAACTTGTCTGTAACCTTTTGCCACCAATCTAGCTTTGTAAATGAATACATTTCCATCTTTGTCGGTTTTCATCTTGAAAATCCACTTACAACCGATAGGTGTATAACCTTTAGGTAAGACAACCAAGTCCCATACATGATTTTCAAACATGGAATCCATTTCAGATCTCATGGCCTCTTGCCATTAAGCAGAGTCGGTGCTTGCCATCACTTGCTTGTAGGTTGCCGGTTCATCTCCATTCATGATCAGGATGTCCTGATTCTCAGTTAATACTAAACCTGGATATCCATCAGGTTGAGATCTCGGCCACTAATACCTACGTAGGGTAATGGATTGAGCATTTGCATTGTCGGTTTGACTTTGCACATTTTGATCATTTTGACTTGTGTCAACAGATGTTATTTGAGCACTTTCACTGTCATTCTGATTTTGTTACTCATCCTCAGGAACTTCGTCGAGTTCGATTTTTCTCCTACTTGTCATTTTTGAAAGGTGTTCCTTCTCCAAAAAGACACCATCACGAGCAAGAAAAACTTTGTTCTCATATTTGTTGTAGAAGTAATACCCTTTGGTTTCTTTTGGGTATGCCACAAAGGAAACCTTGTCAGATTTGGGATGAAGTTTGTCAGAAATCAACTTCTTGACATATGCTTCGCATCCCCATATCTTTAGAAAAGACAACCTAGGAGGTTTCTTTGTCCATAATTCATATGGAGTCTTTTCTACAGCTTTTTATGGTGCACGGCTCAGTGTTGGTGCCACAGTTAGAAGTGAGTTTCCCCAGAAAGAGATTGGAAGATCACTAAGACCCATTATTGATCGTACCATGTCTAACAAGGTCCGATTTCTCCTTTCGGATACTCCATTCCATTGTGGAGTTCCTGGAGGTGTCAATTCTGAAAGTATACCCTTTTCTTTCAGATGGTCATCAAATTCTTGGCTCAAGTATTCACCACCTCAATCCGGTCGAAGGGCTTTGTTTTTCTTGCCAAGCTGATTTTCAACTTCACTTTAAATTCTTTGAACTTTTCTAACGATTCAGATTTATGCGATATTAGGTAGACATAACCATATCTACTATAGTCATCTGTGAAGGTGATAAAATATCGATATCCATTTCTTGTGGTAGAGCTCATTGGTCCACATACATCAGTGTGTGTTAGACCTAATAAGTCTCTTTCTCTTTCTCCCAACTTGGAGAATGGCTGTTTAATCATGTTGCCTAAAAAACATCCCTCGCAAATCTCAAACGATTCTAAATCAAAAGAATCAAGAACACCTTCCTGTAGAAGTCTCTTGATGCGTTTGATGTTAATGTGGCGAAGACGACAATGCCACAAGTAAGTTTGGTTTGACTCCATGTTCTTAGCTCTTTTGTTAGTATCATAAACAATTTTGTCTAAACACACAAAAAGGTGTAATTTCCATATAAACAATATATTTAAACAAAAGGTCTTGTGATCAAGGTTAAAATGACGTCCAACGTTGCAAAATCAAAGTACGGTAAATAAAACTTAACAAGTTTTAGAACTTAGACAAAATACATGAGAGTACAAGCTTTCTTTGGATAGATTTTCTTCATCTTCCACTTGTGTACTCATGAACACTTGAAAAACACCGCTCATTTCGTTCCTGAAATAAGAGCATAAAATGAGTTAATTTTCCAGTAACTAATACCTTATAAATTGCATATTTTCAGGTGTCTAGATGATACCTGAGATTGAGGCTTTCTTTCCTCTTGCCTCATCTTCCAGATACTCTCTACATTCTCTTTTGTAGTGGCCTTGCTTACTACAATAGAAGCAGCGCATCTTTCCCTTGTTTTTGAACTCCTTTTTCTTGAGCCTTAGAGAAAACATAGCCGCCTTGCAAGAATAGGTTTTCCGGAGCTCTTGGACAACTTCCTTGTAGGACAGTTTGTTCCGATTGTTGGTAAGTCACATCTTAATTGCAACGTATCTTGAGTGGAGTGAGCTTAAAAGCATTTGAGCCGCTTGCTCATCCTCCACCGATTTACCAATCAATTCCAGATTGTTAAATAACCTTGTCATCTTTTGCACATGGGCTTGAAGTGGCATCCCGGGTCTAAGTCTTGCACTATAGGCCCTAGCCCATACTTCTTGCCTTTCTTTGCTAAGTCATCCATCTTGCGGTGGCTTGATCCTCATGTTAGACAATGACCTAGTCACTTCTTCCACAAGTCCATCATTGTTGCCCTTATCGCTCTTTGTTACTCTCAAATTGACCACATCTTCTAGAGCCTTGAGAAGTACATCCGGAAAGTAGTTGTAGAATTTCTTCTTCCACTGTTTCGGTATGGAGTTTTCCATGAGTCGAGAGACTCTCTTGCAATCATAACTCCACTCCTCATGAGCCATATCGCTCATAATACCTTTTGAGTAGAAAGTCGAGATGGCCGTATTCAAGACATACTCTAGGTAGCAATTGCGGAGGGTCAAACGGAGTTTCTCTTCCCATTCCTTGAAGTTTACCAAATTCAAGCTAAATGATAACTTCTCGGGAAGTTTTGGGAACATAAGATTGTTGTCGGTAGTTGAAGACATGATTCAACATTTGAAAGAATTTTTAAATGAAATACCATTCATAATACTTTAAATAAGATTGAATTCATGCATTTTTAATCAAACTTATTTAAAACGTCTTATTCACACATTTAAAGTTATCCCCATTTTGGGTGAGAATAAGTCGATTACAAGATCCGAAGAAACAAAGAGTGGTTAAGCATGCTTTGGCTTGTCTTAACACTCAATCTCCTAACTTAAGCAACGCTTTGCTAATGGCTTCAAGCCACTCTTGGTTGAATAAATCGTCGCATCTTAGTCTCTCTCAACACTTTATTCACTTTGGCACGACATGTTAGGACTTTATCACTCATATCGTTTAGTACAACCAAAACCAACTTGCATACCCGGTATGCCTTACGCTCCTAGGAGAGGTAGTGATGCCTCGCTTTGGCGTAGCCCACCACTACCCTCGTTCGGTTGGTAAGTGTTGTTTTACTCAATATTTAGGGACCTAGGATTTCTATGTTGGTTGATTTAAGTGAACTTAATTAATCATCACAACATTCGAAATCCTAAACATGCATCTAACATATAATTCATATGCATAACCATATATATTTATCGAAAAACCATAAATATAGATGCATTTGGAAACTAGCATGACCCCTTGAGATCTTTAAATCTTCAAAAGGTCTTCATTTGCAACTTCATGGCTACTTCTTCCAAGAACCTCCATATTCAAGACTTGACCATAATTAAATGCAACTACTAGTATCTACGATTAGGACTAATCTAAATATTAAGGTACAAAAATACTTAACGGTACGCAGACCGTATTTAGATTTACAAAAATACATCACGGATTGCAGTCCATATTTTCTATCCTAATCGGGCCCCACTAGTTCCCATTTCATAAAAACCTCTAAGAGAATATACATTCCATTCATCCATTCACTATATGTGAATGGCCCATGCATTTTACAACGATAAACAAGTAACAATGCATAAACACACGTGAACTAGTAACTAATCTAGGTGGTTAATCCAATTAACACTCCTAATTAAAACTAGTCAAAGTTGTTTTAACCGGTTACGTAAATAAGCGCAATTAAAATTTGAAGCTCCCACTAAATTCCGCAACCAACTCAATTAATCCAATTAATTAAGCTGGTAAATCCCAAAACTTGTCAAAATAAATTTTGTCAATGCCGCTCAAAACCGAGGCCTAGCCTCCAAAATTTATTAAAGTAATTAAAACCAAATTAGATGAATAAAATAATTAAAACGACAATTTAAGCAAAAATTACGTGGTCCAAAACGTCTAAGTGCCTAGCACTAAGACATGGAGTGCTCACATTCCGCACAACCGTTTGATGCTCGATGAACGTGGGAGTGGGCCCGATGTCGCTAAGCATTACACCGCCCACATCAGCGAACTTTCACACATTAATAACTTGGCCCTTGATGGCCATGTTGAACGAACTCATTGCACTACATTGCTTCGCAAGCAACGTCTACGCATATTCCCTTTTACACGACGCATGCACCAAGTCCAAGTACACCATGCTCGTGCCGTCACACCCGCGCCACAGTAGCCCCATGCAACACGCAAGACAACACGCACACACGCACGCAGAAGGCAGCGTGCTGCCGTTGTGATGCTGCTGCTGTGCTGCTGCTTGCGGCCGTGTGAACCAGCCACGACTTGGCTCAACACACACGCATGGCAGCCCCTTGGCAGCCACATGCGGGCTGCTATGCAGCCCGGCTAGCCAAGGGTGCTTATGCCTTGATTTGCGTGCCATAGCCTCGGGACTTTGATCCCAAATTTTCCGTGACATTTTAATTAATTCAAAATTAATTTTAGAACTAATTTATTGAGCAAAATGAAAAATTTAAACAAGTCTAACTTAAAATAAAATTTTTAAAGTGCATCTAACCAAAATAACTCCCAAGAACCATTCTTTAATTAAATTGGTTTAACTTGGTGCAACAAAAATAAGAGGGCAATTATTCACTACTAATTTAATTAATTTAAATGAATCTTGAGTTTTTGACAAAATAAGAGGGAGTTGGAAAAAATGAACATAAGTTCAATAAAGATTCCAACTTTAATACTTGTGGATCCTTGAAAAAATTATATCTTCCAATGTAAAGATAAACAATTTTCTATGACAAAGTTTCAAACTTTATGATTCCAATCAACTAAAAAATGATTAAATCAACAAAGTTAAACAAAAATTTATGGAATTTAGTAACTTAAAGTTTCAAATACTTAACATGATTAAAGATTGAATCTTTAGTACTTGGAAGCCTCAAAGAACAACAATTTCACACTTAATGCAATTAGTTTGCAATTATGTGAAAAATAAAACCAAGCTTTCAAACACAAATTACCACCAATTAATCATGCCTAAAGAGGTTAAAAATTGCATATAAAATATGTATTGAACCAATTACATAACCACCATAAATATGCAATTAATTTTCAAGGTTAGAAAGACTTAAAATTTTTCGTCAAAACGAAAAAATCCTCGAAAAGTGCATTTCTGGTCATTTTTTTGGCTAAAAACCGTCCCTTGGAAGAATAAAACCATTTCAAGAACACATTTTCCACCAAATATTCACTATTTTTGGTTCTAAATCTGGGTTCGGGGCAGATGATGGCTTTAAGACGAGGTTAAAATAAATAAAACGAGCTACTAATCTAATTAACACTGCATGACTAGAAAAATTAAGCTATAAAAACACTTTGAAAAAAATATTAAGATTTTAAAAATAAACGAGCGAGGCTCCGATACCGCTGTTGGGGTTTGGTTAGTCCGACTCACCGCGGAAACAACCTCGACCCAAAGAACCACTCGCAATTAATAAAACCATAAAGCATAATAAATAAACATGAAAGGATAAAATCGGAATTTACCTTTAAAGTGTGCATCGCCCTCAAAGCCGGGCTCTTACTTAAAAGCCTTAAGCTCCAAAAATACGCGAGCCTCCTACGGAAATCCACCCGCAAAAACTACTAGCGACTTTTATGTCCGTTACCTCGAGGTTAGCGAGGTCCGACCAAAACCCGAGTATTATATGAGTTTAACAGTTTTTGGTAATGCAATGCTCTATTGAACTCCTACTCAAGCACTCTTCCCAAAAACCCAAGATGGGTATTTATAGGCAAGAGGGAGAGTGGAAGTCATGAAATTCCACAATTTATTTTAAAGCTAAATTAAAATAAATAAGCAAACTATTAATAAATCTACTAGTGTCACTATTATATGTAAAGGGAAGTGAGGACCACTTGTAGAGTAGGGGACCATACTTGGTCCCCACTCCATACTCTCCTTGTGACACATGTCTCTCACCTTTAAACTCTCCTTTTACTTGCTTCCCCTTTTGCACACGGCCCACCACCTACACCTAGGTGTTGCGGCCTGCTACTGTTCGCAACTAGCAAGCCACGCACGCTTGTGCGGGCTGCTGCTGCTTTCGGCCGGCAAGCCACGTACACCTTGTGCGGGCTATTCCTGTTGTTTGTGGTCGTGGCTGCCTTAGGCTGCTAGCGTTGGTGCGCTAGCATGCCCTAACCACCCTTGGCTTGGCTTGGTGCGCATGCTAGCCACCAATGCTTAGCACATTATGCCCCAAGCACTCAGATGCTCGAGGCATTCCGATGATAGGGGTATTTTGGGAAATATTGTTGATTTATTATTATTTGTGGGTCTCGTCATTTACTTTTTTTTACTCGAATTCTGACGCTCCGTTTCGACGCTCTAAGCTCGAATTTCCGACGTCTAAATATTTAATACTCGAGCAACAAATTAATTTCTTCACAATTAATTCGTCGTGTCGGTTCGTTTACTGCTAAGGGTGTGACAAGAAGGGTTCAATCAAGATTAAGCTGTAATATTAATTATTCATTAATATTACTGATCAGAAGCGGCCTCCACCAAGGCATTCCGATCACTTGACCTTACTTAATATATTAGCTTTTTAATAATTCTCAACCCACTAACGGAATAGTACACTTGTTCGAATGGCACCATTCCTTTCACATGTTAGTACCATTCCTTTCACATGCTAGGGTTTGTTATTAATCTTGTTAGTATCATGCCTAGGATTTTGCTATTGATATGCTTTAACGTGATTATGATTATTTTTATGGTCTTTTATTGTAATTGTTATAATGATTATTATGATTATTATTATTATTATTTTGAATTATGGTTATTATGTTGCTCGATATTTTACTGTTATTGCTTGATCACGCCTTTTATGCATGTTTAAAGGGAATTTGTACTTGTAATCACGCTCAATAAGATAATTAATAATCTTGTTTAGGGTTAATATGATTATAATTCAAGTGATCAACAATAATAGTTTTATTTGTGCATTAATATTCAACCAACATAGATAAACAGGTTTAGGGTTAAACATATTAATTGCATGTTAGTCAGAAAGCGCACATGAATACGAGAAGAATAAAGTATAGGCCTATTGTTAGGGCAGGTTCAATTTCTTTTATATTGGATTTGTACCTTCATCCCCGAACTTCCAGTCTTGGTTCCAGACCTGTTGGAGTTAACGATCTCCTAGATCGTTAGGGGGTGTAACCTTCACCCCGTGAACGGTTTACAGTTTCCTAAAACTTGTTGGCGACTCTTTTTCTCTATCTTATTTCCTTTTTAACGCCACCATGCTTAAGTGTATGATCACAGTGGGGTTCAATTTTGGGAAAATGTTTGAAATATTCCCCACTCATAGGTTTAGTTATAATTACTTTGCTAATCTTAGCATTTTCATTACTGATCACTTTCATAATAAGATGATAAAATTTGAGAGTGTTATGGATTATATGTGGTTTAGGATTTGTTGTCTAAGTGATGACTCCTACTCATTTTCATGATTGAGATCATCAACTTGACAACCTACAATCATTAACGTTCAACAACGAACTTTCCATAGAACATCTTCTTTATTATTGCCTTTAAGGCAACAATATTCTCAACATTTATTTTTGTAGACTTTCTGATGATGCTTTGCTTGGGGTTCACTCCAAACGGTCACAATGATTTGGGATACCCTAATCACTTGTGATCATGGAAATTTTCCTTAAATTCCAGCACATTACACATGGATGCACGTCCATGTTACCATTCTCAAGCCACAACTTATTGTTAGCTCGTGCTTATAACCGGCTTCCTTGTTAAGGATCTAATCCTTGTTAAGGCTTGTGCTTGCAACATCAATTCTCAAATTGCATTTGTTTCCACAAGTTAAGAACTCATTCTGTTACTTATCCAAGTACTTTTGATGTTCTTAGCCATAATCTAACGATCTATTACATAGATTTAGGTTGATTGGTACTACATACATATATCACATACTTTAAGCAAGTAAGTCCTGCAACGATTCCATATCATAGCGTACATGATGGATTAAGTTGCATAGTAATTCTCAATCTTATTCCATCCATGTGACATTTTAGCTCATTAAGTTTCACCGAGTCTTGCTATGTGATACGGTTGAAAGTCTCTTACTAAAGTCTTTCATGTTTGACTTAGCATTTAGCCTAGCTTATACTTAGTTCAAACATTTACTTAGTTTTATACATATGGGTCGAAAGTTTTTCAAAGTCCTTCAATTCATATTTAATACGGTAAATTCCTTTACACGTTCAAACATTTTATTAAGTGTATATAATAGATCTTAATACCCAATATGTACTAAGTATCGTCTTTTGCTTGGTCCATTGTCGAAAATAGTTTCAAATCTAAGCGTTTAGTATTTGACAGTTATTTAACAATAGAGTTTGTAAACTTTTCATTAGAATTGTATATAATTTTCTTTTTCTCCCACTAAAATTCTTATTCATGAGAATTTCTCTATTTCTCTGTAAGTCAATCCTCTCATTAACTTCATTAGAAAACATGTTCCAATTCCTCTATGCAATGCTTCCTTAAATCCCGTAATGGATTCCTTGAACTTGCTTTCAAATTTAGCATTTATTTAGATTTTCAATACTCTTAAACTATTTTACAGTCACTTCCGAAATCCTATTTTAGGAAGGCGGTTTTGGTATCTATTTTGCCATATTTCATATGCGCAATTTTTGTAAAACAATCACGAAAAGACTTAAGCATTCCGATTAGTGGATATGTTTTTATTAAATCAACTCCGTGAATTTAATTGTATCCTTTTCAACCAATCTAGATATGTATGCATATACATTTCCACATTTGTTACTTTTCTCCTTGAAAACTTATTTGCAATTGATGGGTCTTTCACCCTTCATGCAAATTAATCAAGTTTCAAACATGATTTTCAAACATAGAGTCTGTTTCGGATTTTCATGGCCTCTAACCATTATTCGGAATTTCGCATTTGTCGTAGCTATCTTATAAGACATTATTCCTTTACTATCTAATAGGAAATAGTATGCTTGTAAGTCTTAGGTTTATTTCTAACTTAGTAGAAATTTTATAGGATTCAATCCAAGCCTTTGGTGAACTCTATACCTATACGGGGTTATTGCATCAAACACTGTGTTTCAAGGCGCTTCCAAAGCCCTTAGATTTTTTTGATGAATTCTTTTTTAAGGCACTTGTAAAGTCCTTTTGAGTATTCTTGATCAAGTATTCTCACGAAGCCCTTTTAAGGTCTTCCGAGATTCTTAGTTCTAGTTTGTTGCTAAGCTCAGTTGTCATCGAGTTCATTTTCCTCCCACTTGTCGTTTTGGAAATGTGTTACTTTCCAGAAAGACACCACTTAGAGCAACAAACACTTTGTTCTCAATTTGGTTGTTGAGGTAATGCCCCAGGTCTCACTTGAATGCTTACAAAGAGACATGTATATTGTCTTTGTAATAGTTCGTTGTAAAACAAACAGTTAGCTCCCATTTGAGCTATATTAGCCTTTAATGAGCCATTAAGCTCCCACTGATAAACCTAGCTCTTGCTAGGCCGATGAGGACCCACTAAATTACATAGCTCCCACTGAGCCAATGAACACCGATTATGCCTAAGAGTTTTATACATATACTTGAAAAGACATTTAGAAGTTAATTCTATCAATAACTAAATATGGCATACTTTCTTATCTTCGACATAATGTTTAGTGTAACATTAGTCCTTCGTGCAAATCTTAAGAACTTTATAAGAAGGGATGTGATCCATCATTGTTCGAGTCATTTTTAAATAGCATCGAGGTCTTCGTGAAGATACACTATGTTCTTTGTGGAGTTATTTATGAAAATTTCAATTTCATAACTTTGAGATGGTCACGCTTGACTCAACCAAACATCGCTTGATCTAATCTAGACGTTTTGATATTTTGCCTAGTCAATTCTGTACTTCACTGAACTCTTGAACTATTCAAGGTCAAGTTTGTTCACATTTGATGAATTTAGCCATATTCTTTCCAATTCTTTGTGAAACGTTGAAGTAAATGAATCCTCTTTACCCTTCGGAGTCAATTGTCTATACCAAGAACAATAGCTCTTTACTTTGTCGATTTCAACAAGTAAGACTTTCTTGTCTTAGAATGATTCCGAATCGATCAACTATCAAGAGTCTATCTAATAGATCCTTGAGTACTTTCTTGTCGATGTGACATTTCTAAGGATGTTCGAAATGCAAATCATGCCCATGATGTTGTGCTTTTGCAAGTTTATCATATTAATAAAATGTTTATTTATAATCAAGCATTCTTGACTCATGGTTTAGACAACCATGACGTTCAAATAAATTTGCAACTATTGATCATTTTGAATGTGAGTCTTTCGGTGTGTAAACGGATCAATTGCTGATTATGGAACAAAATAATTGTTTATTTGTTCCAGCCTTAGCTTAAAGGTCTTTAAACAAAGTAGACGACCTTACAACTGATGTAGCACCACTTGCTTCATTCTAAGTTTGTATGTCGGTAACTTAGCTTATCTTCAATAGTATGAGGTCACTTTTAAAGTGGAACACTCAAGCGGTATCCAATACTTTGTGAAAATTATGAGTTGCTAAGTTAACTTCAATAATATGAATTATTTAGTAAAATGGAATCTCATTCCTTTTCTTTGTTCTTCGTTTCCTATATTTCTTATCATACTTTATTTCATAATCTTTATGAACTATTTATTTAAGAGTCTTTTACTTTTATACTTTGTTAGGCATAATTAAGCATCTAATGCGCTGTAAAACAAAGTTCCATATTTTCCTTTAATTCACGCTTGAATTACTACATCAATGAGTCCTACACATCTATGAATTAAGCGAAAAGATATGTTGGTTATCAATATTGGCAATTTGAGTTTGCAACTCAGTACTTCATGTTTTATAAAAAATACCTAGTTATACATGATGTCCAACCGTCCTTTCGAACTTTGTTATTAAAGTCATTTATGAGAATTGTATTTTAGATATGCTTTACATTTTTTTTCCCTTACAAATCATGGAAAATAATACAGTTTGATTTGGAATTCTACAAATATAAGTGCAAAGTATTACCATTTATCAAGTAAATAACATAATAAGTTTGAAAATTAAAAAGTATTCATGCAAATTTCAATCTTATTAAACTTCTTATCCACGCATTAAATTTGTCTCCATTTCGCGAGAATAAGTCGATTACAAGATCCAAAGAAACAAAGAGTGGTTAAGCATGCTTCGGCTTGTCTTAACACTCAGTCTCTTAAGGTAAGCAATGCTTTTCTAATGGCTCCAAGCCACTCTTGGTTGAATAAATCGTCACATCTAATGCTCTCTCAACAATTTATTCACTTTAACACGACATGTTAGGACTCCATCACTCATATCGTTGAGTTCAACCAAAACCAACTTGCATACCCGGTATGCCTTATGAGTCTAGGGAGTAATAATGATGCCTCGCTTTGGGGTAGCCCATCACTACTTGCAATAGGTCGATAAGTGTTGTTTTGGAATGGCAATTTCACTCTATATTTATTTTAGGGACCTAAGGTTTCTATGTTGGTTGATTTAAGTTAAATTAATTAATCATCACAACATTTGAAATCCTAAACATACATCTAAGATATAATTCACATATAAATGATTATGGCTATGTAAAGCATAAGCATTTTGATGCATATTGGGAACTAGCATGACCCATTGAATTCTTCAAGTCTTCAAAAGGTCTTCTTTTGCAACTTCATGGCTTTGTCTTCCAAGAACCTCCGTCTTCAAGACTTAACCAAAATTATGCAACTACTAGTATCTATGATAATGACTAATCTAAATATTAAGGTGCAAAAATACTCAACGGTACGCAAATCGTATTTAGATTTACAAAAATACATCACGGATCGCAGTTCGTATTTTCTATTCTAATCGGGCACCACTAGTTGCCATTTTATAAAATATGTGAGAGAATATACATTCTATTCATCCATTCACTGTTTGTGAATGGCCCATGCATTTTACAACGGTAAACAAGTAACAATGCATAAACACGCGATAACTAGTAACTAATCTAGGTGGTTAATCCAATTAACATGCCTAATTAAAACTAGTCAAAAAAATTTTCACCGATATGTTAATAAGCGCAATTTATATTTGAAGCTCCCACTAAATTCCTCATCTAACTCAATTAATCCAATTAATTAAGCTGGTAAAACCTAATTATTTGCCAAAATAAAATTTTTGCAAATGTCACTCAAAAACCCGAGGCCTAGCCTCCAAAATTGAAATTAATAAAAAACAAAATAATTATAATAATTAAAACGACAAATTAAGCAAAAATTATGTAGTCCAATATATCAAGTGCCTAGCACTAAGACTTGGAGTGCTCACAACTCGCACGATCTCATTGCACCACATTGCTTTACAAGCAATGTCTACGCGAATTACCCTCAATTTTGTACCAAGCTATGCACACATACATACTCAATGCAATCCCCACGTACGACTTACCCACATCCACCCATAATGCGGCTGCCATGGTGCACCATGGTGTCGCACAATAGCTCCCCGCACACACACACCACTTCGAGGTGCCTAGCAGCTTCAACAGCCCAATGTGGGTAGCATGAGAAACCCGGGTGGCCGAGAGCATGCTTGGGGCTCTAAGGCCTCGCTTTGGTGCTCATGCCTCGGGAAAAATCCCGATTTTGTGTGACATATTTAATCAATTCTAAATTAATTTTAGAATTAATTTATTTTGAGGAAAAATAAAAATATAACAAGTCCAACTTAAATAAATTCATTTAAGTCCATAAAACCAAAAGTTATTCAAAGAACCATTCTTTAATAAAATTTGTTTAACTTGGTGCAACAAAAATAAGAGGGCAATTACTCACTATTAATTTAATTAATTAAAAAGAATCTTGAGATTTTGACAATATAAAAGGGAGTTGGAAAAATGTACATAAGTTCAATAAAGATTCCAACTTTAATACTTGTGAATCCTTAAAAAATTATATCTTCCAATATGAAGATAAACAATTTTCTATCACAAGTTTCAAACTTTATGATTCCAATCAACTTAAAAATGATTAAATCAACAAAGTTCAACAAAATTTCATTGAATTTAGTAACTCAAAGTTTCAATCACTTAACATAATTAAAGATTTAATCTTTAGTACGAAGAAGCCTCAAAGAATAACAATTTCACACTTAATAAAACCAAGTAATCATGCCTAAAGAGGATTAACCAAGTAATCATGCAAAAACCAAGTAATCATGCAAAAAAATAAAACCAAGTAATCATGAAAAAAAATAAAACCAAGCTTTCAAACTCAAATTACCACCAAGTAATCATGCCTAAAGAGGATTAAAATTGCATATAAAATATGTATTGAACCAATTACATAACCACCATAAATATGAAATTATATTTCAAGGTTAGAAAGACTTATTTTTGTAAAAACGAAAAAGCCTCGAAAAGTGTATTTCTGGTCGTTTTTTGGCTCAAAACCGAGCCCTAAAAGAGTAAAACCATTAAAAGGATGCCTTTTCCACCAAAAATTCACTATATTTGGGTCGAAATCTGGGTTCGGGAGCTTAAGTCAGCTATAATACGAGGTTAAAATGAATAAAACGAGCTATTAATCTTATTAGCAAGTTAAAACCAGAAAAAATAAGCCATGAAAACACCTTGAATAATATTATGATTTTAAAATTAAACGAGTGAGGCTCCGATACCGCTGTTGGGGTTTGGTGAATCCGACTCACCGCGGAAACAAATCCAAAAACAAGACCACACTCGCATAAATAAAACCATGAACACAATTAACATAATGACAAGATTAAGATAATGAGATTACCTTTATTTGGAGCGTGCTTCACCCGACCACTAGGGCTCTTGATTGAAAGCTAGCCTCGAAATTACGAAGGCCTCCAACGATGATCCACCCACAACTAGAACACCGACTAGGTCCAATGTCTTGGGGTTAGCAAGACCCTACCAAAAAAACACAAGTAATTAAGTTCAAAGGCTTTGACAAAGGTGATACCTTTTTCAACTCTTGAGTTCAAAGGTTTTCACTACTAGCGATCCCTTTTCCAACTCTAACTCAAGCAAGTAATCCCAAGTCATGCCTTGGCTATTTATAAGGAAAGCTTCCTTGTGAATTCCGCTCATCTTTCAATGTAGGATTTGTTCACAAAAATATCCCACATAGAAAGGTTAATGAATTCAACCCTTAGTTAAAAAAACCAGGAACAAGTAACAAGTGTCTCATGGTCAGGTGAGGACCACTTTCTCACTTGGTCCCCAAGACAACTCACATGCATTTTGAGCTAACCATGTGTCACCCAACCTTGTGCCCCAAGTTGGGTTCGGTTGGGCAACTTTCTTGTCATGGGTGACACATGGTTAGCTCATCCGGGTCCACAGCCCCCTTGCCACATGCGATGCCACCATGCCGCGCTGCCAACGTGGCATTCTGCCACATGGCGCGCTGTCAACGTGGCGTGCTTTCACTTGGCATGCTGCCACTTGGTGGCTGCCACGTGTGCTGCCACATGGCATGTTGCTATGTGGCACGCTTCAATTTGGCACGCTTCCCTTGTTTTTGCCTGGCTAGGGTTTTTGCTTGTTACTTAAAGAATTTTCTAGTCTCGCCAATTCCTGAATTTTTGCTCGACATTTGAGATTCTTCGACGCTCGGTTTCGACGCTCCAAGCTCGAATTTCCTTCATCTAAATTTAAATTACTCGGTCGACTCATTAATTCCTTCCAAATTAATTCGTCGCTTCAGTTCGTTAGTTGCTTGGGTGTGACCCGAAGGGTTTAGTCAAGATTAAGCTAAAGTATTAATTATGCATTAATATTACGAATAAGAAGCGACCTCCATCCAGGCATTCCGATCACTTGACCTTACTAAATATATTACCTTTCTTATAATTTTGAACCCACTATAAGAATGATACACTTGTTCGAAGGATATCGTTCCTTTAAATGGAAGTAGTTGAAAATGAGAATGGTGATCTCATTTCAACTAGAATGGGGACTGGTTGGAGGATGTGCATAGACTATAGACGTCTAAATGCATCCACTAACAGGGATCATTTTCCCCTCCCTTTTATCGACCAAATTCTTGAAAGACTAACCAAGCACAAATATTATTGTTGTCTTGATGGTTATTTGGGTTTCTTTCAAATCCTCATAAACCCGGATGACTAAGAGAAGAAAATTTTAATTTTTCATATGGTACTTTTGCATATAGGAGGATGTCGTTCGGACTTTGCAATGCGCCGGTAACCTTTCAAAGGTACATGAGGAGTATCTTTTGGGACATGCTTAAAGCCGAGATGGAAGTGTTCATGGATGATTTCTTAGTAGCAGGCCTATCATTTGAAGATTATTTGTCCAATTTGGAAAATTCTTAACAAGATGTGAGAAGGTGAACTTGGTCGTAAATTGGGTGAAATTCCTCTTTCATGGTTGAAGATGAAATCGTCCTTAGTCATATGATTTTGAGCAAGAGGATTGAGGTTGATAATGCCAAAGTTAAAGTTATTGAAAAATTGCCACCTCCAATCAATGTGAGAGGAGTAAGATCCTTTTTAGGGCATGTTAGGTTTTATAGGAGAATCATCAAGGATTTCTCACAAATTGCTAGACCCCTAAATGCTCTTCTTCAAAAGGATGTCGTCTTTATTTTTGATGAAAAGTGATTGAAGCTTTCAACAAATTAAAGGAGGGTTTGATATCTAATCCAATCGTGCAAGGGCCAAGATGGGATTTTCCATTTAATTAAACTTATGTGCCATGCTAGTGATGTTGTGATAGGAGGGGTGTTGGGGCAAAGAATAGAGAAGAAGTTTCATGTCATCTACTACACGTCTAAGACTTTAAACGAAGCTCAACAGTACAGAACTACACCACAACGGAGAAAGAGTTTCTTCCCGTGGTACATGCTTTTGAGAAGTTTTGGAACTACCTCATTTGTTCCAAAACTATTGTCTACACCGATCACGCGGGTATTAGGTACCTTATGGTAAAGGAAGAGTCCAAACCACGTCTTCTTCATTAGATCCTTTCTCTTCAACAATTTAATGTTGAAATTCATGATAAGGAAGGGGCTGAGAATGTAGTTGCGGATCACCTTTCCCGTTTAGAGAATATGCATGCTAGTAATGATGATATTCCCATATGTGATCAATAGAGAGATGATGTTCTCTACATCTTCAATGAGAAAGAACTTCCTTGGTTTGCCGACTTGGTGAACTACTTGGCATGTGGGGAATTTCCTTCCGATTTCTCCAAGAACCAAAGGAAGAAGCTAAAGAGGGAATCAAGGCACTATGTGTGGGATGACCCCATATTCTACAAAAGAGGAGTAGATTGTTTACTCCGAAGGTGTGTTCTGGATGAGGAAGTGCAAAATGTGTCGTTCTGATCCTTGTGGAGGGCATATGAGAGAAAACAAAACAGCCTTGAAGGTCTTGCATAGCGGTTTGTGGTGGCCTCACATCTTTGAAGATGCTTGGGGGTTTGTGAAGACTTATGACCGGTGTCAACGAACCGGCAACATATCTAAGCGAAATGAGATGCCTTAACAACAAATACATAAGCTAGAGGTATTTAATGTATGGGGTATTGATTTCATGGGACCATTCCCTACTTCTTATGGAATAAAACATCCTTGTGGTTGGTTAAGGCCATTGCCTCTCAAACTAATGACCATAAGGTGGTGATGAAATTATTCAAGAAAGTCATATTTCTAAGGTTTAGAATTACTAGAGCTGTGGTAAGAGACAATGGGTCAAATTTTTCATAGTGCTTTTTAAAAGAGGCTAAGGAAGCATGTGGTTCACCAAAGGTTCGGTCTTACCTATCATCCACAAACTATTGGACAAGCTGAATTGGACAAGCAAAATTGTCAAATCGCCAAATCAAGTTAATTCTTGAGAAGACGGTTGCAAGAAATAGGAATGATTGGTCAAAAAAACATGATGATGCTCTATGGTCATATAAAACACTATACAAAACCTTAATAGGCACAACTCCATATCGTCTAGTGTATGGA
This sequence comes from Chenopodium album, assembly GCF_948465745.1. Classification (NCBI taxonomy): domain Eukaryota; kingdom Viridiplantae; phylum Streptophyta; class Magnoliopsida; order Caryophyllales; family Amaranthaceae; genus Chenopodium; species Chenopodium album. The sequence goes on along the minus strand of NC_137841.1, from coordinate 38,415,011 downwards.
AAATCTTGTCATCTTTCGGGGGAGCTTGAACAGCGAACTCAATGGGCTATCAAGAAGATTAACTTCGACTTGGCCAATGTAGAAGGGCAAAGATGGCTTGATTTACATGACCTTTAAGAGATAAGATTGAAGGCCTATGAGTGTGGTAGCAACTACAAGAATCGCACAAAAGATTGCAACGATCGCAATATTGAAAAGACAACATTTCTTTTACGCGATAATATACTCCTCTTCAATTCTAGGATGAAATTGTTTCTCAGGAAACTTTTATCGAGGTGGAGTGCACCTTTTTTTGTCAAAGAGATGTTTCCCCATGGAGCCGTGGACATATCGGATTTTAGATGGAATGATATCTTTTAGGGTCAATGGGCATCGCCTCATGCTTTATTACAAGGGTGCTCATGTCGGTTTGGTTGAATCACTACCATGTAATCTTAACTCTTGAGTGTGGGGGTCTGCTAGCTATTGATGTTAAAGAAGCACTTTTGGGAGGCAACCCGAGTAAAAATTAAAAAAAAAAGAAAATGAAAAAAAGGGGAGAAGAGAAAGAGAATGAGAAATAAAATAATTTAGTGAGTGAGATAATGAAGAAGTGAGTATTTTACTTCTAACTTGGCTAACACTTTGGCTGAATTTATATTCTTGTGGCTTGATAAAGGAACATGAAGCAAATAGAAGAAGAAAAAAAAAACCCAATAGTAAAGCTGTCAGCAGCTAGAAGCGGATGCACCATACACTACGCATGCCCGCTTCTAGCTAAAAGAAGAAATCAGATTGATTCCGGTCAATGAGGAGAGGGCGTTCTAAGCTCAACTCACGCCTGCTCCTCCTGCTCCATACAAAACAAAGCTTCAGGTACGGAAAGGAGCTGGCACTCCTCAAGTATTGCATGCCAGCTCCATTCCGGGTTCCTAAAATATAAGCGAAGAACAAAACTAGGAGCGGGTGCTCAAGACCTCTAGCACGCCCGCTCCAGCCAATGCTGTAGCCAAAATAGAAATTTGGAGCGGGCGCACAAGAAGTTATGCACGCTCGCTACATATTGACTAGGGCTCCTACAGACAAGCACGCCGGCTCCAAATTAAGAAAATTTAGGCAGTAAATACTGAGATAAATCGGAGCGGGCGCTCCAACGCTCATGCATGTGCGCTCCATTACGGTGAAGGAAAGTGGAATAAAAGTTTAAAGCTAGGAGCGGGCGCTCCAAGACATTAGCACGCCCGCTCCTCCAAATGTTGTAGCTATTTTTATTTATAGAGCGGGTGCTCCTAAGCTCCTTCATGCCCGCTCCATTTTGTGAAGCAGAAAAACAGAATCAAGTTCAGCCTTTGGAGCGGGCGCTCCACCACAAGTGCACGCCCATTCCTAACCGGGTGTGCGAAGACAGTCTTGTTTTCACAGGCCAGAAGCTGGCGCTCCAACTTTACTGCACGCCCGCTCTTAATCGTTAATTCGAAGGTATAATATCTCACAAATGCCAGAAGCGGGCGCTCCTATCCCTCTACACGCCCGCTCCTGCTTTTCCGGGTAAAAAAAATGAATCTTTCCTTTTCTTTTTACCGTTTTCCCTTCATTCCTCAGCTCTTATTCAAACTCCCATATTCTCTCTCCTCATTCCCCATCTCCTTCTCACTCTAAAAACCCGCATTTTCTCCAACTTCTCCCTTCAAATTCATTATCAAACCGCAACATTCTTCACTAAAATTTTAGAAAATCCTTTTTTACTTTAAATTCTCTTTCAACAACAAAAATTTTACCAAATTTCAAACACAAAAATTTTAAACCCTAAATCACCACCATTGAAAATCAAAGGGAAGCTTGAGTTTTTCAAATAATTGGAGCAACGGAAGCAAGAATCGAGAAAAATTTGTGCGCTTTAGAGTATTTTTATACTCTACTTGGTATACCTCTCTTCCCTACTTCTATTTCTCTATTAAACCTTAGGGTTTTTATTCAAGTTTCTCAAATTTGTTTATTTCATGAACATTGTGTAATTAATTGTATAATAAAGTGATTTTAGATAATTATAGTTGTTAATTGATAATATTTGGTGGAAAATTGTGATTGATTGTTGGAGTAGTGAAATTGTGTTTGAATTTAGTTTGATCCTTGTGGTAAAAATAAATTGAAAATTTAAAATCGTGATTGTTGTGGGTTAGTATTGTTGTGAGTATAATGAAATTATTATTGGTTATGAATTTTTTGTTGGAATTTTTTGTTTGATTGTGTTGGATATATATTGAATTGTGGAAATAGGTACTTGGATATTGGAGGTTTGAAGTTTTAGAGGTTGTTTGTGGTGTGTTGTGGTGTGTGTGTGACGTTTCTTGACCTACCTTTGTAAACTAATTCCGTCGTTGACAATATGGTTCTTTGATTATTTGGGGGTGTGGGAAGGAAGAAGAGAAAGACTAATTCTGGCCTCCAAATAAACGAAAACCAAAACCAAGACAAAAACAAAGCCAAACTCTAAATCAAAGCAACCCTCCTATTTCATTAAAAATTCCCAAGAAATTCAGAGGGTATCAAAAGCTTTCCGAGCGAAAAATCCTTCCAACTAGATTTTATGACCAAGAAGCTTGCCAATTTTTAGGAATAATCCAAGGAATTCTGTGAGTGGATGAGATTTTTTGGGAGTTAACCTACGAATCGCTCACTCTTGTGTTCCTTTAAACCTTAACCATGCACCAAATCAGTGGTGAGAGAGAGCCTCTAGAGTGCGGGATTAAGTTTAAGATGTTCAATCAAGAAAAAACCTTAAGCTTAACTCGCCTCAATGAGATTTTCGGGTGGCCTGTATATAGTAAATTAAGTGACCCCGATAGTTTCTACTTCTCTAGTTACGAGGAGTATAATTTGTGGAACACTATCGCGGGGTACCCCAAATTCAACACCCGATCTTGCCACGCTATTCAACATTATGCACCCCGAACTCCGTATATTCATGAGAACTATTGGGTATGCTTACTTCTCGAAGCAAGACCTCGGGAAACTAATTCAAGAGCAGATAAAATGTCTCTTTATAGCTTCCTTATTTGAGGGAGATCTTGAGGGTAATGTGAATATAGGGTACTTGTTTATTAAGAGGTGGCTATAAAAAAAGAGGAGTACGGAGTTGACGGGTGAGATTAAGTGTGGTGGGATGATCACAATTATTTCCAAGTGTAAGGAGGGTGTTCCCATCGTAGGGGATATTTCTCCTTAGATGCCCATGACCCTTTAGAAGCCTAGGATTTTACACTTGTTAGGGTGTATTAGGATTTGAATTCTGAACTGTTTGAGGGACCTTGAATTAGAATTGATATTATCATCACGCTTTTTTTATAAGAAAAAAGTAGGGAGTCGCCAATGAATTTTAGGAAAACTTATAAACCTCGTTCATGCCTTTCTCCCATGTGGAGTTCATGGGATAATTAGCACGAATCGTAAGTTTACCCATGCCCAAATTGGTTTACATAAACTAGAAATGAGTTCGGGAGCGAGGGTACTTAAATAACGTTTCTTTTAGAGGGGAATCACTATTCTAGCACTAGTGCAGCCTCTACTAGCTCTTCGTTTTTAACAATATCATCACCAAACAATATATGCAACGCGATACCTAAAACTAAGTTAGTTTATTTTATTTACATGTATCAATCACGTAGGAATTACATTGCTGTAGACACCAAAATGTGTCTCTCAAAAACAAAACCTAGTTATGAATACCTTTCATGTCATTTGATTATCGAACAAAGTGAAAGTGTCAAAAGTCTAGTGATGATGATGTTTTTATTAAAATATTTCTCTCTTCTTGTTTTAAAAAATATTTCCTTTTATGAAAATAACCACTCCAATTTGGTTTGGTCCATGATAAGGGTCCAATAATAGTGTAGTTGGATTGGGCTCAAAAATAGCTTTCTAATGATATATTATAAGCTTAATTCCGATGAATAATGAGGAAGTTATGGATTAAGTTAAATTTGGCTCAATGATTTTACATGTGGCCCAATGATCTAGAGGAGGGCCTATTAATTATTATTCCTAAAAAAATAAGGATTGATTTTATTCTTCTAGGAATATCTAGGAGGTTCTTTTTTTTTTTAGTAATATTAGGATTGATAATTATATTTGTAAAGATGTCTTATTTTGAATAAAATATATGATTTGTCACAAATATGATTTTAATTTGCTTAAACGCGGAATTACCTGCTTGATCGGTTTAAGAAGATGATTCCGCGTACAAAGCGCGTTGTACTTTTTACTTAGCACGAGACGACAAGGTTGTCGCCTGGCGCTGACTCCTGTCATTGGCGGCATGAGGTATTTTATTCCGAATATGACTTGATTTGATTATGTGCCATTTTTTCTATAAATAGGGCCGTATTTCCCTGTTTTTAATCATTCACAACCATAATCTCTCTCTCCCTCTCTAAAAGCTAGAAGCTTTATCTCTCTCTATTCTTTTTCTAAACCTTCTCTCTCTCAAAAGTCCTCATACATTAGTTCTAGACACACCTAGCCAAGTTCGAAGTTGCCTTCGCTCTATACGTGAAAGGTTGAAATCTTTATTTCAATTATTTAATTTAATTGTTTGATTTATTATTTTCCTTGAAGTTACTAACGTGTGTATTTTGTTATTAGAAAGAGGTACGAGGCATCGAAGTAACAATTGTAATTGTTTTATTGATCTTTTAATATAGAAGTTATGCTTAGATTATTTTATTGACTCCTGGTATCATGTTTAGGGTTAACTAATATTTATATTATCATTTGCTATATGTTTTTATCATGCTTCCTATTTCTTTCCTAATATCATGTTAGGGCTAATTGATCTTAAATGTTTAGTTACATGCTAGGGTTTGTTATCAGTCTTGTTAGTATCATGCCTAGGATCTTGCTATTAATGTTATGCTTTATTGTTAACATGATGATTATTATTATGTTGCTTGATATTATATTATATTATTATTGTTATTGCTTGATCACGCCTTTTATGCATGTTTAAAGGGAATTTGTACTTGTAATTACGCTTAATGAGATAATTAATAATCTTTTTTAGGCTAAGATTCAAGTGATCGCCAATAGTAGATTTGTTTGTGCATCAATATTCAACGAATATATATTAAACAGGTTTAGGGTTAATCTAATGATTGCATGTTAGTAAGAAAGCGCACATGAATATGAGAAGAATAAAGAAGAGGCCTATTTTTAGGGCAGGTTTAGGGTTAATCTCTTTTAGGTTTAATTGTACCTTCATCCCCGAATATCCATTCAGGGTTCCAGACCACCATAGAGAAAGCGATCTCATGTATCGTGAAGGGGAGTAACCTTCACCCTGTGAACGGCTTATAAGTTCCTAAAACTTGTTGGCGACTCTTTTGCTCTAAATTCCTTCCCTTAGGACACCACCATGCTTAAGTGTATGATCACAGTGGGACTCAAGTGTTGGATGCTTGAAATATTCCCTACGGTTTATTGGCGACTACACTGGGAAGGATTTGTATTTTAATTCCTAAAATTTATTTTGGCAATAATTTAGAATGAGTGGATGAGACTCGAAAAGTTCTAAGTTTTCATATGCGTAATTTTGATTAACATTATTGGCATAAGCATAAAAAGGTTTCGTTGGAAATACCATCCGTAATGCGTCAAAATCATAGGATTTTTACACGTAGGAAATTTGGGAAATATCTTTCACAACTAAAGTAGAAATAACGCTACAAAAAAAACTGGAAAATTCAAGAATAGAAAGATGCCGAGGAATGTAGGAATTAGCACTAAGAAAACAGTGTCAGTGTCGAACGATGGCGCTGTCGCCTGGCGACAATCGCAATTTTCTCGCGCCGAATTCTTCAAATATAGATGAGGGGTAGAAGTAGGTCATTGAAACTAATCCTCCCTTGGTCAAAATAAATTTATAAACACTTAACCAACCTAAATACTAGTATACAGTCAAGTTAAGGGTCAAACCCTAAGGAACGGTAATGTTCAAGCGCTCTCTATTAGGTGCCTAAGCTAGGTCGAATACAAAGATAAAGAGAAAACACTAACAGACTACCAAACAAAGAAACCAAACAAATAAAGCACTAAGAACAGGGATCAACAAGTAATCATGACAATTGTAGCAACTCGGGAACAATATGCAAATCAATGGTTGTGAAGACTACTGGCAAACTCAATCAAAAGAGCTCGAGAAGCTATCTCCTAGAGATATAACTAGCGCCAACTACGAGAGACACTAACTAAGAACGTCACTAATCAAACTCAATCGACAATTGTAATCTAGAAATCAATGGTCTGTATCAATGTAGACTAACAATGCAATCTAGCTCAGTTCTCAAGGCCTAATCAAATTACACACATGCAAATTTCCGTTAATCGATTTAATCTCAAAAATTAATCAACATAATTCCCAAATTAAGAAGAATCAATCAATCATACAAGTTTTACCCAATCCCTAGCAAAAAACTACTCTAACATCATCATCTAAGCAACTAACAACTAAAGAAATCAAGAATCAACAATATATGAAGAACAACTACACCAATCAAGCGTCAAACAACAAAATCAAATCAAGAACAAATCAAACAAACATGAATATTAAACAAAGCATTAAAATGAGATTGAGTTAGAAATGATCATTGATAATAGAAAAGATCTTTAACATAATTGTCACCATTGAATCTTCAATCTCTCAATCTGCATTGAAATTCCTCACTTTCTCTATCTAAAATCTACTCCTAAACTAACTCTAAAACTGAAGAGAGAAGCTCTTAACTAATCTAAAATTGTGATAAAAATCTAAAGTGAAACTTGCTCTAAAACTTTTATCAAAAATCGGATTACAAAGATATATATAGGAGGCTTAAAAAAAAACCAAGAAAGACGAATACCCAGTGAGGCACGGCCGCAGAAGGGTTACACGCCTGCGCGAAGGGGCTGTGCGCCCGCGCCCGCATTCCCTTGGGTTTCTTCGATCTTCACTCGGCTTCGTGCGTTAGCTAAGGTCTTCGAGTGGACCTGAGTTATGATGATGATGAACATTAATAGTTGCAGTCCCAAAAAGTACTTGATAGTGGGTTCAACACCCCATCTTCTTAAGAGCGCGGCTTGAGAGTGCAAGAGCTAGAACTTGGAAAATTCACTTCCTTGCATCTTGAACTTTCTTTCTAATTGCCCTGAGCTTGCTCCAAAATCATCTTCCACCTTAGTAAATCACCAATATCAAGACCCAGACCTTGTAAAATAACTAGAACCATGAAAATAGAGAAAATAAAGGGGAAAAGACTAGAAAACCCATCAAAATGCACAAAAGCTACAAAATGAGAGAGAAAAGGTAAAACCAAGAGCAAAAGCATAAAACTAAGAATTTTTTAAGAATGAAATCCATTTTAAGAAGGTGAAAACAACTTAAATGCTCATCAAATGGATGCCATTTATGACACCCACCAAATACCTCCAAGCTTGCCTTTTGCTCGTCCTCGAGCAAAACAAAACCAAGGGAGAAATGATGAGCTTATTCAAACAAACAAAAGCAAGAGAGGAGACAAGAATATACACTAACTCACTTTCGTAGGAATCACAGTCAATTTTAGCAACTAAAGACAAGCCATTTAAACCCCTAGATCGCCCTAGAGGACGAGTGATGCTCTCGTTAAGGTTTCCTTAGAGATTAACATATAAATCTTGTAATAATACAAACAAGGCAAAGAATGAAAAGGGAATCAAAATACAAGAAAAGAAAATATATGTTAATGAAAGGACTTTTCCAAATGTACAAGCATAAATGAATGCAAATCTTTCTAAAAAAGAAAGGGAGTGCACGTTCTAAGATATCTAAGGTTGATTGAAACATAAGACATGTTAAGTATAGAGAACTAAAGAAACGCAATTCACTTTCATCTCAAAACATTTTAGCACATTCTCCCAATTGGCTGCAATTATTGAATTCACCAAACCATGGAAGCGAGTTTTTAACTCACAGGGTCCCATCCACTCGCGCCAACCCTTCAAAAGGTAAGATTTTCGCGCGGTGCATCCTGACTCATAACCATGGACCCTCTTTGACTATCCCATATCCGGAACTTTAGAGAACTAGAGCCATGGTTAGGTAGCAAACTCATTGCATCATATTGTGCCTACTTGACTAATTGTGCATTATTTGTTGTGCATACTCTATTTGTTTTTTCCTAACTGTTTGTTTGACTTGTGTTAAAGTCTAAATAAATTGATTAATGACGAAAAGGACTTTGCCTAATTAATTAATTGATCAATTTGAACAATTAAAGTCTAATAATTTAATCAGAATTGACTTAGTACGACTTTAGGCATGTCCTGTAGAATTAAAATACTGAAAGCAGTCCAAGATTAATGCTCCAGTAATGGCGCCACGATTTGGGCTGCAGCGCCGCACGCTGCAGTGCAACGCCGAGCGACATCTCTGTCGTGTGGCGCTGCACCCCAGTGTGCGCCGACAGTCCTGTTGCTTTGGCGACAGTTCAGCATTTTGCTCGAGTCATCCCGACGAGTCTAATTAAACTGTTTGATAATCAGTTCGATTATTTTGTTAATAATTGTACCTTTATTAAGTCCTTAATTGAGTCTAGTCACATAGTCTAGCCACATGGTCTTACATAAGAATCTTAACATGTCACATTCACTCACTAGTCTTAGCACACATTTTATACGTGTCACCATGACCATGTCTTAGGTTTATGCATGAGTCGTTTTCTGTCATTCAAGTGGGGGTCCAATCTATTCCCATTCTCTTCCACATTCTCTTCCATGTTGAATAGAGCTTAAGTCAAAATAAATAATTAAAACCTATCCCTAATTTCCCTTTCCACAGTACTTGGTCAAGAAGAGAAGGGCGATTAATCAAGGACAACACCTTCATTCAAATTCAACTTTTTGATAAACCAGTGAGTCGGAAACAGAAAGCTAAGGAGATAATGGCAAGTCAAGAAGAAGTTAATGAGCTTAAGAAGCAAATGGTTGACGTGACTGAGGGGTTAAAGGCTTTAACCCTTCAAATCAATGACCTTGTGAAACAACAACAAATGGAGCTCATGCAAGAATGCTTAAGCAAAATATCCAATGACTATAAATTCCAGGGCATTAGCTAGTAAGGGGTCTCGGTGAACAAGGAGCTTCTTCCGCATAAGTTCAATGCCACTGACATCCCTAAGTTCAAGGCAACAGATAATCCTTATTTCCACTTAAGAGACTTTGAAACTATAATGAACATTAAGGGGATTGATAAGAAAGTCTTTCATTACCGTTTGTCAACAATGGTTTTTTTCTCTTGATAAAGAGAAAATCTCTACTTGGGATGCTATTGTAAACGCTTTCATTGATAGATATAAGTGTAATATTCAGGTCAAAACCGATTATAGACAACTTGAGATGCTAAGACAAAAGGAGATCGAAGGCTTTACTTCTTTCTTTAATAAGTGGAGGGAAACTTCCGCTAAGATGATTGAGGTGCCCTCAAAAAAAGAATCTGTAAGGATGTTTATCAAGAATCTCCAAGAGAAGTATTCAAAGCATTTAAAATATCAACATAATTTGAATACTTTCAAGGTCGTCTATGATATCGGTATTGAAATCAAAGATGATCTCGCAAAGCAGAAAGCTACAAACAATAGTAACCACAGTTGTTGGAAAGAAAAGAAGAACGACAATCCTTCTTCTTCCAAAAACGCCCACTCTGGTAATAATGTTAGTACATTTGACCATAACGATGTCTTAGCTATGGATAATCAAGGATAAAAAAAGAAACTCAGGAGAGAGTTCACGCCCATTGGAATGACCTACTATGTTGCTTTCGATCGTCTCTATGATCGAGGATTAATCAAACCCATTGGCCCTACAGAGGATCCAACGCCAGAAAAGTGATCTTCAAGATGGGATCCCAATTCCTATTGCAGGTATCATCAAGGAAATGGTCATACCATCGATGAATGCTACAGGTTTCAAAATATCATTTAAGATCTCATAGAAGCAAACAAGATCCCATTGCCTCTAGTTAGAGAGGAGACTGGGTGATGATGAAGCAAACGACACAAGACAAGAGGCGAGCGTCAATGACAAGATTTCATGACCTCTTTATCTATTTCTTTTCCATTTTTTCCTTTCCCCAATAAGTCTAGCATAGGCACCTTTACCGTTTTGATAACAAGGGAGTTTTGATGCTAACAACAACAACAACATCAACATCAATAACGCCATCAAGAACAACATCACCAATTTGATAACTCCGACTTGGACGCTCTTAGTGCTCAAATGAAGGGCGTGCAAATCCGGTTGGAGGACATGTATGATCAAGATTTGAGGCCCTGTACTCTCAAATGAAAGAGATTTCGGAGATGCAACAAGGTATTTTTCTCTAATAACAACATTTATACGATGCGGGTGTTAACCGAGGAGACATCACTCCCCTGGTTAACTACCATTACATTTCACCCCAATATGGTCCTATACCATCTTTTGGGGGTGATGGGGTACCCACGTACCCATATTGGCAAGGACTTCCAGGGTCTAACACCGAGACTCGCTCATTCCCTGATGAGCACGGAAACTATGATTACCGTGTTCCCGGTGGGAGTAACTTTAGGGGTGATCCTAACTACCCTTATGTACACCCCGATCACCCACTACCGCTCGCCTTGCCTGGGAAAGTCACTCCCCTTGCCCCTTGGCAACAAGATAACTTTAGGGGGCATTATGGTTGGCCACCCGGTTACAATGGGGGATGGGATCCTTATGGTCCCCCATCCGGGTTTTCGTATGATGGGGATGACAATGATGGCTCCGGGCCGAGTTGTAGTGGTAGCTAGTTCCCTCATTTTGTGCCATTTTCCTCCATCCCTTGTCTTATGTGTGCTTGCTTTGTATTGCTGGGATGTTGAGATGTATCTATGATTATCTTGGGGGAACTTTCCTTTTCTTAGGGGTTTGTCTTGGTGACCAATTTGTTGTTGAAGCTTGCCTTGTTTCGTTTGCCTCTTTGTATGATGGTCTCTTTATTGATCTCTCTTTGATGGTGTTTTCTCTTCTTGATCTTGTTGTTGTGATGATGATGCATGTGTTGCTCCCTAGAATCCAACCCCCCCTAATATCCAAATCCCATGAATCCAAACCCTTAAATCCAAATTTTGTAGCTTAGTAATTGTTGATTGTTAGATGTTTAGTTGGTTATTTAGTTCTTTTTTTATTATCTTTCCTTTCTTGATAGGTTAGTTTAGATTATTTTTTCTTATTAGTTACTTTCCTTTTCGTTTTTGTTTTCTTTTGTTTTGTTATCTTTTGTTTTGAAGTTACTAACCATTTTCTTTGTCTATAGTTCTCTTTTCTATTTTTGTTCTCATATGGATTTGATGATGATGCTTTGTTTCTTGGAGCTTCATGAGGTGGTTGATTCTTCACCTTACTATTTTAGCATTGCTCGGAAGCCGGTGAGATCTTTCTTATTTTTCTTTATCTCTTTTATTTTCTTGGATGCATAGTTTAGGATTAGTTTTAAGAGAAGTTGAATGGTTCGAGGATGGATGCTTTTAACACCTAGAGTGTTTGGGATCATTGGCGATGTTGTCATTTGATCACTTGTTTGTTGATTGGGAATTACATGTTATTCTTGTATATTCATTCCATTCTTTATTTTCCTACTTTTCCTTTATCTATGTTTTTCTTTTTCTCCTTTCTTATCATTTATTTTTCTTTCTTCTTGTTTTTTTTTTGGTATGTTTTTAGGCTTTATTTGTCACTTTTTGTTTTTCTTTTGAATTGGACTATATACAACCGATTTTTTCTTTTGAATGAATATCTTCCTAAGTGGTATGGGTATGCACGGTTTGAGAATATGCTTGGTTGACTCTAAGATAGGTGTATGCTAAGGTAGCATGTCTAAAAACTAGGAGGATCATGAAACCAGATTCTACTTGTTTGTGGCATGTTGGTAGTTGCTTCCTATGGTCGATTTGACACCTATAGTGTGTTTTTGCTACATCCATGTGAGCTTCATCATTTTTCAAGCCTTCTACATTTCTTTGCATGTGCGACATGGATCCTTAACTATTGCGGACCTAATCTTGAATCTTGACTCATAATTCTCAAACACGAGACCGAACAATCTAGGGATGACAAAGGCAACTTTTCTAGGTGGTTATTTTTCTTTTTCTATGATAATATTCTTTATTTTTAGTTCATTGGATTTACATTTGCCTTCTTGCTAACCATTTGTGCCTTTTCCCTTCTTTTTAAGCTACATCTTTTGAATTTTGAGCCTTTAATTTCTTTTTTTTCCATTTTTGGTTTTTGTGAAGCAAATGGTCATGATTTTGGATTTTGTGGTGTATAAGGTTGGATATTGGTTCTATTTGTAAGCAAGCTTTTGTTTTGTATATATTGTGAATAATGGCATATACATGTTTGAAAAAGCCATCCAAAGTAATGATAGGCATGGACTTAATAAATGCAATTTTGAAAAAGCCATCCAAGGTCATAAGAGGCGAGGACAATTTCTATCAATACATCAATCAATCAATCAATCAAAGCCTTAATCCCAAAAGTGGGGTCGGCTAACATGAACCAAATTTGATTATTCCGTGTAGTCATCAACATAAATCTTTCTCCTCCATCCCTTACGATCCAAAACTTCATCCTCACGTAAATCCATGCACTTCATATCCTTCCTCACTCCTTCCAACCAAGTCATCTTTGGTCTCCCTCTTCCTCGTTTAATCCCTCCATGGTCCCACTCTTCCACTCTTCGCACCGGTGCACCCTCGGGTCTCCGTCTTACATGTCCAAACCAACGCAGACGATTTTCCCTTAATTTATCTACAATGCCCGCCACACCTACTTTCTTGCGAATAACCTCATTTCTGATTCTATCTCTTAAAGTGTTTCCACACATCCACCTTAACATGCGCATTTCCGTAACCTCCATCTTTTTAATATGCTCTTTCTTAGAAGCCCAACATTCTGTACCATAGAGCAACACTGGTCTTATGGCAGTCCTGTAGAATTTTCCCTTCAACTTTAAGGGAATGCTGCGGTCGCATAGCACTCCCGTGGCCGCTCTCCATTTAAGCCACCCTGACTTAATCCTGTGGGTCACGTCTTGATCAATGTCACCATTCTTCTGGATGATCGACCCTAGGTACTTAAAACATTCACTCATGGTCAAATCCTTTCCATCCAAACTCACCACTTCATTGCTTGTCCCCCTCTGAGTGCCAAAACGACATACCAAATATTCAGTCTTACTCCGACTTAGCTTAAACCCTCTAGATTCCAACCTTTGCCTCCATTGCTCCAACTTGACATTAACCCCATCCTTAGTCTCATCCACCAAAACGATATCATCTGCGAACAGCATACACCATGGAACCTCATCTTGAATTGGTCTAGTTAATTCGTCTAGAACCGTTGCAAAAAGAAAAGGGCTTAATGCAGACCCTTGATGCAATCCGATTGTAATAGGGAAATCTTTTGTCAACCCTCCGCATGTCCTCACATTTGTTGACACATCCCGATACATATCCTTAACTAGGTCTACATACCTTCGTGGGATACCTTTCTTCAACATTGCCCACCAAAGTATCTCTCTTGGCACCTTGTCATATGCCTTCTCTAAATCAATAAAGACCATATGAAGATCTTTCTTCTTTACCCTATAAAACTCCATCATTTGTCTTATCAAATGGATTGCGTCCATAGTAGATCTCCCAGGCATAAAACCAAATTGGTTATCTGAAATGCTTGTGCATGCCCTCAACCTTTGTTCAATCACCCTTTCCCACAACTTCATAGTATGGCTCATAAGCTTAATTCCTCGATAGTTAGAACAATCTTGAGCGTCTCCTTTGTTTTTATAAACCGGGACCAAGGTGCTCTTCCTCCAATCTTGTGGGATCCTTGTAGCCGTCCATATCTTGTTGAAAAGGTTTGTTAACCAATCAATACAAATCTTACCCAAACACCTCCACACCTCTATCGGTACCCCATCAGGGCCAACCGCCTTCTTAGGTTTCATCTTCCTCAGTGCAATCTCCACCTCTACTCTCCTAATCCTTCGCACATACTCCATGTTGATTTCTTCATCACTCATAGAGGTATCTCCTATCACAACTCCATTACTTCCATTAAATAATTCATCGAAGTACCCCTTCCACCTGTCCTTGATGCCCTCCTCTTGCACTAGGACCATTTGGTTCTTATCTTTGACACACTTCACCATGCCAATATCCTTCCTTGCCTCTTGTCTTCTCTTTGCCATCTTATAAATGATCCTTTCTCCCTCCTTGGAATCAAGCTTTTCATAAACCTCCTGATATGCCTTTTCTTTTGCTTGGCGAACAGCTGCCTTTGCCTTACTCTTAGCCTCCTTATACGCTGCAAAGGTTTCATCACTCCTACATTTTCCTAAGGCTTGATAGCATTCCCTTTTTTGCTTAATTACTGCTTTCACCTCTTCATTCCACCACGAAGTATCTCTCTGTACCGAAGTTCTTCCCCTTACTTCCCCTAAGACCTCTTTGGCCACTCTTAGGAAACAGTTCTTCATTCGTAACCAGGTCATGTCCGGATCCACCTCTCCATCCCAATCCGCTTCTTCAATTACCTTTTCTGTAAAAACCTTAGCTTTTGCATCCCTTAGGGTCCACCATCTTATCCTTGGTTCTTCTTGTCTAACTTTTTTCTTCGCCTTCTCTTTCAGACGAATAGTCATTACCAATAGCCGGTGTTGGGTGACCACACTCTCCCCTGGGATAACCTTACAGTTTATGCAACTTTGTCTATCTATGCTCCTTGTGAGCAGGAAGTCTATTTGAGTTGCATTTGCTCCATTCCGAAAAGTTATCAAGTGTGAATCCCTCTTCTTAAACCAAGTATTAGCCAAAATTAAATCATATGATTGGGCAAAATCCATAATAGCTTCACCACCGGCGTCCCTCTGCCCATACCCAAAGCCTCCATGGACACTCTCATAGCCATCTCGGCTCGCCCCAACGTGCCCATTTAGATCCCCTCCAATATATAACTTCTCTGAGTGGTGGACACCCTGCACCACCTCGTCTAGGTCCTCCCAAAATTGTCGTTTCTCTTCTGCATCTAAACCCACTTGGGGAGCATAAGCACTGATAACATTCACAATCTCCTTGCCACATAGCAACTTCAGCCTTATCAACCTATCGTTCTTCCGATAGACCTCGATCACCTCTTTTGCCAACCTCTCATCGAGAACCACACCAACTCCGTTCCTAGCTCCACCATTCCTTGTTCTGTGGCTCGTTTCTTGCCCAACATACCATACCTTATACCCCAAAACCAAGCCTCGAGCTCCTTCTCCTGTCCATCTTGTCTCTTGGAGGCACATGATGTTCACGCGTCGTCTTTTCATTACTTCTACCAATTCTGCTGATTTTCCCGTAAGAGACCCCACATTCCAAGAACCAATCCGCAAACTAAATTCTTTTCTCCCACGCTCCCTCCTGATCCCAACTCCAAGTCCTTGATTATTTGACACCACAATTGGGCAATATGGCGCGTCGCTTCTGGGCGACGACCTAGCAACCCTTACATACTTATCACTGCACCCGGGTCTGGGAAGTGCAGCGCGTCGCTCAGTAGGGAACGCCCCAATGGCACGCCCTTGCTCATTTGACACCACACTCGGGCAATGTGGCGCGTCGCTTCTGGGCGACGACCTAGCAACCCTTGCATACTTATCACTACACCCGGGTCTAGGAAGTGCAGCGCGTCGCTGAGTAGGGAACGCCCCCACGAAAATATCTGTTTGGCTCATGTCATGGGATGTGACGAAGTTTTATACTGGCTGTCACTGGCCTACCGTAACCCTCCTCCTTTTTTTTTTTTTTTTTTTTTTTTTTTTTTTTTCATGTTTTTTTTTTTTTTTTTTTTTTTTTTTTTTTTTTTTTTTTTTCAATACATGAAAAAAAAAATTTTAAAATGAAAAAAAAAGTTGAAAAATGAGAAAATCCAAAAATATTTTGATGTGATTCTTTTCCTTTTCAAGCATTGAGCACAATGCTTCCTTTAAGCTTGGGGGAGAAGCGTTTGCGCTTGTTGTATATATGCTTGTGTTATAGCTTTGTATAAGCTAGGGGGAGTTAGTTTTTTTTTGTTAGGCGATTGCTTGTTTATGAGGAAAAGGTTTGATAACCCTTTGCTTCACTAATTAGGAATACCGCCAAATTTTAAAATTTTAAGCCTACCCTCACCCCTTTTTCACTTACGTTACAACCATTGGGAAAGACCTTTCGACCTAGAGGTTGATTCACATTTCGAGGGAGGTCATTATGAGTTAAAGCCTAAAGAGAGGGGATGCATAGTCAAGACGTCGAGTAGCCCAAAAATTGTGTTCTTTTCCGGCTCCTTCGAGGAGCTATTGAGATGCTCATTAGAGGGATAACCGAGACTATAGGGAGAACGCGGTAAGATCGAACGTGAACGAACCCCTATTTGCTTAAGAAATATGTTTATTCATTTGAAATGTAGTCATTTTGTAAAGTCCAATTCGTTAAGGTTTCAATTTTGTTTTTCTTTCTTTTGCTTTCCTTTTTGTGGTTTGCCTCATGTATGTTGGTGGAGAGTTTACAAGACATCATAGGCAACTTTGGGGTTTAAAGGGCTTCTTATAGCTAAAAACAACCGTGATTCCTACATTAGTGAGTCTTAGTGTATATTCCCGTCTTATGTCTTTCTTTTTCTTTTTGAATAAGTCTTTCATCCTTATTCTTTCTAGCTTTGTTTTGTTTGAGGACGAGCAAAAGTTTGGCTTGGGGGAATTTGATGAGTGTCATTTATGGCACTCATTTGGTTCTTTTTAGGGTGAATTTCATGATATTCTATGGCTCTTGTACTTAGTTTTTCCTTTATTTTACCCTTTATTTCTTTAGTTTGCATTTTCTTAGTTAAATTTCTATCTTTATGCATTTCTTGGTTTATTTTGTTATTTTCTCTTTTATTTGCTTGTTTTCCTTCATTTTTCAGGTTTAGGTCGTTATCCAAGATTCCCAAGGCCTCTTCCAAAGTTTGGCATTGATTAGGATGCCTAATATTGTCCATTTGAAGCTCAAGCATGGAGAAGTGCAAGTTCCTAAAGGCCTTAGCCTGTGCATTCAACTCGTGGGGGCATGATTTCTCGTGTTGAACCCAAAAACATGGAGTTTTGAAACTGCAAGGTCCCGTGTTTATCAAAATCATAGACTGGAACGCACGAGGAGCATCGACATGATGGTGAAGAGGGCTGCCCTGTTCCCAGGCACGGGCGCGCCTATCTCGGGCGCGGGCGCGCCTGTTTGGGTCTCTTTTTCGTACCTAGATTTACGCGGCCGTGCTCTTCCTTTTAGTTGGTTGCGCCTGTACGGGTTTATTTGGGAAAGATCTAACTAATTTCTCTTAGTTTTACTATATATAGATGTTCATTCTATTTTTAGAAAGAGAAAGTTTGAGAATATAATTTAGAGAAGAATTAAAATTAGAATTTTAGAGAGAGAAACTCTAGATTGTAGAGAGAGAAGTTCTTGATTGATGATTGAAGATTGGTAATTCTAGCATTTTCTCTCCATTGAATTGAAGCAAGTTGGTAAGGATTTATTTTACTTTATTGCAATCATTAGATTATAATTTCAATTGTTTTGTTGATTATTCAAGTTTGAATTGAATTTGTGATTGAATTGGTTTTATTGATATGATGATGATGAAATTTTTGATTAGCTTAGTTTTGATCTTGATTTCTATGGATTGTGAGTATTTATCTTGCTAGGGGAATGGTGAAGCATATATGAGTAATGGATTGATGCTAATTTGGGGAAAATGATGGAGTTGATGTTGTGATTAAATTTGTTGATTGATTAAGTGCATGTATGTGATTAATTGAAGAGTAGCTAACTTTGATTTTTACACTAGAATGCATTGTAAGCTCGCATTGATACGAAAAATTGATTTGTGGCTTGCTTTTGTCGATTGAGTAGGTTTTCAAGGTTCCTAGTTAGAGTCTCTCGTAGTTCACACTAGCTTGACCTCTAGGGGATTAGCCTACCCTACTCTCTTGATTGCTTAATTGATTTTTCCTCGCAACACTCGACTTAGTCATCTCCAATCCCAATTAGCTATATCCATTCTGAGTATATGCGGATCCTAACCCTAGTACTTGATATTATTTAATTTGTTCTTGATTGTTTGATTGTTTAGAATATACACACCTTACATCATTACTTCAAGATATCTTAGCCTTAGCATTATCATTCATCTCCCAGACCTAGTGGTTGGACCCTTGACTTACTCCTATGCTAGGTATAAGGGTGTGTTGAGAGATTACAAAATTTTTTTTAACCGAGGGTAGATTAGTTTTCAATGATCTAGTCTCCACCCTAGATAAAAAATGGCGCCGTTGCCGGGGAATGGCGTAGTTTATTGCTATTGTTGTTGAGTCTTTTTCACTTAATCTCAAAAATACAAAAAGATATTTCTCTCTAGGCTACATTTGTAGCCGTGCTATTGATATTTTATTTGAGTTTTTATATGCGTTGGATAAGAGGATGGACTTTAGTGCCATTTAATCCGGAAATCGAGAGAACAATAACAAGGATAAGGGTTTCTAATCGTTCTTTGAGTCCAAGCTCTCCAAGAGAGGAAATTCACCAAGAAAGAAAAGAGGAGGATCGAGTAAGCATGGGAGCTAATCCAAGAGTTGCTTTGAAGGAGTTGGGAACTCTCGGCGCTTATAGGTTTGAGAGTCGCATAGCTCCACCAACAACTCACGCCAATGACTTTGATATAAGGCCAGCAATGATAACAATGATTGAACGAACGCAAATTAGTGGAGCTAAGCATGAAAGCCCACTGAACCATAATCTCAAAGAGTTCAAGAAGTACTGTAATACCATCAAGGTCAATAGGGTTTCTTAAGAGTTCATAAGGCTCGAGCTATTTTCGTTTTCTCTAATCGGAAGGGCTTTGGAACTTGGGATGAGGTTACTAAGGAGTTTCTTTCTTGCTTCTGTCCTCAAAAGAAGACCGCCGAGGGAAGAACTCTTATCCAAAGTATCAAGCAAAAGCCTAGTGAGAGTTTGTATGAGGCTTGGGAAAGACAAGGAGTATCAAGGAGAATTTCCTCATCATGGAATTCCAATCTATCAAATCATAAAAATTTTCTATGGAGGATTGAGCCCCCAAGGGAAATCGTGTCTTGATGCCGGAGCCGGAGGCTCGATTATAAACAAGACCGAAGAAGAGGTTGTAGATATAATTTATGATGTAGTTTGTCACTACATGGATTGGCAAGAGTGAGAGAGAGAGTCCGTAAGCAAGAGTGGCTCAACGGTTTATTCGGTTGATCATCTTAATGCAATCAATATCTTGTCTTCCCAAATCTCAAACTTTGGAAAGGAGATTACATTGATTAAAGCAAAGCTAGAGAGTGCCTCTTCGATTGCACCAAGTCTTCCCTCCCACATAAAAGGGAGAGGTACACCTTCTAACTCTTCTCCTCCTTCTACTTCGAGTAATATGCCAAGCGGTAGTATCTTTTGTGATGTTTGTGGGTCTTACGACCATGATTTTTCAAATTATCCAAAATGCAATTGAGAATTGTGATGATTGTGAGCAAGTGAATTTTGTTTCCAATAATAACAATGGACAAAGATTTGATGGTCCAAGGAATTTTGGGAATAGGAATTCTCACCAACAAGGGAGTTTTGATGACTACAACAATGGTGGTTATAGGAACAAAGGAAATCAAGGTTTCCGAGGTAACTATAACAACCAAGATTATAGTAATCAAAACCAAAGCCAAGGGTATGGAAATCAAGGCCAATCTCATGGCTTTGGTGGCGAACACCATAATTTTGGTAACAATCAAGGCCGAGGTAACTCGAACAATCAAAATAGGGGAAATTTTCAAAACAACAACCAAAGGGGATGATGTCCTCCCAATCTAGTCTTAACGCGCTGAAGAATCTAGATTTATCATTTGCCATTGTAGAACGCTTTTACATGTAAAGGTGTTCTAGGTGATGTCATTTTATGAGAGGAAATCGGTTTAAAAAGGATTAAAAAGGGGATGATGTCCTCCCAATCATGTGATCGTTGGTCTAAAGTCCCTCGATATGTCATTGAAACTTTAGCATGATTTTAACAAGTTTAAAAATATGATAAAAGAATGTTTAGGCTTTCCCAGCCTAAACGTTTTTGCTTTCCAAGTTAGATTAAAGTTCTCGACAATTCGCTTGTCAAAACGCAATAATTGGTGTCCACAAGATAGAAATACATGTCTCTGAACTGGAGGCATATATCCAAATCTAGTGGGAGACAAGAAAATCGGCAACTCTCTCAGAAATTATTTCCACATAATGAGTACACGTGTCTTAGGACTGGGGGCACGTGCCTACATAGGTGTGACATCGTCTTGTTGCTCTTTATATAGGGGGTGAATGACACCCTAACTGTCCAGTAAGCTTGTTATCTCACCAACTACCGTATTTTCTTTCAATCAAGAAGTGTCTGTTCCTGAATGGTTAGGCGCGCCTGTCGACTCGTGAGCTAACGCCTAAAGTAAAGTAATTCTACCTTTAAGTTCCGAGAAGTAGATCTCGCAAAGATTGAGAAGAGGTGAAATTTTCTGCAACACCTACGACATACATTTTTACGCTATATGATAACGCCTTGCATTTCGTATCGACGTTTTATAACCCCGTAAAGCAAAGTGTAGTTTATTCGGCCAGTCTTTTTAATTTTCTGCCATTTTTTTTTATGATGACAGTTCTGTTTTTATTCGCCGATTCTACACCTCCATTCATTTGAGGTTTATATGATGTTTTACTTGATAACGAGTTAAGAGGGTATCAACTTCAGCTTTGAATTGAGATCCCTGATCACTAATTAGTTCGTGTGGAACTCCATATCTACAAAATATGTTTCATTCGAGAAACTTTGCGACATGTTTAGAAGTGATATTCACGTAAGAAGCAGCCTCAATCAACTTGAACATTTGGCACTCCGGACACTTTTTAACATATGGTATGCAATCATGTTCCATAGTGGACCAATAGTACCCTTGTCATTAAATTATTTTAGCAAGCACTTTTCCATTCATGTGAGGTCCACAAACACCTTTGTGAGTGTTCTCCATAAGGCGTGTGGATTCGGGTTGGTCTATACACAATAAGCTTTGACCAGGAGGTCCCTTTTTACATAATTGACCATTTAGTAGACCATATTTGTCGTGAGTGTCCTCAAGGCTTGTTGGTCTTTTGATGAAATATTTTTAGGATATGTGCCATGGGTAATATATTGGAGGATATGATCATACCAAGGATTGTCTCCTTTGATGTCATTCCTTTCCCCTATTGTGTTGCAATACGCTGGTTCTTCTCTTCTATCTACACAGAATGGCCTCATATTTAAGTGATCTGCAATATTGATCATTGAGGCTAATTTAGCTAGCGCATCGGCAAATTGATTACCATCCCTTGGGAGATATTTAAAATCAATATATTAAAAATTCTCGATGAGTTTCTCTCGGTGTGCTTGGTATAATATCATCGTGGAGTTCTTTATTTTCCATTTTTTAAGTATATAATTTAATTAAACTAGAATCTCCATACACCTCTAATTTTTGCACACTACGCTAGATGCTGCTTCTAGTCCAATAATGCACGCTTCGCATTCCGCAACACTATTAGTAGCCTCAAAGTCTAGTTTGACAGAGAATCGAGTATGCGCTCCCTCTGGATTTATGAGCAACACTCCTACGCCACATCCTTTTTCATTCTCTACTTTGTGTACCCCTATTCCTTGCTTCAATTTCTCTATTAAACCTTAGGGTTTTTTTTATTTTTTTTTTATTTTTTTTATTTTTTATTTTTATTTTGGTAAGTAAAGAATTTTATTACCAAAAGTAAAGAGTTACTACCCATAAAAGTAGCAACTACAAGAAATGAAAGTGCAGTACAAGCCCTCTGGGCCAAAGAAGCAACAAAACCAAAGCCCGAAGGCAAAACAGAGATAACTACTACGGAATCTCTAACTCCTTAAGGGAGAGGATACCATAGCTACATCCAAAAGTGGGTAAAAACCCATACATCTGAAGATATCAAATAAGGTGAGTATAATAAAGCATCAGCTTAACTTGAAAGCATACACCATCCGCCAGCATCATCATAAAAACAGCTTGATAACAACACCACAGTCAGCCTGCCAGGACAGAACAACAGCATGCATGCAATACAAACCAGGACAAAAGATCGCAGCCATGAACCATCATCCAGCAGCACAAACATAAGTAGGCTCAAGCAAGACAAAAAATAAGATGCCACGACAAAGGTAGATCAACAACTATCACAATGGAAGAGGGAAGAGAAGGGGGCTTGGGAGAAACAGCAAACAAAGTAGCAATAGGAATACCACCCACCATACAATCCGGGCCATCAACTAGCACCTCATGCTAGAAGTCAGCACTAAAAATAAGGCATCAACCTACTGCCCACCAAGCAAGCTAAATATCCAAGACTCGCCCATAACAACCAACTTCCACCATGCCAAGACAACAACAGATAATACACCACCACTAGCATCACCATAAAAACAGCTTGATAACAACCCCACAGTCAGCCTGCCAGGACAGAACAATAGCATACATGCAGTACAAACCAGAACAAAAGATCGTAGCCATGAGCCATCAGCCAGCAGCACAAACACAGGGGAGCTCAAGAACATATAATAGCATAAGATGCCTGAGTAAAGACAAATAACCAACCACCACAACAAAAGAGGCAAAAGAAGGAGTCCTGGAAGAAACATCAAACAAGGGAGCAATAGGAATATCACCCACCATACAATCCAGGCCATCAACTAGCACCTCATACTAGGAGACAACACTAAAAATAGGGCTGCAACCTACTACATACCAAGTAAGCTAGAATAACCAAGACTCACCCATAACAACCCACTTCCTCCACGCCAAAACAACGACAGAGAAAACACCACCACCAGCATCGCCATAAAATAGCTTGATAACACCCCATAGTCAGCCTGCCAGGACAGAACAATAGCATACATGCCGTACAAACCAGAACAAAGGATCGTAGCCATGAACCATCAACCAGCAGCACAAACACAAGGAGGCTCAAGTAAAACATAATAGCATAAGATGCCCGGACAGAGGTAGATCGACAACCACTACAACAAAAGAGGTAAAAGAAGGAGCCTGGACAAAAGCTAGAACCAAGGTAGAAAGAGGGATACCACCCACCATACAATACAAGCCATCAACTATCACCTCAGAAGACAACACTAAAAACGGGCTTCATCCCACTACATACCAGGCAAGCTAAAATGGCCAAGACTCAACCATGACAGCCAACCTCCACCAAATAAAACAAAGAACACCTTCCACCAGCATCACCATAAAATTAGCTTGGTAATAACCCTGTAACCAGCATGCCAAGATAGAACAAAAGCATACATGCAAACAAACCAGGACAAAGGATCGTAGCCATGATCCATCAGCCAGCATCACAAGCACAGGGCCTCAAGCAAAACAGAAAATCATAAGATGCCGAGGAAAAGATAGGTCAACAACTACCACAAAAGAAGAGGCATAAAAAGAAGTCCAGATAGAAGCAAGAAACAAGGTAGCAATAGGAGAAACACCCACCATACACGGGCCTCAACCCACTACACACCAAGCAAGCTAACAAAACCCAGACTTAACAATGACAACCAACCTCCAAACTACCATCAATAGACATAATCATAATATCACAGCTAACTAACAACCCAGAAATCAGCCTGCTAGGATGACAACACGGCAAGCATACAATACAAACCAGGATAAAGGATCGCTACCATAACCATCATCCAGCAACACTAATCACTAGGAAGCCTAAGCTGACAAAATAACACAATACATCTAGACAGTAGTTACAACCAAAGAAAACAATTCACATTTTAACATGATAATAAAAGGGAGGCAAACAAGAGATTCAACCTTCCTTTAATAAATGAAGAACAACGGGAATATTTAACATCTACAAACCTATAGTTCAGGGGAGCTGCCACTTTCAACCCCCAAATATAGAGCAACACCGACCCAAGGAAGCTGCCACCAGCAAACTAGAGCAAGCAAAACCACAACAACCGCTAAACAAACCAGCTGCTAAACCTTAGGGTTTTTATTCAAGTTTCTCAAATTTGTTTATTTCATGAACATTGTGTAATTAATTGCATAATTAAGTGATTTTAGACAATTATAGTTGCTAATTGAGAAATTTTGGTGGAAAATTGAGATTGATTGTTAAAATAGTGAAATTGTGTTTGATTTTAGTTTGATCCTTGTGGTAAAAATAAATTGAAAATTTAAAATTGTGATTATTGTGGGTTAGGATTGTTGTGAGTATATTAGAATTATTATTGGGTGTGAATTTTGTATTGGAACTTTTTGTTAGATTATGTTGGAATTATATTGAAATTGTTGAAACAGGTACCAGGATTGTATTGGGGGTTTAAAGTTTTGGAGGTTATTTGTGGTGTGTTGTGGTGTGTGTGTGACATTTCGTGACCTACATTTGTAAACTAATTCCCTCATTGACAAAATGGTCTTTAATTATTCGGGGGTGCGGGAGGGAAGAAGAGAAAGACTAATTCTTGCCTCCAAATAAACGAAAACCAAAACAAAGACTAAAAACAAAGCCAAACTCAAAAGTAAAGCAACCCTCCTCCTTAAAAAAAAATCCCAAGAAATTCAGAGGGTATCAAAAGCTTTCCGAACAAAAAATCCTTCCAACAAGATTTTATGACCAAGAAGCCTGCAATAAATTTCAAGAAAAATGATTAAGTAGTGAACCTCGTATGAATATTTCTACGTTTGAGTGCGTTTTTTTCACTTTTCTTCAAATTTGGTTCGATTTCTGTTATTTTGCTTGCTTATTTTGGTTATACTTGTTGATGATGAAGTAGTTATAGCATTAGAACTAATTATATCTTCATAAATAATATTTTGAAAATTTTTAATCCGAAAATGGCGCGAAATGCACACTTAGCTTATTTTTTCCATGTTCGAACTTCAAGATTGTTTGGTAGACGAAAATTGTATTAGTGTTACTATTATTCGCCAAGATATAGTTGATTCTTTGAGATTTAGGACTATAGTCTCTTGAATGCTTAGTTGAAACTTGTATAAGACGGCTTTTGTGGGTGTTAGAAGCCCCCAATTACTGTGTTTAACTGCATGTATCATAGCCCCCAAGTATGAGTGGCATTCGATTTTTGTATTTTTTCCTTTTGGTAGTCGTTATGCTGCCGAAATGGATCTATAGTACGTACATTTGCTTAGTATAGAAAAATAAACGAATAAAGAACTTTATCCATTTGTAGCATGGATTCGCCTCCATTCGTCAATGCCGAGGAGGTTCTAGGAGGACGCGTACCTGACGAGGCGGTTCACCCTTGAATGAAACTGACCCATCGTCATGATGAGGTTTAGGAGCAACGCGTCAGAGCTGATCGACGCTGCCAGGAGGATGTGGTTTGGAAGGCTCCTCCCAACTAGGACTCTAGGGTCTTTAAGTGGGACCTAGACCATCATGTCTGGTTCAAGAGTTGGCGCGGCAAAGTGAGTTCTTTGCGCCTCTGTTTTTCATCTTTTTTTTTTCTTTTAAAGCAAGCCGTAACCATAGTTATTTGTATTTTTGTGCTCTTTTTGTTTAAAGTGAGCCTAGCATGCGTCTATACGGCTCTGGTGACATGTGAGGCCGTTTTGAGAGTTTTACTTATCATAGTACGGGATATAGTGGAGCTTTCGGGGATCCGCCCCCAGCTAGCAGCTCTTCGGGATTTATCGAGTCCGCCTGAGTAGTCAGCTTTCCTCCGTGGTTTGCTGGAGTTTTGGTGGAATTCCACCAAAACTTTCCACTTCCCATAGGGAGAGATGACGGTTACCCCTTACGATTTCTCTATTATTACGGGCTTTCCTTTTGAAGGTGAGTCCGTAGCTATGGAGATCGTAAATGGGTCAAACGAGAGACTGTGTGACCTCGTGGGGGACCGTCTCACGACGACCCTTCAGATGTACACGCAGTCTTGTCCCTAATCGGTTCTTGCCAATGAGTTGTCGGCCGATGAGGTTGATTGGCAGTCTACACCTGAGCAGCTGGCTTGGATATACATTGCTAATGTTTTTTCCGTCACTATCTTGAGTTATCGGGGAGAGCGTTTTTCTACCGAGTTACTTATTTGCCTCAATTATTAAGGGTAGGTAGGTAAATTGAGTTGGGCGAAGGTGTCGTATGCCCGTATGCTACAACTATGGGCAAGGAGACTAGGGTATTGGATTCTGCGGCAGATACTGAGGTGCCTCGGATCTCCCTTATGTGCCATGGTGGTATCCTTAAGGTACGTACTTATTCTTTAAATTTTCCTTTAATCACCATTTTTGTTTTTTCCTTATTATTTTTCCATTTCTTATAGGCTTGGGGATACTCGTACTTACCTTTCTTAGCCCCCAGGATGGTTGCTTCCCTATCGGCCAGCAACTGGCAACAATTAAGAAAAGGCGAACCACTTCAGCCGGCGACTTTTGCTAGAGGATCCTTTCGGCGACTCGTGCGTCGGTGAGTACTTCAACAACACATGTGCATCTTTTTTCGATTTTTTTATTTTTGGTGATTTTCATGTGGTTGTGTTTTGTAGATCGATCTCTATCCTTGGAGTTTAATCATTAAAGTCCCTGAAGCTATCTGGTCTGGACTGATTCATTGCCATTTTCGGGCCCTTTATCAAGGGCTTCCATTGCTCTAGAAGACAAATGCTTAGTTTTTAGGCGAGCATGTTCTCTTGAAGTCTTCATCCGGGGAGCCTTTGATTCATTCGGATCCTCTAATTTGGATGTTGCGTCCGGACATGCTGTCTACCGAGGATCGAGCTCAGGCGATCCTAGGTTATCTAGCGGAGCAGCTAGTGTTGTCGGATGGATCCTACCAGGCTTTCATCGCATCAAGGCTGACTCCTTTCCCAGCTTTTGTCCAGTTAGTATTTCACTATATATATATTTTTCTTTTATTTTCGGAACCTTGACTCTATTATTGCGTTTTCAGCGAGTCGAGCTAGGTGGTTGGGTGCCTTCTTCGGTGGAGATCACGTATACCGATGCTTTTGGATTAGTAATTCGTAAGATTCTCCCAGCAGCGGAGGAGGAGGACATACCGTTTGTTCTTGAGATGGTTGAGTCGGTATGTGTAGGGAATATTTCAAGCATCCTACACTTGAGCCCCACTATGATCATACACTTAAGCATGGTGGTGTCTAAAGGGAAGGAAACTAGAGAAAAATAGTCGCCAACAAGTTTTAGGAACTTGTAAACCGTTCATAGGGTGAAGGTTACACCCCTTAACGATCGAGGAGATCGATAACTTCAATAGGTCTGTAACCATGACTTCATGTTCGGGGATGAAGGTACAAATCCAATCTAAAAGAGAAAGAACTTGCCCTAATAATAGGCCTCTACTTTATTCTTCTCATATTCATGTGCGCTTTCTGACCAACCTGCAATCATTAGATTAACTTTAAACCTTTTTATCTATGTTGGTTGAATATTAATGCACAAATAAAACTATTATTTGCGATCACTTGAATTATAATCATATTAGCCAAAGAAATATTATTAATTATCTTATTAAGCGTGATTACAAGTACAAATTCCCTTAAAACATACATAAAAGGTGTAATAAAGCAATATCAATAACAAAAATCAAGCAACATAATAATCACCATCATAATAATTATTATCATAATAAAAATAACAATCATAATTAAAATAATCATGTTAAAGCATAATATTATTGGCAAGATCCTAGGCATGATACCAAAAAGATTAATAACAAACCCTAGCATGTCCATAAGTATTAAAGATCAATTAGCCCTAACATGACACTATCATGATATTAGGAAAGAAATAGGAAAAATTATTATAATCATACTTGATATTAGAAATTTTAGTTACTACCCTAAACATGATACTAGGAAGCAATAAAAACATCCTAACATGATATAAGGAATCAACAAAATAATCTAAGCATGATTTCTATATCAAAAGATCAGTAAAACAATTGTAGTACTTAATTCAATGCCTTGTACGTCTTTCTAATAACAAAATACACTTGTTAGTAACTTCAAGGAAAATAACAAATAAAACAATTAAATTAAAGAATAATTGAAATGGGATTTGGGACAAAACCCTCAGAAATTATCAAACCTTTCACGTCTAGGACGATGGCAACTGGATCAAAGAGAGAATTTTGAGAGAGGGAAGGTTTAGAAAAAGAATAGAGAGAGAAAGCTTTTAGCTTTTAAAGAGAGAGAATAGAGAAAGATGATGGTTGTGACTGATTAAAAACGGGGAGATACGACCCCTATTTATTGAAAAAATAGCATTGGATCAAAGAAAATCATATTCTAAATAAAATACCTCCCGTCACCAACGACATGAGTTAGCGCCACACGACAAGCTAGTCGCTAGGGGACAGCTGCGGCGCTAGGCGACAACTATTAGCGCCAGGCGACGACTCTATCGTACGCGCTGATTCAAAAGTACAACGAGCTTTTACACGCGGAATCATCTTCTAACCCGTTTAACTAGTAATTCCGCGTTTAAATAGTTTTAAAATCAGATTTTATATATTTTATTCAAAATAAAACATCTCTAAAATATAATTACCAATCCTAATCTTATTAGAATTAAAAAGAACCTTCTAAATATTCTTAGAAGATTAAAATCAATCCTAATTACTGTAGGAATAATAATTAACAGGCCCACCCCTAGATCATTGGGCCACATTTATAATCATTAGGCCTAATTTAATTTAATCAATAACTTCCTCATTATTCATCGAAATTGAGCTTATAATATACCATTGGAAAGCTCTTTTTGAGCCCAATCAAACTACACTATTATTTGACCGTTATCATGGACCAAACCAAACTAGACTGACTATTTTTTATAAATAGGGTAATAAAAGAAATATTTTTGAAAATAGAAAAAGAAATATTTTAATAAAAACATCCTCATCACTAGACTTTTCACAATTTCACTTCGTTCAATAATCAAATGAGGTGATAAGTATTCATCACTGGGTTTTATTTTGGGGAGACAAATTTAGGTGTCTACAAAAGCCCCCACTTTGACTGAGTTTTGAGAAACGCAAGTTTTGAAAACAAAAGTCAAAGTTGCGATAGGGATGGAGAATTATTCAGAACGTTCTGCGATCCTAAATCATTCTTGTAACCCTGATACCTGCAAACTGGCGTTAGTTAAACAGATAAAAGAGTTAAGAAACGCGTAAACCGTCAAGCACACATCTCTAGAGTAACCAATTTTGTTTGACGATCTTCCTCAAGTTAGGGGATACCGCCTGAAGACTACCACGCTTGCAGCTGCCTTTGATTTCCGTTATTTTATGACCATCTTCCAAATCCTAGGGAACATGATCGAAATAACTTCGCTTGAAATCACCTCCTACTTTTTGACAACCTTCCACATCCTAGGGAATGACGTCAAAGATAACTTCAATTGAAGCCATCCTCAGTTTTCTGACAACCTTTTACATCCTAGGTAACACTGTCAAAGATAACTCCGCTTAAAGCCAACCTCATTTGTTGTGATAATATTCCGAAGAAAATTATCGAAGAGCAACGCTTGTCAATCCCTTAACCTTGCTTGAACTTTGCTGCTGTGATATTTGCTAAAATAACCGCGGTGCCAGTATGTTGGTGCATTTTGTTGCTTGTGAACCATAACGTTGGTGCTTGCGATGAGCCAATGTTTAGGCGCTTTAAGCTAAGTTAGATGATATTTTATCAGGTCGATCTTCTACTATGATTGTAATTGAGTCGATTACTTAATCATGTTAAATTGCTTATAGGGGCCAAATGGCATACCAAGGAACCCGAAATTGCTACATAAGGTCCGCATAGTTATTTATGGGGGCCACATGTCCTGTCGCCGCACCAGCGCACGCCGGAACACATTGCCGCCAGGATTTAGCTATGTCGCCGAGCGACGAAGGCCAGCGCCTGGAAACGAACTTGTCATCTGGCACTAATGTTGGGATTTCGGAAATAAAACCCCTTTCTTCTTCATTTGTTGTGGCTGCTTGCTGTTGTTGTTTGTTCGCGTTCGAAGCTTCAAATTGGTCGTTCTTGCTTGTTTTTTCACCAAATTCGCTCAATCTTTTTACAAATCAAAGCCTATCTCATCTATTTTCCCGTTCCATGTAAGTTTTTCCCTAACTTATCTCGGTTTTTTCTGAATTTAATCATATTCATTCGCGGTTTTTCGAAAAAATCGAACCAAATTATGCTTAATTCACTTTGTTTGTTTAATTTTATGCCCTAAAATTGCTTGATTATGTTTATATATAATATTTAGAGCATTTTGAGAGTTCATTTACTCAATTTGGTGAATAAATGAGGAAATTGTCATTGTTGAACCTCATGAGTTCGTGAGAACAATGTGACTAGTTCTTCGTGTTTTTACTAGCCATTCTTGTCAAACTTGTCACAATATTTGTCATAGTATTGCAAGAAATTGTTTGATTTTTGAAAATTACAATTTATGCTTGAATTGAAATTATGCTTTGTTTTGGTTCCACGTACTCTATTTTTTTTGGAACATAGTATCATGCGGCTAGGCGAACCTTAGATACTATAGAACCTTAATTTTTTTGTGTGTTGCATAATGTAGCATGGCTAGACAACGACGTTCCAGTTCTCGTTCTAGGGAAGCTCATCGGGAGGACGATCCTGTTGATACCGGCGTAGGGACTTCTTCTTCTCTAGGGAGGTTTCCAGAGTGGGACGAGCGTACTCTTTATTTTGCACCTGAGTTTCATATTTTAGAGCGCGTTTAGCGAGGGATTCAGAGTGGGAGAGTCCGTACACATGGTTCCGTAACACGACCATCGGCTCTTTGTACGACACTTACTTCCTCGACCATAACATTCTGCGCCTTCTGTGGGAGTCATGTGGCGCTTAGAGTTTACTTCGGTCCCACTTCCTTTCAATAGCGAGATCTCTGTCATTTCTGAAGAGGTATTGGAGTTGTTTGGCGCTATCACCATTCGGGCTCGTGCTGAGGCTGATCCGACGCAACTAAGCTCTAGATGTATCCGTCGGAGCATGCTTGCGGCGGCCTTTCAAGACAGTGCGACCACCCTAGATTAGCAGGTGCGCATTTTCGCTCTTATCTTGTTGTGAGGGACCTTTTTTGCTGAGAGAGGTAGCCGAGTACTACTTTACTACCTACCTGCTCTTCGCGACCTTCCTATGGTCGGGTCGTATGATTGGGCCAGCTTGGCCTTCGCGGACTTCCTAGTCGGACTGCAACTTGCTAGTCGTCATAGCTCCTTCGAGGGAGATATCGCGCTTTCCAACTTTTGGTGATTCGTAGAGGTTAACGAGGGGTACGGTGGAACTAGGTCGTTGAAACTAATCCTTCCTCAGTCAAACTAAAATTATAAACATTTAAAAAACCTATATACAAGTATAAAGGCAAGTCAAGGGTCGAACCCAAAGGAACAATAATGTTCAAGCGCTCTCAATTATGCGCCTAAGCTAGGTCAAAGACAAAGATAAAGAGAGAACACTAACAAAATACCAAACAAAGAAACCAAACAAATAAAGCACTAGGAATGAGAATCAACAAGTAATCATAACAATTGTAGCAACTCGGAAATACATGCAAGTCAATGGTTGTGAAGACTAATGGCAAGCTCAATCAATAGAGTCAACAAGTTATCTCCTAATGGTCAAACTAGCTCCAACTACGAGAGACTCTAACTAGGAGCATCACAAATAAAGCTCAATCGACAATTGCAATTCCTAAATCAATGGTCCGTATCATTAGAAACTACAATGCAATCTAGCATAATTCTCAAGGCCTATCGAATTACAAACATGCAAACTTCCATTAATCGATTAAATATCAACAGTTAATCAACACAATCTCCAAATTAAGAACAATCAATCAATCATACAAGTTTCACCCTATCCCTAGCCAAAAAACTACTCAAACATTATCATCTAGTCACAAACAACTAAAGAAATCAAGAATCATCAAAATATGGAGAACAAATACACTAATTCACAATCAAACATCAAAAATCAAACCAAACAAATATGAAATCAAACAATGCAATAAAATGAGATAGAGTTTAGAAATGCTCAATGATAATAGAGAAGATCTTCAACACAATTGTCACCATTGAATCTTCAATCTCTCAATCACCAATGAAATTCCTCACTTTCTCTCTCTAAAATCTACTCCTAAATTAACCCTAACACTAAAGAGAGAAGCTCTCAACTAAGCTAAAAAAATGATCAAAATCTAAAATGAAACTTGCTCTAAAACTTCTCCCCAAAAATCAGGCTACAAAGATATATATAAGAGGGGCAAACAAAAACCGAGCAAGATGAATACCCAAGGAGGCGCGGCCGTGAAGGAAAGGAGGCGCGCCCGCGCACGCATACGACGCGCCCACGCTGATTTGGGTATCTTCGATTCTTCTCGCGGCTTCACTAAGGTCTTAGAATGAACGCGCAATATGATGATGATGAACACTAAGTGTGGCAGTCCCAAAAAGTACTTTATTGTGGGTTCAACACCCCATCTTTGTGAGAGCACGACTACAGAGTGCAAGAGCTAGAATTTGGAGAATCCACTTCCTTGAACCTTTAGCTTTCCAATTGCCATGAGCTTGCTCCGAATGCATCTTCCACCTTAGTAATCCATCCATATTAAGACCTGAACCTCGTACAATAACTACAACCATGAAAATAGTTAAAATAAAGGAGAAAAGAGTAGAAAAATAATCAAAATGCACAAAACCACAAAATAATAGAGTAAAAGGTAAAATAAAGAGAAAAAGCATAAAATTAAGCATTTATTAAGAAAGAAAACTATGAAAAGAAGGTAAAATTGACCTAAATGCTCATCAAATTAGTGCCATTTAGGACACCCATCAGAGGTGCACTTAATTTCCTTCAATGTCAGCTTTAGATCTGTATTGGCATTCATTGAAATTTCTGTATCTTCGTAGATTTGGTTCTACAAGTACTTTCCATCTCTTCCGCCGGCGAGTCCTTCACCTCACGAGCTCCCTGTTGCTACCGGTTGGGGAGGCTATCATAGTGCGGATGCTACTAATAGGCGCGTTCGAGAGTTGATCCTCTCGGTATGTTCCTCAGATACTTGCCTTTTTATATCTTTAGAAATATTTTGTCTTATGAATATGCTTTTTGTGGGAGCTGGCCGTAGTATTTCGGCCCTGGGCTGATTATGATGTTCTTGTGCTTGCTGCGAAATACATCGCTCAGCGTCAGTACTTCCAGGGGACGTATGATGCTACGATGTATCTAGGCGAGAGAGTGGCTATTCAGAACAATTCCGAAAAAGGCATTCGTTGTTCTTGCTCCTCCTCCTAAGCATATGTTCGATAAGGCTAGATTGAGGACCTTGGCGAGGAGATCGCTAGAAGGCACACCTTGGCAGACTCACTCCCGTCCGAAGTTATGCAACACAGAGGCATTACTGCCGCTCTTGGCTCCACTACTTGCTTTGCTAGAGGGAGCAGAGGAGGTATTCTTCATTTTCTGCATTTGTCTCTTGTATAGCCCCCAAGTGGGTATTGATTACTCAGTTTATTTTGGCACGCGAAGTTCGTTGCTCCTCCCGTATTATTCACTTTTCAGGGGATGTATGGCCCTTTTGAAGAGATGATTCCTCTTGCTCCACCAAATCACTGCTTTACTGAGCAGTCGATACCTCGGCACCAGAATTGGGTGAGTGATTTATTTACCCTTTAACTTGCACATATATTTTTTATTGTTACTGAATCGTCTCTTGATAGTTCTCTAGCAAGGTGGTAACGAGGATGGCGAGGGGTTTAGACGCCTCTTGTTACCAGTTGGTGAGATTGAGAGATGGAGCTTCTTGTCACCGTGACGATACTCCAGAGGTATTTCTCTTATCCTTATCTCATGCTTATTTTACTCATTTAGCATCTTAAATGATTTAGCTTTTAGGGACAGCCTATTCCTCCTTTGCACACTCGGGCGATACCTGAGGCTATGAGAGAGAGGTCTGGGTCCGACTCGAGGCGTCGTCGCACCTCTTCTAGGGGTGCGGGTGCCCGATCGCTATAGCTAATAGTCCGGAGGGTTTAGGCTCTTTGTCTAAGGGTGCATACGCTAGGCCGGTAGGCCAAGGAGACGTGTCATCGACTCCTTTATGGGGTGCTGGGACGTTCGAGGTTGTCTTGTCATCGCAGCAGCCACCACAGCCT
Source organism: Chenopodium album (assembly GCF_948465745.1). Lineage (NCBI taxonomy): Eukaryota > Viridiplantae > Streptophyta > Magnoliopsida > Caryophyllales > Amaranthaceae > Chenopodium > Chenopodium album. Next base: position 38,380,668 of record NC_137841.1, on the reverse strand, counting down.
CATCCATTGGCTATTCAGCATCAGGGTGAGCCTGGATGGGCAGGCCTTTCTTTGTCGTTCCCGACTGTTGCTGATCTTGGAGCCAATGAGGGGCATACTCCACCATCTACCATGTTCTTTGACACTTTGGGAATGCCTCCCCATTTGCGTTCTCCTGCACCGTAGCTGTACCTGTAATTATTTAATTTGACTTGTACAACTTTGCTAACTTGTATTATATGACTTCTAAATTAGACATATTGTATATAAAAACTTATCATGCTTATTTTATCTTTGCATTTTTATTTTTCATTATATGTGCCTGTGAGTGTGGGAAAATTTGTGTCAAATTTTTGCGCAAAAAATTTCCCTCATTTTTATTATCAATGGAGGGTATCCGACTTTCTCCTCCAAAAATGAAAAAATGAAAAAATAAAATAAACTTTGACTAAAATAAGACTAAAATTAATTAAACTTAAATTAATCGAAAAGTGTTTGAAAGGGATAAAAAACGTAAAGTTAATGTAAAAAATCAAGTCGTAATTAAGAAAATTGAGTCGACTGTCTGTCGCCAAATGCTGATGTCGTTGCCAAACGCTGACCTCGTCGCTAGGTGACAGGCCTCGTTGCCAGACCCTGTCCTTTTCGTCAGCGTCTGGCGACGCACTTTTTTTCTCCGAATTCTTTCGAAAAAAAACTGTACTAGTTTGTGCATAAATAGCCCCCAAATTCGCCGAGTTTTGTATATTTCGAATAGATTTAAAATAATAGTTATAGCTTTAATTCTCTTTAAGAAATCATGCCTAAATTTTTTTGTGATTTTAATCGTGAGTGGTGCCAATCTTTGACTGCTAGGAAGAGAAAAAAGCTTGATTTCTTTCATCTGGGAGGTATTCATGGTATTAAGGGGGTAGACATTATTCATACCGCTTTAGAATATTGGGATCTAGACACCCATTGCTACTGGGCTATGATGAAATTTGTCCTTTACCGGAAGAAGTTGGTGCTATTCTAGGCTTTCCTTCCATGGATCTTGCAGTAATTCCTTGTATGAGCGAATATTATTATAAAGATTTTGAGCGTTTCTTTAATCTTAAAGACAAGGATCTAACAAATATTGTAGATGGAATTGTAGTTAAACTGAAAGAATTTGCACGCCACTACTTTGATAGACCATATTCTGTGTCCATTCATGTTTATAGGAGGAGAGATTTTCTCTTTTGCATGTTTAGCAATGTTCTCCTTACTAGAGGAAATAATCATGAGGGTCAAGCAATTTTAGTGTCTGTCATGGAACAAATTGAATCAGGGAGGAACCCAATGCCAATAATTGTTAGAGAAACTATGCTTAGTTTGGATGAATCAAAGAAAAATCCAAAAGCACCTTTTCAAGGCTCTCCAATTTTATTACAGGTTGAAAAATAATATTATTAATTACAAAAATAAAAATCATATATTTATGTATAGCAATACTAATTATTTGCATTGATTTTTTTGCAGCTGTGGCTAATGGAGAGGCTAGAATTAATTAGTCCTCCTGATAACATTGAAAAATATAAACCAAACTGCTTGGTGAGGCAAAAGAAATGCTTTTCCATAAAGATGGGTCGCTGAGAGTGGAGTAAAATTTTCACTTCTTGTGATTTTGCTATCAAATGGATCATCCCTTGGTGGAGAATTGAGAAGATGAATGGTGTCAACAAGCAACCCTTCTGTCGTCTTCCTAGTTTATACATGTTGACTTTTTATTACCTCTACTGGGTAAAAAGGCAGTACAACCGTGCTCAAACTGTTCCTTCTAGAGATCTTCGTCGTCCTTATGAATTTCCTGTCACAAGAAGTAGAGAGTTTGATACTTATTGTAGTGCTAGGCTTTATTGACAGTTGTTACCCAAAAGGTTCCTCCTTCTTTGTCCAAGGATGTAAAGCATTGGCTACTTGATAGGCCTAAAAAGGACAAGAAGAAAGATCAAAATAAAACCAATGTGAAGAATCATCCGGGAGACAAGATAGCTCATGTTATGGAACGCTTAGGTGAAAAAGTTAAATTTAAAACTCCTATGATTCCTAGAAAGAAAGACACTACTAAAGGCAAAGAGAAAAGGAAAGCTGACTCTACGGAAAAGAAAATATGGGTAGAGAAGAAACATGGTGTAATGGCTAAGGGAGAAACTATTAACACCAAAATTTAATGCAGATCCTCTAAAGGATGCTTGCTAGCAAAAGTAATGGATGAAGAAGAAGAAGCTTACAAGAATTGGAAGAGAGAAAAGGAAGAGAAGAAAGATTAGAGCATTGCTTTACTTTCAACTTATTAGAAAAATTTAATTTTTAAGTTAATTTTTTTTTAAGCTTTCATTTAAATTCCATAAATAATGTAATTTTACTTTATTTTATTAATGCAATTTTAAGCTTTTTAAATTAAATCAACATTTACATTATAATCTCCATTAAAACAATCAAAACACTTAATTATTTTTCGGGAAATATTCGAGTACGGAAGTCAAAAATTTCCGAAATACACCAAAATTCGCCCAATTTAATGCGGAAAAATTGGCATCGCAATTTAGGTCCGTCGTCAGAGCTGGTGTTCGTCGCCAGGCGCTGTCCTCATCCCCAGGTGCTGTTGTTCGTCACCTGACGTTGTCTTCGTCGCCAGACGCTGCTGCTTGCAGCCGACGCTGACATCTGTCGTTAGGCGACAATTTTTTTGGGATGCATTTGCAAATTTTTACGTTGATTATTCTGAGTTGATTTGCTGAGATGCGTGGTTTATAAAAATTAAAGTGGTCGCACCCTATAAGGGCTGGCTACGTATCTTTTCTTAAGGAATCAGGTCAAACGTAGCTCTCTACTCAAGTAATTATGGGTAATACTTCTTAAGTTGGTTAAGATTTGTCATGTTTGAGAACTCATTGCCATCCATATCAGTCAGTTTTGCAGCACCTCCTGGATAGGGTAGTTTGACAATATATGGTCCAAACCTATTGGGTCTAAACTTGCCTCTTAGGTCAAAAACATTTTTCCTCAATGCTTTTAGCACCAAGTCTTCTACTTTATTATTCCTTGTCTTGACTTTCTTGTTGAAGTGTCTAGCCATACGAGTTTGATAACATTGAGTATGATGTAGAGCCTCTAGCCGCTTTTCATCAAGTAGAATTAGCTCTTCATATCTTGCTCTAGTCCTTCTACTTCATCAAGTTTACTTTCTACCGCAATGTGTAGGGAAGTTATTTCTAGCTCCACAGGTTGTACGGCATCCATCCCATAGACTAAGGAAAATGGCGTATTCCCTGTTGATGATCGAATTGACTTGCAATAACCCCACAAAGCAAAGTGGAGTTTGTCAAGCCAATCTTTGTAATTTCCTGTCATCTTCTCGATGATTGTTTTTAAATATTTATTAGCTTCCTCCACTACGCCATTTGCCTGAGGTCTGTATGGAGAAGAGTGATGGTGTTGAATACCATATTTTTGTAACAATTCTTTACATTTTTAATAAAAGTCAGTTCCATTGCCAGTTATCATTTCATGCAGGACTGCATATCGTCAAATAATGTTTCTTTGTATAAAGAGTGCTACATGTTTTGCAGTGAGCTTGGCATATGATTTTGATTCAACCCATTTAGTGAAATAGTCAATTGCTACTAATATGTATTCATGTCCACCTTTTCTTGGAGAAGTAATTCTTCCAATAATATCTATTCCCTATGTTGAGAATGGCCATGGTGATGTATAGGTGTAGAGGAGAGAAGGAGGAACATGTTGCAAGTTAGCATGTATTTGGCATTTAGGGCATCTTTTGACATATTAATGACAGTCCCTATTCATGGTAATCCAATAATACCCTTCGTGCATTATCTTTTTGACTAGCAATTTGCCATTTACATGTGTTCCACATACTCCTTAATGGACTATTCTCATAGCCCTTTGGGCTTCTTTTTTTCCTACACATAGAAGAGCTCAAACTTTAGGTACCCTTTTGTGTAACTCGTCTTTAATGAGCACATATAGGGAAGCCAAAAGTCTTAAAGATCGTTTTGTTATTTTGTCAGCATGGGGTGGATATTCTCCCCTTGTGAAATAATTGAGAATGTCTGTATACCAAGGTTCTTCCTCAACTTTTTCTTCTTGGGGTACTTCGTCATCCTCTATTACTTGGATATAAGCCGGTTTATGCCTCTTTTCTATTGTTAAGGGAATTTGCTCAATTTCCGTTGGAATCCTAACCATTGAGGCTAGTCTTGCCTAGGCATCAGCAAATTGATTTTCCTCTCTAGGTAGATATGTGTATTCTACCTTTTCCTGTTGGTTTGTGAGAGTTTCCAGATAGGTTTGTTAAGGGGTCAATCTGTCACTCCATACTTTCCATCTCTTAGAAATTTGATTGATGATCAACGAAGAGTCCCCGAAAATTCAAAGTTTCTTTACTCCCAACGCCAGTGCTTTTTCAAGGCCTACTACGCATTCTTCGTATTCTGCAGCGTTGTTGGTAACATCAATCTTTATGGAGATTGGAACATGTTCTTGTTTAGGTGATACAAATAGTAATTCTACATTACATCCCTTTTGGTTTGAGGCTCCGTCGAAGTAGAGAGTCCAAGTATCATCTTTTGTGACCATCAAGTCTTCGTCTGGAAAATCATTCTCATGTATAGGCGTGGAATCTTCTATTGGAAAATCTGCTAAGAAATCTGAAACCACGGATTTTTTAATATCCTTTTGGGGCATAAATCCTTCATCGAATTGGGCTAAGTTGACTATCCATCTTGATATTCGCCTATTTAGTGTAGATTTCTCGAAAAGATACTTGAGTGGATTCATTCGAGATATACTGGAAAGACTGTATGAACGAGCATGTAATGTCTTAACTTTGTTGTGGCCCACACCAATGCAAGGAACAATTTCTCAAGTGGTGTATAGCGTAATTCATAATCGAGCATCTTTTTACTTAGATAGTAGGTGGCGTTCTCCTTTCCTTCTACTTCTTTTGCGAGCATAAACCCCATTGTCTCTTTGGTAACCGTTAAGTACAACCTAAGAGGGATTTCTGGAAGCGCTGGTGCTAATAAAGGAGGGTTAACAAGATAAGCTTTGATCTTCTAAAAGGCTTTTTGAAACTCATCGTCCCATATTACCGGCACATTATTCTTTTTAAGCTCCTTCAACATTGGTTAACATATTGTTGTCAATTTAGATATAAACCTACTTATGTATTGCAACCGGCCAATTAATACCCAAATTTGCTTTTCTGTTTTGGGAGGTGGATTTAACATGATTGCTTTGATTTTAGTTGGGTCTATCTCTATTCCTCTAGAGCTAATGACGTATCCAAAGAGTTTTCTTGAGGTGACTCCAAAAGCACACTTGGATGGGTTCAACCTCATATAGTATTTTCTTAACCTTTCAAAGAATTTTCTTAGAGCTACCAAATGCCCAGGTCGATCCTTTGATTTCACAATCACATCATCTACATAGACTTTGACTTCCTTGTGCATCATGTCAACAAGTAAAGCATTTGCTGCTCGTTGGTAAGTGGCACCTGCGTTTTTTAACACGAATGGCATCACCGTGTAACACTATGTGCCCCAAGGTGTTATAAATGTTATATTCTCCATGTCTTCTTCTGCCATGAGAATCTTCTTGTGCCCTGCGTATCTATCCATAAATGAGAGAAGTGCGTGGTTTGCTATATTATCTACTAGTATATCGATGTGTGGTTAAGGGAAGTCATCCTTTGGACTTGCCTTATTTAGATCTCGATAGTCGACACACATTCGTACCCTTCCATCTTTCTTCGGAACTGGGACTACATTTGTAACCCATCCAGGGTATTTGGATACCCTGATAAAACCTGATGTTATCTTTTTTTGTACTTCTTCTTTTATTTTACGGGTTACGTCGGGTTTCATTCGACGTAACTTTTGTTTTACAGGTTTCATTCCTGGAATTAGTGGAATTGTATGTTGAGCTATTTCTCTATTTATGTCTAGCATATCTTCATATGACCAATCGAATACATCGATAAATTCTTTTAATATATTAATAAAATCGGGTCTTTCATCTTTATTAAGTGTTAGTCCGATTTTAATTTCTTTTTTAATGGTTGGATCTTTTGAGATATCAACTGTTTTAGTATCCTCAATTACCAGTGTTTTATTTTTAAGTGTTTCCATTGCTTTAATTATTACATTATCACTTCATTGTTAGTTAAGCAATACTTATCATCTTGAGTTAAAGAATGACACGAGGAGTAAGAAAAAGAAGACATGTTATTGAATTCGGAAACCATTACATCAAATATAGTTATGTCAGTTGGGACTTGATTATTAACAATTCTAGGGGAAGACGCTAAAGAAGAGTTAGGAGAAGGTACTATAACTAAGGATTTTAAAGAATCGATAGGGGAAGACTCTTACTCGGACTCTAACTCAGACAATTAATCGAACATTGGTCCTTGACTTGTTGTTATGGAGATCTTTCTTCCACTTGGAGTAGTCACCCTCATGATCTTTCTCCATCCTTGAACTAGACCCTCTGCTGGAGTGATAAGTTTGGAAATCAAAGTTATCACTCTTTAGTGATGTTTTAATAAGCAAGGAATTGTCTTCGAGATGAGTTGGCTCATTTTTTCGTACCTAAAGAGAAGTCCCACGACATTAAAGTCAAAGCATGGGGGTGCTTTCTCCTTATTAATGGGATTCGGGACATCATCTAGAAAATTACAATCATAAAATATTTCAAACTCAGGTTATCTTATCCCATTCTTGACAAAGGGTTCAGGAAATTTATAGCATGGATAATACTCTCCCTCTTTTATGAATTTTCCATTTAGAGTAAGAGGATAATCATCCATTTGGATTGCTTTCTTTTGGGTACGAGTAGTCCTACGTGCATTTGCTTTTTCCCGGGCTCGCTTAAGGTCTTCCGGAGTCAGTTCATGTAGAGAATATTTCAAGCATTACCCAAAACTTGAACCCCACTGTGATCATAAACTAAAGTACGGTGGCGTCCAAAGGAAAAGAAGATAGAGCAAAAGAGTCGCCAACAAGTTTTAGGAACTTGTAAACCGTTCACGAGGTGAAGGTTACACCCCTTAACGATCCATGAGATCGTCAACTCCAATAGGTCTGGAACCATGACTGGTAGTTCGGGGATGAAGGTACAAATCCAACCTAAAAGAGATTGAACCTGCCCTAATAATAGGCCTCTACTTTATTCTGATCGTATTCATGTGCGCTTTCTGACTAACATGCAATCTATAGGATTAACCCTAAACCTGTTTATCTATGTTGGTTGAATTTAATGCACAAATAAAACTATTATTGGCAATCGCCGCTTGAATTATAATCAAATTAACCCGAAACAAGATTATTAATTATCTTATTAAGCGTGATTACAAGTACCAATTCCCTTTAAACATGCATAAAAGGCGTGATCAAGCAATAACAATAAATATCAAGCAACATAATAACAATAAAAATAATAATCAACATAATAATCATAATTAAAAATAATCATCACAATTATAATAATAATCAAAATCATATTAAAGCATAATATTAATAGCAAGATCCTAGGCATGATACTAACAAGATTAATAACAAACCCTAGCATGTTTCTAAACAATAAAAATAAAAGCTTTAACCCTAACATGAATATTAAGAAAGAAAATAGGAAGCATCGCAGGAATCACAATTGTCATATTTGATATTAGAAATTATAGTTGTTACCCTAAACATGATACTAGGAAGATCAAAACGCCCTAACATGACATTAGGAATCATAATAACAACCTAGACATGATTTCTAAATCATAAACAACAATAAATCAATTAAAGAACTTACTTGGATGCCTCGTATCTCTTTCTAATAACAAAATACACACGTTAGTAACTTCAAGGAGAATAATAAATCAAACAATTAAATTAAATAATTGAAATAGAGATTTGGGACCAAACCCTCAGAAATTAAAACCTTTCACGTCTAGGGCGAAGGAAACTTCGAACTTGGCTAGGTGTGTCTAGTGCTAATGTATGAGCAATTGTTTTTGTAAAAATGCTAGGCTTAGAAAGAGAAAGAATCAAGAATTCTTTATGAGAGTTGGTGAGAAGAATTGATGATATTTGATGAGAATTGATGATTTAAAAAAGGGTAGATATTACCTCTATTTATAGAGAAAAAAGTGGGTCAAAGAATAAGAAGAGAATCCGAATTCGAATCGAAATAGAACTCGATGGATAGCAGTTTTTGCGGATTTTGTTTTTATCATATCTTTTGATCCAGAATTCCAAATAAAGCATATAATATGTCGTTGGAAAGATCTTGAAGTATACTTTCAAACCCAGTTATAATTAGATTAAAATCTTTTGTATATAAAAATATATGGCCGAAATAGTAGGACGGTTTCAGTTTTGGATAGAGTTTCATATCTCATTCATATCTTTTTCGTTATAGCTCGGATTTAATATTATAATATATCATTGGAAAGGTAATTTCAAGATATGTCCAACCATATAACATTTGGATAAAGATAATTAGGCACGAAAATAAAATCTCACTGTCTTTCAACATCTTTAAATTCGAATAGAATTCGGATTTAAGAAAAGGAAAGTTTTAAAAAAGGAAAGTTTTTATTTAACTCAAATTCTTTAATCTTATCTTTTCAAAAAGGATAATTAAGATCTTTTAGAAACTTATAGAAGCTTCTAATTAATCCTAATTATTTTTGGAATAGGAATAAACCTTTGGACCCTCCACGTGATCATTGGGTCGTATGTAAAATCCGGTTCGAGCCCAGTTTAGTATTTTGGCCATAACTTCCTCATTATTCATCGGAATTGGGCTTATAATAAATCGTTGGAAAGGTCTTTTCAAACCCCATCCAACTACTCTATTATTAGACCCATATTTTAATAAAAACATCCTCATCACTAGAATTTTCACGCTTTCGCTTTTTTCGATAATAAAATGACATGAAAGGTATTCATCACTGGGTTTGGTTTTGGGGAGACACATTTGGGTGTCTACAATTCAAAACCAAGTCCAAAAGTTTTGAATTTAAGGAGGCCAGGGAGTCCCATTTGCTTTAATATCCCTTTCTTCTTTCCGAGGTTCATTCAAGGAAAGTGTCCCTGTTTCTTGAGAATATCATTAACTGTCATGTAAGAGTGGAGGTCGTAGTGAAGAGGTGTCCTTTCATCCTCCTCAATTAAAGAGACCTCCTCGTTAAAGCCTCACAAGTCTTCATCATCTTCATCATGCTCCACATTTATGATGGGATTCGCGATAGCCTTGATTCTCATTGGTGAAGCATCAAATGTAACAGGGATTCCTCCAACTATAGCCTTCACTTGCAGATGAAGGGATAAAGGGACGACCTTTACGTTGTGAAGCCAAGGACGTCCCAATAATAGGTTGAATGATGCTTTAATATTTACCACTTGAAAAGTAGTATCATGTTCTATGACTCCTGTTGTTACATTCATGGTGATAGTCCAAAGAGTTGGGCAACATATATTGTCATAGGCTCTTATTCCCTGTGTAGACGAAGACAAGTCTTCATCCTTTATCCCTAACATTCTCGCAGTTCGAAGTGGACAGACATTAATTGCTAATCCATTATCTACAAGAGTCATTGGAACATTCAATATCTTGTAGATTACTGTGAGATTAAATGCTTTGTTATGCTTATCACCCTCTAGAGGTATGTCTTTTTCAGAAAAAGTGATCAAATTAATGGGAATAGAAAGATCACTCGTGAGAAAGTTAGCCAACCCCTCAGGAGTGGTTTCAGAATCTATTCCTATTTTGTCCAAAGCATTCATCACTGCCAACCTATGTTAATGGGATGTATCTAAGAGTTTCCATACATTCATATCAACTATAGTCTTCTTTAATTGCTTAACAACATCGTTTTCTTCTATGATAGGTATGGGAACTTGCTAAGTAGTAGAAATAGCTTTTCGCACAATAATGGGAGGTTGCACTCTCCCGGATCTTGTGAGGACATCTATGGGTGAATCTTCTTCATCCCAAATGTCGTCCAATGGATATATCGTGGATAGTGGGGTCTCTTCCATATCCTTGAGGTAGACGTTCTCATCGTCACTATCCAAAACTCCATTAATGGTAGCATCTTTTTCTTATAGGATTTGGACTATCTTTTTATCATCAATTAGTTTCTGAATTAAATCCTCCAATTAAAAACAATATTCTATTGTATGTCCCCTTTACTGATGATATGGACAATAGAACCTATCTGTCCTCTTTATTGATTCAAATGGTATCGGTTCGAGAGGTTTAATCTTATGATTCTCGGAGGGAATTTTGAACATATTCGTATAGGCGGTCCAATTTGGAGTGTAGGGCCTATGGCACCTTTTGGGTGATTCAACTACTTGAAGAGTGAATGGTTTCTTCGTAGTAGTCTATATAGGTGTTACTTCTTTGTTGACATGTTTATTTTGTTCTTATTCAGTGCGTTCAAGAACTCTTCTACACATGCTTACCGATTTCTCTACTGAATATACGAGGAGCAACACATCTTCTTTAGTGGGCGGTTGTTGCATTGGGACGGTTCACACATGGCATCGAAGATTACTTCTTATTTTTCTTCAAAGGCATGAGTTTTTTTGACTGGTTTAATAAAAGATGAGGGATCACCACAACTTTCCTCATCAGAGATAGCCAAGGTGTCGTAAAGTGGTGCACTGTTGATGCTTGATTTCTTGCTTGCAGGAGGCACTAGGAGTTTATTGTTGTCTATCAAGTACATGATAGCTTCCTTTAGCTTCAAGCAATTCTTAGTAAGATGGCCCCTGCCTTGATGGTAATTGCAGTGTGCATTTGGGTTCCAATTAGCTGTTCTCTTTTCAACTGGTGGATCCCCAAATTTTCCAATAGGAGTTATAAGAAATTTTGCATGAAGACGGTTAAATGCGGTGTCATAACTCATATCAATAGGAGTAAAGTTTCTCGTTAATGGTTTCTTTTGTCCTTGATTTTTCATAGCATGGACTTCATTCAGATTAAAGGTGCTAACATTGTTTGAGTGGGTGGTTTTGGAAGAAGAAGGATTATTGTTCTTCTTTCCTTTCAAGCCACTGTTGGAGTTAGTGCTAGCAGCTTTTTGCTTTGAAAGTTCATCCTCAATACTAATCACAATATCATAGACGTCCTTGAAAGTATTCAAGTTGCTTTGATACTTAAGATGTTTAGAATATTTTTCCTAAAGATTCTTTATGAACAACCTCACATATTCCTTTTCAGTAGGTACCTCAATCATCTTAGCAAAGGTTTCCCTCCACTTATTAAATAAACAAGTAAAACCTTCATTCTCTTTTTTTTTTAAGTATCTCAAGTTCCCTATGATCAGTTTCAACTCAAATATTACACTTGAACCTATCAATAAAAGCATTTACAATAGCATCCCTAGTAGAGGTTTTCTCTTTACCAAGGGAAAAGAACCATTTTTGACAAACAGTTTTGAGTGATAAAGAAAATATTGTATGAAAAATTTTCTTATCTATCCCCTTAATGTTCAATATTATCTAGAACGCTCTTATGTGGAAGTAAGGATTATCTGTTGCCTTGAACTTAAGGAAGTCACTGGCATTGAACTTCTGCGGAAGAAGTTCCTTGTGCACTGAGACCCCTTGTGAGCTAATGCCATGGAATCTATAGTGATTGGATATTTTGCTCAAGCTTTCTTGCATGAGCTCCATTTGTTGTAGCCTTACATGGTCATTGACTTAAAGAGCTATACTCTTCATCAATTCGATTAGGTTTGCCACATCCTTCTTGAGTTCATTAACTTCTTCTTGAGACGCCATGATCTTCTTGGCTTTTCTTTTTGAGTGATTGGCTTGTAAAAAAGGAGTATTTGAACGAATGTAATGTCTTTAATTAACCGCCCTTCCTTTCTTAACCAAGCGCTGTAAATTAAACCCATTTTTTTGTTTTAATGACTTTACTTAAATTTGACCTTGACTTTATTGATTTTAAATAATAAAAAAAAAACTAACAATGGGGTGTATTTTTTAGGAAGAGTTTAAACAAGTATGATTTAATTGGAGGATTAATATCCGACTTACCCCCTCTATAAAAATGACGGAAAATACGCGCATACAATACTCTCTAGACATTGTCAAAATGTGACATATTATGTGAATGCTTTAGTGTTAATGTTAGTGACATACTTTGACTCTTGTGTGAGACTATGGAACTATGTGCCTACACTCAATTAAGGACTGGACATGATTGCTGCAAATTAAACCGTTTTAGCAAATTGATTAGACTGACTCGTCATGAAGTCTCGAGCAAAAATAAAAGTTGTCGTCAGACGACAAAACTATCGCCAGACGCTAAAGGTCAGCGCTAGACGCCAAGATTGTTGCCTGGCGCTAATCTCTAGTGCGTGGCACCACAGTCTTAATCTCTACGCCATTACTAGAACATCGATCTGGGACTGTTTCCAGTATTTTGCTCTAAAGGAACAAGCCTAAAAGTCATACCAAGTTAAGTTTGATCAATTTATTTAGACTTTAAACATTTATTAATTAATTAAGTAAATTAGCAAAGTCTTTTAGTCATTAATTAATTTATTTAACTCATTCACAAGTCGAGGAAATGGTTAAGGGAATCACGTATATAAAATATGCCCAACAAATAATGCACAAGTAGTCATATAGTCACCATATAACGCAATCAGTTTGCAACTTAACCATGGCTCTAGTTCTCTAAAGTTCAAGATATAGGATAGTAAAAAAGGGTCCATGATTATGAGTCCAGATGCAACGCGCGGAAGCCTTACTTTTGGAAGGGTTGGCGCGAGTGGATGGGACCCCGTGAGTTAAACTCGCTTCCATGGTTTGGTGAATTCAACAAACTCGGATGTACCCTTCGTTTCCAGGAGCGTTCGATTCGGTAGATGGAGCATGAATTCCAATAGGGTTATGGCCATATGTTGAACACGTATGGGTTTTAGAAAAAATGTAAAAACTCAATCAGGAAGCAGAACCGAGCAAAAAGTACTTAAAAAACTAGTTAAAACATGAATGTAGATTTCTGGCTTAGTATTGGATGAATTTGCCGCGAGAAAATAGTGTCTGTCGCCAGACACTGGCACCGTCGCCAGAAGATAAGAGTGTCTCTAGGCGACAGCACCATCGTTTTGCGTTGATGTTATTTCCTTAGCGCTAATTCCTACATGCCTCGGCAGCTTTATGTTCTTGAATTTTCCAGTTTTTTTTCATAGCATTATTTCGACTATAGTTTTGAAATATATTTCCCTATATTTCTATGTGTAAAAATCCTACGTTTTTAACGTATTATGGATGGTCTTTCCAATGCGAACCTTTTTATGCTTATGCCAATAATGTTAATAAAAATTACAAACATGAAATACTTAGAACTTTTTGAGTCTCATCCACTCATTCTAAATGATTGCCAAAATAAATTTCAGGAATTAAAATAGAAATCCTCCCAAGTGGAGTCGCCAAAAAACTGTAGGGAATATTTCAAGCATCCTACACTTGAGCCCCACTGTGATCATACACTTAAGCATGGTGGCTTCCAAAGGAAATGAAGCTAGAGCAAAAGAGTCGCCAACAAGTTTTAGGAACTTGTAAATCGTTCACAGGGTGAAGGTTACACCTTTTAATGATCAACGAGATCGTTTTCTCCAATAGGTCTGGAACCGTGACTGGAAGTTCGGGGATCAAGGTACAAAACCAACCTAAAAGAGATTGAACTTGCCCTAATAATAGGCGTCTACTTTATTCTTCTCATATTCATGTGCGCTTTCTAACTAACGTGCAATCTTTAGTTGAACCTTAAACCTGTTAATCTATGTTTGTTGAATATTAGTGCACAAATAAAAATATTATTGGCGATCACATAAATTACAATCATATTAACCTAAGTAAGATTATTAATTATCTTATTAAGTGTGATTACAAGTACAAACTTTCGTTAAACATACTTAAAAGGTGTGATCAAGCAATAACAATAACAAAAAACAAGCAACATTATAATCATCGTCATAATAATTATAATCATAATCGAAAAAACAATCATAATTAAAATAATCATGTTAATGCATAATATTATCAGCAAGATCCTAGGCATGATACTAACAAGATTAATAACAAACCCTAGCATGTCACTAAATATTAAGGATCAATTAGTTCTAACATGACACTAACATGATATTAGGAAAGAAATAGGAAGCATCATAAAAATCATACTTAATATTAGTAATTTTAGTTACTACCCTAAACATGATACTAGGAAGCAATAAAAATATCCTAACATGATACTAAGAATAAACAAAATAATCTGAGCATGATTTCTATATCAAAAAATCAATAAAAAAGTAAAAGTAATTACATCGATACCTCGTATCTCTTTCTAATAACAAAATACACACGTTATTAACTTCAAGGAAAATAACAAATCAAACAATTAAATTATAGAATAATTGAAATAGGGATTTGGGACTAGACCCTGAGAAATCAACAAACGTATCACATCTAGGGCCAAGGAAACTTCGAACTTGGCTAGGTGTGTTCAGGACTAATGAGTGAGGAATTTTGAGAGAGGGAAGGTTTAGAAAAAGAATACCGAGAGAATGCTTCTAGCTTTTAAAGAGAGATAATAGAGTGAGATGATGGTTATGAATGATTAAAAATGGGGAGATACGACCCCTATTTATAGAAAAAATAGCACGGGATCAAAGAAAATGATATTCAGAATAAAATACCTCCTGTCTCGAGCAACAAGAGTCAGCGCTAGACGACAAGCTCGTCGCCTGGCTACAACTATCCGCGCCAGGCGACGATTGTGTCGTCTTGTGCTAATTCAAAAGTATAACGTGCTTTTACACACAGAATCATCTTTTAGCCCGGATAACAGATAATTCTGCGTCTAAACAGTTTTAAAATCAGATTTAATATATTTTATTCAATATAAAACATCTTTAAAATATAATTAGCAATCCAAATCTTATTAGAATTAAATAGAACCTTTTCAATATTCCTAGAAGATTAAAATTAATCCTAATTACTTTAGAAATAATAATTAATAGGCCATCCTCTAGATCATTGGGCCACATTTAAAATCATTAGGCCTAATTTAATTTAATCCATAACTTCCTCAATATTCATCGGAATTGGCCTTATAATATATCATTGGAAAGCTCTTTTTGAGCCCAATCCTACTACACAATTATTGAACCCTTATCATGGACCAAATAAAACAGCACTAACTATTTTTTATAAATAGGGTAAGAAAAGAAATATTTTTGAAAAACGAAAGAGAAATATTTTAATAAAAATATCCTTATCACTAGACTTTTCACACTTTCAGTTCGTTCGATAATCAAATGAGGTGAAAAGCATTCATCACTGGGTTTGGTTTTTTGGCAGACACATTTGGGTGTCTACAGTATGTTTATTTTGTATATGTATTTGTTATTATAATATTTTAATCATATACATTTGTTTGCTAACTGTTCCTGTATTTTGTAATAGGTACCGCAGGAGACCGTAAACAACATGGTGAGGATTCTGCGTTCTTTTCGAGCTGCTTATCGGAGAGCCCACGTGGCTTTATCTTGCCATGATCATCGGATGGTTGCGGTAAGTTTATTTATTTTTCTTTTATCAAAGTTATTAAACATTTTGTATATTAATCTTTGTTTGGATTTTGTAGGATGTACATTAGTTGTCTGAGAGCCGCCGAGCATCCTAACTACCTTTGTATTTTTTCTTCTCTTTCGGAAACAGATGTACATATATTTTTATTATCATTTTTTGTTGTACATATGACACACATATTTTGTGTATATGTCTTTTTTTTTTTATATTTTTCTTTTTTTTTTTTTACTTCCTTGAGTATGTCTTTTTTAAAAAAGAAAAGCAAAAAAAATTTCCAAGGGAGGGAAAGGGTTCCCGACTTACACCCCACGAAAAAATTAACAAAATGAAACAAAGAAAGGAAAATAGGAAAGGGAATGGGAAAAGGGAGGAAAAAGGAAAGAGAAAAAAGAAGAAAGAAAGAGAAAAGGAAAATAAGAAGGAAAGAAAAGAATTAAAATAAAAAAACATAAAAAAGGATACAAGAGTTAACAAAATCAAGCGTATGATTACTTATATAAGATTTCATCAATATTCCGTTATTAAGTAGGTCAAAATACGAAAACAAATCTAACCAACATGTCATGATAAACATGTGAATTGGTTGCTCGCGCCACCGGCGGGTGAACTTTCCTTTGAGCTAAAATTGCCAAAATTTTGCCCCTTTTGGGTATATTTAAACGTGGTTTTGTGTAGGATTTTAATCATCTCGCATTGATTCGTTAGTAGTACCATAAAGAATTAAAAAAGAATTAAACTCTCTAAATTCTCTCCTGCCCCTCTTTCCGTTTTTTTATATTGAACAATGGTAAAAACCTTTGAACAACATTTGAAGCAATGGGTCACTTCCCTTTCAACTGAGGATAAACTATCCTTCAAAATATACCACCTTGACCCTCTATTGAGTTATATGCAACTAGTCATAAACTTTTATTCTCTCCATGTCGCTGTTAATCATTGGGACTCGAACCACCATCTTTTCCTTTTCAAAGGGGACGAAATTGTCCCATTACCTGGTGAATTTGAGGCTCTACTAGGCTTCCCTGCAAATACTCTCCCTGTGATATATGCCCCTAACTTGTCAGATCCCAAACCCGTATTTCAGAGATTTTTTGGTTTGAATGACAATGATATGGCTAACATTGGAACAAAAGAAGGCATCAATTTAGTTTAACTTATTGAACATTTTATCGGCCCTCATGACAACTTGACTAAACGACGTTTTAAGATTCGTGCTTTATGTTACTGTCTTGTTGTCAATTGTCTACTTAAGACAGGTAAAGATTACAGAGATAATTTCATGGTGTCCATAGTAGAGCAAATAGAGGGGTGTCATTCACCCGCTCCCTTAGCTTTGGTGGAAACCATTCTATGTTTGAATCGCCTTAGAAGAGACTCTATCGAGAATGGTTTCACGAGAACTGCACTCCTATTACACGTACGTTTTTTTTCGTCGTATTGCAACGCAAGTTAGGAAGTTGCGCTGGCTTGACCAGCGCAATCTTCTCCAATGCGTGCGGATAGCGGGCGCAACTAATTTTGATGCGCGTGCCACCTGCTTGTGTAATATCGAAAATTAAATTTTCTCCATCTCTTTTTTTCAGATTTGGCTCATGGAGCATTTGCGAATTGTTGATCAGCCACATAATCTTGAGGCTAACGGAGTGAGGACATTCCTTGGACGTCAAATTCTCTACAAATACAAGAATGAAGAAGAATGGACGTCGTTTTTATGTCACGGGGTTCCTAACATATGCATTGTGATTCCTTGATGGAACATAAGTAGTATGGTTGGGAATAGTTTTAATTGTCCCTATATTAGGCTTTTTGTCCTATCTATTACTACTCACATCTTTCCTTGCAAGGTGATGACACAATACGGGATGAAACAAATTATCCCCCATCAAGATTGTGATGCCCCTAAAGATGTGATTTTTAAACCCGAACGAATTCTTCGTTGGATAAAATATTGGTCAAGTCGTCCTAGGTTGGTAGTACAAAATCCTGTGGTGAGTATTGTATTATCCTCCTTTTAAAAGGCTTGGATTAATGTGGCAGACAAGGGTGAACTAAAGAAGGCTCGATCGCAACATCAAGCTGCCTCGGCTCACAATCCGCCCAAACCTTTGATTCATTCGGCCACCACTACTTCTCCTAGTGGCAAAACCAAAGGAATGAGAAGAAAATTATACTTCTCATCACCTAAGGCTCGTTCAAAGGAACCAAAGAGAAAGGCTACTTCTAAACCTGGGCGACAAGGTGTGACAATTAAAGAACCTTCACTAAATACTCGCAAGAAGACTCCAACAAAAGCTAAAGGAAAAGGAAAACGTGTTGAAAAGACCCCAATTCCTAAATTTAAGAACAATGTTTGGGTCAAGAAGAAGGGTGAAGGGAAAGCTCTAAGGGTGGTGAAACTACAGCAATGAAAACTACTCCTCCGTCGATTGTGACAGTTGAGGATAAATTAAAACCTTAGAGTGTTCACCATTATTAATAGTTTATTTCGAATAAAGTGTAATCACTACTATGTTTTTTTTTTTCATTATTATCTAGTTCAATACTATCTCTTGTTTTAGATTTTTGAATGGAATAAAAATGCTTTATTTATATGACCGAATCATAAAGATTGCCTACGTATTAGTATTATGAAATTAGATTTTTGTGTATTTCTTTACAGTGTTTATATTATATATTTTCTTTAACATTTTTCTTCAACCTCTCATGTAGAATTGCATTGGCGGATCTATGTTGGTGCACACTGAGTCACGTGAGTCTGCAGTAACTAGAAAAAAAAAATTAATACAAAATATTAAAGAAATCGCTTATTGTAGAGAGGCGGTCTCTTTGATGGTGCTATTGATTGTTATAGAGTTTTGCGCTGCGTCAGAGTTTTCTTTTTAAAAAATATCAATGAGACAATTTATTTAGGTAACAAGTCTCGTTGATGCTACTATTGCATTTCACATTGTAGCGCTGTTTTTTTTATTTTTTCATTAAAGAGACCGGTTATACTTAATAATAGGTATCTTAAGTGATCTAATTTTTTAATTAATAATTATTAATAATTTTTGCTTCTATTTATATCCTATATTTTTGCAACCAATTTTAATATTTTCCCAAAAATCTTATCAATTAAGTAAAAAATCATAAAGTTAATGTAATAGTTTTATGGTACTATTTGTTTGTAACATGTTATTTGTAATACTTTTGGAACTTGTAAAATTGAATTTTTAAGTACTACAGAAGATTTGATTGTAGTATGGATTTTTGTGTCCTATTTTAGATTAAAATCAATTTGGTGATGTAATACCCCATATTTTCATACGTATTTTCTAATTATTCAATTAAGAATTATTTTTTAAAAAGGGTATTTTAGTATATTTATTATTTGGAGCCAAAATAATATTTGAATTTTGGCGGCAAATATAAGTATTTAATAATTTGAATAATTAATTATTTTTGGATTTCTAAATTAATAATATATTCTAATTATCTTTTTTTAAGGTCTTTACTTCATTATACTAACTATTTCAAGAGAAATATTTATTATACATTATGTATTTAACTAATTTTAATATTATCTAAAATATTTATTTATGTAATTTTTTATTATGAATTTCGTTTTTATTAAAAAAAATAAAAAAAAAATTTGTGAACGTGAGCTTATCATGTTTTAAAGAGTGATGTTATCACCTTAGTTTGTTAATTATTATTTAACTTAACCTCTAATTCTCTATCTCATTTTGTTCCTATCTTCCTTCTCCCAACCATATGTGTATCCATTTAATTTTTCTTATATTTTAACCAACCTACTACTCTAGATCAAATGTTACTTAAATTCATTTAACAAACTTAAACTTATCATGTTCTTATTCTAATATCATACCACCTTAAGCTCTATCCTTTCTACACCCTCAACACTATAAATAGACCCTTAATTCTTCCCACTTATTCACACCAATTCTCTACTTTTCTTCTCCTCTTATACGCAAATCATCCTGTTTATCTTTCAAGCCAATTTTTAGGCACTTCTGGTCAGTTTTGGGGTATTGACGTTCCACAAAATATTGTTTCTCTCAAAAATTCCTTGAGGTTAGGCTCAAAAATCACCCAATTCGGAGTTATATTGAAGGAGTTATAGCCTCTGTAAGTTCTGACTATTCTTTCCAACGTAAATCCAATTCTTCTCTTTTCCTTGGTTTCTTATCTTTTCTTATTCTCTTCTCTTATTGAACAATTACTATTATTATTATGGGGGATTTAAAAATAACTATTATTAGTAGTTTTAATTATATAAAATCAGATTTTTAATACTGTTTATGTTGAAAGGTTCATGTACATATAGTTGGAGGGTTTTAATTTAATTATTTGTGATTATTTGTTAACCTTATATTGATTAAGGTTATATTTATTTGTAGGGTGTGTTCAATCAAGGTTCTTGAGGTTCTTAGTATGTGGTTCTTCTAGCAAGCATCAAGGTACCTTTAGGTGGCTAGATACCTTTGAAAGTAATTGGTTTGAATAACATGTTTTACATGATTTGATTGGTGATTGAATTAAATTGATTTTGAAATAAACTATGTTTGAAGGTATTTCTTTAAATGATTGATTTTTAAATCATGTTTTGAATGGTTTGGATTACTTATAGTGTGTAAATAATATTGGGAACTATAAGATATTAAAATGATTTATTGAACCATTGAATTATTATTATTAATGCTTTATAAGCATGTTAGTAATCCCACTATGCGGATTTGGTTTATTGATAAGGCCTTGGACATTGTATGACCGGGTCATTCCTCATGAATAGCCTTGTAATATAAGGAGACTAGCTTGGGGGGTGTGCACACTTGGGTGAAGAATTAGATTAAAAGGAATTTGTTCTTAATAGAGGAATTGGTTTTATTAACTATTATTTTGAATATTGAATCATTGGAATCGGTTTTGGAATAACGAGTTTTGAATTTATTGTATTAATTATTGGAATTGGTCTTAAAAGCATGTTTGCAAATAAATTGAGTTTACACTATCTTGTACTGATCGTACTTAGCATATTTTGCTAATACGTATTTCTTATTTGTTTTGGTTCGCCCTGTTTACCGTGCGGTAAGCAGTGTTGACTAGTTTAGGAATGGTTGTCTTGTCTTTATTTTTGAGCACTCATAACAATGTTACAATTTTTATAAGTATTAATAAAAGAAAATTGAGTTTCCGCTGCAAGTTTTGTAGTTGAGTTAAGTACTTTGGGTAGTCTTGCGTAATCACGCGGCGGTAATACGCCCAAGTCTACCTCTATGGTATAATTATACGTATAATACTAGTATTTCCGAAGAGGGAGATTTGGGGGTGTTACAAAGTGGTATCAGTTTCAACGGTCCTAAAAAGATTAAAATTGGAGTAATAATAAAAATTGTGGGTAGACTTAAGAAGGGCATATAGGATAGATAGAGTTTCGCATTTGTGTGAGATTCAAAAGTATTATTTTTATATAAAACTATTTTCCTATTTGTGGAAAGATGAATGTGTAAAGTATGCTCGCGTTCTCTACGGAGGCCTATAATGGGTACGACTCTCTGTCTAGGAAAGGCTCGCCTCAACATTGTAGGTAACTTTCTTAGGAGACGCGGGCTCGACCGTCCTATAATCATGATTCAAGTACATATCTATTATTTTCGAAAATTAAAAGAATTAAAATTATTTGAAACTTGAGTATGAGATTATGTGTGCATTAAAGTTGGTGTTAAAACACCTTAGGGAATGGTAAAGAGGTCAAAAATTTTGGAGTATTACCCATGGTTGGGTGATCTTGAGTTATGCTTAGTTATTGAGAAATGAATTGCTTATTGCAAATGGATTTTAAATTGAATTGTTTATGTGATTTAGCATTGAATTAATTGTTTTGCATGTGTGTGTGAAACAAATCGAAAGAATTGATAAAATGAGACAGAATTACTTTAACTTGCATTACTTGAAAGATAATGGAGTCACAGTTAGTGAGTTCATAACTAGAATTGTCACTCTGGCCTTAACCCTTTATGAGAAGCCCTTTATGAGAAGTATAATTTGGATATGTTATATGTGGCAAGTATTTGGATCATACTAGTGTTACTTGTGGGCAATATGGTTGATTTGTTATTTTGAGATTTAAGGATTTGATGACTTCTATGGGATAAATGAGGAGTTATTTTTTATTGTTATCATGAATATTTGGAGGATTTGCGTTATCAAGTCTTTCCTAATTTTTGGAATATGATTTATGTTGATCAAGGAAATATTATTTGTTGTATTGATGAGTTGAACTAATCCTGTATAAGTGTTGGAGTAAGGTATGTATTTTTTTGGGAGATACGAATTGGGTATTAGCATTAATTTATGATAGTTTGTATCTAATGGTGGAAAGTATCCATATGGTGTGAGGATGAGTATTGTGGTTATTATTCAAAGCAAAATGGATGATGGTTGAATCTTTGAAGAAACTTAATACAAAAGTTAGAGGATTTTGAGTCAATTCAAGTGAAAGGATGTATTTGAGATAAAAGGTATTTGTTTTAAATCGAAGTTTATTTTGAAGAAATAATATCTTGTGAAGGGATTTATTGAACTTAGTTAAAAGAATTATTGTTTGGATGGTTACTCAAAGGATCTTACTCTAAGGGATTAACGACAAAGTTAATTGATATAGAGAAGTTATTAATCATGGAATAATCAATGATTGCATTGAGATATTAATGAATTGCCTTAAATATGAGTTATGAATTATAGCAACCAAATTAAGGAATTTAAAGTTATGAGAAAAGATGATCGAGTTTTTAAATGTTTAAAACGAAGTATTATGAAGTAACCGAGAGTTAATGACTAGGATTTAAGGATGTATTACCAGGATTTATGAATGTGTTTGGGAAGTTGTTAATACTTTTGGAGGATACCTAGAGACAAGTTGCTAATCTTAGTACCCATGACAGTGTTTGCTATGAAGTTGAATATTTCATTATTGAGTTTCTTTATGAAAAAGTAAGACTTTTATTGAAACAAGTATTTTATTACAAGTATGCAAAATGAAATTTCAAATACACAATTATCAAAATAAAGTTTTGTATTCTTTGTTTCTAAAAAGGTGTCTGGATTAAAAACTTTCATAGATCTTTTAAAATCTTTTATTAAATATTTTTATTTCAGTTCATACTTTGTAATTATATATATTAGATACTTTTACAACAATTTCTCCTAATGTAAGTATTTAAAATTATTTTTCGAATTACTTATAAAAATATTTTTCGAGTTTACTCACTACTTTTAATTTATTCGTATTCAATTAATTTTAACCTAAGCTCTTTGGATGTTTAAAACTTTCTTGTTCTCCTTATTTTGATTGATGATTTTTGATAAATTGTTAATATAGTTGATTTATTTAGTGTGTTGCAGTGTTGATCGAGTTACGGGGGCGTAACTCCTTTAAAGGGGGGTAGAGGGCGATGGAGTTTCGCGCGTTTGCTTTTCGAGTCATTTTTAGTGATTTCGAGTCTTACTTGAGTTTGCTTGGAGTCTTGAGTCAAGTTAGGATTGTGCATGAACCAATAATAACAAAATGATTTTCGTTTCTTCTAGCTAAGTTTCGGGTCAAAACTTATTTTAAGGGGGGTAGACTATAATACCCCATATTTTCATACGTATTTTCTAATTATTTAATTAAGAATTATTTTATAAAAAGGGTATTTTAGTAAATTTATTAATTGGACCCAAAATAATATTTGAATTTTTGGCGCCAAATTTAAGTATTTAATCATTTGAATAGTTAACTATTTTTAATTAATTATTTCTAAATTTATAATATAGGTTTAATTATATTTTTTTAAGGTCGGCCCATACTTTATTATACTAACTATTTCAAGAGAAATAACTAATATACATTATGTATTTAACTAATTTTGATATTATCTAAAATATTTATTTATTCAATTATTTTATTATGAATTTCGTTTTTACTAAAAAAAAATAAAAAAAAAATAACAGAAATTTTTGTGAACTTGACCTTATCATGTTTTTAAGAGTGATTTATCAACTTAGTTTGTTAATAATTATTTAACTTAACCAATTATTTTGTTTCTATCTTTCTTCTCCCAACCATATGTGTATCCATTTAATTTTTCTTATCTTTTAACCAACCTACTAATATAGACCAAATGTTACTCAAATTCATTTAACAAACTTAAACATATCATGTTCTTATTCTAATATCATTCCACCTTAAGCTTTATACTTTCTACACCCTCAACACTATAAATAGACCCTTAATTCTTCCGACTTATTCACACCAATTCTCTACTTTTCTTCTCCTCTTTTTACACAAATCATCCCGTTTATTTTTGAAGCCAATTTTGGGGCATTTCTGGTCAGTTTTGGGGTATTGACGTTTCGCAAAATATTGTTCCTCTGGAAAAATCCTTGATGTTAAGCTCAAGAATTACCCAATTCGGATTTATATCGAAGGAGTTATAGCCTCTGCAAATCCTTGGTTTCTTATTTTTTCTTATTCTCTTCTCTTATTGAACTATTACTATTATTATTATGGGGGATTTGTAAATAATTATTATGAGTAGTTTTAATTATAGAAAATCAAATTTTTAATAATGTTTATGTTGGAAGGTTCATGTACATATAGTTGGGAGGTTATAATTTAATTATTTGTGATTATTTGTTAATCTTATATTTATTGAGGTTATATTTATTTGTAGGGTGTGTTCAATCAAGGTTCTTTAGGTTCTTTTTGTGTGGTTTTTCTAGCAAGCATCAAGGTACGTTTAGGTGGCTTGATTCCTTTGAAAGTAATTGGTTTGAATAACATGTTTTACATGATTTGATTGGTGATTGAATTTAATTGATTTTGAAATAAATTATGTTTGAAGGTATTTATTTGAATGATTGATTTTTAAATCATGTTTTGAATTGTTTGGATTACTTATCGTGTTTAAATAATATTGGGAACTATTGGAAATTAAAAGGATTTATTGAACCATTGGATTATTATTATTATTATTAATGCTTTATAAGCATGTTAGTAATCCACTATGCGGATTAGGTTTATTGATAAGGTCTTGGACTTTGTATGACCGGGTCTTTCCTCAAGAATAGCCTTGTAATATAAGGAGACTAGCTTGGGGGGTGTGCACACTTGGATGAGTGACAAGGGAATAAACGTGTCGTCAATTGTCTATCCCTAGATCAAATACAATTTATACAACCTAAACAAACCTAATACGAGTATAAGGCAAGCATAGGGGTCGAACCACAGAGAACGGATAAACACCACCAAATGTTATCGACAATTAAGCTAGTCTGGAATAGGAGATAAATAAACTAAAGTATAAAGATGCTAAAACAAGAAATAAAACATTAAGGGAAATGGTTTAGGTATAGCATTCACTTGAACATGAACAAAGGCACAGAAATTGAATTAATTATGAACTAAACATGCATGAATATCGAAGTAAAGGGTCCAATCTAGCCGCCTTCCGGGGTCAATTGGCTTCTCCTAACATAGCCTCTATGTTTCCACATTAGAACCATATAATAGGAGGTACTATTAAATAACAATCGATAGTAATGAACCACAACTAAGTCATCTTCCGTTACTTGTTAGGAAAGACTCATCTTTGATCAACTAACAACGTGCACTTGCAAGAAGACCAAAGAATATCAAGCATGCAAAGACTTGAATCACCATTAACATAACCCCAACATTATAAGCATGAACAATTAGCAACTACACCATCCCCACACCCTTGGCTAGGTGACTACTCACAAATCATATTGAAAACAATATCAATCATCAAATCAATAACCATCAACATGATTAATAAGAAAAGAAAAAAAATCAAAGCAAATAACAAAATAAAAAACAAAGGTAAAGAGAAAGAGTAAGAGATTGCTCATTAATTGAATATGAAGGTCTACAAAGGATTGAAAAAGCTCCTTCTTCAAAATCCAAGTTCATCAATGAAGAAAACCACACTTTCTCTCTCTACCAATGAAGACTAATCCTAACCAAAACCTAGAGAGAGAAGCTCTCCTAAAACTAATTAGAGAGTAGAATATATAGTTATTGAATGTTTTTCTCTAATTACCCCAAAAATGGGTATTTATACTAACTTAATAAAACTAGGAAAAATAGAAAAAAGAAGGAAATAAAAAGAAAATAACAGAGAAAAGAAATAAAAAAGAAAAGAAATAAGAAAAGGAAAAGCAAAAGAAATAAAAATAAAAGAAAAAAAGAAAAATAAACCCACAAATCCCCCAAAAACCATCAGACCCCGATTTCCCCTTCTTCGAAAACTATGGCTGCTGCTATCATCATCATTGAACAACCATCATCAACGGCTCAAATCACTTTATCAAAACACCATCAATCAAGGCCGTTCAATTTTCATTAAAACTCGCGTGAGAAGCTCGTGAAGTGGTTCGGTCGAACCACGGGTTGGTGCGGCCGAACTACGGGGTTGGTTCGGTCAAACCATGGGTGTGTTCGACCACTCCTCTTCGAATAACAAAACCTCCAAAGTCTCTGACTCGTACTTCGACCGAACCCACAACGGTTTGCTCGAACCTTGAGAATTTGCTAATTGCTCTGATTTTTGGTCGTTGCTTGTGCGAATTGGTGGTTTGATGTGGCGCAAAGTGCTGCTGCTGGTGATTGTTGCGAGTGCGGCTGATTGTGGGTGTAAATTGGGGCGGTGGTGAAGTTGGTTGCTGCGGTTTGGGCTAGTGGAGATGCACCGCTGCTCTTTTGGTGGTGAGAGTTGCAGCGGTAAAGATGGTGGCAGGCGTGGGAGGCGCAGCAACTGCTGCGGGCTGCTGCTATAGTAGTTGTTGCGGTGGTGATTGCTGGTGGTCAGGTGCGTGTGAGTGGAAGTAAAAGGAGCAGGGGATGTTGATTGGTTTTGGTGGGCTGATGTGTGTGTCGATTTGGGTGGCTAAAGGTGGATATGTGCGTGTGATTGTTACGGGTGCTGTGTGATGGTGTTGGTGGCAGCAACTGGTGGTTGAATTTGGTGGTGGGTTGCTGAGGCTGGTGCGTGGATTTGTTGTTGGAGATGCTGGCGGTTTTGGCGGTGGTTGGTGCTGAGTGAAGGAGAGGGAGCAGGGGAGTGAGATGCTGTTGCTTGGGGTGGTGTAGGATAGTGAAGGGTGTGGTGATGGTTAAGATTGGGAAGCAACTTTGGGGCTTGAAAGCTTCTTGGATTGACACCTTTGACTCGAGCCTCCGACCTCCGAGCACGATCCTACACAACCAAATAAAAACAAGTGAGAATCGGGACAAAGATAAAATAAAATAAAATGAAAATAAACAAAGGACGAAATAAAACAAAACCACGACAAATAGAATAAAATAAATCAAATAGAAATAAATAAAATAAAATAGAAAATAAGAGACATAAAACTAAACTAAAAATAATTAAAACTACGCAAGCAAATAAAATAAAATAAAATACGAAAATAAACTAAAACTAATAAAATAAAGAAAATAAACTAAAATGCTCCAAAATTACCAAAATAACTAGAAACTTTATTAAAGAGAAAACAAAAGAATAAAAGGAAAATATGGGAAAATAAACACGGAAAAGACTCTAAAACTACTCCTTAGGAGTGACATAAATGTCACTCATTAGTGAGGAATTGGAATAAAAGGAATTGGTTCTTCATAAAGGAATTGGTTTTATTAACTATTATTTTGAATATTGAATCATTGGAATCGGAATTGGAATAACGAGTTTTGAATTTATTGGATTAATTATTGGAATTTGTTTTAAAAGCATGTTTGCAAATAAATTGAGTTTACACTATCTTGCACTAATCGTATTTAGCATATTTTGTTAATCCGTATTTTTTATTTGTTTTGGTTGTCCTGTTTACCGTAATGGTAAGCAGTGTTGACTATTTTCAGGTGGAGTCATGAATGAGCATATGGGAGTCCAGGGATTTGCTTCACCTAGTTTAGGAATGGTTGTCTTGTCTTTATTTTTGAGAACTCATAACAATGTTACTATTTTTATAAGTATTAATAAAAGAAAATTGAGTTTCCGCTGCAAGTTTTGTAGTTGAGTTAAGTACTTTGAGTAGCCTTGCGTAATCACGCGGCGATAATACACCCAAGTCTACCTCTACGATATAATTATACATATTATACTAGTATTTCCGTAGAGGGAGATTTGGGGGTGTTATAGGTGAATTTATATATATATATATATATATATATATATATATATAATCTTTGGATTGAAATCAATTATGAATAAGATTTGGAAAAATAATTTGTACTTTCACAAGTGATCAATAATTGATGGCGACTCACCATGTCAGAAACCCTGGATTCGCCACTATAGAATTGAATGAAAAATTAATCAAACTTTGGTTAACAACTTAAATCAAAGTTTAATTTTTATTTTCCTAGTATATGTTATTTTCGAGAAACCCCCTCTTTTTTATCGCAATTAAAAATCGCAATTTTATTCTAGCGTAAAAATTCTGGGTTTGTAGTTCGTCATCTTGTGGCGTGCACAGCATCTAAGGTTGCGCGAGCCTGTCACGCACAACGGATTTTTTGCGCGTGACAGCCGCGCGAAGCAGTTTTAGTTTCGCGCAACACCTGTGCTACGAGCGAAATTTTTTTTTTTTTGTTTTCGTATTATAACCCCTCCAAGTGTGAAGAATTTTTCGTGATGTTTGAAAATTTTTTAACACTTTGAATGATACATATTGTATTTTTTTGAATTACCCCACCAAGTGTTGTGGATTTTACCGTGTTATTCGGTAAAGTGCATAACACTTAAAATCTTTAATTGAATGCTAAAAAAAATGATTTGACTAAGGAATGAACGCGTTTGTACGGATTTCATATGTAATATTTTTTAAGTCGATCAATGTTTATTAATTAGCGAATTTCATCACCTCCAATATCCATTAATTTGACAGCTCCTCCTGATAAAATTTCAATTACGCATTAGGGTCCTATCCAATTTGGTTTGAATTTCCCTCTTGGGTCGGTTGGTGGACCCCTAACCTCTTTTAGTACAAAGTGACCTTCTTTAATATTTCGGGGTCGTACTCTTTTGTTAAAATGTCGCGCAATGCGTCGTTGGTAGACTTGTACATGATGCAAAGATCTTAGTCGTTGTTCATTGAGGAATAAAAGCTCTATACCTCGCACTTACCCATTCAGCTTCCGGTAGCTTACTTTCGAGTACGATGCGTAAGGATGGTATTTCTTGTTTGACTGGTTGAACTGAGTCCATTCCAAAAACTAAGGAGTATGGAGTTACTCCAATTGATGTTCGTATGGACGTTCTATAACCCCATAAAGCGAAGTGTAGTTTATTTGGCCAGTCTTTATAATATTCTACCATTTTCTTAATGATGACTATTATGTTTTTATTTGCCGATTTTACAGCTCTATTCATTTGAGGTCTATATGGAGATGAGTGATGATGTTTTACTTTATAACGAGTTAAGAGGGTCTCGACTTCAGCTTTGATTTGAGATCCCTGATCACTAATTAGTTCGTGTGGAACTCCATATCTACAAAATATGTTTCATTCGAGAAACTTTGCGACATGTTTAGAAGTGATAATCACATAAGAAGCAGCCTCAATCCACTAGGTAAAGTAATCGATGGCCACTGATACGTACTCGTGCCCTCTTGCTCCTGTTGGAGAAATTTTACCAATGATGTAAATTCCCCAAGTTGAAAAAGGCCAAGGGGAAGTGATATTGTATAGTTTGGATGGTGAAAGGTGTTGTAAATTACCGAACATTTGCCACTCCGGATACTTTTTAACATATTGTATGCAATCATGTTCCATAGTGAACTAATAGTACCCTTGTCGTGAAATTATTCTAGCAAGCAATTTTCCATTCATGTGAGGTAAACAAACACCTTTGTGAGTGTTCTCCATAAGGCGTGTGGATTCAGGTTGGTCTATGCACAATAAGCTTTGACAATTAGGTCCTTTTTTTGCATAATTGACCATTTAGTAGACCATATTGGGCCGCATGTGTCCTCAAGGCTCGTTGGTCTTTTGATGAAGTATTTTCAGGATATGTGTCATGGGTAATATATTGGAGGATATGATCATACCAAGGATTATCTCCTTCGATGTCATTTATTTCCTATATTGCATTGCAATACGCTAGTTCTTCTTATCTATCAACGCATAATGGCCTCATATAAATCTAGACTGTTGATCATTGAGGCTAATTTTCTAACGCATCGGAAAATTGATTATCATCCCTTGGGAGATATTTAAAATCAATATATTCAAAATGCCCGATGAGTTGCTCTTGGTGTGCTTGGTATAATATCATCGTGGAGCTCTTCATTTTCCATTTTTAAGTGTATGATTCATAATCAAACTAGAATCTCCACATACCTCTAATTTTTTCACACCTATGCTAGTTGTTGCTTTTAGTCAAATAATACACGCTTCGCATTTCCCAGCATTTTTAATAACCTTGAAGTTTAGTTTGACAGAGATTGGAGTATGTGCTCCCTCTGGAGTTATAACACTCCTATGCCACATCCTTTTTTATTGGATGCACCGTCGAAGTACAGTACCTATTTGTCATCTTGCGTTATGAGAATCTCTTTATCCGGAAGATGAGTAGTTTCTGCATGACTAGTTTGAAGAGGATGTTGGGCCAAAAAATCAGAAATTACTTTCCCTTTTATCGATTTTTCATGAATATATTTTAGTTCAAATTCGGCCAACATTACCAACCACTTGAATATTCTTCCTTGTATAGGTGGTTGTTCAAACAAATACTTTATCGCATTTTGTTAAGAATCACATGAGTAGTGTGTCGTAGCATGTAATGTCGTAGTTTTTTAGTTAACCACGCAAACTAATGCTAAACTTGTTTTTTCCAAGGTTCTATATTTTGTTTCATATTGAATGAATTTTTTTACTTATGTAGTATATTGCACGCTCGACTTTTTCTACCTCTTGTACTAGCATTACCCCTATGGTTGTATCTGTAACTGTGATGTATAGCTCAAGAGGTAATTTGAGTACTGGTGGTGCTAAAATTGGTGGACTTTTAAAAAACATCTTTGATTTTCTCAAAGGCCCAACATTGATAGTCTCATTCATGTTTTTCTTCTTTTTTCAATTTTTAAAATATTGGATCGCAAGTCATAGTCAATTTGTTGATAAATCGACTAATGTATTGTAGTTTGCCAAGAAACCACCTAATTTCTTTTTTTTGTTTGAGGGGGAGGCATATGAACGATTGCTTTTATTTTAGAGGGATCGATCTCAATACCACGTGTGCTTACTACGTATCCGAGTAACTTTCTAGAAGTTACTCTGAAGGCGCATTTTTGTGCATTCAATCTCATTTAATATTCTTTTATGCAACTGAAAAACTTGCGTAAAGCTTTTATGTGTCCCATTCTATCTCTGGGCTTTACAATCATATCATCCACATACACTTCTATTTCTTTATGCATAATATCATGCAAGAGCTGTGGTCGTTCTTTGGAATGTAGCTCCTGCATTTTGTAGACCAAATGTCATGATTGTATAGAAATATGTACCCCAAAGGGTGATAAAGCATGTCTTTTCTTCATCTTCTTTTGCCATTAGAATCTGGTTGTAACCTGCGTATCAATCCTTAAAGGAGAACATTGCATGTTTAGCCGTGTTATCTACCAATATATAAATATGAGGTAGAGGAACGTCGTCTTTAGGGCTAGCCTTGTTAAGGTCCCTAAATTCGACACACATGCAAACTCGTCCATCCTTCTTAGGGACTAGGACGATGTTCGTTACCAATTCTGGGTAATAACATACGCGAATGAAATCTGCGTCTACTTTCTTTTGTACTTCTTCTTTTATTTTCAAAGCGACATCAGGTTTCATATCATCAGGTTTAGAATTAGGGTTCCACAATTTCCCTATCTATTCCAAGCATGTCCTTGTATGACCAAGCGAACACGTCTTCAAATTCTTTGAGCGTCGATAAGAGGATCGATCGCTCTTCCGAATTTAAAGTTAAGCCAATTTTGACTTCCCTTTTGTTTTCATTAGTTCCTATATTGATTGTATAAGTTTCTTCAATTATAGGGTTCTTTTGTTCTCGTTCATTCATTAATTCAACAAATTTATTAATATAACATCTTCATTAGATTGATCGTTATAGCATTCAAAAGATTCAAGAGAAGGCATATACTCGGAAATAGAGCTCATATTATTGACTTCAAAAGAGAGTACAACAAGAGAAGAATCCTTTTTGGTATCTTCGTCCTTAGAACTAGAAAAACAAAGATTCAGTAATGGCCACAAGGCTCAAATTTTCAGCTTCCTTAAAGTCTAAACTAAACTCGTCGTCTGATTCTTCAAATATCTTCCCTTCGCCTGTGACGATTTCCAGCTTATCACCTTTATGATTGGTTAATTTGAAAGACTTCCTCCATCCATGCTCGAAGGTTTTGTTAGAAGGCGTAATCATTAAGGTTGGGTCAAAAGCTTCATCTTGGATGGCATTCTGATTAGTCATTGTAGCAACACGGTTTTGCTCTAGTCCAAATAACAAGTTGAATGCTTGTCTATCATAGCACCCTAGGGTTGGGTGTTTTGATTCGACGATTTTGAAATTGTCATTCAAGAAGTAGAAATCATGAAATATTTCGAATCCAGGCTTCTTGATACCTTCTAGAACTAATGTTTCTGGAAAGTCATAACATGGGTAATCTTTTCCCTCCCTAATGAATTGCCCATTAAGGGTTGGTTTGTAAGATGGGAGCAAAGTGATTATTCCTTTTTTATAGTTGTCTCTACGTGCTTTGATTTTAGCATCGTGAGACAATATTTCTTCTTTGGTTAGTTTGTATCCCAATCCAAAGGAGAAATATTTCTTTGGGATAGGAAGTAAAAGAGATTTCTTTATTCCTATTCCCAAAGGCATCCCAGGAAAGTAAATACTCTTAAATAAGATGTTGTTTACTATCTAGGTGGAATATGGATCAAGCTTGAATGGTTCTTCAAGGCCTTCCTCCATTACAATTGTGTAGATTGGCTCCGTGTCAAATCCCCACATGTCCTCTTCATCATTATCATGGTTTATTTCTAGAAGAGAATGATAATTTATAGCTATTTTGAGAGGAGAAGCATGCATAGTCATAGGAAGCCCTTGATAGTTCAACCACATCATTTGATGAAGTGAGGATGGTATTTCACTAAGCTCATGTATCCAAGGAAGTCAAAGTAGGAGGTTGAATGTAGGTTTAATGTCCATGACATGGAATTCAACCATCTTTTGAATTGGGCCTTTGGTAGTTGGTAGCTTAACAGTTCCACACACCGATCTCCTTGAGTTGTCATATGCCCTAATGATTTATGTTGTTGATTGGCAATCTTTTTCTAAATTAAGGCCTAAGTATTTTTCAATTTGTAATGGGCATACATTTACAGCTGACCCATTGTCAACCAAAGTAAGAGGGATGTTGTATCCCTTGCACCCCACGGTTAAGTATAATGCGTAGTTGTGGGTAGTGTCTTTTGAAGGCAAATCATCACTGGTAAATATGATTGACTTATCGGATTTCTCGTTAGTAATCAAGCTAAAGAGATCTTGGGGAGTTGTGTCTGTACTTACAGACAAAGCCGTTAGAGCATTCATAAGAGAATTCCTATGTTCTTTAGAAGTACTTAGGATGGAGTTCCCAAATGCTCACATTCGCCTTGGATTTGCGTAGTTGTTTGACCAATGGATCTTCCACCTTCAGTGGAGATGGTATAGGGTTTTGTTCTTGACCTTGAGTTTGATTTTGTGTGGTCAAAGATCCATTTGGTGGTGCTTGATAAACTCGCCCAAAACGAGTTAGATGATCTATCTTATTTGGGAACCAACTTTCTTCTAGAGGCTTTGAATGTGCCTCCATTTCAAGAAGTTCCATGAGTTGTGCTTGATGACATTGTTGATCCTAGAAGAAATTTGATAAGTCTTGTGACTTCCCTAAGAAATGATCCTAATCAAGCACTCCATTTGTCATATTTTGTAAAGAAGATCGAGGTGGGACAGTGGCATACTTAGAGACATTTAATTCTTGAAAGTCTCATCCCATAACCCACACACTTCATTAGTTGCCTCTACGAGTGTTGTGGTTAGAGTTTTTCCTATAGGTGTGATATAGTTTAAAGGATTGAACGTATCGCTTCCCATATGATCCTTATCGATGTGAAATGTCCCCAATGGAGATACATTGTTGTTGGGTTTAGGCGTGGGAATTCTCTCATCGTCTACTATATTTTGCACCTTGTGCTTTAGGACGTAGCAACGTTCAGTATCATGCCCAACGCCTCAATGATAAGCACAATAAGCACTGCCATCCCATTAAGCGTACCTTCTTTCTAGTGGAGTGGGTGGTGTTGGCCCTGTTGGTGCAAGTCAACCTTTTTCACTTAATTTTGCTTATACCTCTTTGTAACTCACAGGAAATTGTGTAAATTTTCTTTCTTTTGTCAATCTCCTTTTAGGATCATAACTGTGATATTGATTCGTGTTATTATATTGCGTAGAGGTCGCAAATACATTAATAGAGGTATTATCATTCCCCTTTTGTATTTAGGTTAATGATTATATGGTTTGTTTGCTTTTTCTTTAGCAAAATCATCTTCAATCCTAGTAGCCACAGAATAGACTTTTTAAAAAGTATCTAAACCAAGGTAACGTAGATGCTTGTTGTACATTTCATGAAAATTGTCAATGAATTTTTGTACTAACTCGAGTTCAGGTGGCCTTTGGGCAAGGTGAGCCGCCTTTTCTCGCCATCTACCATAGAAAGCAAGGAAACCTTCTTTGTCGCCATCTACCATAGAGTCAATTTGAACTCTACGTTACTCTCATATTGGGTAATGAAAGCCGAAACTACATCTTCCGATGTTATTTTGAATTTTTGATCTATCCCATAGTACCACTCTCTCGCGGTTGGGTCTAGAGATAAAGGGAAAATCAAAGCATAAAGCTTAGGATCAACTCCCTTTAATTCCATGGTGCTAGTAAAACACATTAAATGGTTTTGTGGATTATTGGTCACCTTGAATATTGGCAAGTCCGTAGCTACAAACTTTTCCGGTAAAGCAAGTCCTGCGGGAGGAGCAAACTTTTCTGCGTCGAAGTACTTGTTCCTCATTGTAGATAGAAGAACAAGCTTCTCTAACGACATTTCTTTGACGGATGGTTGTTCCATTTTTTGTTGCAAGGCTAGAGTCTCAGCATTTTTCTTTTCAGCCTTTTCAATTTTCTTAATTCTTCTTTCCTCGGCCTCTTCATCCTATTCTTCTGTCAATCGAGCAATCTCTTATTGAAGTTGCTCAATGGTCGACATTGTGGTTGGGCTAGAACTAGTTGACGAGGGAAGGTGGTTAGAAAGGGGTGGATTATTTGATGGTAAACGTCGAATGCGAGTGCCCGGGAGTCTTCGTTCCCAACCTTGAGAACTAGTCCTAAAAGAAGTACGAAAGGATAAGTAAATTGATACGCTTACTTAGGAGAAAAAAGAAAAGGAAAGAACGCAAGATACATTCGAACGGATAACATCGCCTTTAAACAATTCTTCAAGAAGATATTGTTTGAATAAGCCAATTTGTTTTTTTAGGAAAATCAAAATGGCCGTAACAGTAGGCGCGCCCAAGAAACTAGGTTGCGCGCGGCTAGCGCGCGCATCCTAATTTTTTGCGCTGGTTGGGGTCGCGCAACTCGATAAGCTGCGCGCACCACCTGCTCGTACAATTTTTTTTTAATTCGAGCATTTTTTTTATCTTATC
This sequence comes from Chenopodium album, assembly GCF_948465745.1. NCBI lineage: Eukaryota > Viridiplantae > Streptophyta > Magnoliopsida > Caryophyllales > Amaranthaceae > Chenopodium > Chenopodium album. Next base: position 38,345,231 of record NC_137841.1, on the reverse strand, counting down.
GTTTCGTTTTTTTACGATTATTTTTAATGTTACCCTTCGAATATGACTCAAAATTACGAAGGGACAACTTCGTAATTGGGAACCTAAACCAAACTAAAAGAAATAAAAAATGAAGCTATCTTAACACGTCACACATAATCACACAAGCATACCATAAGCCAAGATTCGCACAAAGCCATTCTAAAGTCATAAGATTGGGTGTCTATAGGTACCATATCTTAAGAAACGATACACAAATCAATCACTCAGCGTGTTGACTCATGACATCGCCCTCCCAACATTTTGTTGGCGATATGGGTAGGATGATTGTTATTGATTTCGGGATAGAAGCCTAGCGTTTGCAACTTCTAGTCAATGAGCCAATCCCTAAAGGTAAAAGTGTGCTATGATTATGCATGATGCAATGTTGCTTGTTTGGTTTTTACTTTTGTGAAAAAGGAAGGTATTACGCGTTCAAGTCTCACTCTCTAACTAGAGATTATCCAAGTTAATTCCCGTTACAACCCATAGGCAACCTAGTGTTGGAAACCTTCACTGGTGGAAAAATGCAAACGCCCACCGGTTCAAAACCCCCCTATACCACCGGTTTTTAACCAGTTGGCATTTGAGGGGTGGCAATACTACCTTAAAAGGCCACCTGTTGAAAACCGGTGACAATAATTATTTTTTTCACCGGTTAACCGATAGCAAAAACCCATTCCTGTGTTTTTAAGGGGTTTTTGGCACCGGTTCTTGTCAAAACCGATGCCAAAAATGGCCCGAAAAAATAAAAATAAAAATTTTAATTTTTTTTTGCATTTTTTCCACTTAAATTGATATATAAACACTAACATATATATAAACTTAAATATTCTCATAACAAAAAGGCTGTAATATTACAATTTTGGTCCAAAAAAAAGTAAAATACAAGTCACAGTTAAATACAAGTCACACTAAATCACCAAGGTAACACATGGCGAGCTGAGGCAGCAACTGCAACACTGAGCCGTAAGAGGCAGCAACCTTGAATATAGATAACATCTTCTGACATCCACCTGCATCAACAAACAAAGATAAGAGATCTCGGAGTGTGTATTAATCAAAGACAAAAAGAAGAGTAATACTACCTTAAATTCAGCCATATATACATGCAGTAAGGAAGACTGAGAAGAAAAGCCTTGGCAAAATACATTTTCATATTCTAAAAGATTTTTAACACGGAGAAAGGACCAACCTTATTTTTGATTCAACATCTACTATAGCTTTATCAACTGTAGGGGTGCTCTTTGGGAGAAGTGACCATTGGTAAGGTAATAAGTTGATGCCTAGCAACCCATCAGCAAAAATTAGATGAAAGGGGATGAGATATATGACAGCCACATTAATCACACATGTAATACCAGAAACTAAAGGCATATATAGCATAATAGTAATGATAATTAGAAGATACAGAGTAGTAAATATCAAGAGACTATTACAAAATAGTAGGCCAAATTTACAAATTTTGACAGCTAGATATGTAATGGACTATAATGCGAAATCACCTTTTTTGACTATCGATTAAACTTGATATACACTCTAGTTCTCTCCTCTCCTAAAACCCACCTCCCCCTCCTGCCTCTATTACTTTGCCTTCCTCAAAGATTATAGATTAACAATCAAGCAAAACAACAGACAAGACCTGAAGTATAAAACATCCCATCTTTAGCAGACAATCCTATATACCGCAGGAGCACAAAAAATCAGACATACATAAAGCACAACCTCAATATCACCAGAAATTATGGGAGAATTAATGCTATTTCAACTCAAATAACTACAGCTTCCCGCATTAGAGCTAATACAACTATACATAAGCAACAAATTAAAAACAATGCTAGATACACTCAACATAAAACACTACAACTCCTAACCTATTTACTTCATCATCTTGTAAGTGAGCAAACGCATATACAATAAATTTCATTTCTTTATCCTCCCCATTAAACAGAGCTCAGTATCAACCTAGATTCTAATTACAAAATAAAATATTTAATTATGAACATTTAAAATAATAAAAAGGAATTTACCTTGCGAAGAATGTCAAGAAGATCAGCACCAGCTTTTGAATCACAAACATCAATTTGTTGGCTGTAATCAAAATCAAACCAACAAAAATTCAGCAAAAAAATCCAAAAAAAAAAACATAACAAAATTCAGCAAAAAAAAACCAAAATACAGCATTGCGAGGCAGCAGCTATAGCAACAGCCTTGCGAGGCGGCAGCTGCACCAACAGCCATGCATGGCTATGACCCTCGTGCTCGTAAAACAAAAACATGAGTTGTCCCATTATCTAGGCATATAACATCACAGAGGATGAGAAGTCAGCAGTATAGTAATATAAGATCACGAAGAATCTATGAAGAATTCCAACATTAACTTAACAAAAAATACAAAAAAAAAAAGCACATTTACAAGTAATATACTTTGTGCCAAGGAGTGGCTTTAATCCGGGAAAGCCTAAAATATAACATGACACAAGCTACACAATCATACGAGTTTCCAATCTAATACCTTGATTAAAATAATCTGAATTATTAATACTTATATCAGGCATGAACTAAATACAAAAACCAAATGATGAACTAAAATCCGGCTAAGCTTTCGCAATTCTTGCAATAAACCTTAAAATCTTATGGTTCATTTCATATCAAAATCCTTATTGGAAAAGATACACCTTTCAAAAGTTTTTATGCACACAAGAGCATTAAAAAATTTGCTTTAGCTTCCTAAACCAAGATCCAAACAAAATATACTACAACCCTTTTGAGATAGAAGGAAAATATAAACATTCCCTGTTAAAATATTTTATTTAATTTAAATAAGAAAGATAACACAACAAATCATCACATTACTATACCATCACAATAATAATTATAATATCTAGCACAAATTGAAAGTAACAAATGCAAAGTGCAAGGGCAAGGGAGCACAAACTTATAAGATAAACTTATAAGACACAAGAAGCATACACAGTTGCATGTTGTTACAAATGCACTAAAGTAATGTAGAGATGACGTCATTGATACTTGGACACTTCACTATATTATCTTCCCTTCAATTACCAATTTTAGCACCTCAATATAGGTGTAGTGCCGTGTAGACACTCATCACTTAATTTTTTGAACCAAATTCGTAAATATCCAACTTGACAATTGACACCTAGTCATTGACATGAGTAGTCCGTCAAGTAATAGTTTATCAAGTATCATGTTAACCTTCCAAGAGACAATATTCACACTCAAACTCAACACATTATGCACTTACAATTATAGTTTTAAAACCCTCACAAATATGAGAAAATTAGCAATAATTATTTAGCATGCAGAATATGACAATTTTCCCTCATTTCTTATAACCCTAAGTTAATAGATAAATAGATAAATAACAAAACAATCAAGAACAATGCATTTATGATCAATTTACTAACCGAGAAGCAAACACTCGATTAATAAAGAAAGTTGTTCAAAATACTATGAATATGTGACAGATTTAGTGAAATCATGGTTTAATTACTTAAATTGAAGACAATATGAATGATGAAAATTAAAATGTAGCTAATACTCTTCAAATTGGAACGATATTTAGCAATCAGAATCTTGTTAAAATTGTAAGTTCAAAGGGATCAAAATATATACCCATAACATAAAGTCCATAATGAAGAAATCAGTCAAAATATACCCAACCAAATAGATACGCACAAAATCAAATTAAATGACAACTAATACAATATTCACAATACATCAACAAACCAAACTTCTGAAATTTTAAGATTGAATTATCAAATACTCAAAAATACTCACAATTCAAATACTCTGTATACCCATAATAGTATGTCACAATTCCAAAAGCTCAAATTAACAAAATCCTAGATCAATCGAAATTATTGAAACAAATTAACAAAACCCTTGTTCAATCGCAATAAACTGAGTTCTGTATTATGATTTCAAACTCCGAAACTTACTATCAAGTCTTCTAAGGCTACTAAAACCAAATAAAACCCATAATCTAAACCAAGTGAAAACACTTAAATATCAAAATTATAAGAAAAATCAAAAAGGGGGTTTCTGGGAATCAAATCGAAATTTACAGTAATCGTCGATGTAGAGGGAAAAAATCAAACTCGACTATAACGTAAGAGATGTCGTTAATTCGATACCTTGGATTTAATACTCCTAGAGTGACGGTATAAGGTTTGAGACATATAATATCCATTGTAAGATTAGGGATAAGAAAATCATGCCTGGTTAGTCAGTTAGGACCCATGTTAATGAACTAACTAGATTATTCAATCAGATGGATATCCTAAGGAGACCGTTTGATGATGAATCTGCACATGATAATATTCTGTTCTCGCTCCATGATGGATTTGATCTAGTCAAGCTTATTCATTATGATGAAGGCTCGTTAGTGACACTAGTGAACCATTTGGTCTACAACTCAGAAGAGTACTTAAAGAGGGAGCAAAGCCAATGCTTCTTTTGCGGTATGTGGTCTTGCCACTCGCTAGGGTGTCCCCATTATACACCATTGAGAACGAAAGGTAAAGAGTTACCTAATGTTTTTATTATAGAAATTAATCTTACTTCTTCATCAACTCGGGTATTCGATACCGGTTGTGGTACTCACATTGTTAATAACGTACAAGGCCTAGAAGGGAGTAGGAAGTTAGCAAAAGGGGAAGTCACACTTCGAGTAGGAAGTGGAGCAAAAGTTGTTGCACTTTATATTCGAAATTATCATAAGACTTTTGTCTGGTCTTGTTTTGGTGCTTAATAACTATTATTATGTTCCACCAACTACCAAAAACATTATTTCAATTCCAGTTTTAGATAAGGAAGGTTTTTCTTTTGAAATAAGAGACATGTGTTGTTTTATTTCCAAAGAAAATATGTTATATGCTAAAGCAAAATTGTTTAATGTCTTGTATGTATTAGATTATACAAATCATGTCAACAACATAGATCATAAAAAGCAAAGAACAGATGGTTCAAACCCAACATACCTATGGCATTGTAGGCTTGGACATATTAATTAAAAGCGCATCCATAAATTACATAAGGATGGACTCCTTTCATCATTTGAAAATTGTGAGTCATTCATGCTTGGTAAAATGACTAAGTCACCCTTTACGGGTATAGGTGAAAGACCTAGTGACCTTTTGGGACTCATACATACAGATGTGTGTGGAACAATGAGTTCAAAAGCTAGAGGTTGATTTAGTTACGTCATTACTGATGGGTGTCATAAATGGCACCCATTTTATGAGCATTTAAGTCGTTTTTACCTTCTTTTAATAGCTTTCATGCTCAATAAATGCCTAATTTTATGCATTCGGTCTTGATTTTACCTTACCTCTCTTATTTTGTAGTTTTTTTGTATTTTGTTTGTTTTTTTACTCTTTTCTCTATTTTGATGGTTGTAGGTATTGTACAAGGTCCAAGTCTTGATATTGGTGATTTACTAAGGTGGAAGATGCTATTAGAGCAAGCTCAGGGCAATTGGAAAGCTCAAGATGCAAGGAAGTTTACTATCAAAGTTCTAGCTCTTGCGCTCTCAAGACATGCTCTCATGAAGATGGGGTGTTAAACCCACTATCAAGTGCTTTTTGGGACTGCCACTCTTAGTGTTCATCATCATCATATCACACGTCCATTTGAAGTCCTTAGCAAACGCACAAAGCCGCAAGAAGATCCGAAGAAACCCAGAGCAGCGCGGGCGCTACTCTACGGGTTCCAGCCTCGCTCTTCTTCGTTTTGCGCCTCTTATAAATACCCTTTTGAACCCAATTTTTGCTGCAAGTTTCATTTTAGATTTACATCATAATATTAGCTTAGTTAAGAGCTTCTCTCTCTAGTTTTTAGGGTTAGTTTAGTAGTAGATTTTAGAGAAAGAACGTGAGGAATTTCAATGGTGATTAAGAGATTGAAGATTCAATGGTGACAATTGTGTTGAAGATCTTCTCCATTATCAATGAGCATTTCTAGCTATATCTCATTTTATTGCTTTGTTTAATATTCTTGTTAGTTTGGATTGATTTTGATGTTTGATGCTTGATTAGTGTAGTTGTTCTTCATATATTGTGGATTCTTGATTTCTTTAGTTGTTTGTGACTAGATGATAATGTTTGAGTAGTTGTTTGATTAGGGATAGGGTGAAACTTGTATGATTGATTGATTGATTGTGCTTAATTTGGGGATTGTGTTGATTAATTATTAAGATTAAAGTGATTAATGGAAGTTTTCATGTGTGTAGTTCTATTAGGCCTTGAGAATTGTGCTAGATTGTATTTTAATTTCTAATGATATGGACCATTGACTTAGGAATTGCAATTATCGATTGAACTTGATTAGTGATGCTCCTAGTTAGAGTCTCTCGTAGTTGGTGCTACTTTGACCTCTAGAAGATAACTTGTTGACTCTTTTGATTGAGCTTGCCATTTGTCTTCACAATCATTGACTTGCATGTATTTCTGAGTTACTACAATTGTTATGCTTACTTGTTGATCCCCGTTTCTAGTGTTTTATTTGTTTGGTTCTTTGTTTAGTTAGTTGGTTAGTGTTTACCTTTAATCCTTAGACTTTGACCTAACTTAGGCGCATAATTGAGAGCGCTTGAACATTACCGTTCCTTTGGGTTCGATCCTTGACTTGCCTTTATACTAGTATATAAGTTTGTTAAGTATTTATAAATTTAGTTTGATCGAGGGAGGATTAGTTTCAACGACCTAGTTCCACCCCTCGTCAAAATGGCGCCGTTGCCGGGGAACGGTGTCTATGTTTGAGTGTTTTTGATTGCTTGAGTCTATGTCTTTGTATATAGTTTTCTTTTATTTTTATTTTTGTTTGTTTTGTGAAAAAAAAAATGGCATGTCTATCATTTACTCAATATAACAATGAGCCTATTTGTGAATAATTATATAGACTAGCGGGATTTCTTGACTATCATTATTGTAGTCTTTGGGAGGCTTGTAAGATTTGTTATTTTGGTTTGAATGAACAAACTAGGAATGAGTTGAATGCATGCATAATGGTAGATTTAGAGCATTGTCAATTAATGATGCTTGGGATTTCTATGTTTGGTTTTCTAGTGATGTATTAGGGGTAATCGTACTTCTAATTTTGATGTGCAACGTGTTAATTCTCCTAATGCTAGCATGATTTCCCATGATGCATCACATGATCCCATTAGTGAACCTAGAACAAATGCTTCCATTTCTATTTCCTCTTTTGTTCATCATAATGAGGTGCATGTTCAAGCTGACAAATCTCACATGTTTGATTGTGCCGCCACTCCCCAATATGATGTATATGCTCATGATTTTGATGTTGATTCTTCCAATCATGGTTGTACTTCTTCTTCTCTTATTTAGCCTCATCTTCTACACCTTTTGAATCTCTTATTGCTACTTTGGAAACTCAAATTAGGCATATTGAGCTTAGTGATGATATTGGGCCTAAAAAGGAGTCGATTTTTAATTCTTTGAGAAGTGAATTAGAGGTGATGAAAAAGAGTGAGGTGTTTCTAAAAATTAGTGAGGAGAAGCTTGAGGAGAGAAGAAGGAGAAGTGAAGATCTAGAAAGCCAATTGTCATTCTTGATGCTGGTTTATGAAAAATTCCTATCCAATGTGTGTGTTAAGGATGATAATAAGAATTTAGAGCAACCAAGAGAGTGTGAGGATCCCTTTGATGAGCATATGAGTGATGGTGAAAGAGTTGAGAATGAAGAGAGAGTTGAATTTGAAAATCCTAACCCTCTTTCCCATCTTGATGAGCCTCAAGTTTATGTTTGTGAGCCTTCAATCTATGAATACATATACTCTTTTGAGTTAATGTCCCATTTGTTTTGTGAGAGTCATATGAAAATTTATATATTTTTTGATGAGTTCATCGAGATAGCTTATTGGGATTTAGATGAGTTTACGACGACTCTACCTCCACTCATGCACGGTTTTAAGGACTTGGGTTTTGAGATAGTTGAAGGAAAGGTTGTTTATTGTGGTGCAAAGGAGGATGAGGTTAATTCCCTTGGAGTTTTTGAGCTTGAGGGAGATGTAGATTGTGAGAGATCTTCATTTGAGGACTCTATGATTGATTTTTATGCTCTCATTAGAGATGTGAGACCATGTGTTAAGGGAGTAGCTACCCCTTTGGCTATTTCTCATACCCCTCTTTCTCAAAGGTTTGACCACATCCCTTCTTGCCCTACTTTTCTCCCTTCCTATCTCAAAGACCCTATTGGGGACACCCTTGTCTATGATGATCATAATGTCCCTTATTCGTCTATTGTTGAGGAAAATGGTGATGTTGCCACCCAAAAAATATTTTAGTGAGGAGGATTTGTTGTTTTCTTTTTCTTTTCATTCTTTTATTCACCCTTCTTCTTCTTATTTTTTTTTCCCTTTTGATCCCTCTTCTTCTTTCTTTTGTCATCTCTCTTCTCACTTGCATGCAACAATCTTGTTGCATGTTCTTATCCCGTCATTTTCCTACCATTTTTCTTATGAAATGATTATTAGTTCATTTGATAAGCTCTTGCGTTAGTTGCAATACTATTTTACTAGAGCGGTCAAACTTGGACCTTAAGTAAGCCTTTCTCGGTAAGTAACCCGTGTTTTATCGCTTTCATTTTCTTTTCTTTTTAGAATAGATTTTCTATCATGGAAATGTTTGTGTGCCTTTTGCTAGGTACATTACTTGAAGATATACTTTGGTGCATTGGTTTGAATCAAGAATCAAGGAAGTTTGACTCCTATTTTTTCTAGCATATGGAATGCAAGGTTCAATTCTTGAGGAAATTAGCTTTGAAAGGTTTAATTGGGTCATTTGCGAGTATTTACACCCACCTAAATCCGGTTATATCCTTACTTGCTCTTTCTCAAGTGGATGATTACTTGTTGGATATATGTTAGTTTGTTGGATTGATCTCCTTGGTTTCCCCTCCCATGGTTTCTATGATTTATGTTTGAGTGTATCGTGTCATTTAAGCTATGAAGAAGGTATTCTATCATGTTTGATGGGATGTTGATTCATATATACTATAAACCTTTGTATATGCAATTCCATGTTCTATACCTTGAAAAACTCCAAAACGATTTTTGTTTCTATCAAGGCAAATTTGCAATGTATCTTTGTTTTGTTCTTGCTTTGGACTAATACTTTTGGACTTGTATTGTTGAATGCTTTTCTTCATAAATGGTAACGGTGTGCACAGTTTGAGAGTATGTTTGGTTGATTCTAGGATAGAGTATGCTAAGGTAGTCGTTTAAAACTTTTGGGGCCTTGAAGCCAGACTCTATTGTTTTTGAAAATTTGCAATTGCTCCCTTTTGGTGAACTTGAAGCTTTTACTGAGTTTTTGCCACAACCTTGTGAGGTTTCATGCGGCATGCATCCTTGAATATTGTGGATCTAATCTTGAATCTTGACTCATAATTCTCAAACACTAGACCAAACCATCTAGGAAGGACAAAGGCATCTTTTTGAGGTGGTAATTTTTCTTTTTGTAGGATAATCTTCTTAAGTTCATTGGGGTTTACATTTGCCTTCTTGCTAACCATTTGAGCCTTTTCCCTTCTTTTCAAGCCATATCTGTAGAATTTTGAGCCTTTTGTTTCTTTTTGTTCCATTTCTGGTTTTTGTGAAGCAAATGGTCATGATTTTGGAGTTTGTGGTATATAAGCTTGGATATTGGTTCTATTTGTAAGTAAGCTTGTGTTTTGTGTATATTTTGTGAATAATGACAAATGTATTATAGAAAAAGCCGTCCAAAGTTAAAGAAAGGCAAGGACATAATAAATGTAAAGTTGTAAAAGCCGTCCAAAGTTAAAAGAGGCGAGGGCAATTGCTTTGAATATATGCATAAAAGAAAAAAAAAGGCGAAAATGAGAAAATTCAAAAATATTTTGATGTGATTCTTTTCCTCTTTTCAAGCATTGAGGACAATGCTTCCTTTAAGCTTGGGGGATAAGCGTTTACGCTTTTTGTATATATGTTTGTGAGTATAGCTTTGAATAAGCTTGGGGTGTTAGTTTGTTTTTGTTTGGTGACTACTTGATTGTGATTATAAGAAAGGGCCCGTTCTTTGCTTCACTATTAGGGATACCACCAAATTGTTAAATTTTAGCCTACTGTAGACACCTAAAAATGTCTTCCCAAAACCAAACCCGATGATGAACAACCTTTCACCGCCATTATTGGTCGGGTTGAATATTAAATTTTTGGAGTGCTTAAATCCATATTTCCATTTCATAAACCAACCCAATTCCTAGCCCATTTCCCCAAACCATAACTTACTTTCCTCTTTTCGTGCCTTTAAACCCAAAATAATTCATTTCGTGTCCTTTAAAATCATTCATTTCGTGTCCTTTTTATAAAAACGTTTAATACAGTTTATTTTGGTCCATAATCTGGGTCCAATGATTGAATATTTGGATGGGGCTTTAAAAGAGCTTTCCAACGATATATTATAAGCCCAAATCCGAGTTATAACGAATAAGTTATGGCAAAAATATTAAACTGAGCCCAAACCGAACCTAAGCCCACCTTACCTACGACCCAATGATCATGTGGAGGGTCCAAATTATTTAATCCCATTCCTAAACCAATTAGGATTAATTAGAAGCTTCTATAATTTTCTAAAAGATCTTGATTATCCTTTTTGAAAAGATAAGATTAAAGAGTTTGAAATTGAATAAAACTCCTTTTTTTTAAAGTACTAATTTATATCCGAATTGAAAGACGTTCAAATATAGACAGATATTATTTTATTGCCTCATATTTTTTATCCAAATTTTATATAATTGGATATCCCTTGAAATTATCTTTCCAATGATATACTATAAAATCAATTCCGAGTTATAACGGAAAAGATATGAATAAATGTCAAACTCTATCCAAAACGTACACCATCTCACTATTTCGGATATATCTTTTGTTCTACAAATTATTTTAATCTGATTCTATTTGGTTTAGAAAGTAGACTTCAAGATATTTCAAACGATATCTTATTCATCTAATTTCGATTTCTGGATCAAAAGATATGATAAAAACAAAAACCACAAAAACTGCTGTCTATCGCAAGAGTTTTAATCCGATTCGAACTCGATCTTTTCTTGATTCTTAGACCCTCTTTTTTCCCTATAAATAGAGGTCATATCACCCCTTTTTCAATGATCAACAAGCTTGATCATCAAATAATTCTCTTCTCTCTCTTTAGCCTAAACACTAGCCACCCTATTCTCTCAAAATACTTCCCCTTAGCACTCCATGGAGTTCATACAATACCCAAAGTTCTATACTTTAACCAAGGCGTGAAAGCAATTCAAGGAAACGCAGAAAGTGAGTAATTGATTCACTTATTTACTCTTATTTTAATATTGCTAGTATCATGATTAGGTTAATTTTATATTTGATTTGACTAACGCTATTATTGTTTAATTGCTTCCAATATTAATGTTTATTCTATTATTACTTATTGATCACCATATTGCATGTTTAAAGGGAATATGTAATTGAAAATAACGCCTAATAAGATAATTTGGATGACCGGTTTAGGTTCCTTTTTAATCTTGTTGTTAAATAAAGTGATCACAAATATTTTAGAATTATGTGTTGCATTAATATTTAACCAATTTAACCTAATAATAGTTTGGAGCAAATTGAATCTTTGTTTGTATGCCTTTGAGATCACAAGAATCACTTTTCACTATAAGAATCAAGTAGAGGCCAATACGGGCAAATGTGACTGCATGACTCACTTCGTACCATCATCCCCGATCCTCCTTTCGTGGTTCCGAACCATATGGAGTTAGTAATCTCATGGATTATGAATGGGGTGTAACCTTCACGGGTCAATCGTTGTTGCCTATCGTTGTCCCTCATCGTGGTTGCCTTTTATGATCCGTGAACGATTTACAAGTTCCTTAAAAACTTGTTGGCAGCTCCCTACTTTCCTTGTCCCTAATCGTATTATGTCAATTCCCACTTCCTATGAGTGCCAAGCATATTCACCACATGCTTTTAACGTAGGCGCACTTCGAGCGACGCCTACACCTACTCTCAACCTTGTGCCTTTACGTTACAACCATTCAACCTAGAGGTTGAGTTACATATCAAGGGAGGGCATTATGAGTTAAATCCTAAGGAGAGGGGATGCAAAGTCAAGATGTCGAGAAAACACAAATCTATTTGTTTTTCCGGTTCCTTCGATGAACTATAGAGACGCTCGCTAAAAGTAGATTTGAAGCTAATTGAGAGAATGTGCTAAAATGTTTTGAGATGAAAGTGAATTGCGTTTCTTTAGTTCTCTATGCTTAGCATGTCCTATGTTTCAATCAACCTTAGATATCTTAGAACGTGCACTCCCTTACTTGTTTAGAAAGATTTGCATTTATTTTTGCTTGTACATTTGGAAAAGTCCTTTCATGAACATTTGATTTCTTTTCTTGTATTTTGGTTTCTTTTTCGTGATTTGCCTTGTTTGTATTATTACGAGAGTTATAGGTTAATCTCTTAAGAAACCTTTACAAGAGCATCAATCATCCTCTAGGGCAATCCTGGGTTTTAAATGGCTTATCTTTAGTTTTTAAAATTGACTGTGATTCCTACGAAAGTGAGTTAGTGTATATTCTTGTTTCTTCTCTTCTTTTTGTTTGTTTGAATAAGCTTATCATTTCTCCCTTGGTTTTATTTTGCTCGAGGACGAGCAGAAGGTGAGCTTGGGGGTATTTGATGGGTTTCATAAATGGCACCCATTTGATGAGCTTTTAAGTCGTTTTTACCTTCTTGTCATAGCATTCATGCTCAATAAATGCCTAGTTTTATGCATTCGGTCTTGGTTTTACCTTTCCTCTCTTATTTTGTAGCGATTGTGTATTTTGTTGGTTTTTCTACTATTTTCTCCTTTATTTGCTCTCTTTTTGTGGTTGTAGGTATTGTACGTGGTCCGGGTTTTGATATTAGTGATTTACTAAGGTGGAAGATGCTTTTGGAGACAGCTCATGGCAATTGGAAAGCTCAAGATGCAAGGAAGTGGACTCTCTAAGTTCTAGCTCTTGCGCTCTCAAGCTGTGCTCTCATGAAGATAGGGTGTTGAACCTACTTTCAAGTGCTTTTTAGGACTTCCACTTTTAGTGTTCATGATAGGATAAAGTTGTATTACCTAATAAAAATTAATTCCTAAGTCCTCTAACTAATGCAGATAGGGAAGTAGGGTCGAATCCACAGGGAAACAAGTCTAACTATTCCTAATTAATTATTATAATCTAAATTATTAAGTAACAAAAATTGTTGTTATTTAAAGGAATTATACTACGAAGAAAAAAAGTAGGGAGAAATAAAAGTAGGGGGAAAAAACAATGAATAAAAGACCTAGGGAGTAGGTTCACTAATAAATAATACTCTAGAGTAAAACATAATAATCAATCATCAATGAATTAATCAGATCATAAACGGCTTTCGCTACGTAATACAATCACATAATCAAACTACCGGTATTAAATCTCATCTCTCGAATCTCGACTTAAGTATTTATAAATTAACCTGCCTATTGAAACTATGCCTTAATATTAATTCTCATCTCTCGAATCTCGAATCAATATTGCGTAACTCATACAATTAAACCAGTGGTAATCTAGTTGCAGAGCATTAAATCAATTAATAGGAAATTAATCTAGCATTGGCAAACAACAATAATAAACTACCCCTTCATATTAATCATGGAACCCCAAGAACCCTAGAATTAAACTACTCGTGCATAATTAAAACTAAACTAATCAAAGCGATTAAAGGAAGCATAATTAAAATCAATAGCAAATATATAAAACAATTAAATAAAACTATTAAAGTTAGCATATAAGAAACAAAAATATGAGATTAAGAAAATAAAGATAAAAGAACTTAAAGGAAATAATTAAATAATTAAATTAAACAAGTCAACTAATACTCTTGCATGAAAACGAAATGACGAAAAGCGAAAAACCTAACTCAATCAATTACGGAAATCTGACTAAGACTAAAAGAAAAATAATAAAGCTGACTAACTACCTAAGCTAATCTAAGTCTCCCATATATATAGCTGCGTAAATTGGAATAATAAGGCTATAAAAGTCGGAAACCGACATTATGATAAACAGCTAGAGTAAAGCCCAAGAAATAAAACACGTCCATCTGTAGTACTCTTAATTCGATCGGGCCCAAATGCTTGAAGTAAACTCACGGCCTAGCTCTTGAGCGTAAACGTGATTGGGCAACTAATTTTGGCCCAATTCTTCTTCCTTGACTGGTCCGTGACTCTGTGTTAGTAACTTGGAATCTTGAACCTCCTCACTATCAAGCCCTTAATCACCGAACTAAGTTTCTTTAACTTGGTCTTGAGCTATAAATATACGGTCATAAAATACGCTCTGACTCTAATACCTTCGTAGTGGCTCAATAAGCTCGGGAATCGTAATAAATCTGCACATTCCTACAAAAAAAATACCAACGCTACAAAAACACTAGAAAACGTATATTAGTAATAAAATAGCTCCGCAGAGCTCAAATAAGCACATATATGACCATGGGACGGGGAATAAAAACTGTATATAAAATAGACTCATCAGTTCATCATCATCATATCGCGCGTCCATTTGATGTCCTTAACGAACGCACGAAGCCGCGAGAATATCCGAAGATACCCATAACAGCGCGGGCGCGCAGCCCCTTTGCGCGGCGCGTAGGCTTGCTGCGCGGGCGTGCATAACTGCCACGCGAGCGCTCCTCTAAGGGTTTTGGCTTTGCTCTTCTTCGTTTAGCGCATCTTATAAATTTCAATGGTGATTGAGAGATTGAAGATTCAATGGTGACAATTGTGTTGAAGGTCTTATCCATTATCAACGAGCATTTCTAACTCCATCTCATTTTATTGCTTTGTTTAATATTCTTGTTATTTTGATTTATTTTGGTGTTTGATGCTTGTATGGTGTATTTGTTCTTCATATATTGTTGATTTTTGAATTCTTTAGTTTTTGGTGACTAGATGATGATGTTTGAGTAGTTGTTTGGCTAGGGATAGGGTGAAACTTGTATGATTGATTGATTGTGCTTAATTTGGGGGTTGTGTTGATTAATTGATGAGATTAAAGTGATTAATGGAAGTTTGCATGTGTGTAATTCCGTTAGGCATTGAGAATTATGCTAGATTGCATTATAGTTTCTAATGATACGGACCATTGATTTAGGAATTGCAATTGTCGATTGAACTTGATTAGTGATGCTCCTAGTTAGAGTCTCTCGTAGTTGCCGCTAGTTTGACCTCTAGGAGATAGCTTGTTGACTCTTTTGATTGAGCTTGCCATTTGTCTTCACAACCATTGACTTGCATGTATTTTCGAGTTGCTACAATTGTTATGATTACTTATTGATCCACATTTCTAGTGTTTTATTTGTTTGGTTCTTCGTTTTGTTAGTTGGTTAGTGTTTACCTTTAATCCTTAGACTTCGACCTAGCTTAGGCGCATAATTGAGAGCACTTGAACATTACCGTTTTTTTGGTTTTGATCCTTGACTTACCTCTATACTAGTATATAGGTTTGTTGAGTGTTTATAAATTTAGTTTGACCGAGGGAGGATTAGTTTCCACAACCTAGTTCCACCCCTCGTCAATTACTTTCACTGATGATTTAAGTAGATTTGGTTACATTTACTTAATGAAACAAAAGTCGGAATCCTTTAAAAATTTCAAAGAATTCCATAATGAAGTACAAAACCAACATGGGAAAACAATTAAAGCATTACGATCTGATCATGGTGGTGAATATTTAACCCATGAATTTGATGAACATCTGATTAATTGTTGAATAATTTTAAAATTAACCCCTCCAGGGACACCACAGTTAAATAGTGTGTCAGAAAGGATGAATAGGACCTTACTTGATATGGTTCGGTCCATGATGAGCTTTTACTGATCTTCATATATCATTCTAGGGATAAACATAAGAAGTAGTTGCTAAAGTATTGAACAGAAGCCCGTCTAAAGCAGTTGAAAAGACACCATATGGAATATGGAATGGAAAAGCTCTAAAGCTGTATTTTCTCATGATTTGGGGATGTGAAGCTTATATAAAACGTTTACATGGCGAAAAACTACACCCTAAATCAGAAAAATGTTTCTTTGTGGGTTATCCCAAAGAAACAAGAGGGTATTATTTTTTCAATCGCGAAGATAACAAAGTGTTTGTTGCTTGTGATGGTGTCTTTCTAGAAAAGGAATTCCTCTCTAGAAAGCCAAGTGGGAGTAAAGTATTTCTCGAAGAAATTCGAGACGAGCAACGAATGGATGTGGATAACACCGAATCAGAGGTGAGGGCGTATAATCATGCGTCAGAGCAAGCTAATTTGACTAACGAAACTCTTATCGTCCCACTTGAATCTAATTCTTGCAAAAATCTTTAAAGATGAAGAGAACATTTATGTTCTTTCTCCTACCCCACGTAGGTTTGCAAGAATTAAAAACAAATAGTTTGTTGATGTTCTGTTAACTGAGGATCCTGAAATATTCCTATTAGAAAATGACAAACCTGCCACCTACAAGCAAGCTTTGGCGTGCTTTAACTCAGAGCAATGGCTTGAAGCCATGAAGTATGATATGTGTAGGGAATAATTTCAAGCGTTAACCCCTAGCTTGAACCCCACTGTGATCATACACTAAATTACGGTGGCGTTCAAAAGGGAAGAAGATAGAGAAAAAGAGTCGCCAACAAGTTTTAGGAACTTGTAAACCGTTCACAAGGTGAAGGTTACACCCCTTAACGATCCAAGAGATCGTCAACTCCATAAGGTCTTGAACCAAATAGGGTTAGGGGATGAAGGTACAAATCCAACCTAAAAGAGATTGAACCTGCCGTAATAATAGGCCTCTACTTTATTCTGATCGTATTCATGTGCGCTTTTTGACTAAAATGCAATCAATAGGATTAACCCTAAACCTGTTTATCTTTGTTGGTTGAATTTAATGCACAAATAAATCTATTATTGGCGATCACTTGAATTATAACCATATTAACCCAAAATAAGATTATTAATTATCTTATTAAGCGTGATTACAAGTACCAATTCCCTTTAAACATGCATAAAAGGTGTGATCAAGCAATAACAATATATAATGCAAGCAACATAATAGTAATCATAAATAATATTCATAATCATAATCATAATCATAATCATAAAAATAATCATAATCTAAATTATAAATCATGTTAAAGTATAATAATAGCAAGATCCTAGGCATGATACTAACAAGATTAATAACAAACCCTAGCATGTCACTAAACAATAAAAATCAAATCTTTAACCCTAACATGATACTAACAATCATAAATATTAGGAAGAACATAGGAAGCATCATACTAACAATCTAAGCATGAACTCTATATCATAACATCATACTAAAAATCATACTTGATATTAAGGTTACCCTAGACATGATACTAGGAATCATAATAACAATCTAAGCATGAACTCTATATCATAACATCAATAAAAACCATTAAAGTACTTACTTTGATGCCTCGTACCTCTTTCTAATAAAAAAATACACACGTTAATAACTTCAAGGAAAATAATAATCAAACAATTAAATTAAATAATGGAAAGATAGATTTGGGACCAAACCCTCAGAAATTAAACCTTTCACGTCTAGGGCGAAGGCAACTTTGAATATGGCTAGATGTTTCTAAATCTAATGAATGTGGAATTTTGTATTTGAGAAAAGCTAGTTTAGAAAAAGAGAGAGAGTAATTAAGAGAATCTTGATGAGAGTTGGTGAATTAAAGAGAACTGGTTAAAATTGGTGAAAAACTGGTTATCGAAAATGGAGTTTTTAATACGTTATTTATAGAAAAAATAAGCCAAAAAGATAAAATATCAAAACAGAGTTTTGGCGCACGTAAAATTGAACCAGCGCCAACGCTGGATGTCGGTGCCAGGCGCCAACACTAGCGCCAGGCGCCAAGCATAGCGCCAGGCGCTACAGCTCGCGTTTGGCGCTGATTTAGAAAATCACGCGTTTTCTTAAAATCAGATAAAAATTGCCGTACAGGAGGATAAAATCGTATTTCCCTCAAAAATACTCTATGATTTTAATTAAAACTCTGAAAAGTCAACAAAAGTCAATTTATCAATGCTAATTGAATTAGGAATGAAAAGAACCTTCTAGAAGAATCTAGAAGACTAAAACCATTTCTAATTGCATTAGGAATGATAAATCTATATTAGGCCCTCCCCTAGATCATTGGGCCGCATATAAGGCTCAAAACGGGCCTAGTTTAGTAAATTGGCCATAACTTCCTCAATATTCATCGGAAATGGGCTTATAATATATCGTTGGAAAGCTCTTGTCAAGCCTAATCCAACTGCACTACTATTGGACCCATATCATGGACTAACCAAACTGAATTGGCTGTTTTCTTAAAATAAGTTTTCAAAAACAGAGAGAAGAGAAAAGAAATTAAAACTATCCGCAACACTAAACTTTCCACACTTTCACTTCATTCGATTATGATTCGACGTGAAAGGTACTCATCACTGGGTTTGGTTTTGGGGAGACACAAATGGGTGTCTACAATATGTAATCAATGTCTGAAAATGTTGTGTGAACCCTAGTAGAATTGCTTGTTGGGGTAAAACCCATTGGTTGCAAATGGGTCTACAAGATTAAAACAGACAAGGATGGAAATGCATACATCTAGAAAGCAAGACTAGTTTCAAAAGGGTATAGACAGATTCATGGTTATACCATGATGAAACCTTTACCCAATTAGCAATGCTTAAGTCCATTCGGATTCTTCTAGCAATTGCTACATTTTTCGATTATAAAATTTGTTATATGGATCTCAAAACCGCCTTCTTGAATGGGTTCTTGATGGAGGAAGTGTATATGACACAGCCTGAGGGTTTTGAAGACCCAGAAAATCCAAGAATAGTATGAAAACTTCATAAATCAATTTATGGATTGAAGCAAGCATCGAGGAGTTGGAATATTTGTTTTGATGAGGCGATCAAATAGTTTGGTTTTCACAAAAGAGAAAAGGAACGTTGTGTATACAAGAAGTCTGGTGGGAGCAGCGTAGTTTTCTTAGTCTTGTATGTAGATGACATACTACTCATGGGGAATGACATACCAATGCTTGAATCAGTCAAGAAATGGTTGTAGAGTTTTTTCTCCATGAAAGACTTGGGTGACGCCGAGTACATTTTGGAAATTAAAATCCATCGAGACAGGTCTCTATGGATGATTGAACTGAGTCAAGAGACTTATATTGATAAGGTTCTTCATAGGTTTTGACGCGGGTGCATGGAACTTAGTGGAAGAAGTGGAAGACATGCCATGTGTCGTGACATGAAGTCGGGCCAAGATCCTTGAAGGTCACCTTCCGGGACCAACCATCATCACACTTAAAGACAAGAAGAATTGAAGAGGTTCGGCCGCAACTAGGAAGTCCGATCGAACCATTTTATCAGTTTTAAACCCGATTTTATCAGTTTTGCAGTAGTGGTCGAACTCCAAAGGTTTGACCAAACCAGGAGCAGGACAGTTCAACCGAACCATCCCTAGGTTCGGCCGAACCTACCCACAAGTTCGACCAAACTTACCCTTAGTTCGGCCGAACCTTTTCCCGTTTTTCTGTCAGCTTGTGCGAACTATTTATGTTTTTATAAGACGTTTTTGCACTTTAATTAATGTTGAACTTTGCTTGATTTTGTAATCAAAAAGACTTTCTCTCTCTACCATAATCTTTGTGATTATCTTGCTTTCTTACCATAATCTTTCTGGTTACAACTTAATCCTAGCCTTACTTGGTGTTGCTTTGATTAAGACCCCTATTTTCATTATCTTGGTGATTTTGAGATAGGTTTGCCTTATTTTGTTTGTTTGAACTTGTTGTTACTTGATTTCTCCTCCCTTTTTCTTTGGTTTTGTTGGTTATTTCATATCATTTGGTATCAAGAGCATAGGTTATTAGCCAAGAAAGTTCCTACCTTTTTGAATTTCTCTTTCCCCCTCTCAAAAGATCTTATCTTTTCCCACAAAAATTTGAAACTTTTCTCTAAAATACAAGCTTTCTATCTTGAAACATGGGTGATAGATACTATTATGAAGATGATGAAAGTTATAATGAACATTCTTGATTGGATGCTCTAGAATGGAAGTTTGATAGACTTCTTGAGGTTTTGGGGAATAGAAGAAGTCCAAGAAGAAGGAGAAGCCCTTGTGAAGAGATGAATCTCACTCTCCTAATCGGAGAAGGGAACACCACCAACAACACCATGAGGACAACCGTGATCAAGATATCAAGTTAGAATTTCTGGAAATTGAAGGTAATCTTGATCCTAATGAATTTCTTTGTTGGGTTAGAAGTATGGAGAATGTGTTTGAATAAATGGGTTATAATGATAAAAAAAACGTTTCAAATTAGCCATTCATAAACTAAAAAAACGTGCTTCTTTGTGGTATGAGAACATAAAGAATCGTAGGAGGAAAGATGGAAAATAAAAAATCACTTCTTGGGAGAAATTGAAGAAACATATGAGCAAGGATTTTGTGCCTAAAGATTATTTGCAAGATGCTTATCTTAAATTGAACTCTCTTAAGGAAGGAACTATGTCGGTAGAGAAGTATACTAGGGTGTTTGAGAAACTTTCTATCATGAGTAGAATTGAAGAAGCACTAGAGCATAAGATTTCTAGGTATATTGGTGGTCTTGAAAGAAATCTTGGGCAAAAGGTTGATTTGCATGCCCATGGAAGTTTTGATCAAGTGGTGCAAAAAGCTTTGAAGTTTGAGAAGGATGACAAGGTGAGTAGTGCTAGTGGGTATACTAAGCCTACCTTCAAGAGTTCTTTTGCTCTAAAGGGTGAGACAAGCAAGCCCATTGCCAAGGATGACAAAGGCAAGGCTCCCATGCACTCTTCTAGCAAAGATGATCACAACAAGATGAGCAATCAGAAGACTTGCTACAAGTGTAGGGGTTATGGACATTTTGCTAATGAGTGTCCAAATAGTACAGCTATGATGATTCGTGAAATGGATGATGATGATTACGAAGATGAGAAGAGGGATTTTGGTGATCCTATATATGATGAAGAGGGTGAGATTCTAGTTGAAGCCGATGAGGGTCAAATCCTTGTTGTGAGGAGGGCACTTCACTCCATTTCTACCCTTTAGCGGAAGAGGCAAAGGGAAAACATCTTCCAAACTCGTTGCACCATCAAGGATCGAGTTTGCAACCTTATCATTGATAGTGGCTATTGCACTAATGTGGCTTCAACAACATTGGTGAGAAAGCTCAATCTTTAAACTACCGATCATCCTACTCCCTACAAGCTGCAATGGCATAACAATCACAATGAGGTGAAGGTAACTAAACAAACTCTTCTTTCTTTCTCAATTGGCAAGCTATATAAGGATGAGGTGCTTTGTGATGTATTGCCTATGGATGCTTGTCATGTATTACTTGGTAGACCTTGGAAATTTGATAGAGATGTAATGCATGATGGAAAATAGAACACTTATTCATTCATGATGGATAAGAAGAAGATTGTTCTCAACCCCTTATCCCCCACCATCAAACACAAAGAACCCTTGGGTACAGAAAACACAATAAAAGAGAACCTTCTCATTAGGGAAAATGACATGGGGAAGGATTTAAATCAAGGACACCTTGTCTTTATATGTCTTCTTAGGGAAACACAAGAGAGTGAGAAAAAGAACCCAATCCACCCCCTTGTCAAGGAAGTATTGGTTGAGTACCATAATGTTTTTCCCGATGATCTCCCTCCCGGTTTGCCACCTATTAGGGGAATTGAGAATCAAATCCATCTTATTCTTGGATCATAACTCCCTAATAGACCTACTTATAGGTGTACCGTCAATGAAGCAAGAGAGCTTCAAAGATAAGTTGGTGAGTTGATTGAAAGGGGATTTGTGAAGGAATCCCTTAGCCCTTGTTCGGTTCTGGCTCTTTTGGTTCTGAAAAAGGATGGTACATGGAGGATGTGTGTGGATAGTAGGGCCATCAATAACATCACCATCAAGTACCGCTTCTCTATTCCTCGACTTGATGATATGCTTAAAGAGTTACATGGTTCCAAGGTGTTTTTGAAGATTGACTTCAGGATGGGGTACTATCAAATTCGCATGCGTGAAGGAGATGAGTGGAACACCGCTTTCAAGACAAAGCAAGTCTTGTATGAGTGTCTAGTTATGCCATTTGGCTCTCTAATGCTCCTAGCACTTTCATGAGACTCAAGAACGAGGTACTTCGCCCCTTCATTGGTAAATTTATTGTTGTTTATTTTGATGACATACTAGTTTATAGAAAATGTAAACTTGATCATGTTAAACATTTGAGGCAAGTATTTGAAATATTGAGAAGTAGGCGGCTTTTTTCCAAGTTGCAAAAGTGTAATTTTATGTTGGATAGTATTGTTTTTCTTGGTTCTGTGATTTCGAATGTAGGGATCTCAATGGACCCTAGTAAAGTGGAGGCCATTCAATTTGTCCTACTCCTACTACTCTCACTCAAGCTAGGAGTTTCCATGGTCTAGCTTCCTTCTATCGAAGGTTTGTGCAAAATTTTAGCACTATTTTGGCACCGGTGACCAAATGCATGAAGAAGGGTACTTTTGAGTGTACACCATCGGCTCATAGTGATTTTGAGACCCTCAGGAAGAAGTTGTGTGAGGCTCCAATCTTAGCTCTTCCGAATTTTGATCAACCCTTTGAAGTTGAATGTGATGCTAGTGGGGTTGGAGTTGGAGCGATTCTTGTGCAAGGAGGGAGACTGACTTCCTATTTTAGTGGGAAGCTTGGTGGAGCAAGAATGTGATATAGCACCTATGACAAGGAGTTCTATGCTATTGTGATGGCTCTTGATCATTGGTCGCATTACTTGAGGCCTAGACCATTTTTGCTACACTCCGATCATGAATCTCTCAAGTATATCAATGGTTCTCATAAACTCAATGCAAGGCTTGCCAAATGGGTTGAATTCCTCCAATCATTCACTTTCTCTTATAAATACAAGGAAGGGAAGAGCAATGTCGTTTCCGATGCTCTTTCTAGGAGGCATTATATGATCACTATTCTTGATGCAAAGTATTTAGGGTTTGAGTTGCTTAAAGATTTGTATAGCGATGATGAGGATGTTGGTGGGTTGATAAAGAAGTGTGAGGAAGGGGTCAATGGCTCTTTCATGGTGCAAGAGGGTTTCCTTTTCAAGGGTAACAAGCTTTGTGTTCCGAAATGCTCTCATCGACGATTGCTTGTTAAAGAAGCTCATCAAGGAGGACTAGCCGGACACTTTGGGGTTGCAAAAACATATGACATTCTTCGACAACATTTTTATTGGCCCAAGATGTTTGGTGGTGTGCAAGATGCGATATCTCGTTGTGGGGCTTGTCACAAGGCTAAGAGTCAATTCTGTGAAGGACTCTACTTTCCTCTTTCGGTCCCTAGTCATCCTTGGGATGATCTTAGTATGGATTTTGTGGTTTCTCTCCCTCGCACTCAAGGGAAAAATGATTCCGTGTTTGTTGTGGTTTATCTTTTTAGCAAGTTGGCTCACTTCATTCCTTGCCACAAGACTGATGACGCTTCTCATGTGGCCACCTTGTTCTTAGAGAAGTGGTGAAGCTTCATGGCATTTCAAAAAGTACTGTGTCGGACCGAGATCCTAAGTTCTTGAGCTACTTTTGGAAGACTTTGTGGAAGTTAGTGGGAACCAAGCACTTGTTTAGTACCTCTATTCACCCTCAAACTAACGGCAAAACTAAGGTAACTAATCGAACCATGTCAACCACTCTTCGAGCTATAATCAGCAAACACATGAAAGATTGGGATCATAAGCTACCTCAAGTTCAATTTTCTTACAACCGCTCTCATTGCATAGCTACCGGGAAAACAACATTTAAAGTAGTGTATGTTTTCAATCCCCGCCTACCACTTGACTTTTTCCCTAGTATCCCTCAAGAGGATTTGAGCTTTGAGGCAAAAGATAGAGTTGAAACGATGAAAAAACTTCATAAAGATGTCAAGAAGAGAATTGAGAAGGCAAATGAGAATTTCAAGGCAAAGGCAAACAAATTCAAGAAGCCAAGGGAATTTAATGTAGGTGATCTTGTGTGGCTCCATCTTCGGAAGGAAAGATTCCCGTCTAAGAGAAAGAACAAGCTCATGCCAAGATCCGAAGACCCCTTTGAAGTTGTGGAGAGAGTTGGCCCTAAAGCTTACACACTCAATCTACCGGGAGACTTTAGAGTTCATGCTACCTTTAATGTCGGTGATCTTGCTCCTTTTCTTTTTGAAGATGATATTGGTGATGATGATCCGGAATTGAGGGTAATTCCTTTTGAAGAGGAGGGGTTAGACGCGGGTGCATGGAATTCAGTGGAAGAAGTGGAAGACTTGCAACGTGTAGTGACACAAAGTCGGGCCAAGCTCCTTGGAGGTCACCTTTCAGCACTATCCATCATCACACTTGAAGACAAGAAGAATTAAAGAGGTTCGGCCGAACCTAGGAAGTCCGACCGAACCATTTTGTCAGTTTCAAACCCGATTTTGTCAGTTTTGCAGCAGTGGTCGAACTCCAAAGGTTCAACCGAACTAAGAGCAGGACTGTTTGACCGAACCAGCCTTAGGTTCGGCCGAACCTGCCCACAAGTTCGACCGAACTTACCCTTAGTTCGGCCGAACCTTTTCCCGTTTTTCTGTCAGCTTGTGTGAACTATTTAAGTTGTTTTAAGACATTTTTGCATTTTAGTTAATGTTGAACTTTGCTTGGTTTTGTAATCAAAGAGACTTTCTCTCTCTACCATAATCTTTTTGATTATCTTGCCTTCTTTGTGACCGTTACCTTGTAATCATTGTGGTTACACCTTAATCCTAGCCTTACTTGGTGTTGGCTTTGATTAAGACCCCTATTTTTATTATCTTGGTGATTTTGAGATAGGTTTTCCTTATTTTGTT
Organism: Chenopodium album; assembly: GCF_948465745.1. Lineage (NCBI taxonomy): Eukaryota > Viridiplantae > Streptophyta > Magnoliopsida > Caryophyllales > Amaranthaceae > Chenopodium > Chenopodium album. The sequence goes on along the minus strand of NC_137841.1, from coordinate 38,320,206 downwards.
GGTTTGAACTTGTTTTTACTTGATTTCTCCTCCCTTTTTCTTTGGTTTTGTTGGTTATTTCATATCAGGTTTGAGATGACAAAATCCAAGAGAGGATTTCTCCCCATGTCCCATGGCATTACGCTCAGTAAATCTAAATGTCTGGTTATGCCAGACGAGATGAGACGTATGGCTATTATACCTTATGCTTCTGCAGTAGGGTCGATAATGTATGCCATGATTTGTACAAGGCCGGATGTTTCATATGCTTTAAGCATGTGTAGCTGATTTCAAGCAAATGCATGTGAATCACACTAGACAGTTGCCAAGAATATCCTTAAGTAATTGTGAAGGACTAAAGGAATGTTTCTAGTATGTGGCAGCGAAGATGAGTTTGTTGTCAAAGGTTTTACGGATGCGAGCTTCCAAACACACAAAAATGATTTGAAATCCCAATCTGGGTACATTTTCTTTCTGAAAGGAGAAGCAGTGAGCTGGAAGAGTTCGAAGCAAAGCACTGTCACAAACTCTACGACAATTGCAGAATATTTGGTTGCTATTAAAGCAGCTAAGGAAGCAGTTTGGAATAAGAAATTCCTAATTGAGTTGGACATTATACCAAGTGCTCAAAAAGGAATTGAGTTGTATTGTGACAACAATGGAACCATTGCTCAATCAAAGGAGCCTGGGTCACACTTCAAATCCAAACATGTTGAGATAAAGTATCATCTCATTCGAGAGATCGTCGGCAGAGGAGATGTCAAGATGAGAAAGTTCATACGGATGAGAATATCGTTAATCCACTTACTAAACCCCTTCCATTGCCTAAGCATGAGAAACATGCTAATGCAACTAGATTGAGGCTAATGATGTAATTTAAGTTGGATTTGTTTTTGAGAAAAACTTATTATATATGTAATACATTCATTAGTAGAATTGTGTTTAATCATAATTTAATTATTTCTCTTATTTAATTATTGTTTTTGATATTAAATAAAATGTCCAAAATAATTATGGATTGATGGGCTCATCATGTTGATGACCTGGTGAATGAAACCCCATAGGTGAACAAAATCTATATATTATTGAAAGTCCTAGTTCCAAATCATTAAATTGGACATAAATGATTTCATTGAATGGACTGGCATGTAAGATTAATTGGATAGCACAATTTCATGGGCTATACGAGCGTAGTGAAGCTCGGCCAATCACATGGATATGCATGAATGATACATGATCGAACTATAGACCTACTTTGAAGTTCAATTATAGAGCTTCTGGATATATTAGTGGATTCCTTAGACATGAGTAGAACATTAATTCCATAAAACTGTGTACACTCAAACGTCTACCCATAACTAGAGATTATAAAGGGTGTTTCCTAGTTACTTCATGAGTTAAGTGGGAGCCTTGGTTGTCACAAGATTGGATTGAGTCTACCTATTTAATTAGGAATGTGTCTTGGCCCCTTGAAGAGGGATAGTTTTGAAAATGCATGGTCGTGCTCAAATGGATTACATAGTAATCATTTATTTTGTAATTCTAACTGATGAGTGACATTTATTCTCGTGCTCAAATGGACATGAGTTATTTTCGTGTTTATTCTCCCTTATTTTCCCTTTTATTCTCTTGTTTTATTTTCAATAAAGTTTCTAGTTTATTTCTTAGTTTTAGTATGTTTTAATTTAATTTCTTTATTTAATTGGTTTCTAGTTTATTTTTGTATTTTATTTGTTTTCGATTTATTTTATTTTGTTCCTTTTCTTTGTTACTTTCATAGTTTCATTAGTTTTAATTTTATTTTGTTACTTTATTTTATTTTATTTACTTGTATAGTTTTATATTTTTATTAGTTTTAGTTTTATTTCTCTTATTTCTATTTTACTTTTCTTTATTTCAATTAGTTTGGAGTGTTTTTCATATTTTATTTGTTTGTGTTTTATTTAATTTTGTTAGTTCTAGTTTTAATTCTATCATTTCCTATTTTAGTTTATTTAGTTTTATTTTATTACTTAGTTCTATTTTATTTTTCTTAATCCCTTTTCTCAGTTTTGCGTGTAGGTGTTCGGGTTTTAAGTCAAGTGAGTTCGGTTTCCGAATTCATGTCAAAAGTTAATTGCTCCCTCACGCACCAATCAACCACCACGCAGCCACCTCCTATCATTCTCCACCACATCATTTCCCATGCCCCCTCACGCACCAATCAACCACTTGACAACCAATGACCACCACTGCTTCCCCCTTCACCACACAAACCAGCAGCTGCACCACCACTATCACCCACCAATTTCACCCACCTAACAACCCCCCTGCTCCAGCAATAACAACAACCACCACTCACCTCCAATACACCAATTCCCCTGCTCCGTCACACACCCATAAACCACCTGACTACCATCGCCACCGTTGCTTCCTTCAGTCAACCACCACGCAGCCACAACAGCCACCTAAACCACCTGAACCACCAACACCCAACATCATCCTTCACTACACCACCCAACCCGCAATTAATAGCAGCCTGCACCACACCACCAATCACCCCCGTAATAACCACCAGCTCCACCTACAACCTTCACCACACCACCAAACAATCCGGAATCAATCCTCTGCTCCCTCACTCAACTCCGCGCAAACACCTGCGAACAGCCACCACCACCTCTAATATACCACCAAACACCACCATTTTACAATAGCAGCCCCTTCGTTCGAACAGCAGCCGCATCACCAATTTATAGCAACAAATCAGCCACCAATTGCAACCCCAAATCGCCCAAGCAACATCCCTAATTTAAAGTAAATCACAAATTGATCGGGTTCGGGCAAACCGTTGAGAGTTCGGTCGAAGTACGAGTCAGAGACTTTCAAAGTTCGGTAAATTGAAGAGGTGTGGTCGAACACACCCATGGTTCGACCGAACCAACCCCGTAGTTCGGCCGCACCAACCCATGGTTCGACCGAACCATTTCACTAGCTATGCACATTATATTTAGTGAGATCAAACGATTGAGATTGCAGAGGAAAGATGATGTTTGATGATTATCCTTGATGATTGTTGTTGATGGTTGATAAACGGTGGTGATGTGATGAAGAGGCACTTCAATGGCATTCAAGCACCCAACTTCGAAGAAGCTTGAAAGAAGCTGATATGTTTTAGGGATTTTGGTGATTTATTTTTCCTTTTTCTTTTATTTTTATTTCTTTTTTTTCTTTCCCTTTTCTTATTTCTTTCTTTAGTTTTATTTTATTTCTTTTTATTTTCCTTTTATTTCTTTATTTTTCTATTTCTCTTTTATTTTATTAGCTTAGTATAAATACCCAATTTTTGGGGTAATTAGGGGATTATTCAATTACCATCTATTCTACTCTCTTATTAGTTTTTAGGAGATCTTTTCTCTCTAGGTTTAGGGTAGGATTAGGATAGTTTAGAGAGAGAAAGTAAGGGTTTCACCATTGTGGAGCTTGGATATTGAAGAGGAAGATTGATCATCTTGCTTGTAGATTTTCACATTCAATGAATGAGAATCTCTAACTCTCTCTCCTCTATTTTTATTTGCTTTATTTTGATTATTATTTAAGTTGTTGGTATTGCTTATTAATCATGTTTATTCTTGTTTATTTGTTAATTAATCTTGTTATTAGCATGATTAGTGAGTAATTTCCCCATTAAGGGGATGGTTGTGGTGTAGTTGGATCTTGAGCATGTTCAAGGTTTTAGAATTAATTTATTTGTGATTAAAGTCTTTATATGTTTGATATTATTTAATCTTCTTGCAAGTGCACATTGTTGGTTGATTAAAGGTGAATCTTTGCTAACAAGGAACGGAAGTTGACTTAGTTAAGGTTCATTACTATCGATTGTTATTTAATAGTACCTCCTAGTATATGGTTCTAATGTGGAAACATAGAGGCTATGTTAGGAGAAGCCAATTGACCCCGGAAGGCGGCTAGATTGGATCTTTTACCTCGATATTCATGTATGTTTAGTTCATAATTAATTCAATTTCTATGCCTTTGTTTATGATCAAGTGAATGTTATACCTAAACCATTTCCCTTAGTGATTTATTTCTTATTTTAGCATCTTTAGACTTTAGTTTATTTATCTCTTATTCCGGACTAGCTTAATTGTCGATAACATTTGGCGGTGTTTATTCGTTCTCTGTGGTTCGACCCCTATGCTTGCCTTATACTCGTATTAGGTTTGTTTAGGTTGTATAAATTGTATTTGATCTAGGGATAGACAATTGACGATGCGTTTATTCCCTTGTCAAATTGGCGCCGTTACCGGGGAACGACTTCCATTACCGTTATGTTATCTTATTGAGACTAGTCCATTGTTTATAATTTTCATTCTATTTGTTGTTTTTTATTTGTGTTGCTTTATTTGAAAAAAATGGCTTATATTTCTATTCCTCAATTTGATAATGAACCGTTTTGGGTGTATTTTAATAGACTTGAGGATTTCCTAGATGGTGTTAAAGGTTTAACCAAGGGTGATTATTGTGAAATCATCAATTTGGGAGTAAATGAGCATTTTAGAGGAGTAGTTGATAATATGTTAAATGGTAAATTTCAAGACATGTCTTCGGATGAACCTTGGGATTTCTATTCTTGGTTAGCTAGGGATAATTATGATCGGGAGAGGGCCAATCATGAGACTTATGTTCGGGATTCTCTTGCTTTTAATGTTGATGCTAATTGTCATGATTTGTCTAAAATGAATTCCCATGATGTGCTTGATGCTCCCCATAGTGACCATGTAATGCATGATTTCAACTCCCCTCCCTCTATAGCTCAATGTAATGAGGTACATTCTAATGATGATGAAGTGCATGTTCTTTCTCATATTGCATCCGATTTTTGCATGAATTCTAAAGGTGTTCCCCATAGTCCCCTAGATGATTCCAATGAGCAAGCTTTTAACTCGTCTATCCATGATGATTTGGACTCATTTGAGATTATGGCCCAAATATTTCTTGAGTTTCAAACGGTAGCCCATAACCTTATGAGTGAGTTCATTGATAAGGCTTCATTAGAAAGAGATGAGTTTGAGAGAAATTTGCCCCATTCACTCTTGATTTTGAGATGGTAGGCCTTGAGAAATTTAAGGGAGATGTTGTTCAAGGTTGTGAGGAGAAGGTTGAGGTTGAATTGCTTGGAGTTTTTGAGCTTGAGGGAGATGTAGAACGTGAGGGTACTTCATTTAAGGATTCCATGATTGATTTTCATTCCCTCATTTGTGATGTGAGATCTTATGATGAGGGATTAGCTAACCCTTTTTTCCTTTCTCATACACCTTTCTCCCAAAGGTTTAACCATATCTCCTACTATCCTATGTTCCTCCCTTCTTTTCTCAAAGAACCTCTTAGGGATCCTCTTCCTATTCATGCTTCCGAAGCCCTTAACTCTTTCATTGTTGATGAGGAAAAGAGTTATAATGCCAACCAAAAATATTTTTGTGAAGATTTTTCTTTTTCTTCTTATTTTCTTGATTTATTTTATTCTTTTACTTTTTCTTTTCTCTCTTCTCTCAAGCATAAAGTCTCCTTGTACTTTATTTTTGTTTGTAATATGAGCATCGCGTATGCTCTATTTCTTGATATGTTTGCCGGTGCATATGGAAAGCTTTTGCGTTTTTTGTCGGGTTATTTACTAGATTGGTCATGCTTGGACGTTAAGCAAGCCTTTCTTGGGAAGTATTCCGTGTTTTATTGCTTTCTTTTTCTTTCTTTTATGCTTCTCATTTTTGTTTACTCTTTTGTCTATGTGTATAGGTACTTGATGCATATACTCATGTGCAAGGATTTTGGATTGAGATCCTTGAGAAGAAGCACACCAATGATTCCTTGAATTTGGAAAAGCAACAAAGACGAGGAATTAGATGAAAATATGGACAATGTGCTCACTTGCGGGTTTCAACACCCACCTCACATTTGGTTTACTATTTCCTTCTTCCCTCATCTTGGATTTGCTTTCTTATATGCATTTGGATTGAATGAATATGATTTGTTGTGTGGATATGGATTCTTTCTTCCCTTCCCTCCCCCCCCCCCCTTTTTCCCTTTATTTTGAGCATTAAGGACAATACTCCATTCTAGCTTGGGGGAGTAGCTATTCGCTAGCTTGGGGGGTTATCTATATCTCTTGGTGGTTTCTTAATCCATTATCTCATGATTGCTTGATTTATTTCTCTTATACTTGCCAAAGTCTATTATTGAGATTGGTTTTCTATGTTTGGATGGCCATGAGCATCTTATTGAGTTGACTTTTGGTATATGTAGTATTGATTGATCATGCTTTCATCTTAAACAATTGTATATGCATTCATGAGTATTGTTTTTTTTTTGTGAATATTTGTGTGTATAGTGTCTTTCGATGGCATTCAAGGCAAAGTTTCAAAATGTTTTGTTTTAAACTTGGACATAATTTTGCTTTAGCACCTAGAATACCCTCTTTGCTAGTTGTTAGAGGTTTTCATGCACTTGAATGTCGAGGTTGGTTCACACATATAACATTGCCAAGGTAGTAGAACTTAAGGGCTATAAAACCTTAGCTCACTTGGTTTGTGGTAAGTGGTTGTCGCTCTCTAGCTAGTTGAAGCTTTAAAGGTGATTTTTGCTATTCCACTACCATCATTTTTGTGAGGATGTGTCTATATTGTTCTATCCTTCTACATTTCTTGCATGTGTGGCGTTTGGATCCTTGGCATTGCTAGCTCATATCGAGAATTTCACTTGATTTTACCCGAGATCGAGACCGAACCAACCTAGGGGAAGACGAAGGCAATTAGGATTTTTGTTTTGTTTTATTATTTTCTATTCTTTTATTTTTCTTTTGCATTTGCTCATTTAGTAACCTAATTTGAGCCATTTTCCCTTCTTTGGCATAACCACATTACAAAACAATGGACCTTTGCTTTATTTTCACCTTTATTAGTTTTTGTGAAGCATTCTTGGGACTTGATTTGTATTTTTGGTTAATGAAAGTGAGAAAAAGAATGAAAAAGAAGTGAAAAAATCAAATTTTGGTGCTTGTGATTATCTTTGTTATGTTGAATGGTTTGAGCAAATGAGAAGAAAATGAAGGAAATGAAAGAAAAAGCCGCTCAAACTTAAAAGAGGCGAGAGCAAATAATAAAAAGAAATGAAAAAAAAAGAAATATTGAAAAAATACAAAATTATTTGTTGTTTGTTTGAAAAAGAATAAGCTTGGGGGAGGAGTTGCTAGAGTTTTTTATTTGAAAGTTGGTAGTTTATTAAGTTTGAATTGAGGAATGATCAGCCTTGCTTCACTTCTAAGTTTACCACCAATTTCCAAATTTATTTCCACGCCCTTTACCCTAGCCTCAACGTTTCAACCCTTTTAAGACCTTTTGACCTTAGTGAGGTTTAGTTACTACCGGTGGAGGGTAATCAAGCCAAGCCTATTGAGCGAGCTATCAATGCCATAATTTTCGGTAGCCTAATTGTTTTTCAATGTTTATTTATCCTGTTCCTTCGAGGAATCTCTAGTTATCACCTTCAAAGTGGATGCAAAACTAGTGAGGAAATGGAAGTTTGGTTGGAGATAAGAAGGAGTGTAAGTCCCTCGAAGTTCTCTACCCTTTGCATGCTTTATGTGTATACCAACCTTAGATATTCTTTTGCTTGGCTACCTGTAATGTCTAGAAAGGATTGTATTCTTGTGCATTTAGCCCATTGTTTGTGTTTGGTTTGAAATATCAAAACTCAAGTTTTCTTAATTTCACCTTTGCCTTGAATGTTATGTTTTGTCAAGAGTTGTGGGTTAAACCTCTTAGGAAACCCTCACGAGAGCTTACTCGTCCTCTTTGGCGACATGGGGCTTTCAAGGGCTTGATGCATACGCTAAATGCATCCGTGATTCCTACGACAGTGAGTTAGTGTACATTCTTTCTCTTTGTTTCTATTTTGTTTCTATTTCTTTCAATAAATCCATCTTGTTCTCTTTTTCTTTAGCTTTGCTCGAGGACGAGCAAAGGTTTAGCTTGGGGGAATTTGATGAGTGACATTTATGTCACTCTTAGGGAGTAGTTTTAGAGTTATTTTCGTGTTTATTTTCCCTTATTTTCCCTTTTATTCTCTTGTTTTCTTTTTAATAAAGTTTCTAGTTTATTTCTTAGTTTTAGTAAGTTTTAATTTAATTTCTTTATTTAATTGGTTTCTAGTTTATTTTCGTATTTTATTTACTTTCAATTTATTTTATTTCGTTCCTTTTCTTTGTTACTTTCATAGTTTTTATTAGTTTTAATTTTATTTTATTTTATTTACTTGTACAGTTTTATATTTTTATTAGTTTTAGTTTTATTTCTCTTATTTCTATTTTACTTTTATTTATTTTAATTAGTTTGGAGTGTTTTTCATATTTTATTTGTTTGTGTTTTATTTAACAATGTTAGTTTTAGTTTTAATTCTCTCATTTCCTATTTTAGTTTATTTAGTTTTATTATATTTTTCTTAATCCCTTTTCTCGGTTTTGCGTGTAGGTGTTCGGGTTTTAAGTCAAGTGAGTTCGGTTTCCGAATTCATGTCAAAAGTTAATCGCTCCCTCACGCACCAATCAACCACCATGCAGCCACCTCCTATCATCCTCCACCACTCCATTTCCCATGCTCCCTCACGCACCAATCAACCACCTGACCACCAATGCTTCCCCCTTTATTGACTGGCATTTATGCCACTCTTTTATCCTTTTTCTCTAAGGATTTTCTCCTCATTTGCGCTTGTTTGGCCCATTTTCTAAGCATTTTTACTTAGTTTTGCTTCCTCTTTCCTTTTCTCCCTTATTTTGTAGGTATTATGTGCCGAAAGAAAGAGGATATCAAGAAGCCAAGCTATCTGTTGTGCGCGGGGTACTGTGCGGCTTCTGTGCGGGCGTACATGTGAGGCTGTGGGGGCGTGCAGCCCTGTCAGAACCCGCACAGCCAGACTGAAGAATTAGAGGCAAACCAGAGAGTTTGCGCGACCCTATGCATGACTTGTGTGCGGGAGCACACACAGATGCGCGGGCGCGCAAGACTTATGCGGCGCGCTCATTTTCCCCGTACCCTCAAAGTTGCGGCCGCGCACTACACTGAGAGGGCGCACAAACATTGTGTGCGGGCGCGCAGCTCATCTGTGCGGGCGCGCACGGCTGGGTTTACGATTTATTTGCGCCTTGTTGTCCAAGTCTCTTTCTTTTGGGTGGAGCCACATATATATAGACGGGACTCTTTGCAATAGAAGGACACTTAGTACTAATTCTATAGAGCATTAGCCTAATCTAGAGAGAGAAAATAGATTGTTATTCAAGCTTCCTTTATTGTATTCAACTTTGCTTAAGCTTTAATCTTCCATCAATCAAGCAAGTATCCAAGTTTTCATCTTTCTTCAATCCTTTATTAAGTAATCTTCTATCCTTTCCTTTAATATTATTTATTTGTTTTATTGTTACTTATTTTTGTCTATCTTATTAGTTTATCTTGTTGTTATTGATTTCATATATTTCAATCATGTTTTGTTTTGAGTTTCTTGTGTTTATTTCTAGTTTTGATATTTTGTTTAATCTCCCTTCTCTAGGCTAAACTCTTAGCTAGGGGAAGGGGGTGGAAGATATGTATTGAATGATGGATGAATGATGATAGTTGGATTGATTACATGCCTTAAATTCCTGAAAGACATGATTTTTAATGGCTTGGGATTATTGTTGCACTTTATTTGATTGCATCCTAGTTTAAATGCATGAAAATGATTTGAACTAGATTAAGATCACCTCTATTTTAATGATTGCATGAGAATGAGTTGTTAAAATGGAGTTTCATGTATTGTGCTTCTTTATTCTCTTGATTTGCTTGTGTCTAATAGGATGTATGAGAATGATCCTAATTAGCATTGACTTCTTTTATTGATTTGCCTAGACGATTGCATGAGAATGAATTGTTTAGGTAGAATATTGTATTCTTTGGCATGTTCATCATGATAACTATCATTATTCCCCTCTTTCTAATGCATGTTTGAAACCCCTGAATCCCTAGCGTCATTTTCTATTGATTTTAATCATCATTTTCTTGCTTACTTGTAGTTTTAGTGTTCTACTCAACAAAACCAACAAAACAATCCCCTTTTCACTCTTGCATTAGTGATATTTGATGTTGAATTAGCGTGCTTCCCTAGTGTATCGACCCTTTACTTGCCACTAACTAGTTTAGTGTAGGTTTAGGATTTATAAATTGTTAATTTGATTAGGGGAATAGTTTAACGACCTATCCTATCCCGATCAAATTTTGGCGCCGTTGCTGGGGAAGTGGCTTGTTTATCGAATTTTATTGCTTTTGTTAGAGTCATTTTGCTTTCTTTTGTTTTATCATCCTTGTCATTGCTAATTGTTTGCATAGCTTTGGTGAATGCTTAGGAGGTATCAAGGAACACCCTCACATTAAATTGACCACGAATTCCACCAAACCTTGAGACAAGTCCATAGGCTTTATCAAGATGAGGGAAGAGGTTTTGGTGATATAGTTGATAGTGAGAGTGATACTTACTCTTCAAGCTCACCACGCGAATCAATGGAGGGACAAGAAAATGATGTCTTGTTTCGTGAGTTCGGAAATCCGGAGGATTATAATCTCACGGGAGGGATTTTGCTACCCGTCACGGAAACCAAGTTCTCAATCCATCCACAATATACTCGAATGGTCCAATCGGAGCAATTCTCCGGAAGTGCAAGTGAGGACCCTATTGAACATTTGGACCGATTCCTTGAATTGTGCGTAATGATGCAAACTAGTGAAGTGAGTCAAGACTACATTCGTATGCACCTTTTCCGGCAATCTCTCACCGGACGAGCAAAGAAATGGCTAAAGCAAGTAAAGCCTAACTCTCTCACGACATGGAGGGAGGTTGTAAAGGCGTTCTTGAAGCGCTTTATCTCCGAAGAGAAGACCGCCGAAATGACAAGGAAAATTGCATCATTTGAGCAAGAGGCCGATGAAAGTCTTGGTGAAGCATGGGAGATATTCAAAGATTTGGTGCAAGCATGTCCCCACCATGAGTACAATCAAGGGTTGCTCATGCGGTTTTTCTACGACGGATTAGAGCCCATGTCAAGAGCCAATTTGGATGCGAGGGTGGGTGGCCAATTAATCAAGATCCCTCAAAATCAAGTTGAAGCCACAATAGAAGAGGTAGCAAAGAATTACTCTTGGGGGGCCGAAGAAGAACCGCTCCAAAGAGAGGTGGTATTTACGAATTGGAGAAAGTTGATCAATTACAACATCAAATTGATCAACTAACAAAAGGGCTTTCAAAATTGAACACGAGTGTGAATGCAAGCTCAAGTGGTGGAGCAAGCTCTTCTCAAGTTAACTCTTTCTCTTGTCAAAATTGTGGAGGAACGAACCATGATATATTCTATTGTGGAGGTTTAAGCCCCGAACATGTAGTGGCATACAACACTAGGAAAGAGGGATTTAGAGGAAGCGGCGGTGGAGTAGCTTGGAGAAAATCACCACCCGGGTTTGTACCTCAACATCAACAATAGAACCAACAAGCTCAACCTTCCTATAACTCCAATCCTCAATATCAAAATCCACCTCCATCTCAACCCCAAAACCCAAGAGGAAGCTATCCAAGGAACAACCAATACTACAATCAAACCCAAGCACCTCTAAGAAGCCATCAAGAACAAGCACCTCAAGCAGAGCTAACTCAAACTCAACTCCTCCAAGCCATGCATGCGCAAATGCAATCTTTTGGGCAACAAATGCAAGAGATAAGAGCCCACAACAAGATGGTTGATTCACAACTAGCTTAATTGGCCGAGAGAAATCCTTTCAATTCACCATCCACTCTAACTGGACAACCACAACCTAATCCATCTCACAATCCAAAACCCGATACATGCAAGGCGATCACATTGAGGTCGGGAACTTCCTTTGAAGGACCAAATGAAGGGGATAGTGAGGGAAAGAAGGGAGGAAAGGTGAGTGTGAATGAAAACAAGGGAGGTGAGAAAGAAAAAGGTGATGAGATAGAAGGTGGTTCCGAGAAGAAGAAGATAGACAATGAGAAGACAATTTCAATTCCTAGTAAGGCTAGGAATCTTGATGGACCGGTTCCTTTTCCCGGTCGGTTTGCGGAGAGGAAGTTGAATGACAAATTTACAAAATTTCTTAGTGTCATGAAGAATTTGCATATCAACCTCCCTTTTCTTGATGTTGTGACACAAATGCCATCTTATTCCAAGTTCCTCAAAGATATTCTCACCAACAAGAGGAAGCTCAATGATGAGCTTATCACCCTTCCACATCAAGTGAGTGCTCTTGTCCAACATAAGATGCCTAAGAAGGAGAAAGACCCGGGAAGTTTCACTTTGCCGGTGAAAATTGGGAACATGGAAGCTAGGGGCGCCTGAGCCGATCTTGGAGCAAGTGTTAGTTTAATCCCTCTATCCATTGCTCAAAAACTCAATATTGAGATGATCCCTACAAGGAAGACAATTCAATTGGCCGATCGATCGGTGAAATTACCTTGTGGAGAGCTTGAGGATGTTCCAATTCAAGTGGGACACATCTACGTGCCTTGTGACTTTGTAGTGATGGATACAGAGGAAGATGTTAACACTCCTTTGATTTTGGGATGTGAAGCTCTTAAAACTTTGGGGGCGGTCATCAATTGCAAGAACAACACCATCACTTGTGAAGTGGCCGATGAAAAAATTGTCTTTGAATTTTCGAAGTTGCTCAAGACCCCCATGGTTGAAAAATGCTATAGAGTTGATGTTGTAAATGAGGAGCTAGATCGCTTGGGAAGGGTCGTGATGAGGCCTCAAGATCCAATGATTGAATCCCTTACATGCAAAGAAGAGTTCCACTCTCAAGAGGCTAAAGAATTTGTCATGGCAATGGAGGAATCCTCAAAGGAGGAAGTTGAACAACAAGTTGAGGTCGAGCTTGAGTCCAAGGAGGAGAAATTGGAGGAGAGTTCTAAGCCTCCTCCCAAGGTAGAACTCAAACCCCTTCCCCCTTCTTTGAAATATGCTTTTCTTGATAAGGGGGGAAAATACCCTATTATTTTCAATGCTACCCTAGATGGTGTTAATTTGGAAAAACTTCTTGATGTTTTAAAGAAATATAGGGATGCGATAGGGTATAACATTGATGATATTAAAGGTATTAGCCCTTCTTTATGCATGCATCATATTCATCTTGAGGATGATCATTTAACCTCCATTGAACCTCAAAGAAAGTTGAACCCCCACCTTCAAGAGGTTCTGAAGAAAGAAATCTTGAAACTACGTGAAGCGGGAATCATCTATGCTATCTCCGATAGAAAATGGGTTAGCCCGGTTCATGTGGTTCCAAAGAAGGGTGGAATGACCATAATCAAGGATGAAAAGGGAGAGGAAATCTCCACCCGGACGGTGACCGGGTGGAGAATGTGCATTGATTATAGGATATTGAACAAAAACACCAAGAAAGATCATTTTCCTCTCCCTTTCATGGACCAAATGCTTGAAAGGCTTTCTAACCATTCTTTCTTTTGTTTCTTGGATGGGTATTCCGGATTTTTCCAAATCCCTATCCATCCAAGTGATCAAGAGAAAACTACTTTCACATGTCCATGTGGGACATTTGCATACCGAAGAATGGCATTCGGATTATGCAATGCACCCTCTACTTTTCAAAGATGCATGACTTCCATTTTCTCTGAGATGCTTGAAAAAGAAATTTAGGTTTTCATGGATGATTTTAGTGTTGGTGGCTCGTCTTTTGACACTTGTCTTTTTAACCTTGAAAAAGTTTTGAAAAGGTGTCAAGAGACAAGTTTGGTTTTAAATTGGGAAAAGTGCCATTTTATGGTTGAGGAGGGCATTGTCCTCGGCCATAAGGTTTCAAAAAATGGCATTGAAGTAGATCCGGCCAAGGTTTTGGTGATTGAAAAGTTTCCCCCTCCTACTTCCATCATGGGGGTACGGGCTTTTCTTGGGCATGCCGGTTTTTACCGGAGGTTTATCAAAGATTTTTCTTCAATCGCCAAACCCTTGACCGAACTACTCAAAAAGGAGTTTTTTTTTTACTTTAATGAGGCTTGCATTGAGGCGTTTCGTAAACTCAAGGAAGCTCTCATTTCTTCTCCCGTTGTACAAGCTCCGGATTATAGCTTGCCTTTTGAGCTAATGTGCGATGCTAGTGACTTTGCAGTAGTTGACGTTCTTGGTCAAAAGAAACAAGGAAAATCATGTGTCATCTACTACGCAAGTCAGACTCTAGATGAGGCTCAAAGGAATTACACAACAACGGAGAAAGAGATGTTAGCGGTAGTGTTTTCATTCGATAAGTTTCGGTCCAATCTCATATGCTCAAAAGTTATCGTGTACACGGATCACATCACGGTGCGGTATCTTATGACCAAGAAAGAAGCAAAGCCTCGCCTGATCCATTGGGTTCTCTCTCTCCAAGACTTTTACATGGAAATGAGGGACAAGAAGGGAGCGGAGAACTATGTAGCGGATCATTTGTCTAGGCTACCATTTGAGAACAAGGAGGATGTACCGATTAATGATGAGATGGGATTCGAGGCTCTCATGGCCTTGATGTCAACTTGTACCCCTTGGTACGCGGATATAGCCAACTATATTTCTGTGCGGGCGCGCGTTCACTGTCAGAACCCGCAAAAATTTTGTCAAAAATTGAAGCTCGAGGCAGAGAGTTTTCGCGATGTAGTGCGCGACCTCTGTGCGGGCGTGCAGCTCAACTGTGCGGGCGCGCAGCTCTCCTGTGTGGGCGCGCAGAGCAGGAAAATCGGGTTTTTAACCCTCTTCTCCCCGATTTCTTTCTCATATTTTCGAAACCCCATTTTCATGCTCTCTTCTCTCTCCTCAAAAACCCAAACCCTAACCTTCGAATTTCACCCATTTTTCACAAATTCCATTGATTTTCTTTCAAATCCATCAAAAACTTTCACTCTACTCACAAATTCACCCACTTTCTCCCTCCAAAATACCCAAAAATCCCCCATTTTCATGGTTTGCAAGCTTCATTGAAGGTGGTGTTCTTGGAGGCTCTTGGTGGTGTTCAAGCTTCTACAAGGTAATATAACTCTAAATTTTGCTATTTTATTACTTAATTTCAATTATTTATGCAAAATTTTTAGTTATTAAACATGAATTAGCTTGAGTGAATTGCATGTGATTTTGGTTTTCTTTGTGAGGGATTTGTTGGTTATTAGTGTGAAATTTGGTGATTTTGGGGACATTGTTGTTCATACTATTGTTTTTGAAGCCATTTTCATGAAACTAAGTTGAGAAATTTGATGTTTGAATTGTTGATATTGCAACTAATTTCATGAGAATTGCTTGCTATCATAATGTGTTTTGATTGACTACTTTGTTGTTGATTCTTGTTGTCTTGGGCGTTATATTTGTATGGTTAGATGTTAGCACTAACTCTTTTGCAGATTATTGAGACTTGAGTTTTTGTTGTTGTTTTCCAATTGTTGGTTAAGTTCGAAGGTAGTTCTACTTTTGGTTGGGTTTTTTTGTGTTGGTTGAACATAATGAGCAAAAGAAGGAGCAGAAAGGAGCCCAGGTTAACGGTTGAAGAACCAAGTACCCAACAAACTCAAGCTCAAGGACCTAATGTTCCCCCTAGATTGAGATTTTCGAACAAGGTCCATGCTACGTTCTTCAACGACCTTCGTGGCCAAAAGTTAAATCCCTCCCGACACTATGATCAACGCTCCATGAGAGCTTTAGGGATTGACGACGATATAAGGTCGCTCCTTGATAACTTGGGGATGAGCGAGTTCATCAAACATCAATACCGAGCTTATAAGGAGCCAACTTTCGAATTCTTGGCCTCTTTTGAAAAAGAGCCTCTTGGGAACGACTTCCAGATTTCCTTTCAATTATTTAACAACCGGTACTCTATGACTCTGAGTGATCTTAATGTTTTGTTGGATCTGAACCCCGAGGCGGACCTCCTTGCCCCTTCGTTGAGCTTGTTCCCTGAGTACGATGCATTTAGATGGTGGCAAACGATTACCGACTATAAAGAATTCAACACTCGGTATTCTGTGGCTAACCATATAATCCACCCTGTGCTCCATATTCTACACCGCATTCTGGGGTTTGCGGTGTTTAGCAAGCAAGATTTGAGCAAGCTCTCTCATGAGGAGCTATTTACTTTGTGGGTAGCTGTAGGCGTCGTTCGAAGTGCGCCTACGTTAAAAGCATGTTGTGAATATGCTTGGCACTCATAGGAAGTGGGAATTGACACAATACGATTAGGGACAAGGAAAGTAGGGAGCCGCCAACAAGTTTTTTTAGGAACTTGTAAACTGTTCACGGATCATAAAAGGCAACCACGATAAGGGACAATGAAGGCAACAACGATTGACCCGTGAAGGTTACACCCCATTCATAATCCATGAGATTACTAACTCCATATGGTTCGGAACCACGAAAGGAGGATCGGGGATGATGGTACGAAGTGAGTCGTGGAGTCACATTCGCCCGTATTGGCCTCTACTCGATTCTTATATTGAAAAGCATTCCTGTGATCTCAAAGGCATACAAACAATAATTCAATTTGCTCCAAACTATTATTTAACTAAATTGGTTCAAAATTAATGCACACATAATTCAAAATATTTGGTGATCACTTCAATTAATAATAAGATTAAAAAGGATCCTAAACCGGTTGTCCAAATTATCTTATTAGGCGTGATTTTCAATTACATATTCCCTTTAACATGCAATATGGTGATCAAAATAAATAATAGAATCAATATTAATATAAAAACCAATTTAATAATAATTCCAACAACATAAAAATCGTTAGAAAAATAATAATAATAAAAAGAGCATGATCCTTACTTTGAATCTGTTTGTTTGCAACTACAAAATAATAAACGAGTTAGTAACTTCAAGGAAATAATAAAACAACAATCAAATTAAATCAAATAAAATATGGTTGATTTTGGGGCCAAACCCTCAAACGATTCTACCTTTCACGCCTTGGCTTAAGAACAGAACCTCGAGTAAAATATGGACTCCTTTGAGTGCTTGAAGAAGGAATTTTGAAGTGAAAAGGGTAGGCTAGTGTTTAGGTTAATAGCATAGAAGAGAGAAAATAAGAATCATAGAATTCTGGTTGCCCCGTACATTAGAAATGAGGGGGTATTTATAGGGAAATGTGCTGAGGGAGCACACGGAACCCTAAAATGATAAAAACCCTAAAAAAGTATCCCGTGACACGGTCAGACTGTACCGTGACACGGTCAGACTGTACCGTCAGACGGTACAAGTTCCCGTGACACGGTCAGTTTTGGAGTGACGCGGGAAATTTTCAGAAAACGGAACGGAAAACGCGTTAAGGGTTTACGCGGAAAGGACACTGAACTCTCCGTGTCACGGCAGACCTCCCGTGTTACGGGAAGTCCCACCGTCAGACGGGAAGATTTCCCGTGACACGGTCAGGATGTACCGTGACACGGTCAATTCCAGTCCATTTTTCCGTCTAAATTCATTTTTAACCCTAATTTCTTTCGTCTTTTTAAGTGCCGTTTGATAATTTCGGGATTTTTTCTGACTTTTATTATTCGGACTAAAATAATAAAATAATAAAATAAAATGTTTGGGCTAAAAATAAATAATAAAATAATAAAATAAAAAGGTTTGGGCTTAAAATTAATTAACAAGCTTGGGCTAAAATTAAAACTATGCTTTTACCAAATACCAAGACTAATCCATGGACCTTTCAAAAATAAGAATTTAATAAAATACGATTTTTTAAGCACTCTCGGGATTAAATACTAAACCCGACCAACAGTGGCGGTGAAAGGTTATTTATCATCGGGTTTGGTTTTGGGGAGACATTTTTAGGTGTCTACAGAAGCCCCCACTTTGACTGAGTTTGTAGAAACGTCAGTTTCGAAAACGATAGTCAAAGTAGTCGATAGGGACGGAGAATGATTTAAGACGTTCGGCGATCCTAAATCACTCTGTATACGCCGATACCTGCAGAAAAATGTTACTTCCATAGATAAAAGAGTAAAGGGATAAAATACATATCTGGCACCAGTGTGTCGGTGACAAACGAGTTTGGTATTTTCCTATGCTTGAAGGAATCTACCGAGTGACATTGGTTGAAACGCTTTCCATGCCTGAGGAAAGCCGACTGAAGTGTTTGGTACCTTTCTAAGCCTGAAGAAAGCTACCGGATAATACTTTCCATGCTTGAGGAAAGTCGACGAATGAATTTGGTGTCATTCTATGCTTGAAAAATTCCACCGATAATGCCTTCCATACTTGAGGAAAGCAGACAAAGGAATTTTTTGGTTTTCTATACTTGAAGAAAAATCCACTGATGATGCTTTCCATTCCTGAGGAAAGCCGACTTGGCGGTTTTCTATACTTGAAGAAAAATCCACCGATAACGCTTTCCAAGCTTGAGGAAAGCCGACTTGGCGGTTTTCTATACTTGAAGAAAAATCCACCGATAACGCTTTCCAAGCCTGAGGAAAGCCGACTATTGGTGAAAATTGATAAGTGTATGGTGGTTCGATTATCCCCGAACGTGGGCCGCAGATAATTCACAATTTTTAGCCGATTATCCGACCATATTAAATGCTTAAAATGCCGAAAAATAGGCTTTGACTTTTGCCAGGGGTAAAATGGTAATTTTAGCCCCCCTTTAAATATCAGTTGGGATTTTCCGCGTAACTGTAGCGAAAAATAATCGCCCAATAAACTCGGAAAGTCAGCCAAACTGGTCAAAAAGCTAAGAATATTCCCTGACCAGGCTCAGATTTGCCGCGCCACGTCACCAGATTCCCGTGACACGGTCAGGGACTCCCGTCTGACGGGACTAGTACCCCGTGTCACGGGACATCTATTTCTTTTTTTTTTCCTTTTTCGCTGTTTGAATCAGTCAACAACGGCTCTTTTGCTCTTTTTTGTCCTTTTCTGCCTTTAAATCCGTGTGCACTATTTCACCATTTCACATTTTTCTCCTTGCTTTCACACTTGCTTTCACCATTTTAGCTTCTCCCTTACCAAAAAGTTGTCGCGCCACGCCTGGTGTTAACTGCCGGCTGTTCATAGCTTGCCGTGACACGGTAACAGAGACCGTGACACGGTTAGTCTCTTTTTTTTTTTTTTTTTCTCCTTTTCTTTTTGCTTTGCTGCGGTTGTTTGGCTACTGTACGGTGCTGCTACTGCTTCGTTGCTGCTTCTGTTTCTGTTCCGGAGCTTCCGCCTAGTTCACCGGAGCTCCGTCAAGCTTGAAGGTTGCCGTGACACGGTTACTTTTGACCGTGACACGGTTAGTCTCGCCCGTGTCGCGGCAGTTGCTCTGGTGGCCGGAACCCAATTTCAAGTTTTGGAGTTCGAATTTCACCAATTTTGTTGTAATTTCTCGATCTTCTCCTCATTTTCGACCTTTTACAAACATTCATGTAAGCTCCCTTTGATTTTTCCTTTGAATTAGCTTCACATTAACAATTTCATGACAAACCCTAAAAAATCAATTTGGGGGTTTTTGATTTTGAAGCTTTATGTTGAAATTCTTGCCATGATTTTACTTGTATATGTGTACATGTGTGTTTGTGAGAAATTTGAGACAAAAATTGCATGATTTCATGGAGAATTGAACAAATCACCATTTTTGGGTGCTACTTTGTGAAATAATGTTCATGTTTCGAAATGGTGAATTTTGTGAAATGATGTGTTAATTCATACTACATTGTCATGGAGAATATAGTATCATGCGGCTAGGAGAACTGTAGTATTAGTTTGTCATGGAGAAACTAAATACCATAATTTTTGCCAATTTTTAGCCTTGAGGTAAAAATTTAGCATATAATTCAATAAACAACTAAATAACTCACGAAATGATGCTAAGTATTTAGATTATTATTTTGCAATTTAAAATGTTTAGGAAATGATGCTAAACATTTATAATTCAATAAACAACTAAATAACTTAGGAAATGATGCTAAGTATTTAGATTTTTATTATAAATATGCAACTTGAATTAAATGTTTAGGAAATGATGCTAAACATTTAGATTTTGACAATAACATGCCTAGACGACGAGACTGCGACCTTTCCACCCGCGGCCGGCGTCGGGCTTTTCGAGAGGACACTCCCACGGTCCCTGAGGGCATGGACGACGACGTCTCGGAGTCCGAGCCTCGGACATCTACGAGTAGGGGTAGGTGGGTTCCACCTTCATGGACCCCAGACCAGCTGGTTTTCTGCCGCGAAAACAACGTCTCTCACCGCGCACTCTCCGGCATAGTTGATGGCACACTCCGCCAGCATGGTTCCGGGGCCGGTGATTTGATCCCTCGACTTTACCAGGTCATTACGGGGGATCCTGCTACGAGCGCCCTATGGGAGTCGTTGGCTTGGTTGATTTCTACGCGGCGGTTGTAGGGTTTCGCAGCCCCCGGGGTTGCGACGCGACGGTCGTTCGCGCATTGTTGGAGTATTTCTGGGATACTACCAACACGTTTCACTTTGCTTGGGGGGAGATGACAGTGACCCCCCTGGACTTCAGCATGATCAGCGGGCTGCGCTTTATTGACCGGGCAGTAGGCCAGATGTCTGATCTATCTTGGACATCGGCCGAGGTAGCTGAGTTGTTGGGTCCGGTCGTTCAGCACATCAGGACCCGACCGGTGTCTCGAGGTGGTTCTAGGAGTGGACGATCGGAGTCGGCTTCAGTTCTTGCTCGCGGCTTCGATATGGAGGATACGACGGCCGAGCAGCGGTTGCGGATCTTCATCTTGATCCTGATCTCTATGACCCTCTCTCCCGATAGGAGTTCACGCGTGCTCCTCTGCTACCTCCCCTCTTTGGCCAAGATTCCTGAGATAGGATCCTACAGCTGGGCCAGTCTTGGGTACGCGGATCTTCTTCTATCTCTGCGTCATGGCTGTCGTCAGCTGAATGACGAGTCCCCGGTCACCGTTTACGGCCTGTGGAGAGTCGTAGAGGTGATGATCTTTTCCCTTTTTGTTTCATTTTAACTTGTTCGACTCGTGTACTAAGTATAACTTTGTTGCAGATATGGTTCTACGAGTACTTCCCAGGCTTGGCTCCTCGCCGGCGTCGGGGAGCGGTCCACGACTTTCCTGTCAGGGCCAGCTGGCGCAACCGAGGAGAGTCGCGGGTGGAGTCTTTTCCGGCGCTTCGTGGGCTACTACGCCGTGGCACCTGTTCTGCTGGCGTAAGGATTAGTTTTGTCGTGTCCTTTCCTTCTGATGTTGTTTCCGTTGTTCACGCCTAACTTTTTCTGATTTCCAGGTCCCCATCGATGTCCAGTACCGTCCTTGGACCGGGATGACTGACCTACCCGAGGCCCTATGTCTTTCAGTGTACCGTACCATCTTGGTTGGTACCGGGCGCTTCGTCTGGTATTTAGGGGAGCGAGTCGTCCGTCAGCATAGCGGCGATCGCTTTGTGGTGCCTTCTTCCCCGCCAGAGTCGATGCTGGACTCCCGCTTGATCAGAGGGTTGATCAACAGGGGAGAGCGCTACACTATTCCGTGGCAGGAGCTCGTTCACATGGAGAGTGACTACGCGCGGGATTTGCTTCCCACTCTGGCTCCTCCACCCCGTCTTCCCGAGGTATGATTTCTTTCGAGAATCTTCTTTGCTAATCTCTGTTTTAAATAGTCGAATAACTTGATTATTCGATCATATTTTCAGACGACCATTCACCCTGTGGGGAGGATTCAGATTCCTCCTCAGTCTGTCCGCTACCCTGGGCCGATCGGTATCACGGAGGACCATATTGCCGACGCGCCGAAGGGTTACAGACAGGCGCAAGAGTCAGTGCCCGAGGTTTTTGAGCCGGTGAGTTTTCTTCGACGCATTATCCCCTCTTTTAATGCTGCTTATTACTGATTTTTCTTTGTTTTATCTTCAGCTTAACCGCCCGGAGGTGATGGGAATCATGAAGCTGGTGGACGCGCTGAAGTATTGCATCATCAAGCTTCGGCGTGGTGCGAGTTGTCGGAGCTCTAACGACGTCCTTGAGGTATCACTTATTATTTTTTCATTTCTACCATTTGTTTAATTTTGCATCTAGCGACGGAGGTCCCGCTCGCGCTCGAGGCCCAGAGGCTCGGACGAGGAGGAGCTTGGTCGTGGTAGACGATCTCCCGAGGCTCACCGGCGTTCTCAGCGAGAGCCGCAGACTACTCTGCCGTTCCAGGAGGCTCAGTGGCAGCAGGGTCAGTCTTCTCAGCGTCCGTCATTTTCACAGCCTCCAGTTCCCGAGTTTGGGTCTCTTTTGGATCCCTGTTCATTCTCGGCCCCATTATCCGGGATTCCTCCACCGCTGTCGGGCTTGTTCTCGGTTCCGATGTATGGGACGATGCCTTCGCCGACGATTCCAGTATCTTTGGGCCAGTCTACTCCGTTCTCCGGCTGGACGGGTCCTGCTTTGAGCTTGGCTACTACTGGGCCTACGGGGACTAGTAGGGACGCTACTCCCCGTACTCGGATGGTCGAGGGATTATTCGGTGCGCCGTTCCCATACACACAGGGCGGACCACATGCACAGGGTCGAGATGAGACTGATTCTGATTCTAGAGATTTCTGACCGAGGGTTTTTGTACATGTTATGACTCTTTGTACATACTATGATGACACTTGACATATTTATATATTACGACTCTTTGTACATTATTTACAGTTTATAAATCTATTATTACGTGTGTTAGTGTGTGTTTGAGACTCTTTGTGTGTGATTGTGTACTTATTAATGACGCGACGAAGAATATAAGTGTAGTAATGGAGGGTACCGACCTTCCCCAAAAGAAAAGAAATAAATACTTAAAATAAAATTTCCCAAAAGAAATGAAAAGAAATAAAATAAAATGATGAGTAAATAAATATAAAAAATATTTTCGTCAAAAACAAAACAAATATAAAGAAATAAAATAAAAATAAAAAGGTGAGAATTTTATTAGAAATAAAACTCTCGGAAATAAAATTTTAAAATAAAGATAAAAAAGGTGAGAATTTTATTAGAAATAAAACTCTCAGAAAAGACTAAAAAATAAACGTTAAAGATAAAAAAAAATCCGGATAGATACGGAAAAGATGAAAAAATCAGGCGCGTAAAGTGTCGTGACACGGCACTGTTCACCGTGTCATGGCAAAACCTGCCGTGTCACGGTAAAGGTTCCCGTGACACGGTGGAATTTCCCGTGTCACGAGAAGCGTATTATTTAGCGGTTTGTTTCACGCGTGCGAAAAGATAAATTCTGGGCAGTTTCGAGCGCTTTTGCTATAAAATAAGACCATATTATTCATGATGTGCATAATTACGAAACACAAAATAATTTATAATTTCATATTTCAATAATCATGTCTCAGAATTTTGATAATACATTGCGCGACTGGTCTTATTTTTTGACCAATGCTGAAAAAAAAGAGTTAGAATTATTTCATGTCAGGGGTTTGCTAGCCCTGCGACATGTAGCTATTGAACATGATTTTCTTAGAGCAGCATTAGATTATTGGAGTCCAGAAACGCACTGTTTCAAATTTGATTATGATGAGATCTGTCCTCTGCCAGAGGAATTTGGTGCAATCTTTAGATTTCCTGCTAGGAATCTTATAGCCATGCCTACCTTACGTGAATATTATTACCAAGACTTTGAACGCCATCTGAATCTAACAGATCCAGATTTAAATAGAATTGTTTGTGGTAATGAAGGAGACTTAGAAAAACTTGCTAATTTATATTTTAATCGCCCTATCTCTGAGTCTTATCATGTGTATCGTAGAAGGGCATATATTTTTTGCATGTTTAGCAAGCTACTATTTGCAAACGGTAGGGTAGGACATGCTTGTCTAGCGTCTGTGCTTGAGCATGTTGAATCCGGAAGATCTCCTATGCCGACGTGCCTTGGAGAAACATTTCGTGGTCTTGTCGAGGCAAAAACTGACCGGAAAGCCATCAGGAAGGGCTCTCTGGTACTATTGCAGGTAAAAATACGCTCCGAATAGCCCCCGTGACACAAAACAGTCACCGTGTCACGGTTAGAGTCTGCCGTGACACGGTCAAAACTGTCGTGTCACGGGAATCTGCAGTTTTTTTTTTTTTTTTTTATTAAAATTCTTTTTTTTCTTTTTTTTTTTTTTTTTTTTTTTTTTTTTGTAGATTTGGTTGATGGAGCGTTTGGAATTATTTGAAGCCCCCGACGATATTGAAAAATATGGCCCTAACGACTTAGTCCGTAGGAAGAAGAACTATTCTGCGAACATGTCGTATGAAGATTGGAAATATTTCTTTGCAAAGAGAGAATTTTCCATTCGTTCCTATAAAGTAGGCAAACATAATGCAATGACCATTTCATGTGGAAAACTGACTACTAGTGCTGTGCAAACTCGTGTTCCTTCTATAAATGAATTCTAGACTGACTAGTAAGGAACTTACTGGTCATCAACACTAAGTTTCCTTACCGACTGAAGTTCCAATGTAGTTCCTTAGGCTTGTTCCAGACAATTTCTCTTGTCCAACATACTTACATGATTCCTTGAAAAATATACTCCTATTTTTCTGTCTTCATGTTTCTCTGATGAAGCTTCTACTCCGATGCTTCTGTTCCTGCAAAGGAACTTCTCTTCTCTGATGAAACTTCTACTCTGAAGCTTCTACTCCCGCGAAGGAACTTCTCTTTACTTGTTCCCCCTGAGGAACTGCTGCTCATTCCTTGCAAAAAACATCTTCTCATTCTTCTTAGGAACTGCATGTAAAGTCTAACAATACGTTTGTACTTTTAGACTTCTTCTCTTTATGTTCCCCTTGAGGAACTCAAGCATGATCCATACATTGTATGTAGGGAACCATCTTCAATGATGATCTAACCTGTACTCAATCATCTTCATGCTTCATGACTTGTTCATGCACATCTCAATACACATATTAGTTAGATAATCATCATTTGGTCACAATCATCAAAACCTTACAACAGTTCAATTGCAACTAACTAGAGTTAATTGAGGTCTTAATCCGTGCCCATGGACCAAGTAGAGGAATCGCATTTGAGATTCTTTGTTTCCCTTGTTCTTGCTCGATCATACGTGGAATCACACTACAAAGGTATTAATTCTTGTTCTTTTACGTGTTATGCATGATCTTGGGATTAGGTGCTTTATGAATGTGATTCATGTTTTCAACAATTAGTACCTATAAACTTCTACACATAGGACATGAATTAACTCTTCAGCCCATAAACCACTTGCTATTTCAATTTTCTTTTTAATGTTGTCTGAGATGAGTTTGTTGAAGGCTTTAACATAGCCGTTTGCTTAGGGTCGACCAACTGATGCAAAACAGTGAGAGATCCCTTGATCTCCCGACCAAGTCTTGAGCTGAGGCGTCTCAAACAGAGGCTCATTATAAAACACCATAGACATAGGTACCCCATACCGGGTGATGATGTTCTTCCAAATGAAAGAGATGTCATCCTTTGTCTTGTTGCCCTTTACCACCTCGACTTCCACCCACTTGGTAAAATAATCCATAGCCACAAGAATATAGCACTTTCCGTTTAGTGTAGGCGTATATGGACCTAGAATGTCCATGCCCCATTTAGCAAACGAGATTGGGTTGTGGAATACTGTTAGGTCAGTTGGCGGCTAATGGATGACCTTGTTAAATCTTTGGCACTTGTAACATTTTCTTACCATCTCCATAGCGTCTGCCTCAAGAGTGGGCCAGAAGTAACCTTGTCCTCTGGTCCTGACGGCCAGGGATTTGTTGCGTATGTGGAAGGCGTAATATCCCGAGTGCAGATCTTCAAGAACTTTTTCCCCTTTTCTAGGGTAGCACACTTCAACAACGGCTTTAGAAAAACGCCTTGAAGAGCTCTCAATCTTCCATCTTGAACCTTGGAGCACATTTCTTTAATACGGCCGCCTTCTGGGGTAAATCAGGGAGCGTGTCGTCTGAAAAATATGCCCGGATGACATCCATCCAGGTAGAGCTTCGGTCAACCACTCCAATGGGTTCATCATCAGATATACTGCTTATTACGATGAATATTATGTTGCTTCGGCCATGTCTAGAGAGCCTTGTATGCGCGTGTTTTCCGTCATTTTTTTAGGGGGGAAGTCGGATATTAATCCTCCAATTAAACCACTTGTTTGAACCCTGTACTTGATTCCCAAAAATATACACCCTATTTTTGCTTTTTTTTTTATTTATAAACCCGTAAAGTTAAAGTCAATTTGAGTCAAGTCATTAAAATAAAAATGGTTTAATATATAGCGCGTGGTCAAGAAAGGAAGGGAGTTTGATCCGAGACAACCTTTTCGTTCAAGTTCAACTTTTTGACAAACCAATCGCTCGAAAAAGGAAAGCCAAGAAGATAATGGCAAGTTAAGAAGAAGATAATGAGATCAAGAAGCAAATGGCTGGTGTTACTGAACTGTTTAGGACCTTAACCCTCCAAATTAATGACCCTGTGAAGCAACAACAAATGGAACTCATGCAAGAAAGCTTGAGCAAGATATCCAGTGATTACAAGTTCCAGGGCATTAGTTCACAAGGGGTCTTGGTGGACAATGAGCTTCTTCTGCAGAAGTTCAATGCCAACGACATCCAAAATTTAAGGCAACTGATAACCCTTATTTTCATTTAAGATCCTTTGAAACAATAATGAATATTAAGGGTATTGATAGAAAAGTATTTCGTTCTCTATTTTCCGTATCTCTTAAAACCGTTTGCCAACAATGGTTCTTCTCCCTTGACAAAGAGAAAACCTCTACTTGGGAATCAATAGTAAACGCTTTTATTGATAGGTATAAGTGTAATATTCAAGTTGAAACTGATCATAGGGAACTTGAGATACTTAAACATAAAGAGAATGAAGGTTTCACTTCTTTCTTCAATAAATGGAGAGAAACCTCTGCTAGGATGATTAAAGTACCAAGCAAAAAGAATTTGTGAGGTTGTTCATTCAGAACCTCCAGGAAAAGTACTCCAAGCATTCAAAATACCAAAATTTATTTCATGGTCGTCTATGATATTGGGATTAACATTGAAGACGACCTTTCTAAACAGAAAGTTGCTAACTTGAACACCAACAGTGGGTAGAAAGGCAAGAAGAACGACAATCCTTCTTCTTCTAAAACTACCCACTCAAATAATGTTAGCACTTTTAATTTGAGTGAAGTCCTTGTTATGAACAACCAAGGACAAAAGAAACCATTTAGGAGGAATTTTACTCCTATTGATATGAGTTATGACACAACATTCAATCGACTGAATGCAAAAGGTCTTATACCTCCTATCGGACCATTGGGGGACCCACAAGTTGAAAAAAAGGACAGCTAAATGGAACCCCAATGCACACTGCAAATATCACCAAGGTAGGGGCCATCTCACTGAGAACTGTTGGAAGCTTAAGGAAGCTATCCAAGATTTGATTGATTACAACAAACTGCCATTGCCCCCTGCAAGTTAGAAGCTAAGCATCAACAATGCACCTCTATCCGATTCCTTTGCCGTCTCTGATGAGGAAACTTATGTTGATCCCTCGTCTATCATCAAACCTATTGAAGAAATTATTGCTATCGAAGAAGAGGAGGAAATCTTTTTCGATTCCATGGATGAAATTCCAGAACCAATAACCAAGGAAAATGTGCAAATGCTTATATGGTCCATGTGGGAGGGAATAGACTTACTACGTGAGGCCATTGAATTAGCAAAGAAACAAGGAGAGGAACTTTAGAAAAAATGTGATAAAGTTCCACCCATGAAGAAGAAAGCATTCCCTCTCCAAGTAATTGACACACCCAAGAAGAGTAATAAACTTTATACTCCAATTGGGACTACTTATGCTAAAATGTTCAAAATGCTCTCCAAGAATGGTAAGGTTAAACCTCTTGAACCGAGACCATTTGAATCTCTAAAGAGAACAGACATGTTCTACTGTCCATACCATCAATCAGGAGGACATATCATTGAAAACTGTTTTAAATTTAAAGATTTAATTCAGAAGATGATAGAGGATAAAATGCTAGTTCAAATCCCACAAGAACAAGACATAAGCATTAACGGGATTTGGGACAGCGATGAAGAAGATGTCAACCTAAAAGACATGGAAGAACCTCCACATTCAGTGTCGTATTCAATAGGGGATATTTGGGATGAAGAGGATTCACCAATAGACATCCTCACAAGATTTGGGAGAACGCAACCTCCCATCTCTACACAACACATGCCTACCGTGCAACAAGTTCCCACACCTATTATAGAAGACAATGACATTGTCAAGCAATTCAAAAAGACCAAGGTCGAGATGAATGTATGGAAAATTGACCCTAGGTGGAAGCTTGGTCGTTGGACTTACTTTCCCATGTAAAAAAAAAATTAGTAAACTCTCGACATACCTTTATACAAGTATAACGGCAAGTCAAGGATCGAACCAAAGGGAATGGTATCTAACTACTGTCTAAGTAAAGCTATCTCGAAGTCAAGGGGGTAGGTGTGTGTGTAATCTAAGCAACTATGAAAAACAAATAAGCAATAGAAATCAATATAATGAAACACTAGGGTTAGGATCCGCATGTACTCGAAATGGACATAGCTAATTGGGATTGGATATGACTAAGTCAAGTATTGCGAGAGACAATCAACTAAGCAATCAAGAGAGTAAGGTAGGCTAATCTCCTATAGGTCAAGCTAGCGCCAACTACGAGAGACTTTAACAAGGAGCCTTTCAAACCTACTCAATCGACAAAAGCAAGCCACATATCAATTTTTGTATCAATGCAAGCGTACAATGCATTCTAGTGCAACAAATCAAAGTTAGCTACTCTTCAATTAGTCACACACATGCACTTAATAAATCAACCAATTTGATCACAACATCAACTCCATCAAATTTCCCCCAATTAGCATCAATCCATCACTCACACATGCTTCACCATTCCCCTAGCAAGAGAACTCCATTGAAATTAAGATCAAAACTAAGCTAATCAATAATTTCATCATCATAATATCAATAGAGCTAATTCAATCACAAATTCAATTCAAACTTGAACAATCAACAAAACAATTGAACTAATAAGCTGCAAATTGCATTAAAGTAAAATAAATCCTTACAAACTTGCTTCAATTCAATGGAGGAAATGCTAAAATTCAACAATCTTCAATCATCAATCAACAATCAAGAACTTCTCTCTATATAATCTAGAGTTTCTCTCTCTAAAATTCTAGCCTAATTTCTATTCTAATTTTGGAATAATTCCTCCCAAAAATCCTCTCACTAAAAATAGACAGAAAATTTATATATAGAAAAACTAACTAAGAGAAGTTAGTTAGATCGTCCCCAAATAAACCCATACAGGCGCGGCCAACCATTAGGGGAGCGCGGCCGCGCAAAACTGGGTACGGAATAGGGACCCAGAGAGGCGCGCCCGCGCCACCAGGCCGCGCGACCTCGCCATGGTCGCACGCGCCCACGCCTGGGAGCAGGGGAGCCCTCTTCCCTATCATTCCGATGCTCCTCGTGCGTTCCACTTAATGCTCTTGATAAACATGGAACTTTGCAATTTCTAAACTCCATGTTTGCGGGTTCAAGACTGGAAATCATGCCCCCACGGCTTGAATGCACAGCTCAATATCTTTAGGAACTTGCACTTCTCCATGCTTGAGCTTCAAATGGAGACCACTAAGCATCCTAATTAATGCCAAACTCCGGAAGAGGCTCGAGAAACTTTGGAAAACGATCTTAACCTGAAAAATAAAGAAAAACAAGCAAATAAAAGAGAAAATAACATAATAAACCAAAAAATGCATAAAAGGAAGAAATTAAACTAAGAAAATGCAAACTAAAAGAAATAAAAGTAAAATCAAGGAAAAACTAAATAAAAGAGCTAAAGAGTAGCATGAAATTCATCCTAAAAAGAACCAAATGAGTGCCATAAATTACACTCTTCAAATTCCCCCAAGCTAAACTTTTGCTCGTCCTCGAGCATAACAAAGCAAGAAAGAATAAGGATGAAAAACTAAGACTCACTTTCGTAGGAATCACGGTTGTTTTTAGCTACAACAAGCCCTTTAAACTCCAAAGTCTCCTATGAGAATGAGTGACGTCTCGCAAAGGTTTCCTAAGAGCTTAACCTATAACTCTCCACCAACATACATGAGGCAAACCACAAAAAGAATAGTAAAAGTAAAAGAAAGAAAAACAAAAATGAAACCTTTACGAATTTGACTTAACAAAATGATCACATTTCAAATGAATAAACATCTTCCTTAAGTAATAGAGGTATGCACGTTTCAAGATATCCGAGGTTGATTGAAACATAGAGTATGCTAAGCATAGAGAACTAGTTATCACAATTCACCTTAATCCCGTTCAATCATACCGCGTTCTCCCTATAGTATTAAATCTCCCTATAATGAGCATCTCAATAGCTCCTCGAAGAAGCCGGAAAAGAAATAATTTTGGGCTACACGACGTCTTGACTATGCATCCCCTTTCTTTAGGCTTTAAATCATATTGCCCTCCCTCGAAATTTGACTCAACCTCTAGGTCGAATGGTCTTTCCCATGGTTGTAACGTAAGGGCAAAAAGGGTTAGGGGTATGCTAAAATTTTTAAAAATTTGGTGGTATCCCTAACAGTGAAGCAAAGAACGGGCCTTTTCTTGGAATCACAATCAAGTAGTCACCAAACAAAAACACACTAACTCCCCCAAGCTTATTCAGAGCCATAATCACAATTATATGTACAAAAAGCGTAAACACTTCTCCCCTAAGCTTAAAGGAAGCATTGTCCTCAATGCTTGAAAAGAGAAAAGAATCACTTCAAAATATTTTTTTGAATTTTTTCATTTTCAACCTTTTTTCTAATTCTTTCTTATGCATAACTGTACTTCAAAGCGATTGTCCTCGCCTCTTTCAACTTTGGACGGCTTTTACAATTGCATTTATCATTACCATGCCTTTTTGAACTTTGGACGGATTTTTCTATCATACATTTCCCATTATTCACAAAATATACACAAATTACAAGCTTGCTTACAAATAGAACAAAAGTCCAACCTTATAAACCACAAACTCCAAAAACAAGACCATTTGCTTCACAAAAACCAAAAATGGAACAAAAAGAAACAAAAGGCTCAAAATTCTAAAGATGTGGCTTTAATAGAAGGGAAAAGGCTCAAAGGGTTAGCAAGAGGGCAAATGTAAACCTAAGGAACTAAAAATAAAGAATATTAACCTAGAAAAGAAAAATTACCACCCCAAAAAGATGCCTTTGTCCTCCCTAGATGGTTCAGTCTCGTGTTTGAGAATTATGAGTCAAGATTCAAGATTAGGTCCATAATAGTCAAGGATCCACGCCACTCAAGCAAGTTGTGTGGAAGGCTTGAAAAATGAAGATCCTCACATGGATGTAGCAAAAACTCATTATAGGTTTCAAATCGACCATTGGAAGCAACTACCAACATGCCACAAACAAGTAGATTCCGGTTTCATGATCCTCCTAGTACTAGAACATGCAACCTTAGCATACGCCTATCCTAGAGTCAACCAAGCATATTCTCAAACCGTGCATACCCATACCATTTAGGAAGATATTCATTCTAAAGCACAAATCGGTTGTATATAGTACGATTCAAAACGAAAAACAAAAAGATGACAAATAAAGCCCCAAAAAATACCGAAATTTAAAAACAAAAATAAAGAAAAGAAAAGAGAAAAGGAAAAACATAGTTAAAGGAAAAGAAGGAAAGTAAAGAATGGAACGAATATGCAAATATAACATGTAATTCCCAATCGACAAACAAGTGATCAAATGAAAACATCGTCAATGATCCCAAACACTCTAGGTGTTAAAAGCATCCATTCTCGAACCATTCAACTCTTCCTAAAGCTAATCCTAAACTATGCATCCAAGAAAATAAAAGAGAATAAAGGGAAATAAGAAAAATCTCACCGGCTTCCAAGCAATGCTAAAAAAAGTAAAGTGAAGAATCAACCACCTCATGAAGCTCTAAAAATCAAAGCACCATCATCAAAGCCATCTGAGAACAAAAATGGAAAAGAAACTATAGACAAAGAAAACGGTTAGTAACTTCAAAAAAAAAAGAAAAGAAAAGAAAATGAAAAGGAAAGAAAATAAAAGCAAAAATAAGTAAAACTAAACTATCAAGAAAACAAAAATAAGAAAATAACAACTAAAGAACTAACTAACAACTAAATAAGAAACAAAATACTAAACTACAAAATTTGGATTCAAGGGGGTTTGGATTCACAGGATTTGGATTTTAGGGGTTTGGATTCAAGGGAGCAAACACACATCATCATCACAACAACAACAAGAAGATCGAAAATGAGCAAACATCATCAAAGTAAAATCATGAATGAGACCATCATGCAAAGAAACAAGAGAAGCAAGGTTAGTTTCAACAACAAATTGGCCACCGAGACAAGAGCCCTAAGAAAAGGAAAAGTTCCCCCAAGCTAAACAAAGATACATCTCAACATCCCGGCAATACAAATCAAGACACATAAGACAAGGGATGAAGGCACAAAGAAAAAAAAATGGGGGAAACTATCAACCACTACCACTCCGCCCGGAGCCATCATTGTTATCCCCATCATAGGAAAACCCGGATGGGGGACCATGAGGATCCCATCCCCTGGTGTAACCGGGTGGCCAACCATAATGCCCCCGAAAGTTATCTTGTTGCCAAGGGGCGAGGGGAGTAAATGGCTCGGGCAAAGCGAGCGGTAGCGGATGATCGGGGTGTACATAGGGGTAGTTAGAATTACCCTATAATCGCTCCCACCGGGAACACGGTAATCGTAGTTACCGTGCTCATCGGGGAATGAGCGAGTCTTGGTGTTGGACCCCGGGGGTCCATGCCAATATGGGTACGTAGGTACCCCGTCACCCTAGTTAAAAAGATAGTAGAAGACCATATTGGGGTGGAAAGTAAGGGTAGTTAACTGGGGGAGTGATTTCTCTCCGGTTAACACCCGCATCATATAAGTGTTGTTGTTGGAGAAACATACCTTGTTGCATCTCCGAAACCCCTCTCATATGGGAATAAAGGGCCTCAAAATCTTGATTGTACATGCCCTCTTACCAGATTTGCATGCCCTTCATTTGAGCACTAAGAGCATCCAAGTCGAAGCTAGCATATTGATGTTATTCCTCTTGTTGTTGTTGTTGTTGTTGTTGTTGTTGTTGTTGTTGTTGATGTGGCTCTTCTTCTTCTTCTTCTTCTTCTTCTTCTTTTTCTTCTTCTTCTTCTTCTTCTTCTTCTTCTTCTTCTTCATCACCCATTTCTTCATCATCATCGAAGTAGGGTGGGCGGTGACTAACGGGGACATGCCAAATGTTTGCAACATTTTCTCGATGGAGAGAAGTCAAGGAAGGGTTAGGGAGATAGCACCAATGCTCATTGTCCCTTAGCCACTCAAATACCTCATCATCATCATTCTTCGCCATGAAATGGATTTGCTTTAATTGCTTGATTTCGAGGTAAAGAGAATCATCATCCCCCACTGGAGTGCAAGAGGGCAAATAATTCCCTATCTCAAGGTTGGTCACGAGTCTAGTGAACATGCTCCCACAAGGGATCCCGCCGGAATCCCTACCTTGAAACCCTTGGAAATATCTTGCAAAAGTGTACCCCAAGTTTAGGCGACCCTAGTGCTCCGCTCGAGTAGCCACCCATAAAATCCAAATTTCCAATTGGCTCATCTTTCCCAGTTCTTTCTTTGGGAACACCAAATATCTCAATAGCCTATGGAGCACCCGGAGACATGGTTAGTATACCTTACTTGTCTTGGCATACTGGGTCACAAAGTCACCGCAACCAGAAATATCGTCCCAGCACGAATTCTGATTATACTCATTGTTAAAGAAGTGCTCGGGGTCCAAAATATCAGAATTTGGATCAAAATAAAAAGCCGCATTAAACTCATCCAAAGATTGATCGAATTGAATGTTGAAGAGTTGAAATTGGACACGGTAGGCATCACCCTCGACCACCACAAGATCAAACGTGGCCAAGAACTCCAAAGTTGGTTGAACATATGTACGGAAGCTCAGGTTCACAAATAACCCAATGCGAAGGTTGTTGATCAACTCCCTCAAGTCTTCATCAATCCCCAATTTAATTATATCCGCTTGAAAATAGTGACGGGAAGGCTTGAGGGAACGGTTTGCTTTGAGCTTGGAGTGTCTAGATTTTTGGATTGGGTCGGTAATTCTAATCTTGGGTAAAGGGGTAGGTTGTCGTTGTTGTGAGGTAGATGGAGAAGGAGTGGGTTCTTCATTGGTTTAACGTTTCTTGAAAAGGCTTTTAATGTGTTTAGACATGGTGATTTTAGAATTTAGCAACTCAAAACACCACAATCACCCAAAGAAACTCCAACCAACAATCTTGAATATTTCAATCGAACTCCTTAGCCAAAACCGACAAGCAACAATTCACTACCAAAGATGAGCAATCCCAAATACACACAATTACCATTAATTCAAGCCACCAATTGCTTTCAAATCATATACCAAGCTCAAAGAAATCAAGAACCAAGGCTCAACATTATCAACGAAACACCACTACCAAAAATCCGATCATTATAATTTTAAACTATAATGATCAATTTTGCTATAAAAACAACAAACAACACAATGCAAGCAATGAACAACCACTATTCATCACAAATAACCAACAAAAATCCAAATTCAAACATCAAAACCATCAAAATGCGCACTATTACTATTCATGCCCATGAATTACTAAAACATGCAATTATATGGTATAATAAGGAAATTAAGAGCAAGAGTAGATGATTATACCATACAAGAAGCAAAATAGAGCAATCCTTAGCCACCAATTTCCACTCACAAGAAAAACCCCAATTAAGCTTCAACAATGGAGGTACATCGATAACTATCTTTCCTTGGTGCGTTCATGCGTAGGTACATCGATAACTATCATTCCGGGATTTATGACCCCGGTATAACGATCAGTTTCTTAATGTGAAAAATGTTGGTTCAACACTCCAAATTATGGTAGCACCACGATGAACTCACCAATCACCAATTTCTTCAAACTTAAGCACAAATTTCCTAACTTATCTTCCTAACAATTCTTACCCCTTTAACCTCAAAATTTCAATAAAATTGAACATATAGCACATCAAAAACCGCAAAACACCATTCCATTGCTCGTTCCACTTGATGTAATCTAACTCCAAAAATTCAACCTATAAATCAAAAGTGAAAACAAGTGAAAGAAAATAAAATAAAAGACAAGAAAGAAAATTAAGAAAAGTTGAAATCAAAAGAAAAAGTTAGAAATCTCCGGGTTGCCTCCCTAGAAGCGCTTGCTTAAGGTCCTTAGCTCGACCCTTCCTCCAAATCACGGAGGGTCAAAGAACACCACCTTCTTCAAAGTGGCAGAAGGAACAATTTCTCCTTCATTTACAAGCAACCTCCCATTGTTGCTTGACAAAACTTCACTAGCTTGCACATCAAAAACCATCTTTTCATTTCTCATTTTCAATCTCCTTCTCTTCTTATTCGA
The DNA here is from genome assembly GCF_948465745.1 of Chenopodium album. Classification (NCBI taxonomy): domain Eukaryota; kingdom Viridiplantae; phylum Streptophyta; class Magnoliopsida; order Caryophyllales; family Amaranthaceae; genus Chenopodium; species Chenopodium album. The sequence continues at coordinate 38,284,647 of NC_137841.1, read as the reverse complement.
AGCTCTTTATTTTTTCTTTATTTTGTTTCTTTTTGTAGACGGGTTCACACCATCTACCTCCATGGAATCCTCCTCTTCCTCTCGACAGTAGAGCTCAAACCAATGAGGAATGTCGATCTCCTCTTTGTTCATAGCCTTAGGAAGCTCCTTCTTTTCTTCACTAAATTTCATTCAATCAAAACTCACAAGCACATCATAAAAAATATCTTGAACATTATTAGATTAACAATAAATCACATACACATGATCAAAAGAATGAAGGGAATCATCACTCTTGATTTCTTTCACAAGGGATAAAGACTCATGTATTTGTTTTAGCTCAAAACTCTCTTTCTTGTTACCAACTCTCAAGGTAATTCGGCCTCCATTAACATCAATCAAAGCTCCCGAAGTAGCTAGGAACGGTCTCCCTAAGATAATGGGAATGTAGTCATCTTCTTCTATTTCAAGCACAATGAAATCAACGGGGATTGTAAAACCACCTGTCTTTAGGGGAACATCCTCAACTCTTCCCTTGGGAAACTTGATAGACCTATCGGCCAATTACAAAGTCATGTTGGTAGGAAGAAGTTCTCCTAGATTTAGCTTCTTGAAGACCAAGAAGGGCATTATGCTCACACTAAAACCAAAACCACATAAAGCATTCTCAAACATTTTACTCTTGATTTTGCAAGGAATGTTACCCGGATCTTGGGGAGATCATTGTGAATCAAGTCACTACAACACTCACTAAGCTCCACCGAATCAATCTCATTACAATCTCTCTTGCCACTCAAGATATCCTTAAGGAACTTGGAATATCTTGGCATTTGGGTCATGGTTTCGGTAAGAGGGATAGAAAGATGGACTTCCTTCAACATTTCAAGAAATCTCCCAAATTGTTCATCTAGTTTGTTCCTCATAAACTTTTTGGGATCTAGAAGGTCGGGTTTTCTCACTTACTCATGCTTTCTCTCATCACTCTTCTTTTTCTAATGGCTCTTTTCTTTGCTCAAATCTCTTGACACATCTTCCTCTTTTTCTCATTTGAAACACTCTTCTTCTTGTCCTCCTCACAATCCCTAGAAACTATCTCTTCAAGAACTTTTCCACTCCTTGTGGTGATGGAATAAAACGTTTCTTGGGATCAACTCCTTGAGAAGGAAATGAAGAAGGACTAGCACAATCTTTCAAAGTGCTTGCTAGTTGGGTAATTTATGTCTCAAGCATTTTGTTATGTGTCATGATCTCATTGAATTTCTTATCGCTCACCGCCATATAGGTGTTTAAGATTTTTGTTTGATTTTCAATTATCTCCTCCAAATTGGACTTGGACGATTGAGAATAGGAATTTTTACCAACACCTTGAGACTTTGGACCAAATCCGAGTGGGGGTCCCCTTTGACTGTTTTAAAATTTTCCCCTATTTTGATTGTTCCAATTGCCTCGATTTTTATTATTGCCAAAATTTTGGTTTTTGCCACCAAATAAAGCCTTGAGATTGGCTTTGATTTCCATACCCTTGGCCTTGGTATTAATTCCCATACCCTTGGTTATTATAGTTGCCTTGGAAATTTTGGTTTCCTTGATTCCTATAATTACCATTGTTATAGTTATAAAATCCACCTTGTTGGTGAGAATTTCTATTTCCAAAATTTCTTAGTCCATCTAACCTTTGACCATTGTTATTGTTTGAGACAAAATTCACATGTTCACATTCATTATTCTCACCATCATCAAGATTTTCAAAACCATTTAAACAAGTAGAAGCATCATGGTCATAAGACCCACAATTGTCACAAAACTAGCATCCATTGGGCATATTATTAGAAGTAGAAAGAGGAGTAGAGTTAGAAGATGTACCTCTCCCTTTGATGTGGGAGGGATGACCTTGTGCATTGGAAGTTGCACTTTCAAGACCGGCCTTGATTGTGGTCATCTCCTTCCCCAAACTTGCAATTTGAGAGGATAGATTGTTGATGGCATTAAGGTGATCAACCGAGTAAACCATTGATCCATTCATGCTTGAAGACTCACTTTCTCCTTCTTGCCAATCCATGTAATGGCGTACCACATCTTCTATAATGTCCACAATCTCTTCTTCGGTTTTGTTCATGATTGGGCCTCCGGCTCCTGCATCAAGACACGATTCTCCTTGAGAACTCAACCCTCCATAGAAAATTTGAATGATTTGATATGTTGGGATTCCATGATGGGGACATTCTCTTTGATACTCATTATACCTTTCCCATTATTTATATAAGCTCTCACTAGGCTTTTGCTTGAAACTTTGGATCAAGGTTTTTGCCTCCGCCGTTTTCTTTTGGGGGTAGAACCTAGACAAGAATTCCTTGGTAACTTCATCCCATGTTCTAAGAGAATTTGGCTTGTCCTCCTTGTCTAACCATTCCAAAGCTCGACCTATGAGAGAGAAGGGTAACAACTTGAGTCGAATGAAATCTTGAGAAACACCATTCACTTTGATAGTGTTGCAATACTTCTCAAACTCAATGAGATGGTTTAGAGGACTCTCAATCTTAGCCCCACTAAATTGTCTTCTTTCAATAAAAGTGATCATGGCCGCTCTTATCTCAAAATCATTTGTCGGTGTTGTTGGCAAAGCAATCCCACTTTTGAACCTGTACGCACCGAGAATTCCCAACTCCTTCAAAGCAACTCTTGGATTATCTCCCATGCTTACTTGATCCTCTTCTTCTCTTTCTTGGTGAACTTCTTCTCTTGGAGAACTTGGACTCAAAGAACGATTAGTAACCCTTATCCTTGTTATTGTTCTCTCGATTTCTGGATCAAAAGACACTAAAGTCCTTCCTCTTATCCTATGCATACAAAAACTCAAAGCAAATATCAATAGCACGGCTACAAGTGTAGCCTCAAGAGAAAAATCTTTTTGTATTTTTGAAGTTATGGTGAAATAGACTCAAAAATAATAGCAATCATTTACGCCATTCCCCAGCAACGACGCCATTTTTTACCCTAGGTGGAAGCTAGGTCGTTATGTCAAAATAAAATTTGTAAACTCTCGACACACCTTCATACAAGTATAACGACAAGTCAAGGATCGAAGCCAAGGGAATGGTATCTAACTACTATTGTCTAAGTGATGTGTCTATTTTATATAGTATTTTCCCCCGTCCCTTGGTCGTAATTAGTAGTGTTTTTGGCTCTTTAGAGCCACTTTTATTACTAATTGGTGTTTTCTAGTGTTTTCGTAGATTTGGTTGACTTTTGCAGGGATTTATGCTTTTGGAGTATTTTCCCGAGATATTTTGGAGCAATCACGAGCATTGGAGAAGCACGACCAGAGTTTATAGCCCAGGGCCGGTTAGAGCCATCGAACCGGTGATTAAGGGCTCGGTATAGGTGATACCGAGGCATTTGGACCGAGTATTCAAGACCCAAAGAGGAAACCCAGATTTACCCGAAGAATTGGAGCCCAATCGAAGTCTAAATAGTGGCCCAAATGAGCCGCCCGGCCAAAGAGGCTGGCGCCCGGAGGCGCGCCCAGCCGGGCGGGAGAAGCTTAGTCTGGTGCCCGATGACGGGCCCGACCGGGCGCGAGATTTGTACTATGATCAAATAGGCGCGCCCGATCGGGCGGTGCCTCGCCCGATCGGGCGCGTGTTTTATTAGTTGATGTTTAACGTAGTTTTAATTTCTTTTAGTTTAGGATTTTTGTACGGAGTATAAATACTCCTCCGTAATACGTTTTTAGGATCTCTTCTTCTTCTCCTCTTTACTCTTTCTTTACTCTCTTAATTATTCTCTTAGAATTCTCTCCCTAAACCTTTGTTCTTAATCTACTCTTAATTCCTGATTACTTTTTGGTAACGATTTCTCTTCCCTTAATCTTAGTTGTTTATTTTATTCCTTTCATCATGATTTATTTTATTGCTTTGATTTGTTTAGTTTCTATTATGTGTGTGTAGTTTTTTTTCTAGGATTTATGGGGATCTAATTAATAAATAATATGAAAGGGTAATTTATTGTTGTTAATTATCAATGCTAGATTAATTTCCTATTGATTGATTTAATGCTCTGTGACTAGATTAGGCCTATCTTTTATGCATGAGTTTGACAATATTGATTCAAGATGCGAGAGATGAGAATTGATGTTTAGGTCTAGTTTCAATAGGCAGATTAATTTATAAATGGTTAAGTCGAGATTCGAGAGATGAGATTTAATACCGATAAATTTATTGTGTGATTGTAATACGTAGCGAAAGCCCTTTACAATCTGGTTAATTGATGCATTGATGATTGACTATTATTTATTGTTGGTATTGCATGATAATTTCTTATTGAATTGTTTTAACGTTTTACAATTGCGGCTTGTAAAAGTATAGCAATATTAAATTGATGAATCGAGCAGATGTTAATTCGATATTAAAGGCTATTTTCAATAAGAACTTAGATCTAGTAAATTGCGAGAGCCTGTTAGATCTATGTTGATTAATAAATTGCGAGAGCCTGTTAATCGTGTTATTTATGCAATGTCAATGATTGATTACTATGTTTTACCCTGTAGTATTATTTATTGGTGAACCTATGCCCTAGATCCTTCTATATATTTTTTCCCCCTATTCCTATTCTTTGTAGTTTAGTTTCATACTCAAACATAAATATTGGTTACTTAGATAATTTAGATTATAATAATTAATTAGGAGTAAAAAAACTTGTTTCCCTGTGGAGATCGACCCTACTTCCCTATCTACTTTAGTTAGAGGATTTAGGTATTTACTTTTGATTAGGGGATACGACTTTACCCTGTCAAATTTTGGCGCCGTTGCCGGGGAAACGGTTTTATTTTTATTTCTAGTTATTATTAGAGTCTAGATTATTTTTAATTTATTATTATTATTATTATTATTTTTAATTTTTAATTTTTTTTTTATGAGTTGAAATTATCCATACTTATGTCAGTACAAGAATTATATAATTTTTATGAAGCACCTAACTACTGTAGTTATCAACGTCTTTGTCCTGAAAATCCTGAATGCCCTTATAGTGAGGTTTTTGTGTGTGCTCCGGATGATTTTAGAGTCTTTCCGTATACATATGATCATATTCGGAAACGATTAGTTGCTAATGAATGTTATTGGAAGACTCTTGATGAAAAAGTCTATGGACACTATAATAATATGAATGTTATTGAGGATGAAGAACCATCGGTTATAGAATTTGCGGTTGAAAAATCATTGGTTGACGAATAAGTGATTGAAAATTCATTAGTTGTAGAAACGGTGGTTGATAATTCCTTTGTTGATGATGAGGTTATTTGTGAGGGTAAAATTTTAAAGTCATTATTGGATGATAAAGACAATGACTACCTCCATGTTCGTTATATTAATTCTAAATTTTTAGCGGAGGAAGTAGAAGGTTGTGGTGTATTTTCATCTCCCGCTTTTGATTTTTCTTTCTACCTTGAGTTCTCTTTATGTGCTCCTAACTTTTTCTTTGTTGGGATAAATAATGTGCTTGCTATTAAGCCCTATATAGTGCTTAATGAAATGTTTGCAGGAGCGTTTGATAAGTTACTCAAGGCATTGAATTCTTCCGATTGAGAGAAGGAGTATGGTCGAGCGGGACCTTGATAAACTAGCTCTTTGCGGGAGGCAACCCGTATTTTGTTGCTTTTTATTTATTTTATTTATTTATTTGTTTGTGTGTTTTCTTTTTGTTTTGTTTTAGAGAGGTAGAGGAGAGTATATCTTATATTTGTGGGAGTGTGATTTTGTGCAAAGATACTAGAAAAGTTGAGAAAAGATCGAAGGGCTAAAGGAATCCCAGGGCAATTAGCAGCAGCAAGCTGCCCCGTCAAATCAGTAGCACGGGCCCGATCGGGCAGAAACCGCCCGATCGGGCGCGCGTACGCGTCAGCAAACTACGTCAACTTCGACAGGCCATAACTTTTGCGTTTCTTATCTGATTTTTGCGTGTGACCTATCGTTGGAAAGCTCTTCAAGTCTAGTTTCCAATGCAATTAGAATCACTGTATTATAATATATACATCAAAAGTTATGATCAGAATAGTGTACCTGACTCAAATTTGAACTTTTTCCCACTAACACTTTGTTTCTTTCTTGCCCAATTTTGTTCCAAAGAGATGCATTGCAATCCTCGAGGCTTTGGTGACATTGATGTGGTGATGATGAAGAGTAGTCACCTTGACTACTAGCTTCCCTTTAAGACAATGAGGACATTGTCTGATATAGCTTGGGGGGAGGTTCTCGTGTTCGTATGGTACATCTTTCACTCTCTCTCTTCTCTTTTTATTTTTATTTTTCTTAGTATAGATTTTATTACTTTCTTAGGTTAGTTTTGTTCCAATGAATTGTAAATTATGCTTCCCTGTGCCCCTTACTTGAGAAAAATTGTTTTGATTCCTGGTATTTGATGATAAGCATTGTGGATTAGTTGATCATGATTTGATGTTTGATTGTCTTGAAACCTTAACATGCGTCAATTTTGTCCAACTACTTGTGAATATAGTGCTTGACTAGTTGATTTGGTTAGGAATGTGTGATAGTTCCATAGTTCTTGGTATATTAATGAATTTGAGTATTGGTTTGCAGCTATTAGTAATGTTTCTATGATTCATTATTATGCACATTGTGGAGGACGAAGGCATTTGTTCTTTTAGGTAACCTCCAGACGATTGTAGATACATTTGTTCCCTTCTTGCTACCCATGTTGTTGCCTTGACCTTGTGTTGTTTATTAGCCGCATTACAAGCCTATTTTTCCCCATTGGTTACTAGTCCCAAGCTTGGATTGGGGGAGCTATTAGTGAGTGAGGTGAGGGAGTTTGTAGTGTGCTTATTATTAGCACAATTTGGGTGGGATTCGAGAAGTTGTTTATTCATGTTTATTTTTGATGAGTTTGAGAGTTATATTTTCTTGAAAAAAATAAGGCGTGATGTTTTGAAAAAAATAGAAGTTCAAGAAAAAAAATATGTTGAAAAATAAGTGAACTTCAATAAAAAAAAAAGAAAAAAAAATGTTCAAATGTTCTAGTTGGAGGTCGATCAAAAGTAAAATAATAAACCTTCAGTGAAAAAAAATTCAAGTTTGGAAATAAAGTTTGTTTATTCACTTTGCTTCTTCATTATTATATTTTATGAGTGATATGTAAGTGTTGGGATTATTTATTATGATTGGAGTATATTTGGTTGATGTTAGAGTTGGTTATGTAGGAGATGCTAATCATTATTTATTTTGATTTTGGGCTTTATTAGGATTTGCTCCCTTAAGCATAGATTTACTCTCACTTGTTCCCAAATGATTCCTACCCTTTACCCTAGCCTTACATTACAAGCTTTAAAGACCTTCCAACCTTTGTGCATAGAATTGTATGAATGTGAAAGTGTTGTTTGTCAATGCAAGTTATGATTTGGCATATTTCGAGTCGACTAGTAGGATTGAGCGTTCATTGTTTTATACACACGAGAGTGTGAGTTGGGAGGGCATTGTTCACATTAAGGGGTTGGATGGAGAGCGATCGATTACATCTTTTACTCGCCACATAAATGAGAGTTGAGTGTGTGAGCACTAGTTTTGAATTCTATATGCTCTTATGGTTTGCTCTGTTTGACAATTGTTAGGGAAGATTGGTAACTAGAGGGATTTGATTGGTTGATTCTGAAGCATGTTTATTTGATTTATCATGAATGGTTTGTGCTTGATTTTTACTTTCTGGGGTGAAGTATATTTATGGAGTCATTGATGAGATCTTTGCTTAGGGACAAGCAAAGGTTTGGCTTGGGGGAGGTTGATGTGTCTATTTTATATAGTATTTTACCCCCGTCCCTTGGTCGTAATAAGTAGTGTTTTTGCCTCTTTAGAGCCACTTTTATTACTAATTGGTGTTTTCTAGTGTTTTCGTAGATTTGGTTGACTTTTGCAGGGATTTATGCTTTTGTAGTATTTTCCCGAGATATTTTGGAGCAATCACGAGCATTGGAGAAGCACGACCAGAGTTTATAGCCCAGGGCCGGTTAGAGCCATCCAATCGGTGATTAAGGGCTCGGTATAGGTGATACCGGGGTATTTGGACCGAGTATTCAAGACCCAAAGAGGAAACCCAGATTGGCCCGAAGAATTGGAGCCCAATCGAAGTCCAAATAGTGGCCCAAATGAGCCGCCCGGCCAAAGAGGCTGGCGCCCGGAGGCGCGCCCGGCCGGGCGGGAGAAGCTTAGTTTGGCGCTCGGTGATGCGCCTGGCCGGACGCGAGATTTGTACTATGATTAAAAAGGCGCGCCCAATCGGGCGGTGCCTCGCCCGATCGGGCGCGTGTTTTATTAGTTGATGTTTAACGTAGTTTTAATTTGTTTTAGTTTAGGATTTTTGTACGGAGTATAAATACTCCTCCGTAATACGTTGTTAGGATCTCTTCTTCTTCTCCTCTTTACTCTTTCTTTACTCTCTTAATTATTCTCTTAGAATTCTCTCTCTAAACCTTGTTTCTTAATTTACTCTTAATTCCAGATTACTTTTTGGTAACGATTTCTCTTCCCTTAACCTTAGTTGTTTATTTTATTCCTTTCATCATGATTTATTTTATTGCTTTGATTTGTTTAGTTTCTATTATGTGTGAGTAGTTTGATTTCTAGGGTTTATGGGGATCTAATTAATAAATAATATGATGGGGTAATTTATTGTTGTTAATTATCAATGCTAGATTAATTTCCTATTGATTGATTTAATGTTCTGTGACTAGATTAGGCCTATCTTTTATGCATGAGTTTAACAATATTGATTCAAGATGCGAGAGATGAGAATTGATGTTTAGGTCTAGTTTCAATAGGCAGGTTAATTTATAAATGGTTAAGTCGAGATTCGAGAGATGAGATTTAATACCGATAAATAAATTGTGTGATTGTAATACGTAGCGAAAGCCCTTTACAATCTGGTTAATTGATGCATTGATGATTGACTATTATTGATTGTTGGTATTGCATGATAATTTCTTATTGAATTGTTTTAACGTTTTACAATTGCGGCTTGTAAAAGTATAGTAATATTAAATTGATGAATCGAGCAGATGTTAATTTGATATTAAAGGCTATTTTCAATAAGAACTTAGATCTAGTAAATTGCGAGAGCCTGTTAGATCTATGTTGATTAATAAATTGCGAGAGCCTGTTAATCGTGTTATTTATGCAATGTCAATGATTGATTACTATGTTTTACCCTGTAGTATTATTTATTGTTGAACCTATGCCCTAGATCCTTCTATATATTTTTTCCCCCTATTCCTATTCTTTGTAGTTTAGTTTCATACTCAAACATAAATATTGGTTACTTGGATAATTTAGATTATAATAATTAATTAGGAGTAAAAAGACTTGTTTCCCTGTGGAGATCGACCCTACTTCCCTATCTACTTTAGTTAGAGGATTTAGGTATTTACTTTTGATTAGGGGATACGACTTTACCCTGTCACTAAGTCAAGCTATCTCGAAGTAAAGGGGGTAGGTGTGTGTGTAGTCTAAGCAACTAAGAAAAACAGACAAGCAATAGAAATCAATATAATGAAACACTAGGGTTAGGATCCGCATGTACTCGGAATGGACGTAGCGAATTGGGATTGGATATGACTAATTCAAGTGTTGCGAGGGAAAATAAACTAAGCAATCAAGAGAGTAAGTTAGGCTAATCTCCTATAGGTCAAGCTAGCGCCAACTACGAGAGATTCTTACTAAGAGCCTTGCAAACCTACTCAATCGACAAAAGCAAGCCACATATCAATTTTCCCTATCAATGCAAGCCTACAATGCATTCTAGTGCAACAAATCAAAGTTAGCTACTCTTCAATTAATCACACACATGCACTTAATCATCAACCAATTTAATCACAACATCAACTCCATCAATTTCCCCTAATTAGCATCAATCCATCACTCATACATGCTTCACCATTCCCCTAGCAAGAGAACTATTCACAATCCATTGAAATTAAGATCAAAACTAAGCAAATCAACAATTTCATCATCATCATATCAATAGAACTAATTCAATCAAAAATTCAATTCAAACTTGAACAATCAACAAAACAATTGAAATGATAAGCTGAAAATTGCATTAAAGTAAAAGAAATCCTTACAAACTTGCTTCAATTCAATGGAGGAAATGCTAAAATTCAACATTCTTCAATCATTAATCAACAATCAAGAACTTCTCTCTGTACAATCTAGAGTTTCTCTCTCTAAATTTCTAGCCTAATTTATATTCTAATTATGGAATAATTTTTCCCAAAAATCCTCTCTAGTTCTCTCTCTAAAAATAGAAAGAAAATCTATATATATAAACACTAACTAAGACAAGTTAGTTAGATCGTCCTCAAATAAACCCATACAGGCACGGCCAACCATAAGGGGAGCGCGACCGCGCAAACTTGGTACGGAACAGGGACCTAGAGAGGCGCGGCCGCGCCATGGTCGCTCGCGTCCGCTCCTGGGAGCAGGGGAGCCCTCTTCCCTATCATTCCGATGCTCCTCATGCGTTCCACTTCTTGATAAACACGGAACCTTACATTTTCTAAACTCCATGTTTGGGGGATTAAGACAAGAAATCATGCCCCCATGGCTTGAATGCACAACTCAATGTCTTTAAAAACTTGCACTTCTCCATGCTTGAGCTTCAAATAGAGACCATTAAGCATCCTAATCAATGCCAAACTCAGGAAGAGGGTCGAGAAACTTTTGAAAACGATATAAACCTGAAAAATAAAGGTAAATAAGAAAATAAAAGAGAAAATAACAAAATAAACTAAGAAATGCATAAAGGAATAAATCAAACTAAGAAAATGCAAACTAAAAGAAATAAAGAGTAAAATCAAGGAAAAACTAAGTAAAAGAGCTAACGAGTAGCATGAAATTCATCCTAAAAAGAACCAAATGAGTGCCATAAATGACACTCATCAAAACTTCTAGCTACGTCTCGAGAACATAGGTTGGCAGTAATGAATGTCATGGATAAGATAGGAATAGATTCCGATACCAATCCTGAGGGGTTGGCTAACTTCCTTACGAGTGATCTCCCTATTCCTATCAACTTGATCACCTTTTCTCACAAAGATTTACCTCTAGAAGGTGACAAGCATTACAAGGCACTAAACCTCACAATAGTCTACAAGAGAAGGAACGTTCCAATGATTCTTGTAGATAATGGATCCACAATTAATGTCTGTCCACTCAGAACTGCAAGGATTTTAGGCATAAGGGATAAAGACTTAACCCCGTCAACACAAGGAATAAGGGCCTACAACAATACTTGTCGCCAAGCTCTTGGTAAAATTACTATGAATGTAAAGGCGGGAGCAATAGAACATGCCACTACCTTCCAAGCGGTAGACACTAAAGCTTCATTCAAATTATTGTTGGGACGCCCTTGGCTTCATGATCTCAAGGTCGTCCCTTCATCTCTTCACTAACAGGTAAAAGCCATAGTTGGAGGAATCCCCATCACGATCGGTGCTTCACCCATGAGGATTAAAGTTGTTGAAAATCTGATCATTAATGTGGAGCACGATGAAGATGATGAAGACTTGTGGGGCTTTAATGAATAGGTCTCCCTAATCAAGGAGGATGAAAGGACCCCTCTTTGTCATGACCCCCACTCCAATATGACAGTAAATGCTATTCTCAAGAGACAAGGACATTTTCCTAGAATGACTCTAGGAAAGAAAAAGGAGATAGCAAAACAGCTTGAATTACCTGGCCTCCCTAAGTTAGATACTTTCGGACTTGGTTTCGAACCGACTCGAGAAAATCTTAAGCGAGCACAGGAAAGGTCTAAGGCGTGTAGTAACGCTCGCACCCAAAAGAAAGCAATCCCAATGGATTAGTTTCCTCTTACTCTCAATGGACAGGTCATAAGAGAATGAGAAGACTATCCATACTATGAATTTCCCGAACCTTTTGTTGTAAATGGCATTAGATAACCGGGGTTCAAAATCATTCTGGATTGCTACTTTCTACATGAGATCCCAACTCCTATTCACAAGGAGAAAGCACCCCTATGCTTTAGCTTTAATGTCATGGGATTATTATTTGGGCGAGAAAAAGATGAGCCGAGGTATGTAGAGGACAATTCCTCGCTCATCCAAACGGTCCTACAAGGATGGCGCAAGACGGTCAAGGTCACTACTCCAAGTGGAAGGAAAATCTCCATAACGATAGGGAAAGGACCGATGTTTGAAGAGTCGTCTGTGTCAGAGTTAGAGTCATGTAGAGTCTTCCAATTCTTTAGCTATAGCACCCCCTATTTCTTCAATTTCTACTCCTAGGATAGTTAGTAATCAAGTCCCTGAGGACATTTCCCTTTTCGATGTAATGATTTCAGAGTTCAATAATATGTCTTCTTCTGCTTCTCATGTTTTTCATTAACCAAAGATGACGAGCATTTCTTAACTAATAATGAAAATGACAAAAAAATTATTATAGCAATGGAAACAATTGAAAAGAAAAGACTGATAATCGAGGATACTGAGACGGTTGATATCTCAAATGATTCAACCATTAAAAGAGAAGTTAAAATCGGATTAACACTTAATGAACAAGAAAGAATCGATTTAATTAATCTACTTAAATAATATATTGATGTATTTGCTTGGTCATATGAAGATATGTCAGACATTAATAGAGAAATAGCTCAACACACTATACCACTAATTCAAGGAATGAAACCTGTAAAACAGAAGTTGCGTAGAATGAACCCGACGTAGCTCTAAAAATAAAAGAAGTTCAAAAACAAATAACTGCAGGTTTTATCAGGGTATCCAAATACCCCGAATAGGTAGGCAACGTGGTCCCAATTCCGAAAAAGGATGGAAGGGTAAGAATGTGTGTCGACTATTGAGATTTAAATAAAGGAAGTCTAAAGGACGACTGCCCTTTACCACACATTGATATTTTGGTAGATAATGCAGCAAATCATGCGCTTCTCTCATTTTTGGATGGATACGCGAGATACAATCAAATTCTCATGGTAGAAGAATACATGGAGAAAACAACATTCATAACACCATGGGGTACTTACTGTTACACGGTAATGCCATTCAGGTTGAAAAACGCGGCTGCTACTTACCGAGCAGTGACTGCCCTACTCCACGACATAATGCAGAAAGAGGTTGAAGCATATGTGAACGACATGATTGTGAAATTAAAAGATCGCCCAGGACATCAAATAGCCTTAAGAAAATTCTTTGAAAGGCTAAGAAAATATAATATGAGGTTGAATCCATCCAAGTGCGCTTTCGGAGTCACCTCAGGCAAGCTCTTGGGGTATGTCATAAGCTCTAGAGGAATAGAGATAGACCCAACAAAGATCATGGCGATCATGTCAATTCCACCGCCCAAAACCGAGAAAAAAATTCGAGGTTTTATTGGCTGGTTGCAATATATAAGTAGGTTCATATTGAAATTAACAACGGTATGCGAACCAATATTTAAGAAACTCAAAAAGAATGTGCAAGTAATATGGGACAATGAGTGTCAAAAAGCCTTTGAAAAGATCAAATCCTATCTTGCAAATACTCATATATTAGCACCAGCACTTCCAAGAATCCCTCTTAGGTTGTACTTAACAGTCACCTACGAGACAATGGGGGATATGCTTGCACAAGAAGTACAAGGTAAAGAAAATGCAATCTACTATCTAAGAAAAGGAGTTACATAAAGGGTACTTAAGGGCCGAACTCTCTTATGTGTAGGGAAAAAGGATGCCCAAAAAGCTATGAAGATAGTCCACGAAGGCATTTGTGGAACCAATGTTAATGGCAAAATGCTAGTCCAAAAGATAATGCAAGAAGGGTACTATATGACTACAATGAATAGGGATTGTCATCAATATGTAAAAAGATGCCCTTAATGCCAAATTTATGCCAATTTACAACATATTCCTCCATCTTTACTTCATACCTACACTTCACCATGGCCATTCTCTACATGGGGGATTGATATTATTGGTAAAATTACCCCTCTTGGGACAGGAGGTCATGAATACATCCTAGTAGCAATTGATTACTTCACAAAGTGGATTGAAGCACAATCATATGCTAAACTCACTACAAAACACATAGCACTCATTATCGAAAGGAATATTATTTGTTGATATGGAGTCCCACACGACATGATAGGTGACAATGGAATTCACTTTCAAGCTAGATGTGAAGAATTGTTACAAAAATATGGCATTCAACACCATCATTCTTTCCCTTATAGACCTCAAGCAAATTGAGTAGTTCAGGAATCTAATAAAAATCTAAAGACTATTATCGAGAAATTGACAGAAAATTACAAGGATTGGCCTGACAAACTCCATTTCTCACTTTGGGGTTATCGCACGTCAATTTTCACATCAACAGGAAATACGCCATTCTCCTTAGTTTATGGAATGAATGTCGTACAACCTGTAGAGTTAGAGATACCATCTCTACGCATTGCACTAGAAAGTAAACTCGATGAAGTCAAATGGACTAAAGCAAGGTAAGAAGAGCTAATTCTACTTGATGAAAAGCGACTAGAAGCTCTACATCATACCCAATGCTATCAAACCCGTAAGGCTAGTGTAGGCGTCGCTCGAAGTGCGCCTACGTTAAAGCATGTGTGAATATGCTTGGCACTCATAGGAAGTGGGAATTGACATATACAATTAGGGACAATAAAGTAGGAAGCCGCCAACAAGTTTTTAAGGAACTTGTAAACTGTTCTCGGATCATAAAAGGCAACCACGAATAAGGGACAACGATAGGCAACAGCGATTGACCCGTGAAGGTTACAACCCATTCATAATCCATGAGATTACTAACTCCATATGTTTTGGAACCACGAAAGGAGTATCGGGGATGATGGTACGAAGTGAGTCATGGAGTCACATTCGCCCGTATTGGCCTCTACTCGATTCTTATAGTGAAAAGTGATTCCTGTGATCTCAAAGGCATACAAACAAAATATTCAATTTGCTCCAAACTATTATTATGCTAAATTGGTTTAATATTAATGCAACACATTATTCTAAAATATTTGTGATCACTTGAATTAAATAACAAGATTAAAAAGGAACCTAAACCGGTTGTCCAAATTATCTTTTTAGTCGTGATTTTCAATTACATATTCCCTTTAAACATGCAATATAGTGATCATAATAATAAAAATAGAATAACATCAATATTGGAAGCAATTTAATAATAATTCTAACAATACAAAATTGTTAGAAAAATAACAAAATAAAAGGAACATAATTCTTACTTTAATTCTGTTTGTTTGCAACTACAAAATAATAAACGAGTTAGTAACTTCAAGGAATTGATTTGGGGCCAAACCCTCAAAGAGTTCTACCTTTCACGCCTTGGCTTAAGGATAGAACCACGAGTAAAGTATGGACTCCTTGGAATACTTGAAGAAGGAATTTTGAAAGAAGAAGGGTAGGCTACTGTTTAGGCTAGAGCATAGAAGAGAGAAAAACTTAGAGAATTAATTGATGCCCCGTACATTAGAAATGATGGGGATTTTATAGAAAAAATGTGTTGAAGGAACACACGGAACCCTAAAATGATAAAAATACTAAAAAAGTATCCCGCGACACGGAAAACGTTACCGTGACACGGGAAATCCCATCGTCAGACGGGAAACATTCCCGTGACACGGTGCAAAGTTTGTGTGACGCGGAAAATATTTAGTAAATGGGGAAGAATTCGAATTAAGGGTTTACGCGGAAAGGACACGGAAATTCCCGTGTCACAGCAGATTTTCCGTGTCACGGGAAATCACACCGTCAGACGGGAAAGTTTCCCGTGACACGGTGGACTGCTGCCGTGGCGTGGAAATTTTCAGTCCGCTTTTCCGTCTAAATACATTTTTAACCCTAATTTCGTTCAGCATTTTAAATGTCGATTGATAATTTCGGGCCTTTTTCTGATTTATTATTTTTTGGGCTAAAATAAGAAAATAAGTAAATAAAAGGTTTGGGCCAACAATAAATAATAAAACAATAAAATAAAAAAAAGGTTTGGGCTAAAATTAAATAATAAGTTTAGGCTGAAATTAAAACTATGCTTTTACCAAACATCATGACTAATCCATGGACTATATAAAAATACGAATTTAATCAAATACGATTTTTTAAGCACTCTCGGGATTAAATACTGAACCCGACCAATAGTGGCGGTGAAAGGTTGTTCATCATCAGGTTTGGTTTTGGGGAGACATTTTTAGGTGTCTACAGAAGCCCTCACTTTGACTGAGTTTGTAGAAACGTCAGTTTTGAAAACGATAGTCGAAGTAGTCGATAGGGACGGAGAATGATTTAAGACGTTCTGCAATGCTAAATCACTCTGTATACGCCGATACCTGCAAAAAACGTTAATTCCACAGATAAATGAGTAAAGGGATAGAATACATATCTAGCACTAGTGTATCGGTGGCAAATGAGTTTGGGAGCTTCCTATGCTTGAAGGAATCCACCGAATGACGTTTGTTGAAACGCTTTCCATGCCCGAGGAAAGCCGACTGAGGAATTTGGTAGCTTTCTAAGCCTGAAGAAGCCTACCGAATGATACTTTCCATGCTTGAGGAAAGTCGAAGTATGAATTTGGTGTCATTCTATTGTTGATGAAATCCACCCGATAATGCTTTCCATGCTTGAGGAAAGTCGGCAAAGGAATTTAGCGGTTTTCTATGCTTGAAAAAATCCACCGATAATACTTTCCATGCTTGAGGAAAGTCGACTTGGCGGTTTTCTATACTTGAAGAAAATTCCACCGATAACGCTTTCCATGCTTGAGGATTTTGATACCCTTCAGCTGTAAGTTAGAATTTTGATACCCTTCAACTGTAAGTTAGAATTTTCCGCGTAATTTTATTGAAAAATTAACTGCCCAATTCGCGCTGAAAATCGTGCAATTTTGGTCAAATTGCCAGGAATATTCGCTGCCAGCTTCGAAAAGTGTGCAGGACAAAAGCCTGAACTCCGTGCCACGTGGATAAATCCCGCGACACGGTTTTGGATTGGCGTCAAACGGGAGAAACTCCCGTGTCACGGGAATTATTTTTTGCACAAAAAAAATCCCACGCGCTTCATTTCACGCGCCTGAACACCGTACTTAAGAACGGGAAATGTAGAACGGTAACGGGGTCGTGCAACGGTTATTTTTTACTTTAAATATCAGACATTGCTCCCATTTTTGTTTACTCACCATTTCTCTTTCTTGTCCTGCTCTTACTTCTCATCTCCATTTTTTCACCTTAACTGCTCAGATTACCGTGCCACGGCGACGACTTACCGCCGCACGGTTTGTTTACCGTCAGACGGATTTCCTTCCCGTGTCACGGCGGTTCTGCGGTTTTTGTCTCTCATTTTTTTTATTTTTTTGCTACTGCTTGCTGCTATTCGTTGCTGCGCTGCTGTTTAGAGGTCGATTCTATTGATCGGAGCTCCGTCGACTCCTGGAATCACCGTGACATGGGATGTGGTCACAGTGACACGGTATCCGTTCACCGTGTCGCGGCGGCTGCTCTGGTGTCTTCACGTTTTTGCAAATTTTGGAGCTCAAATTTTCATCAATTTGGCTCTAAATTTTTGCTATTTTCTTCATTTTTGGTTCTCCACAAGGATCTATGTAAGTTTCCCTTGATTTTGCCTCGAATTTGCTTCAAATGAGTAATTTCATGAAAAACCCTTAAAAGTCAATTTTGGGATTTTTTTGATTTCGGGGTTTATGTTGAAATTCTTGCTATGAATTTACTTGTATATGTATGTATGCGTGTTTGTGAGCGATTTGAGACAAATATTGCATGATTTGGTGAAGAATTGAGCAAATCACCATTTTTGGTACTACTTGGTAAATGGTGCTCTTTGTTATTCATGTTGTTCTTTTACGCTTGAAATGATGACATATGCTATGATAAGTCGATCTATTGTTTTCGTGCAATTTTGAGACATGTTTTGTGTTGTGTATGTACTACATTGTCATGGAGAACATAGTATTAGTTTGTCATGGAGAAACTAAATACTATAAATAATTCCATTATTTTGCTAATTTTTAGCCTTTAGGTAAAAATTTAACGTATAAAGCAATAAATAACTAAATAACTTAGGAAATGATGCTAAGCATTTAGTTTTTTTATTAAAATCCAACTCGATATAAATAACTAAATGTCTTAGGAAATGATTCTAAACATTTAGATTTTTATTTTTATCATAGCATGCCTAGACGACGGGATCGTGATCTTTCCACTCATGGACGGCGTCAGGATTTTCGGGAGGGCACTCCCACGATTCCTGAGGGTATGGATGACGACGTCTTAGAGTCTGAGCCTCAGGCCTCTACGGGTAGAGGTAGGTGGGTTCCACCCCTGTGGACCTCAGACCAGTTGGTTTTCTGTCGTGACAACCACGTTTCTCATCGCCAACTTGCCGGCATAGTTGACGGCACGCTTCGCCACCACGGTTCTGGAGCCGGAGATTTGATTCCTTGACTTCATCAGATTATCACGATGGATCCTGCTACGAACGCCTTTTGGGAATCAGCTGGTTTAGTGGACTTTTATTCTCGTAGGGTTTCGGAGCCCCCGGGGTTGTGGTGCGACAGTCGTTCGCGCGTTGTTGGAGTAATTTTGGGATACTACCAACACATTTCACTTTGCTTGGGGGGAGATGACAGTGACCCCTCTGGACTTTAGCATAATTAGCGGTCTACGCTTCACTGACCGGGCCGTAGCATAGATGTCTATCTTTCTTGGGGAGTGGCTGAGGCAGCTGATTTGTTAGGTCCGATCGTTCAGCATATCAGGACCCAACCAGTGTCTCGAGGTGGTCCTAGGAGCAGGCGATCAGAGTTGGCTTCGGTTCTAGCCCGTGGTTTTGACATGGAGGAGACATCACCTGAGCAACGAGTGCAGATCTTCATTTTGATTCTCATTTCCATGACTCTTTCTCCTGATAGAAGTTCACATGCACTCCGTTGTTATCTTCTTGTTTTACTTTAATTTGTTCGACTCATGTGCTCAAATATTTCTTTTCATTGCAGCTATGGTTCTTCGAGTACTTCCCAGGATTGGCTCCTCGACGGCGTCGTGGAGCGGTTCATGACTTCCTTGTCGGGGCCAGCTGGCGTGACCGAGGAGAGTCACAGGTGGTGTCTGTCTCTGCGCTGCGCGGGCTGCTATGCCGAGGCACCTCTTTAGTTGGCGTAAGAATTATTTTTGTAGCCTGTTATTTTCTCACTTGACGTTATTTCCAGTGCTTCATTGCAACTTTTTATGGTTTTCAGGTTGCTATTGATGTTCAGTATC